>NC_086171.1:18952544-19564291 GCF_023053635.1 Elgaria multicarinata webbii
ATCCCTGACAGACGGTTGTCCAGCTGCCTCTTGAATGCCTCTAGTGTGGGAGAGCCCACAATCTCCCTGACTCCGGAACCACTCACCCCCAGGGTTTCCATCTTGCCAGGATTCAGCTTCAGTTTATTGGCCTTCATCCAGCCTGTCATTGAATCTAGGGACAGATCAGTTTGATCAGAGTGGATGTTTGGAGTGCTGGGAAATAGGTGTTCTACCACAGTGTATATTCGGAACAGCAGCTCTTCCTTGTCATGTATATCAGAAATCGTTCCAGTATTGAGATCAGTTGAGGGGGCCCTCCTCTGCGTCCCACTGTTGGGAGAGGTACATTAAATGGATATGCAAGAGTGGGCTTTCTCAGCTGTGGTGCCCTGGGTATGGGATGCCCTCCCCCTAGAGGGCTCGGATGGCTCCTCATCCAAACGTTTGGGTCTCAGTGACCATAGCTTGGTTTGACTTACCAGTGCTAATTTTATACTGGATTGTGGGTTTTTGTATTGTTTTAAGGTTTTATGGTGTGTGTGTGTGTGTGTGTGTGTTATTGCTTGCATCCCATCCTGAGATCTTTTGATATAGGGTGGCTTAGAAATATTTTAACAAATAAATATATCCATACTATATATGTGCCATGGGAAAGATTCATCCCATGCATTCTTAGGTTACTTGGGAAAATCAAATCCTAGCACTTCATCCCTTGAGCTTGAAATGCATGAAGGCCCTCCTTTGTGGGGAGTTGGCACAAATTTGCCTACCTGACCCTACAAAAAGGATTCTCCCTGATAGACTCTTCCCCCATCCTGACCTTTTGAAGACTGGAATTCACTAAATAATACCACGTTTTCATTTTTCTGAGAGAAGCTTGCTTTGGGGAAGAGCTATGGGAACGTAGCAAAGTGCCTTACACTCTGAGCGTCTCTACATTAAAGGAAATTGCATTGTTTACCTGGGGCTTTTGTGCTTCCTTGTTCTTTGGAATGATTGATTGGGCTGCATTACACGGAAGGAGAGGGGTGACAAGGGGTTTGAATTGAATACTTCTGCTCCATTCAGTTCTATTGAGACATCGCCATCTACTGGTGGAAGATCCTGCTGTTCCCCATCTATTACCACTTTAAAAGTTGTTCTTTTTATTCCGGGATTTCCGGAGGATTCCATGGGAGATGTCCTGGTTGTTGACAACATGAAATCGACCCAAAAACTTCTGTGCGCACCAATCACAAGTGTGCAATAAATTGCTTGTTTAGAGGAGCCCACAGTGAGATCATTGGTCCATCTAGAGCAGCGGTTCTCAACCTGTGGGTCGGGACCCCTTTGGGGGTCGAATGACCCTTTCACAGGGGTCGCCTAAGACCATCGGAAAACACATATTTCCGATGGTTTTAGGAAACTGTATTGACTGAACTATGTCATGTATCATCTTTTGTATTATTAAAGCTATTGTTATGTATTATTTTCATTAGCAAACCATCCCATGACAATGGATCGTGTAGAGAAGAACGAAAATAATTTTATGGTTGGGGGTCACCACAACATGAGGAACTGTATTAAAGGGTCGCGGCATTAGGAAGGTTGAGAACCACTGATCTAGAGCATTATTGTCTACGCCAGGAGTAGGTAGTCTTGTGTCCTCCAGATGTTTAGGACTACATGCTAGTTAGGGCTTATGGGAGTTGTAGTTCAAAGCATTTGGGAGGGCATCAGATTGCCTACCCCTGATCTACACTCATTAGCAGCGGCTCCCCAGGTTTTCAGGCAGGAGTTTTTCTGACCTGGAGGTGCCACAGATTCTACCTGGGACCTCCAACATGCAAAGCAGGTGCTCTGCCTCCGAGATTCAGCCCCTTCTCTATCATTCGGTTTCAGCAGCGAGTTGTAGCAGAGTTGGGTTATTGTGCTTTGAATCCCTCAGATTGCGCTTTGCAAATCTTTTTGGCTTTGTGAGTCCTGGGCCCTGCTTGGCACTGCTGCTCCCAGACTGTGGAATGGCCTGCCGGAGGAGACTGGTCAACTTAACAGTCTACTAGCATTCAAGAAAGCTATAAAGACTGATCTCTTCCGGCAGGCCTATCCAGTGGGATTTTAGGATGTTTTTAGAATGTTTTAGGATGCTTTTAGGATGTTTTTAACAATGTATATTATGTTTTAATTCAGTTTTATGTATTTTATCGCTTGTTGTTCCCCACCTCAATCAAAATGGAGAGGCGGGTAAGAAATGACGTTGTTGTTGTTGTTGTAGCTTCAGTCTTTGAATCTGATTTAAGTTCTCTCTGGACCACATGAATGGTTGCAAGCGACACTGGTATCTCTGGGTAGCCAGAATACCGTGCCCATTTGATTACAGCCTTGTTTTGATATCGCCTTTTCTTTTTTCTCCCTCTGTTATATTTCATGTTTACCATGCCAAATTGTATCAGTGGGAGGGAGAAAAACATATAGAAAATACCCCACCATTCTGTGGCAAGCATTTCTAAGCAAAACCTCGGGGGGGGGGCTGAGTTATCTCTGAGTCACTATCAAAACACTAATTATTAGGAGGAATGATAAGAAGCATTGTTGTTTTTAAAGTCTTATCCCTGTCTTTTCTCTCTCTCTTCCCCAAGAACTGACACCCAGGATTTCTCTAGTCTTGGTGATATTCCTTCCCCTCCCACCCCATTTACTTCCAGATCCTGCGGCTGCCTAAACGCTTCAAAAGCCCTGCGATGGCTGCACAGTGGCACTACCTTGGTTACACCTCGCAGCCATTGTGGAGCTTTTCCGCGAAGCTGCAAATTAAAGAAGTCAAGGACTTACCCCGACTTTTTCACTGGAGCAAGGCAAGTATGGCACATCCGCCATCTAGCTTCACTCTGGCGTTGCGGCAGAGGCATTCCTGGGCGGATGGCAACCCTTGGTCGGTCCCTGCCCACCCAGGCAGAGGGCAGGGGGCGGGCCTGGTGAGCCAAACAGCCACCAGCGCACCATCCCTCTGCATCGGGATTAGCTGCCGCCACTCCGCAGCAGAGAAAGCGCGGCAGCAACCTGGCGCTGTCAAAGCAGGGCCCTTGTTTTTCATGATCTCTGGATCATTTTTCTCTCTGTTTCAGTCTGTTTGTTCACCTGATGAAAGACCCATGTTTGCAACTTTTGGAATGGAAAACTGCTGTGATGTAGTCATACATAGTTGCCTTCAGGTGGAGAGTGAACAGCAGGAGCTTGGCTTTTAATTAGGGGATAAGCAGCGGTCTGGGGGTGGGGAGCAGTCAACCCCTAAGACGCTAGCCTTGTGTCTACTCAGGGGTTTGATGGAAGCACAGGTCGAAAGTTGAAGGCTCTGCTATCAAGGAAAACCAAAGTATTTCCAAAGGAAATCTCTTAAAACGGGTCATTTCTTGTGCATCCTCTCCAGGAAGCTTTAGTAAGGCTTCTAAGTCTCATTTTGTCTTTTCCATCTTCATATAGTAAGAGCTTTGACCTTAGTTTCGTATGGGGGGAAATGGGATGGCACGTCCTCAAAAAGGGCGTGGCTGCAGCAGAAAATACTACTATACTTTTGAGGCTCCTGCATGACCCAGTGATATAAATAATATTAGGGTAAAATTTCAGCTTGCAGGAAAAGTGTATTCATTGTATTGTTGATGCATGTTTGCTTTTCCTTGCCTGGGGGCATAGCTTGGTTACCCTCCCAGAGGGCATTACTTTTTTTTTGTTTAGTACTCGTTCAGTGTCATGCCATTTACTTGTTACAGCTGTTTCCTGTCAAGACTGAGACACATACACAGAATTCCCCACAGGTTGGTGCATTTCTGGCACCAGACGGAGCTGGACGTAGTTCTTTCTGCCAGGTTTCCAGGACGTTGGAGGAGTAGAGAGTGGTCTGCTGAAGGTTGTTCCTGGACTTGTTTACCCAGAATGTGTGCTGCTCTGACTCATCTGTCACAACCCCTTTCTATGCACAGATTCTGGCGCTTCTTTATCAATACGTTTCAGTTACTAAAAATAGAAGGTAGCAAAACCACAATGCACATCACATATTGTGAATCATCAAGACGTGCATAAACATGCAGCCACATCTCAATTAAGTTACTTCCTTTCAAATCATACATATCCAAAAAGAGCCATCACAAATAAATTGACAAATTGTGTGCACGGCAAAATTCACCTAAAAGCAATCATATCAACTACTGTAAAGAAATATGCCTGAACCTTGAAGAAACTTTCTCTTTTTTATCTGGGGTTTAAATACAGAAATACTTTAAGGGGAAAAACAAATATTGAGACCAGAGTGGGGACCACTCTGCATTTTTACCTCACAGTTGACAGGTGAATTTGTGTGGTGCCTCACCAAGGATATCAAATGGTCTGTGTGGGGGACTTGGAATGCATGATAGTGAGATTGAAGCAAGGTAAAATGAAGCAGGAAATGACCTTGCAACCCAGAAAGGGGAATAGGAACTGACCCTTCTCTCAATCTAATAAATACTCGTCTGCAATCTATCTAAAAAGGGACTGGAGTGACAGGTGTCTTGTCATTTCTTTTCCTCCCAAGCTCTTTTCCTCTCAGTGCTGTCCTGCTCTATCTTCTGCTTCTACCTGCTCCTACTTTGTCCAGTTTCTCTTCCCTTTGCATCTGCTTAAGAACATAAGAAGAGCCATGCTGGATCAGACCAAGGGTCCATCTAGTCCAGCACTCTGTTCACGCAGTGGCCAGCTAGCCTTGTTGCCCTCTGGTAACATTCCAGACTTGGTTTCTTTCTCTTCCCCTGAGTGGTACAATCACTATTACTGTCCCCCAATTCCCTTTCTGGGTCTGGAATGGTGGAAAGATCTTTCCTACCCTAGGGTGTTAAGCTGAGGAAACCCTGGACTGGGCTTTATTCTCCAAGCAGTTAGAGTGTTTGTAAACATTCCACAGCATTGCAGTAGAACGGCTTAATCTGTTTTCATTGCCACCATAAAATCCTTTTGCCTACATAATATAGAATAACTAATACAGTACTCAAAATTTGCAGCACAGAAATGCTCCTTTGGGTGTCGTCACATTGCTTACCCGGGGTATTTGTGCTTCCTGCTTTTTGGTGCTATTGTTATGGGCTTAAATGCACAGACAGAGAGTGGCAACCACATGGTTTGAATTGAATACTTCCCCTCTGTTCAGTTCCATTAAGTTCCATTGAGTCAGCGTATCTAGTGGTGGAAGATCTCACTTTTTTCAGAGGTTACCACTTTAAAAGTGGTTCTTTTCAACACGGAATTTCCAATGGATGCCACAGGAGATGTCCCAGTTGTTCATGATGTCATTTAAAAGATCCACAAACTTTCATGAGTGGCCAATCATGAGCATGCAATGAATCCCTCATTTAGAGGAACCCTTTATCAGGAGGTAATCACTTCTGAAATTTGTGCAGAGGGAGGTGTCAAGAGCTTGCAGAATGGAATTCCTTTACAGGCGATTACAAGACAACTGCAAGAAGGATTTGTAGAGCACATTGCTAAAAAATAATAATTCAACAATCATTTGTAATTTGTCAGTTAACTATAGAACTTCATTTCTGTTCCTTCTATTTGACTTTGTTTTTCAAATGTCCTCTCACAAAACACCCATTCAGGCATCTACGTCCAACATATTCTGCAGTAGGAATCAAAACAAATAATTTATTTAGCTTCTCTATAATTTCCCTACACCTCTGTAGTATTCCCTTCATGCTGTGGCCTAATGGCTAGTTACTTGTTTCTGTTGCAGATAATTTTTAACTGCTCACCAAATCTGGTTACTATGTACCTTAAGAGGTTTTAAGGAGCTTGAATGTAAAATCATTGATTTAACAAATATGTGTGACTTGACACTAAAATTTCCAACCTATCAGACGATCAGAAGGTAGCCAATGTTACACCAATATTTTAAAAGGGGATTTGCAAGAACCCAGGAAATTACAGGCTTGTTAACCTATTTTCTGTCATGAGTAAACATATATATATATATATATATAGCCCTTAACAAGGCGGCTTACATAATAAAATATGTAATACATTAAAAAAGCAACACCTAAATTGCAACATTTGATAACATTCAAAAATAATTTAAAACCTAGGTCAGTTAAAAATAAACAGTATATAATAGAAAAACAATGCTAAAAACATTTCACAACAGCTCAATTTTTAAAACCTGCAAGAATTAAATGAATCACATTCAATAAAAAACAGCCTGGAATAATACATTTTAAAAAACCTGTTTAAAAGCTATGAAAGTTGAGGCCATGTGAAGCTCAATGGGTAGGAAGTTACATATCATGGGGACCACCACACAGAAGGCCCTGCCTTTTGCTTGCCAGCCAAATTGACCTTACGGATTGGTCTACAGAGGTCCACTGAGTCGGATCTTAATGTCCAAACAAGCTCAGTTGGGTGTAGGCGATCTTTCAAGTAACATGGTCCCAAATTTTGCTGAAGATGAATCAGCAAGGCTTCGTCAAAGGAAGTCCTGTGTCCCCAACTTGTTAGAATCCTTGGAAGGTGTCAATATACATGTAGATGCAGGTAGTCCCATTTTGGCTGGTAGCAAATTTGTTTACCTATTTTTGTTTACCTATTTTAAACCACATTCTTTACTTTGCTTTGAATATGTAGTTCATACAAATTTTTGATGTTCTTTGGTGACAAAATTACATTTTAAAAATACAGTCGACAGGCTTGGATCCAGACCGGGTTCTAGTCTCCACTTGGCCATGGAAACCCACTGGGTGACTTTGGGGCAGTCACACTCAGCCCAACCTACCTCACAGGGTTGTTGTTGTTGTGAGGATGAAATAGAGAGGAGGAGGATTACGTATGTTGCCTTGGGTTCCTTGCAAGAGGTAAAAAGGTGGGATATCAATGCAATAAATAAATCAATCAATAAATAAATAAGAAAGAGAAAAAAAGATGGAATGGTTGCACAATGCTTTATGAGTGATGGTTTTAGGATCCCTTTGCCTGGAAGCTGCTAAAGTAACAAATGAAACAGGCAGAATCCAGGTTGAAATTATTTGAATGTGCACGCCATGATCAGTACAGCCAGTTTCATTTTTTCAAAACCTTGTGGTGCACCTGCATTTAAACAAAATAAAACTCTGGAAATGTGTCTCATTTGACTTCCCACTGAAATTAAGAACATGTTTCTTGGTGCAGTAACTGTTCACCTGGGGCTAGTTTTGTCAGCAGGACAGCATTAACATACCCTTTTGACTCCATGCTCACAACTGTGAGAGATTATTGCTCAGGAGAAAAAGTCAACACCTCTACATTTGAAGCCTTGATTGCAAAATGTAATTTGGGCCATAGATATTATTATTCATAGGCTGTACATTTCAAAACAACAAAACCTTGCATTCAGCTTATCTTCTTAGGCAGTTTTGCCTGCACCCTGTTAATGTTCTATTTATATAGTTAATAGTTTCAGACGTCTTGGTAGTTGCACATTTTCGGCATATTAGGAAACATGAAATGATTGCATACCAGCGTGTTTTATGTTTGCATTTTCAAACATCTTGTCTTTTGAAAAGAAAAGCACACGTGAAAAAATTACATATTTTTAATGTGTAACTGTTTTTGCAGGACTTCTTAAGGTGAAACCCCCCATCTGCTCCCTAGGGTAGTCAGGTGTGTGGGAATAGGTCTGGGAGAAGGGTTGGGGGGGGGGGGAGAAGGAGAAGGAGTGCTGCAGTGGATTTGGAAACAGGGATAAGCTGCAGAGGTGGAAATGTCTTTCTTTTGAGGTAGACCAGGATCAGAAGCATCCTGCATCTTAATTTACACATGGGTAACTGCCACTACCACCTGCATTCCCCTAAACAGAGACACATAGATCAGACTTGCAGTATTTGCTTATGGAGAAGGACTGATCTTTTATCAGGTTTTCTTTGATCTCCCCTTAAAGGCATATAGCATGGATGAATGGCTGAGGTAAGTGAGTGAGACCAACCCTGTGTCTAGACAGAATACTTAGTCAACTTTTAAGATTTTTATAAAAGGATTCAGTTCGGTGAGTAGAGAAGTAGTCACATAAGAAGAAAATAAGCCAATGAGTTTTCTAACTAATTCTTGATAGATATAGGGCATGTCTAGATGAGGGCTTATCCTGGGGATTGCCCCGGGATCACCCCTGTGCATCCACATGATGCACAGGGGATCCTGGGGGCAGGGATGGCTTTAATCCCGACTTTTCCCATGGTCTCAGGATTGTCCCAAGACCACGGGATATGTGGTCAGCTGTCCCAGTTTCTTCCTGGCTCCTCATGAGTAAACACGAGGAGCTGGGAACCAGGCATGGGGCACCGAGCTTCTCAGGAGCTCCGTGCTCATCAGGGGTGTGAGAGAGGGAGTGGAATTTTTTTTAAAAAAAGCCTACCTTTTCGATGGAGTGCTCAAGCACTAATTTTCGATTAAAAAAAAATCCGAAATGGCAGGCACGACGTCCTCTTCCTCCCAGGAAGGTGCGCGCCGCGTGTGGACTGAGGGTGAGGATCTCGTGATCATCATATTGTGAGATCCTCCCCGCTCCGCCGGTAGGTCTAGTCATGCCCATAGTCTCTCTGATAAATCCAGTAACCAAAATGAAAAGAAAGTAGTATCTTTAGATGACATGTTCCTAGCACAAGACTTGTCTTGATGGGGAAGGACATAGCTTCCCCAGGTAGCTAAAGGCAAAGACAAATGCATGGTCAAAAATTATCCATATTGATGTTGTGTTCTAGGGGGGCACATGATGTACAAAGAGAAAGCAGGTGACCAATCACCTTGGGTCCTGGGCCTTCTCCCCTCACCCCCCGTGTACTCTGGATGGTGATGCACATTACATTGTTCATCGAAGTAATTTTAAGAGGTGTGATTTGGAAAAATAGACACGATCAACTCAGGGGAACCACTCTCTTGTGGATTTATGCAAAGATCAGGTTAAATATCTCTGCCGACTCGCCATTAGGGAAGGACCGACATAGGGATAGGAAAGCTGAGGCTTTGGAATCCATTACTGGGAATGGAGATGAGGAGTGACTCCTTAGGCTTCGTGCAGCATGATAAAACTGGCTGAAAGAACGGGTCTTTCCACACAGAGGAGTGAGTCTTGTCTCTCTTTTGATCTGATGTTCATAGCAGTTGTAACACCGATATGAAATCACTGAGCATCCCAGAGTGGACAATGGCCAGAAGCTTTGGGTTGGATCCAGATTTAGTCATACTTTGAGTAGACCCATTGAAGTCAATGAAACTTAGTCACAAATAGCCATAGTTAGGATTTAATCATAACCAACTTAAGTCCCATTAATTTCATTGGATCTTTTCATAAGAATGACTAAATCTGGGTCCAACTGGTTTCTGTTATATTACCTGAGACCTATTGCTGTTCTGTGCTCAGTTTCATCTTACCTATATTTCCACTGTCAGGAGCTCTGTCTTGTCTTGTTCTATCCACTATCAAATTTTAGTCCATATGTCAGAGATGGAATCATTTCTGTACATCACCTAGCACTTAATGCTACATTGTGAAGAGGAGAATGAACTTTGGAGGGTCGGGGTTGAAGCCGCCAGGATAGAAGTTTTTAAAATACTTGCTGCTTTGAATTCCAGTGATGGGTGCCTTCTGGGGCCTATTTAAGACAGGGTTGAACTTAACTGGTGTCTTCAGGCCTCTGCACTAGGAATGCTGTGGATTCCGTCAGGCTAATTAAAATTGTTTTCCAGCTGTCCGTGGACACATTCACACAGTTGAGGAATGAAAATAAGCCACAGTGGCTTATTTTCCCGCCCCATCCATGCCAGTCATGAGTGGCCTAATTTATATACTTAATTACCCTCACGATGTGACATCCAAACTCAGTGAGTGTGGGTGGCGGAGATGGCTTAGAAACCGCCCTGCAACCCAAGAATAAGCCATGGGTTATTGGGTTTGTTTGTAAACCATCCCCGCTACCCACCCTTGCTGAGTTCAGATGTCACAACAACCTTCACCTGGTGGCTTATTTTCCTCCCCTGATCATGTGAACCCAGTGAGTAAGTGGGCTGCTAGCTATCCTGAGGGAATTCATTTTCATTTTGTTCATCAAGTTAACTTCTCTGCTTCCCAATATCTCTTTCTTACTAGGGTTTGCTATTAGAGATGAAAAAATAAAAACTAATTTGTGCAATTACATTAAGCGCTTAGGATTGAGGAAAACTCTGTTCCTGCTAATGGACCAAAGCAATTTATAAGCATTGTGTGTTGCCTCCGTCTGTTTTTTATGAGTCTCCCAAATTGTAGGTAATATATTTATGTTCTGTCTTCTAGCTGCAGGGTTCAGATCCCTCTGGTCTGCCTCTGATGCCTCGTTGTTTTGGCTCAGTACCTTTTCTTATACATGGCTTGTTGCTCTGGGACTTACTTTAGCTGTTGTTTCCCTGCAAATACATAGATGTGACACAGGCCAAGACGCACATCCCATATCTGCAGGCGAACAACTTGCCATCTGATTCAACTTCATTAATTGCCCCTGGCCACAACAACATCAGGTTTCTCGAGCTAATCTGTACAGAAAGGCTCCGGTATTGCTGCCACCTAGAATGACTTGCTTTGTCAGTTTTATTACTACCGAGGCCAATAACTTAAATGCCTGGTGCTTGTTGCTCCAGATGCTGCCGGTGATTGAGTATGAAATATCTCAAGAAAGCAACTGCTTCTGCTGATAGACTGTGTTTGAAACAGTCTCAGAATGAGAGCTCTGTATGTGTGTGTGTTTCACACAGACCCGAAGGACATACAGATTCTTTCAGAATAAATCAGTGTATTTCTGAGATGGGGCTAGGAAATCCTCTTTTAAAAGAAGATGCATTTACTCTGTGTTTTGATTTTTGCCTTGCAAAGAGCACCCCTAGGTGTTTCAGTAGCACTTTAGGTATGCACATTTAGAGGATATTGTTAGCACCAAAAATTTCTTACCTGTATATATGTAGTGTCTGGCAGATTTATGCCTACAGTGAAATGTAGGAGGTGTGTGCTAGTTTCCTGAGCAAGTTTGACACAGTGTGCAAGGGGAAAATGGCATTACTTCAGTTCCGGGGACTTCTTACAAAATGCCTTTTGGTACTTGGATGCAAATACCAGCAAAGGGCTAGCTCCAGGTCTGAGAGGGGGCCGCTCTGGGTTCACTTTGTGGCAGTGGCCACAGTGGAAAGCAACAACGCCACAAGCAGACCTGGGCGGCTGGGATTTGCTACTTAAGTTTCCCACAATGCTCTTGACGTAGCCTCTTCCCATTCCACGGACAGGCATTGACTGGACTGCCAGTTGAATCTTACTTCAGTACTTGTGGAGGTGCTATCCCAACATAGCAACTGAGGGCTGCAGGCTGATTTAGAGGTTCAGGGTGTGGCGCATGCAAACAGAGCTTTATCTGCCAACAGAAAGGAATGTCTGAAGAGCTCAGGAGAGAACAGCCAGGGGACTGCCGCTGCTGCTTCCCAACATCTGCGGCCTGGGGTGGGTGCTTCACTCTATCTAATGGTAGGGCTGGCTCTGTAAATGTTTTTTTTTCTCTAGTAAGTGAAACAGAAGAAAGTAAGAAGTTGGAAAAACACCTAGCCCGTGATCACTGGGGGGAGGGGGAAGCATTTGTCAGCAAGGTATTGAATTTCCTTTCATTCTATATCAAATAGTCTTCTTCCTTTCACGAAGAAGTGGATAAAAGTTAAAACAGCAAATTGTGTTGAAAAGGATGAAGGGTACTTTTGCAATCCTTCCCGTATTTAACTAGCTGTAACCCACCTGCCGCTGTTCACTAACCATTTATGTACACTCTGCAGACACTGTGACAAGCTGTAAATATCAGCACCTGCAGATTTATACATGCAAAATGAGTCATGGTGGCTATGTTGCTGGTGGCGTGCATGGCACTACTGGATGCCAGCAGCTGCCTTTGATTGTGAAGTTCACTGAGCTTTTCGCACATGCCCTTTGTTGGTCCATCAGGATGAACTTCTCACAGGTGTTACGGCACCTAAGGAGTTGTCAAAAAATACTTTGCTTCCATGCAGCCAGCCTCAAGACCTCTGAAAGGTAGAAACCACAGCAGCTTTCCTGTGACAATCCATTCACCTCTGTTGTCAAAATGCTATGGGAAAAAAGGGCACCAGAGAAGGATTTATACTCTCTTTTACCTCCAGCTTATCAATGTCTGAAGCTGTCTGAGACATGTATTGTCATAGGCCTCCTCATTTGGAAGCCTTGGGTTTCCTTAATGCTTTTCATTCTTCCATTCCAGCTGTCTTTTGTGCATACTGCTTTTGCATTTAATGCTGTATCTCTCTTCAAATGTAATCTAGCTGGCAGAATAGCTAATTTTTTGGGGGTATCAGAATTTAGGAAAACTAAAAATCTCCTCTGAATCCTCCTCTGCAGAATCACTGTGGGTGACAATAACAGGCTCCAAAGGTACTCTATTTCTTCAATTCTAAGACACACTTTTCCCCCCATATAAACATCTCTAAAAATGGGGTGCATCTTAGAGTTGCGGGTGTGTCTTAGGTTTTTCCCCCCCTGTTGGTAGTACTGAAATTAGTGTGCGTCTTACAATCGATGGCGTCTTACAATCGAAGAAATACGGTAATAGAGCCATGCTCCCCCCTCCGTGCCCCAAATGTTGACCAAAATGTTCTGGGTGATTTTGAAATGGAAAATGAAATCAGGGAGGCATCCAAAAGAGAAAGTGTAGTAATTAGCCAATTTCAGTTACCACACATAGGCCCAAACTGCATGTTGCTTTAAAGACAAAGAACTCCAACACACGTAATTCCCCCCCCTGCTTTCCCTCCACTTTTTTTTTAAACTCTGATGGATAAGCATGTATTCAGTCCCTTTCACCTGAATATGCTGCTCTTTCACACATTTGCTCTTCCGCTCCACCCCGCCCCTTCTCTCTCTCCCTCCCTCCAGTTCATTAGTTGCTCCTCCCCTTCGAACAACAATATACAAGCAGGTCCTGTCAGCTGAGTACTTCAGACCGCCTCTCTGCCCGGCAAAAATGGAACCACCCTTTAGTTTGGTTCTTTGGGGGTATCGAGAGAGTACAATCCTGTCTCTGCACAGATTTTGGCATTGTACTATTTTTAAAAAATGCTTTTGAGCCTGGGATGCAAGGTTTGGGTTTTATATTGAGGCTTACAGCAGCAGCTGGGAGAGATCGCTTTCCCCTGCCAGGATCTGATGCAATCCATTCAAGCCAACAGCAAGACTTCCGTCACAGCACATGCCCCAAACAAAGGAAAACGTGAGAGTGCAGCACTACATGGAGGCCTAAAACCACATTAAATGTGCTGAGGGAAAATAATCCACACTTTAGGTGTTCTAGGAAAAGACAGAAAAGGCTGGGGAAGAGGCAGGGCTTCAGCAGGACAGGCATAGCGTCATGTGAATACCGTGCTGCAAACCCACACACCAGGCATGGTGATAGAAATAATAAGAAAATATGTTGCTTTCTTTTTTTACTCCATAGAAGCATTTTCTCAATCAAATTTGGCCTCAGAACAATTTTGGACTTGGAATATATTGATGTAACCCATAAATATCTAGGGCGGGGGAAAAGGAAATTTTGGAGCAAAGTAGGAGAAATTAAGCCCATTTTCGTACTGAACAATGGCTGAATGTAATGTTCAAAGGTGTGTCTCATTTTTTAATTTTGTTTTTTAAAGGTTAGTTTTGGACTTCACTCTAATCCACCAAGTCTCTTCTTGTTTTGTGAGATTAGTGCATAGAATTTCCATCACGTGCGCAAGTGCTGACATGCATTTCATGGACAACATCTGATCTACTGCACCTCTGGAAAGGCTCAAGAAGTGTCCATTCTATAAAACCTTCTCCATGATAGAAGATTCTCAAATAAATATTCATGCGTGTGGAAGAAACATGGATGGCCTCCTGCCTGAAACCTATAATGGCTTTCCTGCTGCCACCATCTTGTGTAAGCCAGTTTTGGGAGGCAAATGATTTTCTTTGGAAACTTGAATTAGGCCAAGAGTGACAGGATTTCCCTCCTCCCCAAATTACACTGAGGTCCATGAACATTTCTGATTAAGAAATATCCATGTGTCAAAACTTTGATTTTTATCTCTGGATGAAAAACACATACCACCCCATAGAACTATTTTATCCATCAAACCAACTGACAAACCAGTCAGCTCATGACATTAATTTTTGCTGTTCCAGGATGAGGGAGAAACACCTTTTTTGGGAGGGGGGGGATAAGCAAGCAGGTATGCACATTAATTATAGCATTCTTTTGTTGTAAGAAAAATTAAATGTAATGACTAATCTTGTCAGAACCTACAAGTGACAGCTCAATTGAACCTGCTGCCCTCATCAGCTGTATTTTTTTTTTTATCTTGCCGGGACTGGCAGCTCTGCTCATAGGACTGTTGAGAGAACAGAGGAGAACTGGGGGAGAGGACTGTTCTATCATCCACAGCAGCCTCCTCCTGGTTGTTCGCTGACTGCAACTCCCCACCCCCCCAACCTCCCAGCTACCTTCCTCGGTGTTGGCCGGACGGTGATTGCAGAGTGGAGACCCCTGCCAAAGTTCTCTGAAGCCAATTATTTATTTATTTATTTATTTATTTATTTATTACATTTTTATACCGCCCAATAGCCAAAGCTCTCTGGGCGGTTCACAAAAATTAAAACCACAGTAAAACACCCAACAGGTTAAAACACAATTACGAAATACAGTATAAAAAGCGCAACCAGGATAAAACCACACAGCAAAGTTGATATAAGATTAAAATACAGAGTTAAAACAGTAAAATTTAAATTTAAGTTAAAATTAAGTGTTGAAATACTGAGTGAATAAAAAGGTTAGCAGAAGAGTGCTATCTCCAAGCCCGTTGAGACCTTGAGGAATTGCGGAGATTTAAGCTATCCCTGCAATGAGATGGTGGGCTGCCCCGGCAGGGCTGCCCCCCTTTGGTTTGCCCCTTCGGATTGCCATGAGGGAGAGGGTGCTTCACTCTTTCTCTCTTTTCCCTGGGCTGTCAACTTGCTGCTCATTTACTGTTCACCTGGGTTGCGTGTGTAGTGTTTCCCTGAGTGAGAGCAGGGATCTTTTGGGAATAGTTACAGTTACACCTTGTTGCTTACCCACCCTGAGTGAGAGATAGAGGTTGGAGGCTTCACATATTAGAGCTGCTTCATCTGCCCAGGGTGAGAGACAGTGGTACTTGAAGCAGGGGTTTCCCCTGGGTGAAAGCCAGGGGAAGTGTGACCACACTCCAGGTGGAAAGCAGAATGAGCAGATACTAAGGGAAGGAGATGGAACAGAAAAAAGCACTTTATTGCTTGGTTGGTAGTAAGTCTGATGTCGATTTGTGACCAGTGGCTGCTAACCACAAGAGAGAACTGTGATTGTGTTGTTTTGTCGAGATGTATGGTTGAGAGTGGGTTGAATGGTGAGTGAGTGTATTGGTGGTGTAAGTAAGGATGTTCTTGGGAAAACCTGATGCAGGTGATTTGGGACAGAAGGAGCTTTGGCAGCAGGAGGGAGTTGGGATATTAATGTAGAACAGGTTACAGGTGTCTATGCACTGTCCCCCTTCTACTCCCCTCCTCTAGCTTTCATGTAATTGATAGCTCATCCACTGAGCCTCCCTTTCTTGCAGGGCTGCTACTTAATGCCAGTTCAGTATAAGACCGCTCTCATCCATGATTTATTCATGGATGAGAAAGCTGACCTGGTATGTATTACTGAAACTTGGGTGGGTGTGCTGGGTGGGGTTGATCTGACCCAGTTCTGCCTACCTGGGTACTCAGTGCAGCACCAACATAGATTGGAGGACGGGGTGTATGTGGAGTCGCTGTGATTCATAGATCTTTCATCTCTATCACCAGGAAACCACTCCACCTTGGTGCAGGCCTTGAACAGTTGTTGGGCCATAGAGACAGATTGGGGATGCTGCTGGTGTACTGCCCACCCTGCTGCCCAGCATCCTCCCTGACTGAGCTGGCAGAGATTGTCTCAAGTGTCGTGTTGGAGGAACCCAGGATGGTGGTTCTGGGTGAGTTCAACTTCTCTGCTGAGGCTGTCTCTGGAGCTCCAGCTTGGGACTTCATGGCCTCCATGACAACCATGGGGCTGTCTCAGTTTGTCACTGGCCCAACACATGAAGCAGGACATGCCCTTGATTTGTGTTTTGCTCCAAGCTGTGCGATGGGTAGTCTGAAGATTGTAGGGGTCCAAGTAACCCCATTGTCATGGTCAGACTATTTCCTGGTGAGATTTGAACTCATGGTGTTACTCCCCTCCTGCAAGGGTGGGGGATCCATTTGGATAGTTCAACCCAGGAGACTGATGGAATCCAACAGATTCCTGAATGCTCTTGGGGATTTTCCAGTGGGGAGAGCTGGTGATCCAGCCGAGGCTCTAGCCTCACTGTGGAACAGTGAGATGCAGAGGGCCATCAACTTGATTGCAAGTGCCTTCTCCAGCCCTATAGAGCCCGCTCTGATCCTTGGTATAGTAGGGAGCTGCAGTCAATGAAGCGGTCAGCTAGAATGCAACTGGCATAAGATTTGAAGCGAAGGTGACCGAGCATGCTCTGGAGCTCGTAATCATGCCTATTGCATGGCAGTGCAGCAGCAAAGAAAGCTTAGTTTGCTGCCTCCATTGTGTCCTTGAGTAGCCATCCAGTGGAGCTCTTCTGGGTAGTCCAGGGACTTCTAACACCATCCCCAGCAAATGGGGCCCTGTCCCTGTTGAGGACCAGCTGTGACCTTTTTGAATCGCACTTTGAGGACAAAATCGCTCCTGGTTGTCCAAATAGACCTACCCTCTGACTGGAGTTCATCTTCAGCGTGGTAGCCCCCCTCTTATGGAATTCCCTGCCTCTGGAGGTCAGGCAGGCACCAACTTTGTATTCCTTTCAGCATCTCCTGAAAACGTCATCGTTCTAGGAAGCCCTCCTTTGATGACCAGCAATGGTTCACTTTGCATTTTTTTTAAACTACTTTGATGTGTTTTTATTCTGTTTTTTATTTTATTTTATCTTGTACACCGCTCTGAAATTTTGAATGGGGAACGGTATATAAATATTGTTAATAAATAAATAAATAAATAAATAAATGTACCACTGCATTACCCACATCAGTCTGTTTTAATGTAGAAATTTAAATCAATGAGCCTTGGACTGTAATGCTGTATTTACAGACTTGGGAGTATGTCCCACTGAAAAGTATGTCTAGGTAGACATGTTTAGGACTGGGCTTCCTTTTAATTCTCTCTTTGGGAGGAGGTACTTTACACAGTTCAGAATCAGGGCCATTAGGCAGTCCGAAAGGAAACAGAGCATTAATCACAGGGCACAGTTCAGGAGACAAGATATACAGCAAGGCAAGATGGACCAAGTTGTTCCAATGCTGGCTGGGTTTCTAGTGAAGGTTTTTAAGCCCAAAGCCTGCTGGACCCTATCCCAAGCTCAACTGCAGTAATCAGAGCGCCTTTTTCAGAGCCCTACTCTTGGGGAGTCACTTTCTCCTGAGGAGACTTTTTTTTGGAGGGGAGTGCTCTTTCGCACAGGAGCCTGTTGCTTGATCAGGGATCAAGGGGCTGTCTTGACGTCTCCTTTGCCCTGGGGTGGCTCCGAATCTGCACAGCATCGGTTACATGACGCAGCCACAAATTTGAAGCCCCCCGGGGCAAAGAGCTAAAAATGTGCAGCTGAAAAGTTGGGGACTTACCCTGACTTTTCCAGTCAGGGTGAGGGCAGCCCGGCTCTTCTGCTGGTTGGTCCTTGCTCAGGAACTGCTCTGGGGGTGACCCCAGTGGATGGCAAGCCCTAATTGGTCATGTCTGCTGGGGCAGAGGGTGGGCTTGCAAGCAGAATGGAGGCCGGAATGCCCTGTGCTGCCTTCTCTGGGAGAAGAGTATTTTCTTCCCCTGAGCTGCCGCTGCCACCTCCTCAACTATATTTTCTCCCCTCCATCTGTTGTTGCCTCCTCCTCCTTCACCATTTTCTCTCCTCCCCAAAACTGCTGCTGCCACCTCCTCCTCCTAAATAACATTTTCTCACCTCTCTAAACTGCTGTTGCCACCACTGGCTCTCCTCGCCCTAGTCTCAGGGAGGGATGGGGAGGGGGCAATGACAGCAATAAACCCTGCATTTGCTCCTTGGCATTGGGATTATCCAATGCGACTCCACGGGAGTGAAAGCACGGGGATTTGGGAGAATGTGGTGCCAAGTCTGAGCCATGAAGACACGCCCCAGGAATCCCTTTCCCCTAAAAGGAATGGCCCAGAAGCTATCTCCCCTGAGGGCTCAGGCTCCTGTGGGCTTGGTGGCAATCCTTGGTCGGGGGCTTCTGTGAGCTTTTCCTCTGAGGAGGACTCTTCCAGTTGGGGCATGACAGGGGGGAAGGGACAATACTTACACTTCAGAGCAGCAATGCTAAGGAGGAAATTTTGTGACAAGTTGAACTGTCTTGATGAGTAATCTTTTACTGTTAGGTTTTATCATTGTTTAAACTGTTGTATATCTTGCTCTTGGTTGTTTTTTAATGTGTTTTGTTTATTGCAATGGCTTTTGCTATACAAATAAACTATTTACTTGCTACTTACTTCAGGAGAGAGAGGGAGAGAGAGAGAGAGAGAGAGAGAGAGAATGGGAACAGAAGGAAGAAAAGAGGAAAGATCAGCGCATTCCACTTTCAGCAAGTCTGGGTGGGGAGGGCAGGGGGAAGGTTATTTCATTCAAAGGGAAGAAATGACTCTATCTGCTTACAGAGAAGTGACTCCTTTGGCTCACAGGGAAGTGACTACATTTGCTTTTGCTCTTCTCACTTCTCCATGCAGTGATGAGACTTTCCAGAAGTGCAGCACTTACCAAAGTTTGGTTTCCTTTGGAAGGAGGCTTATGACATTTTTGTAATAGTTTAGTTTATTTCGAGATATAAAGATTGAGGATACATAGAGCTTTATCACGCCAGCGTTATACTGTGCAATCACTGCGAATTGCATGCAAAGGACTCCAAAGTTTTCCATCTTATAATCTGCTTTTATTGTGAAGTACTCTGAAGTTTTCCAGTTTATAATCTGCTTTGACTGTGAAGTACTCCCATGCATCCTGCTTTAATTGTGCTACAAAGCCAAAAGATGTGCAATATTTTGCTACTAGTTTCCAAACGTGTTTTCCAAGTGGCCACTGGGGCACAGGAGCAGGATTTGATATGAATTAAACAAATGCTTACATCTGCATAAGCTTTAAAGATAAATACTTCAAAATTGGCACAGCAATAGACAGGGCCGGTGCTACCATAGAGGCCACTCAGGCGGCCGCCTAGAGCGCCATGCTGAGAGGGGCGCCGGGCACAGCGCAGCACTCACGCGCATTGGCTGTGAGCTGGCCTGGCCCGAGGATTCAGCTGGGCCTGGGTGGGCGAGATAGCGCCCCATGCCCGCCCAGCCGAAGCAAAGCCAGGGATGCTGGGGTGGGGCGGCTCCACGTTCGGACTTCTGGAACACGCCCGGAAGAGAGAGAGAATGTAGGGGTGCATGGGGTCTTTGAGTGAATGCATGTGTTCATGCATGTGTTTGTTTGGAGTGAGTGATGCTGAGTGTGTGTGTGCATGAGCGAATGAGTTGGGGGGGATGATTTGGAGGTGATATTCCTATTAAATAATGCATTTTAAACCCATAGATGTTCCTTTCCAATTTGTTTGCTATAATTGGCATGACGTATTTCTTGCACTTTAAAATAAATTTAGCAGTTTCAAGTTTTGTGCTTCTTATTTTTTCCAGGAAACATATGTTCTTAAAAATCAAAGTTGGCATGTGTGTGTGTGTGTGAGAAAGTAGCTCACCTTGCCTAGGGCGCAAAATAGCCTGGCCCTGGCCCTGGTAATAGATATTAAGGAGAGCTTTAAGCATACCAAATTGGAATTGGATTGGGTCATCCGTTGATTTTTTATGATTTTTTTTTTACATTCCCCCCCTTAAACCCATTTCCTGGTATGCGAAGGATCTTGCCGCCCAGTAGCAGCAACAACAACACCACAACACCGACAGCTTAGTGCTGAAGGGGATAATTCGAGGGAAACAGGTATGTAGGATGAAGCTAGTAGAGGCACAGCTTAAACACTTCCAACAGTCAGCCCAGTCCCCTGTCCCACATCAGATTTCCAGGCAGACAATCCACAGACCCAAATACTGTTAGCTTACAGACCCCAAACCCAGCTCTCTGCCTCTGGGTGCTTCTAGACAGAGCGTTGTTAGCATTGCCAATCAAAGGGCATAGTGCAGCTATTATATCTTTTCCTCCTTCACAGGTTTTCTGTGATAAGAAAAGAGAAGTGATAGAAAAGCACAGAAGGGTTTCAAATGGAAGCTACTGTCATCTGAATCCCCTGTACACTTCCATGAATGAGGCAGGGCAATTGCACAATAAAATCCTCATCTGGAACCACCTTCAGTGTGTATCTTTGTCTTATTCCTACTTGAAAGTTGTCATCTATTCCAACTTCCCTCAAGTGGGTGCCCTCCAGATGTTTTGGATTTCAACTCCCATCAGCTCAAGCCAGCAAAACCAATGGTCAGGGATCCTGGGAGTTGAAGCCCAAAACATTTGAAGGCTAGTTTGTTCTCTGTTTTTCTCAGACGCCTAGATCACATTATCTTTAGCTGCTGGTGGGTTCTATATTTGCCCTACTCAGAATACTTAAGGAAGATCATCTAACAATTAGTTCCTATGGAAACACATAAGCTGTAATTTCCCTTACAAGAGAGGTACTAGGCGCCTTTGCCAGGGCATTGAAAGGGGTCTCCAGGAGTGCTTCTGGCTGCTTTAACTGGCTTCTATCCAAACTGTTCCCAGTCTTGCAATATAATCCTTAAATTTTAACTGTCAAACCATGCTTGATTCTATGGCAGTCTAACTGCATAGCTGACTACAGGTGAGCATCCCAGCGAGTTTACCAAATGGCACAGAAATGGTAAAAGTGGCATCTTGTAATTCCAATTATCTTTGTTTTCTTTAAAAACAACAACCCTATTTTGTTCCAGTTTTACTTCTGTTCACAGACATCAATATGAAAAATTGGTATAACATGAATGGTTCATTTCATCAGGTAGCTACGTAGCAGTAAAAAATTTACTATCTTCTGTACTAAGAACAAAAACAGGAATGACAGTCATAATATTACCAAGTAAGTAAACCAACCAACACAGTTCTAGGCTCTGAGCCAGACCGGGGTGGGGGAGACACAAATCCATGTGACAGGACTATCTCCTGTGACAAAGGAGCTGCAGATCCTGACTAAAAGCCTGACATATTTCAGTTTTCACGGATGTAAATTGCAAGGCTGAGAAACCACAGAATGGTAGCCAATAAGAGTGTCAAGGTTTGGAATGGATTATTTTCTTTCCCCCTTTCTATTATTTATGCATCCATATATATCCATAACAAAGCAAAACAATTGAATGTGCAAGATAAGCCACTTTGTAGTCCTCTGATGGGCTGATAGTCAGGATGTGCATCTAATGAAACACAGGCGTTATACATGTCAAAATACAGTGTTGGTTCTTAATTGGGAGAAGCCAAACTAAAATCATGAATCTAAGGGTGCCATGTACAATGTCTGCAGTTAAAATAACCAATGCTGGAGGCTGGTTGTTGTTATTATTAGAGCTGAAAATGTTCTGGGTGTGGCTGGCCAAGATTCTGCCATAATGGTAGAGTTTGGAGTTATCCCATGAAGCTTAATGGTGGGAGATTCAGGACAGATAAAAGGAAGTACTTCTTCACAAAGTGCATAGCTAAACTATGGAATTCGCTACCACAAGATGTTTTGATGGCCACCAATTTGGATGGCTTTAAAAGTAGGGCTGCGTACCCCTGACTCGCCTTGGAGGCCACTTCAGAGCCTCCAAAACAGCCCCTATTTGACTCAGGGTGCTTTGGGACTGGGCTGCCTCACTTCAGAACTGATCCAAAGCGATGTTTGCCCCCCAAAGCGAGTCAGCCCTTGCAAGTTCCTGGGTGCTCTCTGTGTGGCTGTGTGGCAGGTACTGAGGAAAGGTGGATGGAAGGCCGACCAGGAGTCCATTGGACTCCCTGCTTGCCCCAGTTACCTCCCTCCCCATTGAACTCAGAGCCGCCATCCATGGGATATACTTTTGCTGTCCATCCTCCTCCATTTGAGCCGTGATTTGAAAGTAAGATGGGTGCTCTGTAATTTTCATAGATCTATGGAAATGGCCCTTTACTGCCACCATAGTTTGCGACTGTAGATCTATGAAAACATCTGACCCTGTATCTCAGCTCTAATGGAGAAGGATGGATGTCCCATGGGTAAGTCCCATGGGCAGTGACTCTGGATTCAGGGGGCTTAGTGGGAAGGGAGGGGGAGTCCAATGGACTCACAGTTGTTCTCACATTGGGTTTTCCACATGGATGGCAGGTAGTGGGATCAGTTCACCACTACCACAAATCAGCTCGAGGCACTTTAAGGTGCTTCAGACCCAATCTGCTTCATCTTGAGGTACCTCAGGCCACCCCTGGTACCACCTTGTATTCATGCTGAGGCAGGCCGAATCTGTCTGCCTTGGCGGATTTGGGGGTTCAGCTGAAGGCAGTGCACAGCCCTATTTAAAAGTGGTTTATTTATTTATTACATTTATATACCACCCCATCGCTGAAGCTCTCTGGGTGGTTTAGACACATCCATGGAGGCATGTACTCTGCTACTATGGCCCCTTGCTTTCCCTTTGGCAGATTTGGAGACTATGTAGAAGGCTGGCATGCATCTCTTAAAAAACAACAACAGCAAGCCATCATTAGCGAGTGTAGCATAAAGTAGGAATTCCTTTAACATATTTCCATACAGAGTAATCTTTCTGCTACAATCCTTTCTCAAATTAATGTGTGAACTAAGCAGCAAGGCTTAATAATATAGAGGTGATGATCGAAGGCAAAAGCTCTGGGCAAAGGGGTGATTTCAGCAAGCAGAGCTCATTGTTTGAAATAATCAAGGAATAGGAAGGGATGAAAAGTTTTGAACTGAATATGCAAACCAGCTATTAAATATGTGTGTGTGTGTGTGGGAAATAACAAAGTCAGTCTTCCCCAACTTGGTGCCCTCCAGAGGTGTTGGAGCACAATTCCATCATCTCCAGACAGTTTTATATACCTCCCCGCTTCAGCAACAGCTTCCAAGGTTATTAACAAAAACAAGGTCAAGAACGTAAATCAATAAAACATAATAAATAACATCTTGATAAAAGAGGGGGAGGAAAACTGTAAATACATTTTAAAGCCTGGGAGAATAGCATTGTCCTTCCCTGGTGCTGAAAGGATAGCAATATTGGCACCAGGCAGGCCTTCTTGAGAAGTGAGAAGGATTGAGACCAGGAGGATGTGATGGAATGGTGGGTGGAGTGAAGTGAAGTGAGTGACAATGGGTAGAGTCAATTGCATCTATTGTGAGCCATCCAAGGAGCTTAAAATATCTGTCTTGTCTGTCTGTCTGTCTATTTGTAAATAGAGTTGTCAGGGAAGATACATGCCTTGGAGATGCAACTGTAATGCAAAATGACTTTATGGTAGTCATAGCAGATAGCACAACAGATTAAAACCATTAACCAGAGTTCATTTCTTAGCTCTCAACAGCTAATAGAATACTTCTTTTGAATAATTGAATAATTCAAAGAATATAGTGTAATCAGCCATAGGAGCAGCCTCAATGCATTTGGAAAGCATTGGTTTGAGAATTATGGTTGTTACATTCAGTTGCATAAATATATCAAGCAAATCCATTTCTTTTTCTTCTTTTTTTAAATAAACATATAGCAACCCCCTGTATTACTGGCTGATGGTTTGTGTATGCTAAATAATACAGAACACAGATGATTAAAAAAAAAAGTACTTGGGTTATGAATTGGGTCTCATGGGGACTGTATCATGTTGTGGTCACAGGTATGATGCATTAGAAAGTACATTGTATTTGGACTTGGTGGGAAATAGATGATGCTCCCATTAAATGGTCTTGGACAAGTTAGTGATGGGCAACTCTAACTGATAGACTGGGTGATGTAATGATGAGGCAAAGGCATTGTTCCTGCCTCAGATTCTTATTTCCTAGAGCTGAATTTAGCAATCAACGTTTTCTTTCTGAGATGTACAGAGTCTGGCTCCGGTCCAAACTCAGTTCTGAAGGGAAACTGCTGGTGATGGTAGTTGTTTCTTTCCCTTTTCTAGTTGCTTTCTGCACCTCAGGGCATTAAGCTCTTGATTCAACATTACTGAAAAGAAAAAATGGCAGACCAACCTGCAGTTGAAAGCCTACATTGTGAGTAGTACCAATGTTTGGTCCTGGACAAGCAAAACCAGGCAGCAGGATATTCCGCTGTGTTAGGAGTTAATCATTCCTTTTCAAAGGTCTCTCTTGTCTTTGTCCTTTTCAACACCCCCTCCTTTTTTCTTTTAGAAATATGAAGGGTGAAAATCTTGGTCATCACACCACACATTCACACCTGGAAGTGTATGTTGTTCAAAGGCCGTGACATCACTTTTCATATGCTGGTTGGCAGTGAGAGCTGTGGTTCTTTATAATGCAGTCCTGTTACTTTTACCTCCCCTCCCCCCCCTCCACCCTCACAACAAACAAAAATAATGTGACCGTTTCCGCCATTCCTTCTGGGGTGTCCTCCCGGTTTCCTGCTTTGATGACTTTGTCACACCTTTTAAATCCTAGTCATATGTCAACATATCATCCAAGAAAACATTCCCCCACTGTTCCCTGGCTGCAGCAAAGTAATTAAATCCAAAGACCCCTTATTTATATATTTTTTTAAAAAAAACCCTTTTGCCTTCTGAGATTGAGAAACAATTAGAGTGGTTCAATTAGAATGAAAAGCTACATGTGGGCTTACTTTTTTTTAAAAAAAGCTGCCCTCTGTACATTTGCTGAGAGTCCAGCATATTATAGTCTGAATGAGTAATTTATTTCCAGATAATGGCCTCTTAAAGAGCACATATATGGCCTAACTTCCTAAATATCTCCAAGAACATTATTGAACCACCAGGGTAGCAAAGGTTATACTTAATTGACTAATTTATGATTAATGCTTTCGAGCTTTTCAGTTGCCATTTTGTCTAATGATAATTGCCCATTTCTTCTTTTTCTTCTTTTTTTAAAGTCTTGATGAGTAAAACCACACACACTTTACGTTTTGCATCTGTCATTTCACTGAAAATGAACAAAAACCTGAGTAAAGTTATGTGACCAAAGAGGCCCTTCCGCACAGAGGTTGTTCACCCTTTTAGCTATAGCAGCGTAGAAGCCAGTATTGTTAACACGTGCAGTCACTTTGCGAACTCAGTAATATCAGTGCCAAGTGTTAACACATCAACATTTGAGGTTTTGTTAAACTTACAGAGAAAGAAAAGGAGCCATATTCAGCAAAGGATCATGGGTGCTGTGGAACTCCAGGAGCAGGGAGCTAGTCTCAAGTTTCACCAATGAACATTAGTTATAATGACTAAGACACAATACGTTTAAAGTTGCCTGCAGTTCCCCCTCTGCTTGTTTTGTTTTTTACTCACAGTAAGCATGCAGGCTATGAATCTGGATTGGGACCGACCTGTATGAGTTGCAAACTTTCCCTGCTGCTTGTTTTCCAAAATTAATCCCCCTCGCAAGCAGGAGCTAAAAAGCATGAATGGAGGCTTTCCCCCTTTATTTATCCCTTATTTATGTATGTTTAACGCATTGTGTAGCTTGACCCTGAGTCCCAAACCAGGGTCCTGTAGATGTTCTAATACAGTGGTTCCCAAACCTTTTCAGTTAACCACCCCCTTGGTTCCACAAACCCAGTGCCCCCTACCCTATAGAAATAATTATTCAGAATAGTGGTTTTCAACGACCCACTAAGGAAGATAATAACAATAAAATTCAAAACAGTAACGATTAATTGAATATTTATTCAAAATCCAATTACATTTTTTTTAGTTTATTTAATTTAACTTGATTCAGTGATGCCATCTTTTCAAAGTCTGATAGTCATTTAGGAAGAATATTAGATATCACATTTAGTAACTAGGGTAGGAAAAAGGAAAGGAACCTCTTGTGCAAGCACTTGAATCATTGCTGACTCCTAAAGGGACGCCTGCTTTTGCTGACATTTTCTTGGCAGACTTTGTAGCGGGGTGGTTTGCCATTGCCTTCCCCAGTCGCAGTTACCTTTACCTCAGCTAGCTGGGTACTCATTTTACCGACCTCGGAAGGATGGAAGGCTGAGTCGACCTGAGCTGGCTGCCTGAAAACCAGCTTCCGCTGGGATCGAACTCAGGCCGTGGGGAGAGTTTCAGCTGCAGTAACTGCCACTTACCACTCTGCACCACACAAGGCTCTAATTAGGGTAGAGTACCTCACTATTCTGTAAATTCTTAATGTGATGGATGGGCTTGATGAAGTAATATCAGTTTCCCAACGTTTGGTTTAAAGTCACTTAACATGAGTCTTAAATCACTGTGATTAGTAATCTGGTGTCGATTTCATTGTTTGGAGAGAAGTAGGCAGACCACACTAAAACTACATTCCACCAAATATGATGTTGGAAATGCAACCAGGAGTTTTTAAACCACTCTCCATAGTGCAGGATAGCGGGGCACACCAAGCAGGGTATGTCTCCTCATTAGTGTTTCGGTGCTTTTGAAACATTTCAATTCACCATTAAAAGGACTCTTCTTAAACGGTATTAATACATGTGTGGATTCTTCCCCTATATGGCTTGGGACCAAACTACCTTCTCCCATAAAAATGTGCCTGGGTTTTAAGACCTTCTGGAGAGGCGCTTCTCGGAAAAGACCACCTTGAGCGCCCCCCCCGCCGCCCCTTTGCCTCTTAGCACCCCCTTGCCATCCCCTTGCCTCTTAATGCCCCCCCATGCAATCCCACAGCCCCCAAGGGGGCGGTACCACCCACTTTGGGAACCACTGTTCTAATAGGTACACATTGCATCAGTGTTGTGTTTCCCTCTCCAATTATTTCAGCACAAAGAGACTTGCTCCAACATACCCTGCAAAATTGCAGAGACAAAAATAGGAACATGCTTGTGCTATAAGTTTGGAATGGTAGTAGTCTGGATGACCCCTTGGGAATCCTTCCAGCTCTGGGATTCTTCATTGTAAGATGCCTGTGTGAGTACAGCTGTCAGTATGGGCTGGCCTAAGACAATGCCTCTTAAGACCTGACAATCAGCTGTGATATTCAGCCAATGTGCAGGGTGAATCCCCTGCTCAAGCAGTGGAGCAGGAGGGTGGCAGATCACACTCACACATTCTGCAGGAAAAGCCCCTGTGGGCTCTGTCACTGCTGTACCAGCCCTGCTTGCCTGCCCTGGCAAATGCCACAATGGGAGAGTAATCAGCAGGGCTCCTTGGAGTAGCCACCCCTGATCTCTCACTTTAAAGATTCTCCCCAGAGTGATATGAACATGTGGGCAAACTAGATGGGCCACCAGCCTGACGTCTCACTCCGAGAGAGTCCTCTGAGTGTGTGAGAGAGGGCAAGCAGCTTCTCTGGAATGCTGTCCAGAACCAAATGCCATGATTTGAAGGGTCCTTCCTCAAAGTGAGGCATTGTGGGCAAGATGGCCCTGGAGACTACCTGTACAGAGGGAAATTAAGAACATAAGAGCCATGCTGGATCAGACCAAGGGTCCATCTAGTTCAGCACTCTGTTCACACAACCAACCAGCTGTTGACAATGGGGCAACAGCACCATCCCATCCATGTTCTCCAGCAATATTTGTATATTGACTTACTGCCTCTGATACTGGAGGTAGCACATTGCCATCAGGACAAGAAGCCATTGATAGCCATCTCCTCCAGGAATTTATCCAACCCCTTTTTAAAGCCATCCCAATTGGTGGCTGATTAAGCAGCCTCGCCACCACAACAAGTACTCCCCCCTCACCTTTGTTTGACCCCAGTAGTTATTTGAAGAAAACACACTGTTCTCAAATTTGGGGTTCTTTTCTTTATTATCATAAATCAAAATGTTTTAAAAGCAGTTCCTCATGGGCCTATTTCCATCTGTCAGTGACTAAACTAGTACTGGGAAAGAAAACTTCAGAGTTGGGAACTAATGGATGGGCTCCCTTCTGAGCCACTGACATTCAGCTTTCTTCTGTAGCCATCTCCTCTTTTTTGTGTATGTGGGGAGAACCTACATCTCTCCCTCCTCACCAGCTGACTTTGGCTTTTTCCTCCTGCTCCCTCCTTCTTTTTTAGAGAGGGGGAGAAAGAGAAGCTTTTCCAGGCAAACTGTTCACCATGGGCTACACTGATCTATTGCAGAGAGCCATGTTCTCCACGGAGCTGACATGGCAGCGACGGTGGCAAAGATAAAAAGAAGGCAGGCACCATGTGGTGGCGGGAAGGGGAGGGATGCAGCTGCTGCTGTGGTGGCACATGTTCTGACCACCTCAGGCACATGCTTTGTATGTAGAAGGTCCCATGTACACTCCCTGTCGTCTCCAGGTAGGGCTGGAAAAGGACTGGCAGCAACTCTGCAGTGTTTCAGTGTGAGGACGATACTGAGCAAGAGGACCAATACCATACCTGTGCACAGATTGTGGCCTATGCACCACAGTCTTGCCACTCCCATCTCTGTCTGTGCTGGACATGGCAATAAACACACAGATATTTGGTTCTGGAGCATTCATGGTATGTTCTTCTCCTCACTTTAATTAGTATGCATCTATCTCCAGGAGGGTAAGAGGCTTGCAATTAAAATCAGTTTCTGTCTCCATGGAATATTTACTCAGCTATTGGCAACAACTTGATCAATGGCAAATGTTTACAACAGCTGTCAAGTGTTCTTTGAAAATCTGTTTTTTAACTAGAAGTCCAGGTTCTTAGATTCTTGGCCTAATTCAGGGTTTCAATGAACAGGCTTACAATAGGGGTAGGCAAACTTTTGGGGTGTGTGGTGGGCTGCACTGGCCTTCCAAGGAACCTCTTTGGGGTCATACAAGTGGCACCCCCCACATGCTGATTCACAACATACACAAATACAGGATGGGTGGTGGGTATCAGTGATCCTGCTTGAAAACAGGGCATGTGGGGAGATTCAGTCTCACACACCCTGTTTCCCTGCAGCTGTTAGGGACTCAATTTTGCTGGGAAGCAGAATATGTGGGGGCACCTCTCCCCACGTGGCTTGCCGGGAGGGGGGGATTGGGAGGGCCAGGGCGTCCACAGTGGGCTGCACAAGTAGCCACTGAGGGCTGACTTACAGGGGAAAAGGCAACACCATGTCTTGTTGATACATAATGTGGCAGCCTCTACATCTGTTCCACGGGGCCTTATTTTAATTATGCTTCATGAGAAATAGTGCCGGAGTTCCACTGCCCACCAGTTTTCTCTGGTGTAGCAACTTCTTCGTTCAACTAATCTTCATCCATCTCATTTTCAATGCCCACGAGTCATATTTGTTTATAATAGTAGTACATTAACTAAATTAGTCTGAACTCTTTACTCTGTGAAAAACTGCTCATAGATTGGCCTAAGGCTTTGGCTGAAAGGTTTTCAGGTGGTTGTGAATTATATAAATTGTTGTTACAGAGAAACAAAATAATTCAATTTTACCTCATGAAACCTGGAAGGGTTTCCCCATTAGGAGCTGGCCTTTGTTTACCCACTATTTGTTTCTTCTTGTAATTTAAAGCAATCAGTCATGGGGAACATAAAATATATCAATCAACGTGAACAGATTAGTTCAATATACAGCAGTTCAGAGTCTAATGAAACAGAAGTAAATACAAGTAAAATAGCAGCAAAGGTACATTGCCAATTGTATTCTAAAACAGACATTGCATGTTTACAATTTTTCCAGGAATGAGAATGCTAATGCACCATTTTCTATCCCATAGAAAACCCAAATTGCAGGCTTAAAGAATTCACATTTATGTCAATTATGTAGTCCTAGTATACAGAAATTCTGGTTTTAGGGGAACATTGTACAGGTATTCCCAGTTGACAAAGCTAGGCTAGAAGTGGCATTAAGTGCAGCATGAAAAAAATGGAAAGGAAGGATTAACTTGCATGAGTTCATGCACAAACTGGAAACAGTTCTCTTTGGAGCTCATGTAGATTTTGGAGAAGGCACAGGGAGATGTGGTGGTAGGGTGGCCATGTGTCCTACTATACAAAGGACAATCCTCTATTTGAAAGGCTATCAGAGGATAGTTCTCTATTTGAAGATTTGAAAGGCTGCCCGGTCTAAGACTGGTTTAAAGATAAAGAACCATCGGAAGGGAGAGTGACAGGGGCCTTGAACTTGCCCCAGTTAGCACCTGGACAGTAGATTAAGCAGGTGCACAGATCACCCCATCACAGCTTTCCCCAATTATCATTATTTCCAAATTGGCATCACTACATATAAATCAGCACATGCAAATCTTATGTAAATGGTCAGTACTTCATTTGAAGGTCTGCCAAAAGGCTGTCCTCTAGTCTGAAGCTGTGTTCTAATTGAAGGGCTGTCCAGGCCAAGATCAAGAACCATCAGAAGCTAGGCTGGCTCCCTCCTTGATGGGCTTTCGGAAGCAGGCTAAAACTTTTTTGTTCAAGCAGGCCTTTGGAGAATAATCCAGCCCTCCATCTACGTTAATGTCTTATAATTTTGTTGTGTATTTTTTTAATTGTTTATGGTTTTGTTTCCCTCCCCCCCCATGTATATTTTAAACTTTGTAAGGCCGCCTTGAGGCCCAGCATTGGGCAAAAGGCGGGATACAAATAAATATAATAATAATAATAATAATAATAATAATCAGAAGGAAGAGTAGGGCCTTGAAGCTGCTCATCAATGGCACCAGGACAGGAGACAGAGCAAGGCACACAGCTCACCTGGTCACTGTCTTCCAAACTATGCCGAAATGTATTGCACTTCTATTTAAATAAAAATAATTATTTCTAAATTTACACCTATACATATAGATAAGTATATGTAAATTTTATGCAAATAGGTATCCTCTATTGTCCTCTTTTTTGAGTGATGCATGTTATATTTTTTGGCCATTCATAAGTAGCCACGCTATCCAAGCCCCAACATCGTACCTTATTGGGCCTGTTCAGAAGACACCTTAAACCCTGCTGGTTAAGGCTTTTGGCTAAGCAGCAGGGTTTAAGGTGTCTTGTGCGATGTGTTTTGCTAAACCCTACCCGCTCACTAACCACAGTCGGATCGTCTGCAGCAGGGTCAGCAGCTTTAACCGTGGCTTAAAGTGTTGCGTGCGACAGCATGGCTTGTGGTTAGTGCTAACCCCAGAGAATCACAGTTTTGTTAACCACAGAGCCTGAAGTGTCATCTGAACAGGTCCACTGTTACTGGATAAAGTTTTGGATAGCTACCCTAACATGACTTTGTTCTGCTGCCTAAATGTATGGATCAAATAACACCTTAGCAGCATTTCCAGTCCTCATGAGTTTTCCTTTCATTAATTAGACATGCCACAATACTTTAATGAGCTCAATGACACTTTTTCCTCTTCTTCCTCTGTTAATTATGTCTGGCTGGCTTTATATCATTTTCTCAACTTCCACATCCCTTTTGCCACGAGATATATATATATATATAATTTGAATGCATTTGGTAGTCATGTAGTGACAAAAGCTGATAAATTGCTAATGCTTAGATGAGTATCTCTATTCAGACCCTATCTGCTAACATGAATAGGTGAATTCATTCAGTTTTTGAACTGAAATCTGTCAGTTTAATACCTTAGAATGTCATGATGCAATAATAATGACTATCTTTCCCCATCAAAATTGAATTCTCAAAAAGGGGAGAAAAGGGTATTTTTTTAAAAAACCTGTAAATGAATAAGATTGGCTTGGTGGAGAAGGATCCATTCAACTTGATAAAATATCGAGCTTCCATAGCAGCTCAATCCTATGTAAGTTTACTCAGATTTAAGCCCCATTGAATTCAGTAGTACTTATTCTCATCTAAACCTCATATGACTGCAGCCTAATAGGATGAACTGTAAGGTTCTGTTAGTTTAACAGTCACATGATTTCATCCCAAGGAATCATGGGAAATGTTGAGGGCTGTGTATCTCTGAGAATTCTGAGCATCTTCAAAAGCTCCTGTTTGCAAAGTTCTCTGGAGAAGAGCAATGGGTAGAGGGGGCCAGGTGTTCTCTTTTACAGAGAAGAACTGTCAGAGGACCATCCTTTGTTTGAAAGGCTGTCCTATCCAATTCTGGTTTAAAGATAAAGGGTCATAAGAACTTTTGCCCATCAACAGCACCTGGACAGCAGGCAGGAACACAGGCCACTTGGACATAGTCTTCCACATTATGGTGAGATGTACTGTATTTCTGTTTAAATTATGGTTAATAATAATAATAATAATAATAATAATAATAATAATAATAATAATAATAATAATGTCTAAATTTGCATAGTTACATGTAAATTAGCGTGTGCAAATTTTATGCATATTGATGTATTCTTTTGTCATAAGAGCATAAGAAGAGTCATGCTGGATCAGACCAAGGGTCCATCTAGTCCAGCACTCTGTTCACACAGCGGCCAACCAGTTGTCGACTAGGAACCCACAATCAGAACATGGTGCAACAGCACCCTACTGCCCACGTTCCCCAGCAACTGGTGCACACAGGCTTACTGCCTCTGCTACTGGAGGTAGCACATACCCAGCAGGACTAGTAGCCATTGATAGCCTTCTCCTCCAGGAATTTATCCAACCCCCTTTTAAAGTTATCGAAATTGGGGGTCATCATTACATCTTGTGGAAGTGAATGACATAGTTTAACTATGCACTGTCCTATTTTTATTCTTTTGGGGGGTGATTCATAACTGGCCACCCTAGTCATGGGCGCAAGCGGTAGGGAAATGCAGATTATGAGCATGGCCCATTGTACCTGTTAAAGTCCCAATACAGAGTGCTTCCCTGTTACATGGCTGCTAAAGAATAAACAAGATACAACGGCATATCATTAGATTAACAACACATCTAGCTTGACCCTTAGTTCATGGCTTTCATTTTTGGCCTATGCTTGGTGGGATGGTTGATCCATCCATCCTATCAGAGGGCTTGATGCAGGACCTTCTTGTCAAGGTATTTCAGCCATTATTAGCTCATCTGCTCTGACGCAACAGAGAGATTGGCAACTGTATCCAGAGAGAGCCAACTTACCTCCATTTTGATTCCCCACTGAGTCACTTTAGTTTAAAGTATTGCTTTTGTCTGGAGCCATTAGCTGGGAAGTTTTAGTAAGGTTTTCCATTTCCTGCTGACATTCTCTATTGAGATGGGCAAGGAAGTGACCCACCCTCTATAACAGGGGTACTATATTTCACAATTGGCTAGGCTGGCTAGGGTTGATGGAGTCCAACAACAGCTGGAAGGCTACATGTTTCTTAGCTTTGCTACATATACACTGGCCTGGGACCTGCTGGAATTCATAGTGCCTAAACTTGTTTCCTAATTCAGTCAAGGCAACATTGTAGTCTATTCATAAGTCCCTCCTGCAATTCAGAGGGGGAAAGTGGGTGGAGCCAGAAGCTTTAAGTGTCAGCCTATTCTTCTCTGTACAAAGTGTGTTTCTCTGGGAATTACTGATGGGGTGTTTGTGTATATTTTATAGTAGAGTAATTCTTGGGATAACAATGAACAATGGAACTTGTCTAGAGTGTTTATTTTTGTACTGGGGTACTATTGTGAGTAGGACAGTAATCAGGGATGTGGTCAATTAAGGCAAAATGGGGCTAGTGAAGCTGGGACAGCACCCCTGTCCTACTGATTTCACTGGGTATGGATCCAACCCTCTGATCATAGTTGCATCAAGCTCAGCAGAGCTTGAACATTCGGAATTTGACTCATTTAGGGCACAATCTGCTGCATGTTTTGGCAGAAAACAAGTCCCAACAACTCCCAGCAGGTAGATGTGTCTTGGATTGCAGCCTAGGTTATCTTTTCAGCTGCTTATGAGACCATCACATTTCCTTTTAACCAAGGCTAAACTTCACAAGTGAAAGGAGGCTGCTGATGGTTTTTGGTACACATAACTGTCAATGACTGCAATTTGGGAGAAAAACCAAGGATCTTTTCTTCTTGGTTGGATTTTTCTGTGGTTTTTTTTTTTTTTTGCTTTCACATAATTAGGGAGAGCAAGGGTAGAGGTACTGTTGGGGCACCCAAAGCAATCAATGTGGAACATTGTCACATCTCTGCCTAGCAAGCCTTGCTGTGCTCTCAGATTTGGAGAAGATATGAAGGCAGAACAGACAAGGGAGATCACTCTCTTCTGGCATGAGCACATGGCCAGATGTGTTTCCACTGCCTCTTCCTCCATTTTCTTTTGGTATGTGCCAGGAATAAACATACCAAAATGACTGGTAAAATAAATAAATAAATGCCCCAATGAATATGCTTGATTTGCATAATTAGCAAGCAGTTTGCATAATATGCCAATTAGGCTGCTTGGGTTTGGGGAACTGAAATGTGGAAACCCAACTGTAACCATTTCCCTATTTATTTATTATTTTACAATGTTCCGTAATGTTTTGAAATAGCAGTTGGTTTTGCATGTGGACAACTAGCTATTTCTTCCTCTGATAAATTTGTGATAAGTATGTTTTCTTGTAATTTAGTGTCACACCAGTATTATCATCTTCTACATTATACAGAAAGCATTACTCTACCTGGTGCATCTGCACTGTGAAGAAGCAGCCTTGTACAAAGCTCTTGGATACAGATATGGCACTGAATAGATTGTAATTAGAGCCTATTGATTGTATTTCTAACAATTCTAACTTGTACTTTTGCTCTTGTACTTGTACAAGATTATTTTTATTTTTTGACAAGTGGAGAGAATTGGCTATTTCACAAGCTTCTGTTGTTCTAAGCCACTGGGGGTCTTTTTCTTAATGTTGCCCAGTAATCTGAAGTAAATGTATTTCTGATGCATGAATCAGTTCAGTTTTGAATGTCTTACAATAGACAGTGTGTCTGTTTCAATGGAATGGAGACAGGTACTTGATTAGTTCACCTAAGCCATTAAAATTAATGGAATATCATGTGATATTGCTGCAATAGACAATTAAAAGGAGGAAAGGAAGTAATAATTCTTGAAAACTTTTTGACTTGTGAAATACACTTAAAATAATGTTTCCCTAAAGAAATCTTTGTAACAGGACAATTCTTTTTTGACTTTGGGTGTTTCCAAATGAGGCCTTTATGGTGCCATTGCCCTGCCTCTATCATGGTCCAGGACTCTGAACCCATCTCCTCAGAGGATCCCAAACTCTTATCCTCAAAAGAAGAGGAGTCAAAGTTAATGAGAGAAGACTTGGCTATGGAAAGATATCACGAAACTTCCATCTACCCAGGAACCAGTTCTCTAGGGGGCGGCTCTGCTCTGACCAGAAGAGGTTGTATTACAGTCCTCAGAATCTGAGGGCTCAGGACATGAGCGATTCCCACATCACCACAACCCGAGATTGCCAAAACAAGCCATGTTTCTTTAAGAGACCAAGCCTCAGTCAGTAGGGAGGTGGGGCCAAACTGCCTAAATGCAGCTACACTTTTATTTAAGCCCCAGTCTTGCTCTGCTCGTTGTTGGAGCGACATACAGACAAGCCTCTCTGGCTTCTGGCTCCAGTACCACTAGGAGCTTTCTATGATGTTGATCTATTCCTATTCCTGAAACCTAACCTTACAGAAAAAAAATCCCCAATCCATAGTTGAACCTATGGCTCACCCACCCCCTAAACTACTCAAAGCCCTCATCCCAGCAGAAGCAGAACAGAACAGCCTCATTTATGGAACTTTAACAAGGTACAGATTTCATCATTTTTCATTTGTAACCCTCCTGAGTTTTCTCACTGCTTATTCCATCTTTTTGCTTACTCCAGCAAATAGGTTAAGTAGGGAAAGCTGGAATAGCTGCACAGTGTCTTCTGAGTGGTGGGTCTAGAAGTCGTATGTCTGGAAGCAATTGCTGAATCAAATATTCTGTAGCTTTAAAAGAGACAAAATAGTTCAGCTCCCATTTTAATACTTGGAGTTTGACATCAACATAACATTTTCCAGGCCCTTTGGTTGAGTTTTGTATTCTGAATGTATGTGGCAAATTGGTATGTGTGAATAAGTCAAGGAAGAAATGTAATTCTTGGGTTTAAATTGTCAGGCTTGTACCAATGATGGCTTTCACCACCATTGAACCTACAAATTATTTCCGCTTCATTGTGGCCTGCAGAATAAAGTTAAAGGGGATCAAGCTTTGAGGCTTTATCCATCTAATGGTGGATATATTAAATCAGCCCAAAAAATTACTTTTCAGGTCAGCAGGGTCCTCTGAACCCATTTTGCCTGTAAATAAATTGGCCACTGAAGCTTTAAGACTTCATACCCATATCAGGAGCCAGGTACACAGGGAGCTGCCTTAAACCAGCTCAGACTGTTTGTCCATCTAACTTAGGAGTATTGGACCATTCAGCTCAAGGTCCAAAAACCAGTTTTGGAGGAGCTCATGGGAGGAGGCACCTTGAATGGTGGATGGGGCCAAAGGCAAAAGGGGTAGGCCAAAAATACGAGAAATGCCAGCATATTCTGGATTAAAGCTTTGACTGCCAGTAACTTAGCATTAGAAGAAGCATTTCAGCCTTTGAAATTGAGGGAGGAAACTGCATAAAAGTTAGGAAATTACCAAATGTGGCTTGAGGAAAGTGGGTGGCACCAACGGAAGGGAACATGACAATCTTGGAAGCCCCAGATAGCTGAATTTGGCCTTTAGCCAGGCTGGCTTTGGCTTGCAGGCCTGAGGTTTCACACCTCTCTTCTGGATCAATATTGCCTAGTCTGACTAGCAGCACTTATCCAGCAGCTCTAGCAGGGAGTTGTTACCACTCTCTGGGATCTTTTTCATTGGGGAGGCCAGGGATTGAATCTGGGGCCTTCTTGCATGACTTCAGGAAAGCTTTTGACAAAGTACCACATGATATTCTGATTAACAAACTAACTAAAAGTGGGCTAGATGGAACATCTATTAGGTGGATTCACAGTTGGCTACAGAATCGGACTCAAAGAGTACTTATCAATGGAGCCTTCTCAAACTGGGGAGAGGCAACAAGTGGGGTACCGCAGGGTTCAGTCCTGGGCCCAGTGCTCTTCAACATTTTTATTAATGATTTGGACGAGGAGGTGCAGGGAACGCTGATCAAATTTGTAGACGACACAAAATTGGGTGGGATAGCTAATACCCTGGAAGACAGAAACAAACTTCAAAGTGATCTTGATAGGCTGGAGTGCTGGGCTGAAAACAACAGAATGAAATTTAGTAGGGATAAATGCCAAGTTCTACATCTAGGAAATAGAAACCAAATGCACAGTTACAAGATGGGGGATACTTGGCTCAGCAATATTACAAACAAGAAGGATCTTGGAATTGTTGTAGATCACAAGCTGAATATGAGCCAACAGTGTGATAGGGCTGCAAGAAAGGCAAATGCTATTTTGGGCTGTATTAATAGAAGTATAGCTTCCAAATCACGTGAGGTACTGGTTCCTCTCTATTCGGCCCTGGTCAGGCCTCATCTAGAGTATTGCATTCAGTTCTGGGCTCCACAATTCAAGAAGGACGCAGACAAGCTGGAGGGGGTTCAGAGGAGGGCAACCAGGATGATCAGGGGTCTGGAAACAAAGCCCTATGAAGAGAGACTGAAAGAACTGGGCATGTTTAGCCAGGATCTCTTTTCGATCCTCCCAGAGTGCAGGACACAGAATAATGGGCTCAAGTTAAAGGAAGCCAGATTCCAGCTGAACATCAGGAAAAACTTCTTGACTGTTAGGTCAGTACGACAATGTAACCAGTTACCTAGGGAGGTTGTGAGCTCTCCCACACTGGAGGCATTTAAGAGACAGCTGGACAACCATCTGTCAGGGATGCTGTAGGGTGGGGGGTTGGACTCGATGGCCTTGTAGGCCCCTTCCAACTCTGCTGTTCTATGAGGAGGGGGGGGAATGGGTTGGTTTAGATGAGAGAGAAAAAGATTGTGCTCCTGGACCCCTTCAAAGCTTGTTGGAAGGCAGAAGGTGGAGCAATAATTCATTGTACACAACGAGAGCTGAAGAAAAAATAATCAGTTAGCTACAGGATAGGAGGTGCCAGGACAAGCTCAAATGTGGGTAGCAAAGTCCTGATGGCTTTGGGAGGGAGCCATTTTCAGCAGAGAAGCGACATGGCGGGGTGGGGGAAGTAAGCTTGAACTGCCAATTCTCCACTGCAAATTCCCCTCCACAAGTTGTTTTTCCTTCTGTAGAGATCCAGATATTTGTGGGGATAAACAACTTGCATTTAGAACCCCATGGAGTGGGGAGGAAACGGGATGGTTAGACAGGGAAAGGGTAAAGCATCCCCTCCCTCCTGGCATCACATCTCCCTCCCCAAACTGCTTTTTTGGGGGGCTTCATTCGCATCTAACCTTTGTTTACCCCTGAAGTTAGCAGCCGGGGGCAGGTGAGAACAACCCAAACTGAAAGAATAGGCCAGGCCTGGAACAAGCTGAATGACAGGAGATTCAGGACAGATGAAAGGAAAGACTTCTTCCCACTGCACATAGTTGAATTATGGAATTGGCTACCACAAGATGTACTGATGGCCACCAATTTGGACAGCATTAGAAGGCGCTTAGACAAATTCATGCAGGAGGAGGAGGAGGAGGCTATCGATGGCTACTAGTCAAGATGGCTAGATGCTTCCTCCACGATCAGAGGCAATATGGGCCTAAATCCCAGTTGGCTGGCGAACGGGAGCGCTGCTGTGCTTGCCTTCTGTTGTCGGCCACTGTAGGAATAGAGCGTTTGGTCTGTTCCTTGGGTTCTTAGGATGTCCAGGGCAGTTGAAGCATCTCCGTCCTGGGAGGTTTTCCCAGGAAACGTTAGACTGGCAGCTGTCTAAAGAATGCCTTAGATGGGAGTCCTGCTTTAGGGCAGGGTTAAGGCTAGACTAAAGGCCCCACAATCAACCCACAATCGCCATCTTGCCCCAACTGGCAGGTGTCATTATAACCCTTTTGGTAATTTTATCCTGAGGGCAACTTTGTAACTGAGAAAGCTTTGTGTCGTGGGGAGGGCTGCTGCGTGTCATGGGGAGGGCTGCTGCCCAGGGGGGCTGTGTGACGTGGGGAGGGCTGCTGCCCAGGGGGGCTTTGTGTCATGGGGTGGGCTGCTGCCCAGGGGGGCTGTGTGGTGTGGGGAGGGCTGCTGCCCAGGGGGGCTGTGTGCCGTGGGGAGGGCTCCTGCCCAGGGGGGCTGTGTGCCGTGGGGAGGGCTGCTGCCCAGGGGGGCTGTGTGCCGTGGGGAGGGCTGCTGCCCAGGGGGGCTGTGTGCCGTGGGGAGGGCTGCTGCCCAGGGGGGCTGTGTGCCGTGGGGAGGGCTGCTGCCCAGGGGGGCTGTGTGCCGTGGGGAGGGCTGCTGCCCAGGGGGGCTGTGTGGCGTGGGGAGGGCTGCTGCCCAGGGGGGCTGTGTGACATCACAGGCAAAGTATAAAATGGGGATGGGATCTCACATGGGACTCACTTCAGCTGGGACCCAGAGACAGCTGGAGGGGAGCCACAAGGAGAAAGCAAGTCTGACTTGCTAGGCGGGCAACTTCTTGCCTACCTCTCCACACTAAAATCGAGCTTACGCCAAAGCCATGAATGTCTTCTACCTATGGATTTGTGGCTTCTACCTATGCCACAAATCCTATTACAAGCCATGGGTTGTAGTGTGGGTAAGAAGCCATCCCTGCCATGCACTGCGCTGAGTTCAGATGACACAGCAAATGCTTCATCGGGAGTAATTATACAAATTATGGTCACATGCACAGCAGTGGTGGGGAGGGGAGAGAAGCCACGATGGCTTCTTTTACTCCAGTGATCATGTGAATCCAGTCAGTGTCACCAAGTTTCTTGAGATTCCTTTTATCAAGATAGAGTCTTGGTTCACACAATTACTGCTGCCCACCATAGTTTGCTCTAGGTGGCTTGTCGTCTTGACTGAACTTGGGTTCCATATTTTAGACAACCATAACCCATGAATATTCAATATTCACATACATAACCCATGGTCCCTGGGTTTGTATGACAGAATATGCTGCAACATGATAACCCATACTCTACGTCTGAACCCAGCTGTACTGACAACCTATGGTTTGTTAACCACAAACAACCATTGAAAAGAACACAGGGTTGTTGTTGGGTTGTGAATTGTTGGTTGTTCCTGGTTAAAAAAACTTGTTTCAACAATGACCAATATTTCAACAACGACCCACACTCAACCCATGCTCAACTTTGTTGTCTTGTGTACACCCAGTGTATGTCTTGAAATCAACTAGCATATTTCCCCCCAGAATGTTAACTAGAACTTTAACTGCAGATCTGTGCTAATTAGCTGAAAATGTTTGAGCATTCATGCAAACCAGTTGACACTTGTGATCCCCTCTTGGTGATCATAAAGTGGCAACCCTCCCCCCTGTGATATCTTCTTCCCTATCATTTGAATGCATTTTCTTTCCATTACTCTTGCTGCTGAGTGGTGTATAACCTTTTCTATAACTATGTACTTCACTAATAAAGAAGGCCCTGGATCATTCTTGTGACAGAATCTTCTATTTTAAATGTTACCATTGATCTAATTATTATAATTTGATGTGATATCTTATAGTGAGATGTTGCCCTTTTAGTCTGCAAACTCTCTCTTTTTTCCCTTTTCCCTAATTTTAAACGGCCAGTTAGATACTGACCCTGTGAATGTACTGCAGGCATGTTCCCCTTTGCATTTTCTCTCGCTTAAATTAAATGTCAATGGGAAAAGGTATTTGAGTAAGACAGCAATCTTATGGTCCCAGAGATCATAGGATATTGCAGAGTTCCTCCTCCGAGGCATTGGGCTCATCTACACCAGGCAGGATATTGCACTATGAAAGTGGTATGAAAGTGGTATATAAAAGGCAGGAGCCACACTACTGCTTTATAGCTGTATTGAAGTGCACGGACAACTGTTGGGGCCCATTGACACATACCATATACTGCTTTCATAGTGCTGTATCCTGTTTGGTGCAGCTCCTGCCTTTTAATAATAATAATAATAATAATAATAATAATAATAATAATAATAATAATTAATAATAATAATTTTAACCCGCCTCTCCATTCTGTTCGAGGTGGGGAACAACAATAAATGATAAAATACATAAAACATAATATACATTGCTAAAAACATCCTATATACCGCTTTCGTAGTGGAATATCCTGCTTGGTGTAGATGAGCCCGTTGTTACGACCTCGGAAAGAGCAATCCGAATGGGGATTGTTTCCCCCCACCCCTTGCAGCTGCTGCGGGAAGCGCCATGGCAGCTCCCTCATCCGAGTCGGATTTCTGACCATAGCTGAGGATGTTCATGAGGGGAATAGGATGGTGCTGAGAATCTACATGATCTCCAAGCCTCCCATCGTCCATCACCGCAAGTTCACTAGATGTGCTCAAACGCTAATGACACCAGGTCTGCCGGGAATGACAGTTTGGTGAGGGTACGGACAGTTCTCCAGCACAATCTGTCACATGTCTACTGAGAACCCTTTCTCACTGAGTTCAGTGGATCCTCCTCCCAAAAGTAAGTGTGCATAGGCTTTCGGCCTTAGTGGAGTCTTACCCTTCTTAGAGAACTATTGCCTCCAGGGTTCTCTAGGGCAAAGGAGTGACTATTACAGTTTGAGCCTCTAGCATAGATACACCTAGGGTGGCTTCTTAAGGATTGCCCAAAAAGAGGAATTAACAATAGCTTTACTATTGTGAAAAAGAGGTCAAAGGGGAAAACATACTTGCATAATATCTGCATGTGCTAATTTATATAGAGAGATGCAAATTTAGGAAGAATTGCTGTACTTTAAATAGTAATACAATACTATTACTATACAACAGGGGAAATTGTGGCCAGTCTGTTATCCAGGTGCTGAATATTAATAGGTAACTCTGAGGTCCCGGCTCTTCTCCCTTCTTAGGTTTTTTTTTTTTACTCTTTAAACTAGACTTTGACAGGACAGCCCTTCAAATATAGGATGCCTTAGAAACAAAGGTCTGTCCTCGGGCAGCCTTTCAGAAGACTGCTGTCTGTAAGATAGGACCCATGGCCACCCAGACAGATGTTTGGCTGATTCCTATGCTAGGGTGATCATATGAAAAGGAGCACAGGTCCCCTGTATCTTTAATAGATGTATAAAAAAGGGAATTTCAGCAGGTGTAATTTTATGCATTCAGCACCTCCTGAAATTCCCTCTGCATCACAACAGTTAAAGTTGCAATAACCCTGCACTCTTTTGTAACTGGTCAAAACGGCAGGGCTGCTGCAGCTTTAGTTGTTGTGATACTGTAGGTTACACATAGCCATCAGGACTAATAGCTTTCTCCTCCAGGAATTTATCCAACCCCCTTTCAAAGCCATCCAAATTGGTGGCCATGACCACATCTTGTGGTCGTGAATTCCATAGTGTTATTTGCAATGGGTCAGGAATCAGGGGCATGGGAAAATATCTCCTAATCCAACCCTACATATGGAATATGGCTGATTTGTTTCACTACACCAATTTGTGTGCTTTGTAATTGTGGTTGCAGAATTTCAATTGATCTGGTTTTGGACAAGGAAACGATGGAGACATGGGACTCATAAAAGAGGGGGACCAGTTGGTGCATTGAGGCCAGGTAAAGGCACAAGAGCTGAGAGTGGGGGGGGGGGGGAAAGACCCACCACCTTTAACCAGAGCCTATAAAGTGTGTAAACTAGCCTTCCCCAACCTGGTGTCCTCATAAGAACATAAGAAGAGTCCTGCTGAATCTGACCAAGGGACCATCTAGTCCAGCATTCTGTTCAGTCAGTGGCCAACCAGCTGCCTGTGGGAAACCCACAAGCAGGATGTGAATGCAAGAGCATCCTCCCACCCATGTTCCCCAGCAACTAGTACAACAAGTAATGGAAGGCAGTAGTTATTAAGTAGTACTATATAAAGTGCCAAAAAGGCACACAACTACTCCAAACACCAATAAAATGTGATAATTATCAAATAACCCATTTATTTACAATTTATAAAACCAACTGATGTGTCTCAAAGTGGTTAACCATCACAATGTTGGGTACTATAACAACCAATCATATATATCATATATACAAGAATACAAATCTAATACAGTCCAACAATATTACAGACTTTCATAACATTTAGCACCTGAGACAATACCATCAATAATATAAGTACAGAAATAGGGTTTCTTCTCTTTTTCTATTCTTGTCTGCGTTGTCAATACATTGAATGAAAGGGTCCCATTTTCTAGTTCCTGTATTTAGGAAGAACAACCTCAGCGTACATAGGCCTATGTATGTTGAGGTTGTTCTTCATAAGCATGGGAACTAGAAAATGGTCATTTTGCCTCAAAGCAAGCTCTGACTTTGATTATTCCATGTTCTGATTATTCCCCCAGACTCGCAGTCCATGTTCCATCCCCGTGCAACTTCGGTACTTATATCTATGTCTTATTGTGGGCTGAATTGGGGGCTGGTAGCTATGCGCCTTGATGGTAGACAGAAACAGGGAAAGTTACTCTTACAACAAGAGTGACAAGACTGTCAGCAGGCTGTAGTCTGTGCAAATGAGACTTATTGGTTTATTAGATTGACAGTGATGGGGGAGCACTAGCCTAGTTTCAGGACAAAAATTAGTTGGAGGGTGGGGGGCTCTCTGTCTAATTCAAGGCAGGTATTTATTTATTTATTTATTTATTTATTTATTTATTTTGTTTTCTTGAAGTTGCAGATAACAGCTGAGAAGCAAAGTCTATATTCAAGTAGACAGACTCATTATGGAGAGGAAATGGAAGATTTAGCCACTCTCGATTCTTATTGCTTTGGCTGGTGCAAAATCCTGGGGCTCCATACAGTTTGCCTCCCATTACGCCATCCTCCCTCCGTGAGAACGTCTCCCAATATGCAAGGAAGAGGTTTTCATTTAGGCTCCTCCTGGGATTGAAATGTGTTGACAGGCTGAATGTGTCAAAAGATGCTCATGCATATGCTTGTCTAATAATAGCTGCTCGTGTCTTCCCTGAAGCTTTTTCCATCCGGCATGCAGAGTGGAGCCCAGCCCGTCCATTTTCTAATTATTGAAACCCCCCAATAGTTTCCCCCCTTTTCTTTGAGCACAGTTTTGACTCTGCATGTCATTACTACTTTGCTTCCACTTTTTCTAAATTATATTTGGACTTATTCATGCACAATTTTAAAATTATAATTAGCAATGTTCTCCAAAAACCAAAAAAACAAAAACCCCACAGTTGGGAGAAATTGGACAAAATCATTCCCAATTATGATATTTTGGTGTTTCTGAAATATGACAGTATATCTTTCTGACTAGTCTCTCTCTCTCTCTGTTTGTGTGTGTGTGTACGCGTGTGTGTGTATGTGCGTGTAATTTTAAAAAGGGGGGGAAGGTCTCATATTGACTTAAGGCAAAACTAGGTGTGAGGCTTACTGTGTCTTTGAATTTAGCATGCAGGTTTCAGAAATGTACATAGCTTGAGTAGGGAGGGACTGATAATGATGTGGTGGGTGGGTGGGAATTTAACCCTTTCCAATTGTCCCCTACTGCAGTGCTAAGGGAAATCCGTCTTCTGGAGCTAGTATTTGCTTTGGGCCTGGGTAATCTCCTGTTGGTGCAGATAGGGGATTTCCTCCCAATGCAGATAGCATCTTCAGAGGAGAAGTTTTCCTAAGCAGTGCAGCGGGGAAGATCTGGAACGGGTTCATTCCCCCTCCCCATCATCATCAGCCTTTCCCTGCTCAAGCTATGTCCACTTCTTAAACCTGTATGCTAAACCCTGCTTCAAGCCTGAGAACGATTAGCCTCTCCAGCCAGTGGTCTTTGCACAAAACAAAACAAAACAAGTCAACACCTGCAGGTTAAATGCAAAGATGCATTTAATTCATGCCTCGTCAACTTTGGCCCATAGATAATTTGTCCATCTATCCCAGTGCTGCTTGATCTGGCTGGCAGTGGTTCTCAGCAGTCTCAGCCTTATTTGATGGGAAATGCCAAAACCGCCCTCCCGTAGAGCATTGTGCTCTACCACTGTGCTATCCCCTCTCCCCGTAAGATGTGCTTCCCCCTTTTTGAACCAGGATCTCTCATCCCTTACCTCATCCTCCACAATGAGAATCATATCTCTAGACAAACAAGCCTGACCTCAGAGAGGCTAAGTTAGGTTAGGTAACCTGGCGCCCCACAGATTTTTGGACTACAATTCCCAGAAGCCTCAGCCAGCAGGACCTATGGTCAGGAATTATGGGAGTTGTGTTTTTTCATTCATTCATTCATAATATTTATATATTGCTCCATACCTAAAATTGATTCTGGAGCACTAGCAGTGGACATAGGAATAAAACAGTATAAAAAGATTAAAACAGCACATTAAAATTCTTCAGTTTAAATGGAATACCAATAAAAATGGTGGTTAGTCAGTTGAGGAATGCTTGTGGGAAAGAGCTGTTTTCAGGAGGCGCCAAAAGCAGCACAGTTTTGGTGCCTGCCTGACCTCCAGAGGCAGGAAATTCCAAACAAAAGGGGCCACCACACTGAAGGTTTTTCTTTTGCTGGGCCAGATCTACACCTTGTATCAAATCATTACGATCCCTACATTCCTCTTGCGCATTTTTACTTCGTAGGAAACACAGCAACATTTGTTGTGGTGTTTTGGGTAGCGTGGAATAAAAAGCAAGAAATAGCACTCTGAAAGCTGAATATGGAATGTGCCTCAACAGTTATCAGTGCACCAATACTGCTATAAAGCAGTAGTACTTCTTCTTCTTCTTCTTCTTCTTCTTCTTCTTATTATTATTATTATTATTATTATTATTATTATTATTATTATTATTATTATTGATCTAGCCCTGGTGTACTCCAGTCAGGCATAGGTCCATGCGGAGACACCAGGGGCCATGCCCTCTAATGATCTTAGTGACTGGGCAGGTTGGTAAGGGAGAAGGTGCTCTCTCAGGTATCTTGGGCCCAAGTTGTTTAGGGCTTTGTACACTAGTACCAAAACCTTAAATCTGGCCCAGTTAGCTAATAGGTAGCCAGTGCAATTCCCTCAGCAAAGGAGCGATATAAAAAGCGGCAGCTCCTGACAACAGCCGAGCTGCTGCATTCTGCACTAGCTCCAGCTTCCGGAGCAGCCTTAAGGGCAGCCCCACATAGCGCTCATTGCAGTAATCCAGTCTTGAGGTTACTAACACCTGTACCACTGAAGTTTCAAATATCTGCAGGGTACCAGGTTGCCTACCGCTGGGCTAAATAGTGGTGCAACCTGACACCTAGTAGTTGACCCTAATCTCATTAAGGGTGCAATAATCCCATGCCTGTTTAAACAGAACCCCCCTTACAATTCCCAGCATTCCCCATCTTATCTAAATAGGCATCGGATTGGTCTCTTAGGCTCCTCCCTTCCCAAACTGTTTTTTACTTGAAGCCTGTGGGGTGGAGGGAGGGGCAAAAATGAAGGCAAAATCAATTTAAATACATTGACTACAGTATGAAAATGGTGATGGTAGCGGGAAAGTAAATTCATCCCACGGCTGGAAAATAACCCACTCCAGCCCCTATGTATGCATTGGGCTGCTTCACAAGTATAAAATCCATCTGTATGTTACCATCAGGGATACTGTATGCATAGCATATGCCTGCATCACTCTGCTGGCTTGTAATTAATCAAAATTAATCATGTTGCTGCTCCATTTTATTGATCTCATGTTGCTTTTATTGTTATTGTAACTGAAATTGTTCTTAATAGTGTATTTTAAGCTCTGATTTTACTATAGGTACATGTAAACCACTTGGGAATGTTATTATATTAAGTAATATATTATGCACTGAGAGACAGTGTAGTGTAATGGTTAGAGTGTTGGACTGGGACTCTGGAGATCCGGATTCTAGTCCCTACTTGACCATGAAGCTCACTGGATGACTTTGGTCTAGTCACTGACTCTCAGCCTTACCTACCTCACAGGGCTGTTGTTTTGAGGATAAAACTGGAGAGGAGGATTGCGTGAGCCGCCTTAGGTTCCTTGCAAGAGGGGGAAAAGGCAGGATATAAATGTAATAATAAATCAATTAATGATGATGATGCTGTTACACAGGCCCTTTCTACACCTAAGGATTATCCCAGGAAAATGGAGGGATCGTCCCTGCCTGCTCCTGGGATCCCTTGTGTGTCATTTGATGTACAGGGATGATCCCAGGGAAAACAGCAGGTGTAGAAACGGCCACAGTCTTCAACATGAGCATCTTTCATGCTGTCTGTGAGCTGGGCTGTGTATTGCCACACAGATCTGGCTGGGAACTGCCACTTTAAATTCCAGCATTTAATACCCCAAAGAACTAGATGGCCCTTCTTCATTTTGGGGGGAGGCATGATATTATCCTATTCCTCTCTGTCTTCAGAATAGATAATTAATGCTGTCATAAAACCCCAAACTTGGCATGATGAGAAGTGACTCATCACTTAGTTGATTCATCTACTTAACGATTTTGGGGTTTTAGGCACTGGTTGTGCAAAGCCTATTGGGTATGATTGATGGCTGCCTCCAATTCGGCAGAAGTCAGAATATTTTATCTATATATGTCAGTATTCGCCTAGCTGCTGCACAATGTGTTTCCCCCGCTCCCTTGCTTCTTCTCCTTCTCCTTCTTTATGTTATTTTACCCTAAAATGTCTTCGAGAGGAAATTTCACGAGCACTTCCTTCCCCCAAATTTGCTAACCGCTTACTTTTGATGTGACGCTGTTGGGATCTCATTAGCTGAAATCCAGAGAAAGGAACTTCAGCTGTAAATGCATATCGTGTGTTCAGACTTTTGTGCTTGAAACAAAAGTCATCAGTTAAATTACTTGCCTGGGAAAAAAGTACTACAGGAAAATGCTGCAAATTGCATTCCTTTCACCTCAAATTGCTCTCAATGCCTGATGTGAAGTGGGGCGGGGAGGGGGGGGGAGGGAAAGGTTGCTAATTTCTCTAGGATTAACAAAAAGAATGGAAGGCCCCCGCTGAGCAGGTGCCAAGTAGAGCTGTCAGGTGCATCAATGCCATGAAGAGAAGATAATACATTTTAATTTTCACACCGCAAAGGAAACTCTTTCTCTCTATTGCTTTTCTCAGTCATCATCAACCTTACAGTTGCGGTGCTCATAAAATCCTTTGAAACATCAATGAGAGTTTATTACCTTTGTGCCAGTCGAAACCAAGTTCTACTCCCCCCCCCTTGAAAAAAATAGCATCAGATGTTTGCGTCAAACACCTTGCTTTCGCCTGTTGCCTTATTTAAATGTTATTGCAGCAAAGAGGATTCTTCTGTTTTGTTTTTCAAGATAATATGCGTGGAAGAAAAGACACAAGATTATCATTAATTGTCAGATGGCAGGCATTCTAGAATTGTGTAGTATCCCACCTCCAGTACTTCGGAGGCTGTCAATTATCAATATAGGATTGCATCCTAACTTTAAGCTCCTTCACACTGGGGGTTAACACGCTCCCTACCTTTGCTTCTCCACCCGTGTTTTCGTTCCTCAGTTACTTCCTCTTTTCAAAAGAGGAAGTACAGAACGAGCACAAGGCCCATTGAGTCTGCTGTTCTAATGGCGCTGCTTCTCCTGCACACAGCAGGAGACAGCAGCAATTCCAAGTTTAAAACAACATTGGACTTAATGAGGTTTTTTTTTGTCATGCAAGGAAGGCCAGAAGAGGCAGAAGGCGCGCGGGAGGCAGACGACGCCATGTGAGGGACCTGAGCAAACTCTGTGAGTGCCCAGTAATGAGCATGCAATAAAACACTCGTTGGATGGAGCTATGAGTGCCCATTTTTACAGTTTTAAATAGAACGATCATTTTATGTGCAAAGCAACTTTAGGAACATAAAGGATGTTGCATGTTCCTACAGCACCCCTTCTCAACTTGGTGCAATCCAGATATTTTAGACTACAGTGCCCAGCATTCCTGACTATTGGCCATGCTGCCTGAGGCCGCTGGGAGCTGATGTTCAAAATATCTGGAGGGCTCCACATTGGGGAAGCCTTTCCTAAAGCAACAAAGTGAATTTAAATCTGTAAAGGGCACTAAAAAACCTAAGTATTGCTTATTTTTCAATTTCCCCCAGAATTTCTGTTGCTTTGGGAAACCCCCTGGGGAAAAAAATGTTTTGCCCCCATGGCTTCTAAATTTCCAGAAATTTTACATCTCTAAGTATGGTTATGTGTACCAGATGCTGGGGAACATGCACTGGGTGGAGGGATTTTTATTGCCCTCATCACCTGCTCGTGGGTTTTCCACTGGAAGCTGGTTGGCTGCTGTGTGAACAGAATGCTAAATTAGATGGACCCTTGGTCTGATCCTGCATGGCTCTTCTGTTCTTAGGACGCAAACCTGACATCAAAAATAGTAATATTCAGAAACAGGCGAGAGAATATTTCAGCCTCCCAGGATAAGCTGCTGCTGATCTGAAAGTCACTATATGAGGCCCCTGTACCCCTTTCCACCTCACACCACCACTGCTGCACCACCGAAATTTGTGGCAGCAGGAAAAAGGATTGGTGGTAAACAGCCGAGTTGTTGCTGTTGTTTTGCTGCCACTGAATTTGGCAGCATGGCAGCAACAGGAGTGTGGGCTGTTTGGGTGATCCAGGGGCTGGAAATTGGCCCCTGGATCACCCAAAGTTACCTCAACTGAAAGCTTCATCCCACCTACACTTTTATTCTGGTTCTCCCACAAATTATCCCATGCCATTGTTGTTGCTGTTGTTGTTGTTGTTGAGCTCCATCACAACAGCCTCCATCCTGCACCAGCGCACGCCCTGGGAAGGCTGGGCCAGGCTCCGTGGCACTCCACTTGGGGGGCTGCAGAGGGAGGCCCTGCTGGCAGGGCTGGGCCTGCTCCGGGCTCTGAGGCACTCCGGGCTGCTGAGGGCAGCAGCTCTGCTCCTCGTCATCCCTCTGCGCCCCCAGTGGCTGCTTGGAGCTCAAGAAGAACTGTTCTTTCCGCACTGCAAAATACATCGCCAAGAGGGGGGGGGGAGACCCGCGATCACAGCTGGACATGCTGCTGCACATCAAGTGAGTCCTTTGCATGCAATGCGCCGTGTATGCAGACTATAAGGCTGGTGTGTAAAGGTCTAAGTTTAGGGCTTAATCGAGGTAACCGTTTTCTCTCCCACTACAGGTTTTAATTTAACATAGCAAATCTGGGAAAACTGTGTTTATCCCTTATTACTGCTGATAATGGTTGATGTGAAATGGCTGCAAATGGTTGATGTGTTTATCTCATATACTGTATATTTAAGCTTTACCTAGAATTTCACAAACTATACCTCTTCCAATTTTGGGCCATTTGGCTTCACATTTTTTATTGTATACCACATAGAGCCAATAAGAAATTTGATAATTCAAGAAGGCGTTATGAACTCTTGCTTTAGCGTTCATAGAAAATAACATTTGTAAACATATTTTGGTAGCACTGTGCATTTTACCCCATGATTTTATACGTAAATGATTTTAAGTCAGAGAAGAAATTATTTTTTTTAGTTAAAAAAAATTGTACTTCTGCTGTACTTTGACACATCTTTCAAAAAAAGCAATCTTGTCCTGGAGATTTAATTTAGAAAGTGCAAATATGAAAAGGCGCCCGTTTTCTGTGCTTTAAACTGACCTATTTTTGAAGAGTTAAATAAGAATTCCAACGTAAAAGGATAAGAAAAATATGCCAGAACATCAGCAGCCACTAACCAATCCCAACTTTCATTTCAGGCATATTTCTATACTTAACAACCCACCACCTTATACTAAGGAAAGGGAAAAGACTACCACAGGCTTGGATGAAAGGGTCAAGAATGTATGTGGGCATTCAGAAGTGAGCACAGCTATTTTCCATACATGTACCAACAATTTGGTGAGCATTTCACAAGTGTGATAAGTAAGATGTTGTTTCTGATCTGAGTCAGCCTAACTTGGGGACTGCGATTTCACCTGTGTTGGGCAGGGTCAAGCTCCCCATGAAAGGTCAGGTTCGTAGTTTGGGAATGCTCCTGGAACCCTATGCTATTGATGGATCTTCAGGTGTCAGGGTGGCAAGATCGCCTTTATAGCTTCATCACACCAGGGTTATACTGTGCAATCACTGCGAATTGTGTGCAAAGGACTCCAAAGTTTTCCAGTTTATAATCTGCTTTGACTGTGAAGCATTCCCATGCATCCTGCTTTAATTGTGCTTCATATATAAAAGAACCGACCTATTTTGCCACCTCTTTAGGAGCGAATCTTTTGTTGTTCTCCGAGCGGCCACTGGGGGCGCAGGAGGATGATTTGATATGTTTAAAGTACAAATTAAACAAATGCTTACATCTGTGTAAGTTTTAAAGATAAAGACATCAAAATTGGCATAGTAATAGATATTAAAGAGGGCTTTAAGCAAACCAAATTTGAATCAGATTGGGTCATCCGTTGATTTTTAATGATTTTTTACATTTCTCCCCCTTAAACCCTTTCCTGGTATGCAAAAGATCTTAGGAGTGCTGCCGCCTGGAGTGTGATTTAGCTAGCAACAACAACAACAACAACAACAACAACAACAGCAACAGCTTTACGCTATGGGGATAATTCGAGGGAAATGGGTATATGTGATGAAGCCCTTACACAACTACATCCAGTGATCCAGTCTGCCTGTTCCTGGGGCATTCTGAGCTGGCAACAGCTATCCATGCCTTGATGACATCATGCTCAGACTATGGCAATGTATTCTACATGGGGCTACCCTTGAAGAGCATCTCTGGAAGCCACAATTGGTGGAAAATGTGGCGGTTAGGCTGCTAATTGGTGAACAGCATCATGATCACTTCGCAACTGCACTGGTTGCTAGTTGTTTTCCAGGCTCAATTCCAGCTGTTGTTTTAACCATGAAAGCTCTAAATGACTTAGGGCCTGGCTATCTGAAGGGCCACCTTTCTCGGTACAAATCTGCTTGCATCAGCTGGAAAGGCCCTTTTAAAGATACCCTCGCTTGCAGAGGCCTGCTCATCGGGCACATGGCAAACAGCTTCCTCTGATGTTATTTACAAACTGTGGACCGTGCTCCGCCTGGAGTTATGACTATTCCCTGCTCTGTCTGCACTTAGGGCTCAAGACACATCTTTTTAATTTGACTTTTTAAATAGTCGTGACATTTTTTTCAGGTGGTTTGGAATGTTTTATGATGTCTTTATTTGTTTATGATTTCCATTTTCTGATTTTTTGGTAAACCACCTTGGTTGATTCCAGAAAGGCTGAAAAGAAAGACAACAAATAAAAAAATGGGGAAAAATGCGCAGTGCAAGCCAGCGTAGACTATGACTGGTCTTTCTTTTTGTGGAAGTTGAGCTGCGCTCTTGGGAGTTCATAGCTTTTCACTTTCCATTGCTTATTTGAGGCGACTGCTTGCCTGAGCAGGTTCTTCTTCCTCAAGTCTTCTGCCAGCCTATCATCAGAACCAACTCATTGAAATGATGCCTTAAAGGTTCACCTTGTCGCATCATTGCAATGCATCTGCTGTAGTGCTCGAAACTTGAAGTCTTCATTACAAACCACTCTGTTCCCCACACTGTCCAGATTTTTAAAAACAGAGAAAAGGAAAGAGTGGCCTTAACTCCTAACTTGCAAAGGTGCATCTGTAATTAATCGAATCTATGTGGCAAACACAGACCAAACAGTTGTGAATTTATTCATGAATGCATGGTAGTTGCACATCAGTTAAGGCAGGGGAAAGCAACTGAGGGGGGTGCCAGGGCCATTTTTGCCCTCCAACCCACGTGGCTGCACGCCACAGCATGTCAACCCCCCTTTCCCTGATTTGCTGTGGCAAACTGCTAGGGAGGCCTAAATTGTCCAAATCTCATTTGTTTTCAAGCAAGATTTGGTTTATTTAGGCTTCCGTAGCAGTAGCAGCAGCAGGAGGGGATACACCAGGGGGCAATGAAGGCCACGTGCAGCCTGTGGGTGGTGTGTTGCCCATCCTCGAATATAGGGGTCATAGTGAAAGGCATCATAAGGCTGTTGAAACCAATCCCCTTTCATCAGCCCTGTGCAACCAGTCTGCATGATGGACAGTCCTGTGATAAACCTATCTTGCCAGGTGTATTCTGTAAATGTAGAACTGTGGGTTGTTAGCCAGCCAGATGACCACTGCCTGTCCTCCTAGTGCAGTGCTACACAGAGCTAGTAATGTAGGAACATTTCTGGGAAGGGACAACTACCTTCCTCCATCTCCCATGGAAAACATTTCTGTGGTCTGCAGAAGAAGGCAGCTGGCCCAGCTGTACATCCTACTCTGGTCTCAGTTTGGTCCCTGTCAGTCAGTCATGGGACCTGATGGGATCCACCTTCACCTCTGGGCTGCAAGGGTCAGAACTGAGCTTAAATTGGAACCAATTGGATGTACCTTAAATGGGCCTGGCCAACCAGCTGTTTCATGATATACTACGAATTATGACCACTGAGTTTGTTTAGTGACACTGTTGCACTGTGATGTCTGTGTTTGTCTTTTTTGTAGCCTCTGTTTTTAACTATATTTCAAAACTAGCAAATGGACCTGACTTTACACAGGTCGGAGTAGCCAGTGGTTGATACAGTGACGTGTTTAAGCAAAGTAATGCAGGGGGGAATCCGCACGTCGTTCTGAGATCGCTTCTAAGCGACCCCAGTGCGGCGTGAAAGCGAGCGTGTAACTTGCCTTTTGAAGAGCCGATGAAGCGACGTCCTTGCCGCCGCCACCGCCACCCAACTCCCTCCTCGCCGGCTGGGACGGAAAGCTCGGGGGACCCCGCCTTCTTCCCCCGAGCTTTCAGTCCCAGCTGGCGAGGAGGCAGTTGGGTGGTGGCGGCGGGAAGGACGTCTCTTCGTCGGCTCTTCAAAAGGCAAGTTACACGCTCTCTTTCACGCTGCACTGGGGTCGCTTAGAAGCGATCTCAGAACAACGTGCGGATTCCTCCTAGGTGTCAGAGTTGGACACATTGCACCCGGCTTGTCTGATTGAAGCCATGTCTGCTGGCAGCCTTAAGCCAGTCTCTGCCATGGCGCACCCCTGAGGGAGAGGTCTGTCCACTCCATTCTTTTGAGGGGACTGCCCACCCCCCAGCAAGGAGGAGGGGCAGCCATATAATGACTACTCCTTCCTGGCTTCAAAGTGTATGGTCTGCAAAGTTATGTACTGGTTTGTGAAGTCTGCCTCTTAGTGATTGAAGATGGTTACAACCATATGGACACACTTAAATAAATTAAATTAATGCACTTAAAAAAAAATAGCCCTGAGGTGCACACTCCTAGGGTCCCTTTAGTATACATGCCAAGTTTCAAGTGTCTAGATTTCAATGTTTAGACACTAGGGTGCTCACACACACACACACACACACACACACACACACACACACACACACACACACACACACACACTTTTATTATAGATAAAATGCAATTCCATTGGAACTGGTGTTCCACTGAGACTCACTCGTAAATGTGAATGGGCATGTCAGTCACACAATATTTCTTCTCTGTGTAGCAAGAGATTCAGATCTACACTAAGCAGGATATAACACTTTGAAAATGTTTTGAAGACTGTATAGGGAGTGCGTACTGGGCCTCAACAATTGTCACTACCGTTATATACCTTTTTAAAGCAGTAGCGTAGATCCTGCCTCTGTAGAATTAGTTTCATTTGGATTATTTGGTAACTGCGTGTGTAGAGTACATATTATGGTCACGCAAAGGCAAGGATTCAGGCAGTATCAAATTCACAACAACATCTATTCGCCCCACCCCCCATTTTAACCCCCCCCCCCCCAAAATGCCACTTTCCAGCTCTCTCACTCATAACTGCTTCCAGGCCAAATTGGTCTCAATCCCACCCTGGCAGGTGATTGTGATTCAAGATACAGTCCAAGTTTCCTTCGGATGAACAACCGTTCCCATCAGTGTCAATGACAATTGTCAAGAAATTCAAGAAGAGAAGAGACCTGGCACTCCCTTTCTCCCTCGCTTGTTTACCCCCCCCCCCCCCGCCCCAGCATGGCTGACAATTCTTGATTAAAACAAAGATTTAAAAAGAGTCACATGTCTTTTGTCTTCTCTGGGTAAAATACACATTTCATTGGTAAGATCTGTGGCCTTGTTTTGTAAGTCCCCGTGGGGATTTATTGCTGTTTTCAATGGACAAGTTTTTGGTACCATCTCACGAATGGTGCATATAATTATTGAAGAATATCATCAAATTCCTCAGCACCCCACTGGCAGCAAAGCAAAAAAGAAATGCTGTCTGGAATAAAAGTTAATCTTGATGGAAGATACATGGTCCAGAGGCTAGTTTGTGCACGTTTCTGAAGGGCAGAGATAAGAAAATTAATTTACTGGAGTTTAGCCAGGGAGTCAAGATGGAATTTATCTTAACCTCTGAACCAAAGCCTTGATGTCAGCTTTACTTTGTTGGAATATTTCATCAACAAATGGCAAAGGGATGTGAAATACACCACTGCAAGTTCTGGCTAGGCTGTAAACTCAACTTCCTAACTAGAGGGAGAATGTTTTTTTCAGAGGCAATTGCTGATCTTCTTTTCTACCTCCAGAAAAGCAAACAACAGTATGTGGGCTTCGTTCTGTGCATGGAACAGAGTTCATGTTCATGGAACAAGGCTTTCTCACCACACCTTTTTTTTTTTTTGGTTGTTCATATTCCCTGAAAGTCTGCTTCTGGGGTTTTGGGGACCCTTGGGAATTGTATGGGACATGGGGCAGGGGATTGCCATAGAACAGGGGTGGGAAGAAGATAGATTTTCAGATGTTTTGGACTGCAGCTTCAAGAAGCCCCTGCCAGCATGACCAGTGGTCGGGAATGCTGGGTGTTGAAGTCCAAAACATCTGGAAACCCACCCACTTCTGCCATAGGGGATGAAAAACATGTCGGGACTAGGAGGGATATTTTTCCATTGGCAAAATGTGTGAAGAACTGGACCTCCTCTTTTTAAAAAAATACCAGAGGCCACTGATTTCCTGAAAAGAAAAACTGTACATCGAATTGCTTTGATATTTTCCAATGAAAACACTGGAAAATACCAATTAAAACACAAAGACAAAAGCAAGAGGTAAGAGATTGAAGTTACAATTCAGAAGCTGATATGCAAGGGGCACTGAAACCACCCACAACTCAACATGTCAAATGTCTCTCATAAGAAACTAAGCATTTAAGAAGAGCCATGCTGGATCAGACCAAAGGTCCATCTAGTCCAGCACTCTGTCTACACAGTGTGGACAGGAACCAGGAACCCACAAGCAGGACAAGAGTGCAACATCACCACACTGCCCATGCTCCCCAGTAACTTATATAAGCTTACTGCTTCTGAATTTGGAGGTAGCACAGAGCCTTCAGGACTAGTAGCCATTGATAGCCTTCCCCTCCAGGAAGTTATCTAAACCTCTTTTAAAGCCATCCAAATTGGTGGTCATCACATCTTTTTCTTTTTCTTTTTCTCCCTCCACTCCATTTTACAATTTTTATTATTTTCTACAGAAAAAGACAAAGCAAAACTTCACAAACTTCACAAACAATACAATACAACTTATAAAAGCACACATACAAAACATATAAGGCCATATTCCATTTAAGGCATCTTGTGGTAGTGAATTCCATAGCTTCACTATGTGTTATATGAAGAAGTGATTTCTTTTATCTTTCCAAACCTCCTGCCAATCAGCTTCAAGGTTCTCAAAAAAGAAAGATATTAAATAGCTATAGCAGGCCATCAAAGAGGAGAAGATAAGCCTTGCTAGGCAAGGCATTCCAGAACCTGGGTGTGGCCACAGAGAAAGTCCCCTACTATGTTCCAACCAATCACAGTTATTGCAGAGCCTGGGGAGGTGTACAGTGCCCCATCTAATCATGTTTTTTGGGATCAGTTTCAGTAGTTGCAGCCTGATGATGTGGACATGACGCTTGAATCAGTCCGTCCCACCACATGTAAGCTTGACCCTTGCCCATCCTGGCTAATTCGAACTAGCAGAGGTGGATTGGCTGGGTGGGTCCAGGGGGTGGTAAATGCCTCCCTCTCTCAGGGAGTGGTGTCTGCTGCCTTGAAAGAGGCTGTAGTGCACCTTCTCCTGAAGAGGCCCTACCTTGACCCAGAGGTATGTGAGAACTACTGCCCCATTGGTAATATCCCCTTTTTGGGCAAGGTGCTTGAATGTGTGGTGGCCAGGCAACTTGAGATGTTGGGTGAGGTCATTAGGGGTTTGGGGGTTGGGTGCCATCAGTATGCTGATGATACTCAGCTCTACTTCTCCTTGTCATTGGAGTCAGCAGGGGCTGTGATGGTGCTGGACCAGTGCCTGGAGGCTGTAATGGGCTGGATGAGGGCCAATAAACTGAAGCTGAATCCTGATAAGACGGAAGCTCTGTGGATTGGTGGTTCCCAAGTCTGGGAATTGGGTAAGCGACCTGTTCTGGATGAGGTGGCGCTCCCTCTGAAGGAGCAGGTACATAGCTTGGGAGTACTCCTATACCCATCATTGTCACTGGATGCCCAGGTGGACTCTGTGACACGGAGTACTTGGGGTCAGCTTCGGCTGATCCACCAGCTACGGCCTTTCCTGGACAGGGACAACCTAGACACAGTGGTGCATGCACTGGTAACTTCCCAATTAGACTACTGCAATGCACTCTACGTGGGGCTGCCCTTGAAGACGACGCAGAAGTTGCCGCTAGTGCAAAATGCAGCAGCTAGACTGCTGGCGGGTACATCTACACCATTCTTAAAGGAAGTGCACTGGCTGCCTATACGCTTCTGGTCGGAATTCAATGTGTTGGTAATGATGTTTAAAGCCCTAAATGGCTTGGGACCTCAATATTTGAGAGAATGCCTCTCCTTATATATGCCTGCTTGAGACCTCAGATCTATTGGAGGAGCCCTTCTCTGCATCCCACCAATACAACATATACGCTATGATGGGACAAGGGAGAGAGCTTTCTCTGTGGTGGCACCCCGACTGTGGAATGCCCTCCCCTTGGAGGCCTGATTGGTGCCAACATTGATTGCATTTCGATGCCAAGTAAAAACATGGCTTTTTAACAAAGCCTTTGATGGTTAAACTCACTGGCACATTGTTTAAACTGCTTTTATTGCTTTTAAATTATATATTGTTTTAACTTGGATCATAATTTGTTTTTAACTGTGCATATTTATTGCTTTATACTATATGTTTTTATCTGTACGCCGCTCTGAGATCTTAATGATATAGGGCGGGATATAAATGTTTTAAATAAATAAATAAAATAAATAAATCACAACTCAGATGCTGATTGGAAGTAAAGGAAAGCATCTCCAATTGAGCAGATGGGCTTATATGGGAAGAACAGTAGTGTAGTGGTAAATTTTGAAGTGCAAGTGCTCATCATCATGATTCCTGTCGCAGGGTCTCCAAGGACAGTCCAAAAATTCAGGTAAGTGTATATCCAAAAACCAATTCTAGCAGTTTTTATCTCCATCAGAAACAGGTATTTTCTAAAGCTAATGGGTCTTAATTGCCACCTGAAAATACTTTGCATTATAACAGAGATAGCTCACAACAATATATTGTTGCTAGGAAAATCCCATCACACAAGCTACTGCGAGGATTGCAGCTAAAATTGGAGAGATTGGGGAAGCCAGAGACGGGTGGCAGATAATATCCTCATCAGATAATATCATCATGCTAATCAAAACATCCCAGTGCTTTGACGCTATGAGCCCTGGCTCCACTATAGTGAATGGTCCTATTAGGTAGGGTTGTGCACCACTCCTGAACCCAAGTGGGCTGACTCGGTCCAAATCTGGAATGGCCCTTTATGGCTGCTGTAGTTTCCAACATTAGATTTATGACAATAGACAGTCCCCATCTTCATTAAAGATGGTGGATCTCAGGTAGGATGAACAGCTGCTGGGCATGATTGGAGGAGTCAGGTAAGTCCCAGCCACTAGTGCAGCTTGGCAAGCAGAGGGCAGCAGCTTGCAGGATTCAGGGTTGTGAGTGGTGGGGAGGGAGTCCGATGGACTTCTGGTCGGCCTCATGACCAGGAAACCCAACATCCACCCCGCTTCACATGTCCAGATCTCCAGACTGTGCCCTGATTGGGCAGAGGCAGTTTGGGGCTGATTTGGGAGCTCCGAAGAGGGTCAGGGTGGTGAAGCAAAGCCCTACTTTTAGGTATCCTGGTCCCAAGATGTTGAAAGGCTTTAAAGCCCAAAGCCAGCACTTTAAATTGAACAAGGAAACAAACAAAACCAGTGTAGCCATTGTAAGGGAGTTAGATTCCCCTGGTAACTGGCTCTCGTTGCCGCATTCTTGACAAACCAGAGTTTCCAGACAAGGAAGCCTCATGCCAAGAACATTCCAGCAATCCAATCATGATGGAAATCAGCCATGTGTCATCTGGGCCACATCAGCCAGATCAGAGTTTGGTTTGATCTGCTTGTGCAATTTTATGCGCTTCTACTCTGTCCTGCTGTTTTATTGTGGCTAATTTGATTATTGGTTTTATCCATTTAATGGTTTCTTTTTTGTTAGCCACCCTGGGGAGCAGTAATGGGCAGCTCAGACATTTCCAAATAAATAAATAAATAAGCAAGCAAGCAAGCTATGGAATATGTTCTCCAGCTTTCATCTTTTAATTTTTTTTGTTCACATCAGGGTTGAGTGTCAAAATAGATGTGCTAGGCTGGATCTACACTACTGCTTTAAAGCGCTTTATAACAGTTATAAAGCGCTTTAACTGCTTTAAAGCGCTATAAAACTGTTATAAAGCGCTTTAAAGCAATAGTGTAGATCCGGCCCCAGAATGACAAATGTTTATTATTTATTTATTTTTGGTATTTATGTACTGCTCCACATCTAGACAGATTTCTGAGTGGTGATGAATAAAAGACAAAAAGAAAAGTTAAAAGAATAAAACTCCATATTAAACCACAGTATTTTTTTAAAAAACAGTATACCGATTTTTAAAAAGTGGCTGGCCAGTCAAGGAAGGCTTCGTGTTTTCAGGAGGCACCATAAACAACACAGTGTTGGCTCCTGCCTGACCTCCAGAGGCAGGGAATTCCATAGAAAGGGGGCTACCACATTGAAGGCTCATCTCCCAGTGGATTCCAATTGGGCCATAGGTCCATGCGTAACAACAAGGGATTACTCTTGCGGCAGTTAAGTTCTATTTCTTATGAAAACATGGAAGAGGGGGAAAAGAACCTGCTTTACACAAAGGAACATATAGCCTTGGGAATAGGATGTGTAATCAGAGCTGGCCTTATTATTAGGCAGAGAGAGGCAGCAACTTCAGGTGGCAGGTGCTGGTGTTTGTGTGTGTGTGTGGGCAGTGTAAAGTCATGTGTGGATAAAGTCATATGTGCTGCAGTGGCATGTCCTGTGCCCCCTAAACTCTAATGCTCTCAAGCATGGTGGAGAAAACTGTCCCATTGCTGGTGTTCATTGAAGCAAGATTCATTTGCTAGACTAGTTGGCTTCTTTATGTGGAATGGGGGGTGGAGTGGGGAGACCCCATCCTGTCCTTCATCTCAGGCAGCAAAATGTCTTGGCTTAACTCTACCATGTGCTCTTTTAGACCATGGGAAGAGTTATTGCTACAAGAAACTGATGTGATATGTGGGTGGATGGACATTAAGCCTCATCACATCTAGTCAAATGTGTGGCTCCCCTCACTTTTTCTGTCACCGCTCCTACATCACTTCCAGAAAACAGGAAGTAATTAGCTCCATTCAGTACGGCAGGAGCAGGAGAGAGCAGCAACCGGACTTAATGAGGTTTTTTTTGCGGCGCAATAATGGCCAGAAGGGGCAGAAGACGGGCGAGAGGCAGACGACGTCATGTGAGTAATTTGTGAGTGCCCAGTAACGAGCGTGCAGTAAAATGCTTGTCGGATGGAGCTTATTGTTAACTTTTTTGACAGGAGATTAGGGCCAATGACAACTTCCTTTCAAGAAGTGGCTTTGTAATGAGAAACCATGTTTCAGAAGTATCATTCACTTGATTATCTCTGTACTCGAGGGTTCTGAGGAGGCTGTCAAAAATCAAAGTGGGACACCATCTCTTTCTTCCAACCAGAAAGTAAAGAGGTGGGAAGGTAATACCAGAGAGCTATTCACACTACTTACTTTCTCCCTATGGAGAAGGTTTAAACTGGACGTGACTTCAGCTCTTCAAAGAGATGATGCCTTCAATTAGAGGACCCTTCTCTGTAAAGTAGGACACCTAGCCACCCTGGCAGTGATATTTTATTACTATAACAGCATTAATTAATACTATAACTTAAGTTTTATCTGTACCCCGCCCTGAGATCCCAGTGATAATAAGGCAGGATACAAATGTTTAAATAAATAAGTTTCCAGTAACTTAAGAACATAAGAAGTCTCATGCTGGATCAGACCAAGGGTCCATCTACTCCAGCCCTCTGTTCACACAGTGGCCAACAAGCTGTTGAGCAGGAACCCACAAGTAGGTCATGGGGCAGCAGCACCCTCCCACCCATGTTCCCCAGCAACTGATGTATATAGACTTACTGCCTCTTATTATGCATAACGATTCACTATTGATTGGGGGCAAGCGAATCTGGTCCTGCAGTGCTGAGTGAAATTCCAGGAATTAGAGTGTCAGTATTTGTGCTGTAAATTTGATTAGTTTGTTGCATTCATGGGAACTACAACGGCTTTGGTTTTTATCTCCATTGTGCACTAAATGTGTAGGTACAGCCCAGGCTAGAAAGAGGAGAAATATGTCTGATTCCTTCATTTTTTTCTCTCATAGCAACTAAATTGTACCCTGTGGAGATGGTGAACATTATCGTTTTATAATAGTATGCTGATTTGATAAGTTAAATGTAATGAAACAGTCTCATTTCTACGAAATACTCTAGGTAATGCATTTTCATTCAGTGACATATAATAGCTCCTCACTTTTAATCTGGCTCCATGCTCTTGGAAGATGTGAGATATTTTAAAAAAATAATGCAATATTTTCAGGCTTTCCCTTGTCTAGGGATTGATTCAAAGTTAGAGCTATCTGATCTTCTTCACAGTACCATATCTCCGTCGTAACATACAATGTGCCTTGCTTATATAATAAAATATTTGTGGAAAATAAAAATGATCCTAAAAAATAGTCCATTGGAAATAAAGACAAAAGAACAGGCTGTGTATTCCAAACTTTTGCGGCTTTTTGAAACCTCAACTAGTAGACTAATTTTTGGAGGCTCTGGTGTATTTCTGTACATGCTGAACTTTGTTCTCTTCCAGGCTGAGGTTCACAGTAGGTATATGTCAACTCAGCAAGAGGGCAGAATCAGCTCCTTGTGGAACTGGGTAGAGTTGGTTGCACACAGGACACCCAGAGCAGTAAGCTAAGATTTTGAAATAGCAATGGTCTGGAGCCAGCTGAGGACTTAACTAGTCCTGCTGTCAGTTCTACCCTCTCTGAGGAAATGGTTAATTCAAGGAGCTCTGTCCCATTCTTCAGGTGCAGTTAGGTGCCTCCCACTTCCTCTTGGGTGTTGTGGGCAGAGCCAGACCACCCACAAAACAGGGTGACAAGCCCACATCCAGCGGTAGAATGGGAAAAAAATGGCAAATTGTGCTGCTCTGCTCCACTGGTCCAATCCGGAGAGCCTGCTGCCACAGTGCTCTGGAGAGCCTTGGCAGCTGCTGTCCCAGTGTGGCATTTGCCACAATGAGAGAGTGGCCAGTGGGGCCATAGCTAGACCTAAGGTTTAACCCTGGATCGTCCAGGGGTCAAACCAGTTCATCTAGGTGACACACAGGGGATCCAGTGCTCAGGCAGGGGCGAACCCTGGATGATCCCAGGATAAACCTTAGGTCTAGCTGTGGCCTAAGTCTCTCTCTAGAGCAGCCACCCCCCTTTCCCCCCTCATTGTGGTCAAAAGAAGCTGTGGAGCTCTCACAAGGAATGCAGGAAGGGGATGAGGTTGTGGGGGTGATGCAGAGTCCTTAGAGTCAGATGTGGGAGCAGGACTACCTCCTCAGGCTCTGGGAAAGAAGGCATGGCTGGGCCCTGGGACTGGTCTTCCCCAACTGCATTGTTCTCAGATCCCTCTTCTGCTAGCAGGTCTCTGACTCCTGGCGCAGGACATCCGTGGCCGGAGGCTGAGGCCTACTTTAGCAAGCTGTCAGGGACTGTGTGTGCTCAGGACTTTGGTGTTTCATTTAAAGCACCGAAGGGAATCCAGGTATGCAACATCAACTTCTCAGGCAGGCAGTGCACGACACCTCTAGATTGGTCAGCCCAGGTATAATTACTAGGAGGCAGATCTTCGGCTTTGCATGGTAAACAAAGCAGGAGTTTCTGCCTGCCATATTTCAGACTCCAGGTTAGCCCCCTGCCGTAAAAGAAATCCTGAAAAGTTTATTATTATAAACTTTATATGTTTTATATTATATATAATTATACTATATTTATACGTTTTCCCTTGTTTGTATTCTTTCATGTTTATGACATGTTTTTGTCCTTGTTAATCACCAGTAACTTTGCTGTTTATTAAATTTTTGTTAAACATCCATTGACATTCATTATATGACTGCTGGCTAGGATAAATCGTGTTAAGGCTTTTGGTATATGCACAACACATTGGGCTCCCTATATTTTGTGCGCTCAACTTCAGCAGTGTTGGTGGATCTTTTCAGTCTCACAGTGAGGGTTCCTCTCTTCTTTTGCTTTTGGTAAAAGAAACTCTAGCAAAAGCTGTAGCCTCACTCAGCCCCTTCCAAATTGGTGTATAAGCATATCTGGCTTTTGGTAAGGCTGTCCATGGGCTTGGCCTTTTTGTTTGGCCACATTATTTATTGAATAATGCAGTCTACTGGGTTACAGCTTTCCAGGTGAGCTACAGAGGGAGGTTGCAGAGCATTGCATGAAAATTCTTGAAACACCTTTGTTCTGTAGGTGTTTCTTTCTTTCATTATTTATATTCCTAAAATGTATAAACCACCCTTCATCCACAAGGGATCCCTAGGCGATGTATACACTGTTAAAACAGACAAACATATCCAGTATAAAATAGAGCTATATGAAAGCTTTGGATTCAGATTTCCGAAGCATCCGCCATTTTGTGCACAGCTCTAGTGTGAAGAGAGAAAAAGTCCCAACATGCACTGCAGGCAATCAGAGATCAGCATTGTCTTCTCATTGGAAACAATGGGCCACGCCTTTGCGGAGAGAATAAGGGACTAAGCCTTCCTAGGTTGAGTGAGAGATGATGTGGCATCTAGAAACTGAAAGCTTCATCACATCTAGTCAAATGTGTGGCTCCCGTCACTTCTTCTGTTGCCACTCTCACGTCGCTTCCTGAAAACAGGAAGTAATTAGTCTCATTCAGTCTGGTAGGAGAGAGCAGCAACCGGACTTAATAAGCTCCATCCAATGAGCGTTTTATTGCATGCTCATTACTGGGCACTCACGGAGTTTGCTCAGGTCCCTCACATGCCATCGCCTGCCTCCCGCATGCCTTCCACCCCTTCTGGCCTACCTCGTGCGACGAAAAAAAACCCTCTTTAAGTCTGATGTTTTTTGAAACTCGGAATTGCTGCTCTCTCCTGCTGTGTGCAAGAGAAGCAGCACCATTAGAACAGCGGACTCAATGGGCCTCATGCTCGTTGGGTACTTCCTCTTTAGAAAAGAGGAAGGAACTTGAGGAAGGAAAACACGGGCAGAGAAGCGAAGGTAGGGAGCGTGTTAACCCTTGGTGTAATGGAGCTCAATGAGTTTTTTTTGTGGTGCAATAATAGCCAGAAGGGGCGGAAGACGGGCGAGAGGCAGATGACATCATGTGAGTAATTCATGAGTGCCCAGTAACGAGCGTGCAGTAAAACGCTCGTCGGATGGAACTTTGAAACTCAGAAAACTACACACTCTCGTTAGATTGACTACACTTCAACCAACCCATTTTCAACTTCCTTCAGCAAGACGCAACCTACTTTTGGAAGGGGCCAGGCAGAGGAGGAATATTGAGGAAAGGGAGGGTGTAGGAGGGAGGCACCTGCTCTGCACAAAATGGAGGATTTTGTGGCACCAACATTGTTGTCTTTTTGGCGCCAGGTCAAGACTTTTCTCTTCTCCCAGGCATTTTAACAGCATTTAACAATGTTAAGTTTGTTTTTAATGGACCCCAGAATTGTTGTTTTTAAATGGATACCGTTGTTTTTATTCTGTTTTTATGTTTTTGATGGTTTTTAAATTTTGTATACTTTTTAATGTTTACCATTTTAAACTTTTGCAAACTGCCCAGAGAGCTTCGGCTGTGGGGTGGTATATAAATGTAATAAATAAATAAATAAATAAATAAATAAATAAATAAATAAAATAAAATGCCCAGCGTGCTTTGGAAATCTGAATCTGAAGCTTGCACAGCCCTAGTATAAAAACCATATAATTACACATTAAAAGACAAATGAAAGCAACAACCTTTCAGCCAGGTTTACCCAGATAGCAGGTTCATTCAACCCCAGCTTGCTGCTGTGACAAACAAGTAGTAGTATGGGAAGTTTTCCCCAGGTGAATATATTCCCCACCTGCTAAGGATGAGGAGCTAGCCAGTTCCTATGAGCTGTGTGGATCAACAAAGGACTTACTAAGAATGAATCATGTGTTTTTGTATATACCCTAAATCAGAGCTATTTGGGCATGCCATAGAGCTGCCTTCTCTACTAGAACTAAACTATTTATACATGCCCTTTATTTTCCTGTTTTCCTTTGACTCTTCCCATGGGCAGTAGTAGGACATGCTGCTGCTTTCATGCGTCACTTCTCTTACCTGTTTCTTTCTGTTTGGTTTTGATTTCTGTTGGACTCCCTGGGATTTTGTGAAACCATGAAATCGCTTCCAAAGTCTCTGAGTCAGTGACACCATCTTTTCTGCCAACAATCCGAGGTTTACAGCAACAAACCCCAATAGATATTATTGATTTGCAATGTGTAAAAACTCCAGCCTCTTCTTTATTTAGAATCAATGCATGGGATTGGCACAATAATGCAGCTTCTTTGCCCTCGATATAGGAAGCTGCCATTTACTATGGGCATGGCTAGATGAGGGCTTATCCCGGGATCACCCCGGGATCATGACACACAGGGCATCCCAGGAGCAGGGAGGGATGATCCCTCCCTTGCCCAAGGATATCGCCCTACCCGTTTTTCCAGATTTTTCTGCAGTCTTGGGATGATCCCGAGACCGCAGAATGTGTGGCCCACCATCGCTGGTATGTCCCGGCACCTTGTGAGTAACCGCGAGGAGCCAGGCATGGGGCATGGAGCTCCTCAGGAGATCTGTGCCCATCGTGGGTGGGGTGGGGGCAGCAGGAAGTTGTTTTTCCCCCTTAAAAAACTCACATTTTGCGCAGGCGCACTCCGGCGCTTCTCTCCGATTAAAATAACAACAACACAAAATGGCGGGCGCAGCAGCCTCTTCTCCCTGGGACGTCGCGCACCATGTGTAGACGAGAGCAATGATCTCACGATCATAAAATCATGAGATCGTTGCCCTGCACCCCCTCGTCTAGCCATGCCCTATATGTCACATTATTTGGCCATCTAGTTTAGAACCGCCTAGTGTAGACTAATAGGATTGGAAGTAGCTCTCCCAGGGTTTCAGGCAAAGGTCTTTCCCATTATCTCTACTGGATTCTTTTAACTGAATATGCCAGGGATTGAACCTGGGACCACCTGCATACAAAGCATTTGCTCCAACCAGTGATGCACCTGCCATCCCCCATGACCACCCAGAGAGGGGCAGATGCAGAAACAAACTCTATTTTATTCCTGTAGTCTTGATGGTGCTATGATTCAAATGGGTTTAAAATATAAAACTGCACATGCTCAGAGGTTGTTTTTGTTTGTTTGTTTGTTTGTTTGTTTTAACTAGGGTTGGCAAACAATTTCTTGTTTCAACGTATCAGGACTGTAGAAGCAGTTTTAAAGCATAGAATGACAGTTTAGGGCAGGGAAGAAAAATATTAGCTGTGTGCTCAACAACTGAAGTCACATAGATGGCCATCTAAAGCCCCCTTCCCCTATAAGATCATTACATCCAGGGTCTAAAATTACCTAAGTGTACCGCTGGCTATAATACTGAGCTACGACCCTTCCCCCAGACTGGAAGTGGATCCTGAGAGCGAAATGGAAATAGCATTTCAGGTATAAGCTGATAGGCAGAGGTTTACACTTGAGTGTAGTACAAATATACCTTGCACTACTTCTTCTTCCTTGAAGTTAAGGAGATGATGCGCAGGATATAGATCTGAAGAAATGGTGCATCCCGCTGTCCTTTTGTTTGTAAACCAACCATCACATTTTGCTTTGTCTGGATGAGAGAGGCAGGTAATGTTTGCAGCAGGAGGTCCTGTTAGATAGCAATCTTGCAATATTCCTTTTATTCCTTTCAATCTTTCTGTTGAACTTCCTCTAGATTTAGGCTTCAGCTACTTGAGAAATCAATGGCAGAGGACTGTACGTCTGTTTGCTGAAAGTTGTACTAGAGTAGTTGGGCAAACATCACACCAAAGGCCAAATAAATCAGCATGACAACACAGAATGGAAATACTAAACCATAAATGTGCTGATTATCTGAATAAATTGCACATGTGCAATCTTTCTTCCTGCCCTCAGCCCAGTATCCCATCTTCCTTTCAAAGATGCAAACTGGGTCATTGCATTAACTGATTTGTTGTGACACTCTATAATGGAAAAATAACTAAAATGCAGTATTAATATTATTAAGGCATCTGAAAGGGTAATAATAATTGCTGGGAAATCGGCCGAGCATGTACTTTCTTTTACCTCTTTTTGAAACAATAATTGCCCCTGTCAATGATTGTGGAGTGCAATAAAGTGTAATTTGCCCTGTCTAAATTCTCAGAAACCTCTGGCTTCAGAAAGAGCATTTTACAAATTGATGCAGATTTGTAATAGTTATGGAATCCATCCCTGTCTCCTCTCGGGAACAATCCAAACATTGCTGTAGCTCCATTGCCATTTTTTAAAGTAGAGGGATCAGGTTGAGTTATTTTTCCTAGCCCCACCTCCATTTATTAAAGTAGACAGGTCAGGTTAAGGGATTTTTTCTAACTCCACCTCCTATTTTTTCCAGCTCCATCCCATTTTTCTACCCCCCCATTTTTCTAGCTCCACCCCCATATTTTTTTTAGGGCTGAAGGATTTTTTTCCTAGCTCCACCCCCATTTTTTCCAGCTCCACCCCATTTTTTTCTAGGTCCACCCCCATTTTTTTAGCTTGAAGGATCAGGTTGCAAATGTCAACAACAGACGTGTTAAACTGGGGGATGTCTATACAGGTTCTTTACCCCGACTTAAACATGCAGATTCGCGTTTCAGGACACATGGTGCAGCCACCCATTCGCCGTAGTGCTGGATTTTTAACACAAGAATGTGCATATTCGTAGTTGCGATTTACCACGGCTTTTCAATAAGCGTCCGAGTTTGCACCACGTTATAGTTATGTGTTGTTGGGGGAATTAAATCGCATTTTGACATGTGGGCCTAGCTTTGAGGGCAGGGCAAAGTGATTGGCGGATTTCCCGCCTTCCAACCTATCGCGTCCTCCTCTGGCTCCCTCGTTCCTTCGTGCCATTTTCATTTTGAATTATCTGATTCTTCGGAGCTCTGCAGATAGAGCTTATGATATTAAAATAAAGAGGGGAGAACGGGTAGCCAGAGCGAGGAGACGTGTTCAGTCCCCCTCTTGCTCATCGGAGAAAAGCTCAGTGTGTTTAAATGCTACTGGCAGTTTGTACTTGTGGTTGTGACTAAAACTATATATATAAACTATGCACATACATCTAATGATGGATCACTGTGGACTCTGCAGCCTGAGGTGGACTCGCAGTCTTCTTTCTGCCGCTGCTAGGGATAGCCTCTGTTTTTTCTCTGTCTCTCCCGCGTAAGACTCCTGAGCAGAGGCTGTTCTCTCTTGAGTTGACCACCTCTCCACCCGCGTCCTGCGCTTCTCCTGCCTTTGGCAAACCTTTTCTTTTTGGAGGGTTGTCCTTTGCAACACGCTGCTTTCCCCCCTCTTGCGTTCTCCTCTGCTGCTTCGTTCCTCCCCCGTCCCCCGGAGCTCCGCAGATAAAATTTATAGCTTCGCTTGTCTATACTCCATAGCATCGTATGTGTTCATGTGCGCATTAATAACTGCACTAGAAAAAAAATCATGCTGCTGCAGTGTGACGCTCTTTGCCTAGATTCGAATCAATGAAAATTCGGATTTATATTCAATGAGGAGCAATCCCGTTGTTGTATAGATGGGGGCCTGGTGACGTCTGCTGTGGCCCCAGGGCAATCAGAGAAAGGCACATGTGCAAATGGATTTCAATCTGTTTATAACACTCTTCCGCTGTGTGGATAGCAAATGTTCTTTCAGATTTTTACTAAATATGGCAAAATTCACCTAAGTGCTACTACCAAGAAACTGTGATCAACGAGGGGGCTAAAGGAGAGTGGCTTATTAAAAACTCACACAGATACAATTACACATACTGCTTGACCAATGAAGTAGTTAACTTGTTGATAACAGCTCACAAAGATATAAGTGCATGTGGTAGAACAGGGGTGGCCAACATGATGCCTGTGATGCCCCAAACACTTTTCTTGGCATCGATCAAGGTGCCCTAGCCCTTCCTCTTATTTTCTTTTTCAAGTAATACATTTTCCTACCAGTAGTTGAGATTGCTGTGTGGTAAGAACCCCCAAAATGGGCTCTCTCTCTAAGAACGTGTCTAGCCGCTGGAACCAAATAGCAAATAGACACTGGGTAAGATCAAAGCCTTGGCTTTATTTCTGCAGCAAAAAGACTGCCTTCCTCAAATTCAGGAGCAGCAGCCCCAAATCCATCTCGTCCAGGACTTATATGCTGTGTGGCAAACAAGTTACATCATATTTGGTTATACAGTGTGCATGCTTGGGTAAATTTCCACAAGAAGCTCATAGACTAACATTGCAGCCACTGCCCTTAGCAGAAACCCATTGTGTATTGTCTGTTGACTGAGCAAGCTAGGTCTTTCCAGATAATGTGCTTACCTCTTGACCTCAACTGTATATGTGGTCTCTTCACCTAGGCTGCATGGCTGACAAGGCAAAGGTTACCTATAAGTTACTCCTCTCCTGACCAGGCGCCTAGGCTGCATATTTGCCTTACTGCTTGTGTTCTGATAGAGAACAGTTAACTATTATTTATATCAGTTGTAAAATAGTTTTTTTGTTGGTGCTGAAAACTGTGGGTTCAGAGGCATTGTTTACTATGTTGGGGCTCAGACTGCACTTTTGCCTTGTACTTAATCTTTTGGGCAAGGTCCTTTGTCATGCCTTCTATGGCAGCCATTTTGTGGTTTTGCCCTGGGCAGTTTCTCAAATTGGCAGATGTGCCCATGGCTCAAAACGTTTGTCAATCCCTGTAGTAGAGTCTTCCGGGAGTCTTCTCCTGCTGATGAACCAGTCAAGAGGAGTGCCAGGCGGTGGGTGGAGGAATCAGTCTGGATGTGTTAATGACAGGTAAACATGGACTAAACATAAACACAAAAGCTTGCTCGCCCAACACCTACATGTATGACCTAGGAAGAGAGTGGTTCGTCATTCTCTAGACCTGCCCCAGCAGGTGACAACTAGCAAATCATTGAAAAGAGAGGTTGCATGATTTGTCTCCTAATCTGGGTACATTCCAGTGAGGATGTGAAGAACTACCTCTGCATGCTGCAGTTTTGGAATCTAGAATATTATAGCAATTTTCTCACATCATGGAGACCTTTTTGATTATCTCCCTGGTGCCCCAAAGCTAGGGGCAGCTTTTGCTGTCCTGTTCCATCATTCTGAGTTCTTTGACAGCTAGGGAATAGGGCTCTGCTGGGCTAAACAAACAAAGTAATATGTGGCGAGGATGAAACTGACAAGGATATTGACAAGAGAGGAATATAGTCTGTGGGGCTACATGGTGGACAGGTGGACTTGCAATCATGCACACTTGCACAAGATCACCCATATATTTACACAAATTTAAAGTTTCTTTTTGCACAAATTACAATTTGCACACACACACTGTGCAAAATATTTCTGGAATCAGAAAAAATACATCCGCTACAGTCCACCACCGCTTACCAAAATGGAAACGCTAGAGAATCTGATCGGGCTTAAATGGAATGGGATTCACAGTATCACACATCCCTACTAGTCAGCAGTGTTTCAGTTAAATATTCCAGTCAGCTTCTCAGCATTGAATTTTGGGGATGGGGCACCATCTTGTTCTTTGCCTCAGGTGGCAAAATGTCTTAAGACTGCCTTGTCCTTTGTGCCATGGGAGCTGAGGCTTGGTCCCATCTACTGAGCTCAGACTGATGATGGGACAACAGTGTCTGGTAATTTTCAGGTTTGGGCTGTTTTTATAATAGCCAGTTTCTTTAGAAGGGCATATTTCCAGATATTCCAGACAATGACATTCCTTAACCACTCCATTCCCCATTATCTTCCCATTTTCTTCCCAATTCCTCTTTTACAGTGATTGGAGTGTGTATCTTTAAATTTGAAGCTCAGGGCTCCATCTGACGAGCGTTTTATTGCATGCCCCTTACTGGACACTCATGGAGTTTGCTCAGGTCCCTCCCATGCTGTTGTCTGCCTCCCACACGCCTTCCATCCCTTCTGGCCTTCCTTGCATGACAAAAACACTCTCAAGAAAGTCCGATATAATTTTAAACCCGGAAGTTGCTGCTCTCTCCTGCTGTGTGCAGGAGAAGCAGCAGGATTAGAACAGTGGACTCAATAGCCTTGTGCTCATTGTTTATTTCCTGTTTTGAAACAGGAAGTAACTGAGCAACAAAAACAGGAGTGGAGAAGCGATGGTAGGGAGTGTGTTTTCCCAAGTGTGATGGAGCCCTCTGTCTTTACATATGTAGACTGACAAAGTGTTATTATCTTGACTTCTATGGAAGAGCAGTCTGTGACTGGTAAATGCAGCTTTTCTGCTCCTTTCTGCTTTCTATGCCTCTATTCCATGCCTGTATTACCACCATTACCTTTTGTGAAACACAATTCCTCCTGTCATTAACATTTGCATTCTTCTTTTTCTTCTGAAACAAAAATTATGGAGTTTCAATTTCAAGCTGCAATTACTCATAAATGATGGGATTTTGTAATAATGATTTTTGCTGTTGTTGCAGCCGGGGGGGGGGGGCTTTGGAATGGCATGGATAGAAACAATGGATGCATACATGAGTGGTTTATAGTACAGTTGAGCACAATCCATTTTTTTCATGAATTAATTTTATTTATCCATTTTATTTAGTTTTTTGGTCACAATTCTGCCTGGTATGTTTCTATTGGTTTTTTAAAACATTGTGAAAAACTACACTGCACAGTGGTTCTTTTGATCATGTCTTTATAGGTAAGGGCAGGAGGTGGGGGAAACCAGGGACAAGGTGTTCATCACCTGTCTGTGATGTGCCACTGCTATGCGTCAACCACTTATACATTTGTACTTTAGACAGGGGTTGCAGGATGTCAGTGGGGGGAGAAATGGTTGAATGTGTAGAACCATAATTATAATTCTGCTTCCAGCTGATTGAAGAAGAACAGTGACTGTGTAGCACTTAAGGGCTCTAGTGGGGAAACATCCTTGAAATAGATAATAGGTAAATTAGGTTCATCTAACAGTAGATGTACATTACGGTATTCTTGTTCTTATTTATTTATTTATTTATTTATTAATTATTGCATTTATATCCCACCTTTTTTCCTGCAAGGAATGCAAGGGGGCGTACATAATCCTCCTCCTCTCCACTTTATCCTCACAACAACAACCCCGTGAGGTAGGTTGGCCTGAGAATCTGTGACTGGCCCAAAGTCACCCAGTGGGTTTCCATGGCCAAGAGGGGACTAGAACCCGGATCTCTCAACTCCCAGAGTTTCATCCCACGTACCTGTTTCCATCAAATTATCCCCTACAGTGCTAAGCTGTCACCATTGTTGTTGTTGTTGCTACCGGGCGGCTAGATCCTTTGCATACCAGAAAATGGGTTTAAGGGGGGAAATGTAAAAAAATCATAAAAAACCAATGGATGATCCAATCCAATTCAAATTTGGTATGCTTAAAGCTCTCCTTAATATCTATTAGTGTGCCAATTTTGATGTCTTTATCTTTAAAGATTACACAGATGTAAGCATTTGTTTAATTTTTCTTCAAATCCTGCTCCTGCACCCCAGTGGCCGCTCTGAAAACAACAAATGATACACTCGAAAACTAGTAGCAAAATATTACACTTGTTTTGGTTAAGAAGTGGAATTAAAGCAGGATGCATGGGAGTACTTCACAATAAAAGCAGATTATAAGATGGAAAACTTCGGAGTCCTTTGCACGCGATTCGCAGTGATTACACAGTATAACGCTGGTGTGGTAAAGCTCCCAGTCTGACACTTTAGCCACTACACCACACTGGCTCTTGTTGTTGCTCTTGTTCTTCTTGATCTCCTCCTCCTCCGTAGAATTCCTCTGCACAGCCTGGTGAAGGGGGTAACACACAATAGCTTTGAAAAATGTGTTTAAAATGTGTTTAAAAAGAGAAGATACCCTTCCGTTCAGGTTATTGTAAAGAGGACACGTGCATGTGCACACATACACATACACACCCTCCACTTCTCAAGGTTGCCCACAGCCCCTGCCAAACATTTCAGTGACTGTGAGAAGTTTAAATTTGCTGAAAGCAAGTCGCTCAATGCTAGCCAAAGCCTCAGGCAATAACATGCAATGAAAGCATAGGATAAGCACTCAGAGCAACGTTTCTTTGGGGGGACTGTCCTAGCCCTGCTGCAGCGTTCAGTTCTCATTTATATTCTCTGTTAAAGACAGTTCCATGTAGAGATTCATTCCAGAGACTTTAAAAACGAAGAAAAGAAAATAGGTGAGAAATACTAAGAGAATAACTGACATAAACTATAACGCCAAAAGAAAAAGAAAGTGTTGTGACCCCTTTTATGCACTCCCTGTTTTCTTGAGAAGTAGGGTAGGTGTTTATTTTATTTTTTGAGACATTAGCTTTAGATGTATTGTGTTGTAAAAGCCAATGGACCTAGCAACAGGAGCATACAAGGAAAACCACAGAGCAACAAAACTAATCAGAAAAACAAATTTGGAAGTACTAAATAGGTATAAGTTATCATATGATAAATCACATATTAGAAAGACACATGCTGCTTTTTTCACACGCACACACACACTCTTTCAGTTTATTACTGAATTCTTCATCAACCACAGTAGCAAGATCGGCTGTAGTTAAACCTTATTCTATATGAGAGACATTGTTGTTTTCTATGTCAGCCTAATGATCTGTATTACTCAAAATCTTGCCAGATCCTCTACCACATCTGGACAACCTGCAGCCCTTGGAGGTTTCCCCTGCGGCCCATGCATGCCCTGAGCAGTATGGTCCTCAATGTTTTGTATCTGGTCACTCTACAAAAGAGAGCAGGGTTCCTGCAGCTTTAACTGTTGTGCTGAAGAGGGAATTCCACCAGGTGCTGCAGGCATACAAATGACTCCTGCTGAATGTAACTATTAAAGATACAGGAACCCTGTCCTCCTTTCCATATGGTCACCCTAGAAAATAATACTAGATTGACAGTTTTATAAAAGGTGGGGAAGGTTTTAGAGGAAACATTTCCACATTAAATAGTCCTTCATAGTAGAATCATAGAACAGTAGAGTTGGAAGGGGCCTAAAAGGCCATCGAGTCCAACCTCCTGCTCAATGTAGGAATCCACCCTACTGCATACTTGACAGATGGTTGTCCAGCTGCCTCTTGAATGCCTCTAGTGTGGGAGAGCCCACAACCTCCCTAGGTAACTGGTTCCATTGTCATACTGCTCTAACAGTCAGGAAGTTTTTCCTGATGTCTAGCCGGAATCTGACTTCCTGTAACTTGAGCCCGTTATTCTGTGTCCTGCACTCTAGGATGATCAAGAAGAGAAGAAATCCCTTTTTCTTCTGTGTTTTAGCAGCCTGATAAGTTCCATTTTGTAAGGCTGAGCCTGCATGTATTCACTAGCCATTTGTGGGTGTTATCCCATCCTTGGCTTCAAGGTCAGAGCAAAACACTCACTTATTGGGTTGAGTGGGTTCCATTGAGGGAACTTTCTGCCCGCTACCCAACAAAAAGCCTTGGAAGACTGTTTCAGCTAGCTTGTGATTGGCTAATAAGAATTACCTTTGTTTTGCTAAAGGTTTTGGAGTATAAAATTGGGTGAGTGTGTTTTGCCTTGGAGGGTTTGCTTTTTGATGTCCTGCTCTATGGAAGACCCATTGAAGTATAAACTAGAGTGTCCATTTCCCCCTGACATGCACACACCTAGAAAAGTAAAGAAGCACACAAGGCAAGGAGTGGGGAGTGGCCCAGAAAAGAACTCAATTTACCCCCATGTAAGTAGCACGTAGGTGACTCCCAAGCCCCTTTCTTGCCAGACGAAGTTAATCCCGTTGAATCTACATTGCTGGTTAACTGCCAGGACAACATTATAGGTCAGTTCGAAATAACACCGATCAGTTAAACTCAGCCAAGTCCTTGCAACTGCCCTTAGCCGCATCATTAATAGAGGAAGAGCTACAGGCAAAGCACATGGCAATCTCTGCTGCAGTTCCCCTTCTGACCACTGCATAGAAGTATATAAGCTAGTGTCGTCCCCCAGCCCGGTGTGAGCCTGCCTTTGCAGTGCGAGAGCGCCAGGTCATCACCTATTCTCGAGAATAAACGTTTGGAGCCCAATGCCTTGACGGAGATCTTTCGTGAGTGTTTCATTATTGGATTTTGGCACACTTGGATTAGGCATAATTTATGCAACACCATGCCACTAGTACATAGACACAGGATTGTTGTTTTGCCCTGTTGGTACTGTTTCCAAATACTGCTCTGTTTGTTGCATGTTTCCTCTTTCCCTTTTTGTAAATAAGTTTACCACCTATCATAACTGCATATATGTGTTTCATTCCAATTAAGCCTTGATAATAATGGTGATGGGAGCCTACCTTGCTGGGTTGGTGTTCAAATCAAACAACCTTCCCGGAGTTAGTGCACCCCCTTCCTCCCTTCACACAAGGCTTTCCCCCCTTCCTACGTACCTTTACTTTTTTTTTGACCTGTGATTTAATTCCACACTCTTTATTTGCTTTGTCTAAGCTCAACACTAAGTAGCAAAAATGTTTTCACTGGGCTGCCTGCAGTATCCCTGTTAGACCTTTTCCCATTTGTGAGTATATTTGCCAACCAAATGAAAATGACATATCAGGTAATGGAGGCCTCGGTCTTGTGTTGTTATTAAACTGCACTTTTTTACATGGCAGAGTAAATATTTGAGTGAACGGCATGTTCCGGCCTTTGAAATGAAACGTTTTCCAAAACTAAGACTTGTAAGTTCAGCCTCTGTCAGGTCAAAGAGATCACACTGAGTAAAGAATAAGTTAAAAGAACTGCTTGGAGAGGAGAACCAATACTTATTCAAAGTGAAATAGTACTGTTTTGTTTTTTGTTTTTAAGTCACAAATATTCACTCTTGGGTAGTAAGTCATCCCCCCTCCCATTCTATTAAGAATTCAAGGGATGCTTGACATAGTTCCTAACCTTTTTTTCTAACTAGCAGTCAAGTCAAGAATCCAGTCAAGCTGGTGGAATTTCAGCAAGCCTGACTTACGTGGTGAGGAATTCACATTACGTATAATGGGATTTATTTCTGCAGTTGTTGAATGGTTTATATGCTGGCTGGGTGGCTGCTCTGCTTGCTTCATAACTCTTTTGTCTGAGTTTAGGAGCATAAGAAGCTGCCTGAGTCAGCCCATTGGTCTATTTAGCCCCATATTGTCAACCCTGACTAGTAGTGGCTCTCCAAGGTTTCAGACAGGATTCTTTCCCAGTTCTACCTGGAGATGCCAAGGACTGAACCTGGGACCTCCTGCATGCAAAACGGGGGCTCTGCCACTGAGCTACAGCTAGAGAAGTCAGCTAGTAGCAAGAAGGCTGGGAAAGAAAATGCAAAACATGATAACATCACAACACAGGGCCACTTCTTCTAAAATGTAATGGAGGGAGAGGGAGGGCCTGAACGTGCAAACCCCATCATGCATTTTTGGGCATATCTAGTTTGGCCTTGAGTTCAGTGGAAATGCCTAGGAAGTACGGTTAGGTTTACAACCGTCATTGCCAGTAACACTGATAAGGAAATCAAAACACATCAAAGGAGAAATAAATCCAAAGAACTGAAGACAAGTCAGAAGAACAGAAGGCAAATCAGGAGAAATATTTGCAAAGTAGAAATCTGGTATTTCCTACCTAAAATGGGGGAGATATTACATGATGATAGTTCCACTGGTAACATTTGCAGAGGTTTCACCTGCTCTATCTAAACAAGCAGGTACCACAGGGGTGTTGAACCTCAGGCCAGTGGGCCAAATCTGGCCATGCCCCCTTCCCCTGACCCCACCCCTTGCCCCCTAACTGCCAATCGTTGGTGGTTTCTCAGCTCTTGCATACACACACACACAGACATCCCATTCTAAAATGTTGCAATGCCTCTCCTAAGGCAGCAAGAGTTTTCTATTAAGCTAAAAGAGGCTGGGTATCACAATCCCAGGCCCACCTACTGAGCAGTAAGACAACCAGAAGCTCAACTTTCCCTCCTAAAACTCTTTTATTGGGTTAAGGGCAGCTCTTCAAACCATCAGAGTTAGCAAAGGTCAGAAGATGCCCTCGGGGCCTAATTAGCTAAGTAGCGTCCTTTGTTAAAGGCACCTCTAGTAGGCAGGACAGTTGCCTCTAAACTAACTATAGGCTACTACACCCTGCCTGAATGGCTTTCTGAGCCACTCCAAGGTGGTTCCTCTTTGCTTTTCCTCTGGCAGCCAGCCAGCCTGGTGGAGAGTTTCCCACTTCCCATAGCGTCTGCCCGCTTGATTCGATGGTGGACTCTCACACCTGCCAATTCATGCCCTTCCTCCCCTTCCGACAGAGGCTGAGTTCCCACGGGGTGGGTGGGGTGGAGGTGGTATCTGTCCCCTGGCCCCCTTGCTTGATATGCCTCTGGGACGGTTCTTAACTGGCTCTTACAGAGCCTTGGGGAATTTCCTCCCCTGCCCTCTGTCTCAGCTGAATTTACCTTAATCCGGCCTCCGAATCAGAATCTTTGGCCCAATACTGACACTGAGTTTGGTTTGTCATTTGCCTTCAGCCCCGCCCTTCTGCCTTCAGCTCCGCCCACCTCTGGAATATGGCCTGAAGAGCTTCTCTGAGTCCAGGCTGAAAACGGTTCAGCACCTTTGATGTCACGAAAGCAAATAGCCTAAGTGCAAAGGATGCTATAAAGGGAGAAATAGTATATAAAGCCTAACAACTTGGCATTAATTATGGAATGGGCTAAAATAGAAGAACTTGATCATCGATCGTATGCTTGCTCTTTCCTACTCCTCTCCTACCGGAGCTGTGAGGAATAGAAACTGACAAGACACTGTGTTTAGCTTTCTGTTTTAAACAACTGTGCCATAGCTGATAGCTTCATAATGAAACGTGTAACGTATCATGCTGTGAGTGAATTTCAAATTTATCTGCTATATAATTTGGCTAAGACAGTATTTCTCTAACAAATTATACAGTATCAGCTAAAACCAGCCAATGCTTTTAGAAAATTGGGTATTATTGAGACCTGTTGTATCAATGCCTAAAATTATTTCCAGCTGAACTCACTTGGAAGCTATCATTTAGCATGTTGTTGAGATCTGGGATTCCTGCTGCTTCAAATATTGCCCACCGAAACGTTTATGAAGGTATTGTGTTACACTCATAGTCGGACGAAGGCCTGGGTGTGTAGGGGTCTTCTCGTTAAATGGTGGTATTTAATGAAATACAAATGTCACCACTAGGAAAAAATACACAGTCAGAACAATATTACTTTTCTGTCATGGATACTGGGTGGTTTCTGTGTATTCAATCCAATAACACCAATATGCATTCCACTTTCTCTCCCCTCTTGCAAATAATGGTCCTATTTGCAGATCACAACCCATCCTGGCTTAATTTACCCACAGGGGCTGTTGCGTCATGCTGGGTGCCCTGCCATCTAGGATACAGAAGATTTGCAATAACTGGTTGTGAGTGCAGCGGCCCTGCCTCCCCTGGAAGAGAAGGCAGTTCTCTGCAGCTCTTGTCCTGTGTCCCAGTGCTCATTCAGGTAGCAGTAGTGGTGAAACTGACAGAGCTTTCCCCTTGCCTGGGCTGCTACTCTGCTGCTGACGCTGGTGGGTGCTGCTGCTTCTTTCTCCTCATTCTCCTCATTCTCCTCTTCCACTCCATCGCTGCCGCTGCGCCTAGCCTCGCTACTCCCTGGTCCGGCTTCCGCTCCTACTGTACAGGGGTGTATGTGACTATACACTTGGAAAGCCCTGAGGTGGGTGCGTGGCGGCACAGCGTCAATTATATGTTGCACTGCAATCGCCCACCTACCCTGGGGCTGCCTGGCGAAGCTGTGGAGAAACTGCTTTCTCTTCCAGTGGAGGTGAGGTTGCTGCATTCACAACCAGTTATTGCAAATCTTCTGGATCCCAGATGGCAGGGCAGCCAGCATGACGCGACAGCCCCTGTGGGTAAATTAAGCCAGGATGGGTTGTTGTGAACTCCAAATAGGCCCATTGTTTGTAAGACGGGAGAGAGACTTAGCCTGACATTTTTCTCCAGAGCGAGATGGGGACGCGCAAGATGATGTCAAGACAGCCCCTAAGCCTTGCTCTGGAGTCTCATAGCTTCATCCCACGTACCCGTTTCCCTTGAATTATCTCCTACAATGCAAAGCTGTTGTTGTTGTTGTTATTGTTGCTAGCTAAATCACACCCCAGGTGGCAGTGCTCCTAAGTTCCTTTGCATACCAGGAAAAGGGTTTAAGGGGGGAAATGTAAAAAAAATCATTAAAAATCAACGGATGACCCAATCTGATTAAAATTTGATATGCTTAAAGAGCTCCTTAATATCTATTACTGTGCAAATTTTGATGTCTTTATCTTTAAAACTTACGCAGATGTAAGCATTTGTTTAATCTGAAGCTTAAAAGTATCAAATCCTGCTCCTGCGCCCCCAGTGGCCGCTCGGAAAACAACAAATGATTCGCTCCTAAAGAGGTAGCAAAATAGGTCGGGTCTTTTGGCTTTATAGCCCAATTAAAGCAGGATGCATGAGAGTACCTCACAGTCAAAGCAGATTATAAGATGGAAAACTTCAGAGTCCTTTGCATGCAGTTCACAGTGATTGCACAGTATAACGCTGGTATGATAAAGCTTTCAGTGAAGGCAGGGCAGGGCAGGGCCTGGTGGAAGGTGACCTGTGATTGGTCGTCTTCCACTAGGAGGAGGGGGGGCGGCTCTGGCCACCTGGAAACCCCATGCTCCCTCCTCAGAGTAGGGATTACCCGACACCACCTCGGGAGAGAGAAAGCACAAAGTTTCCGAGGGATGGGGCACCAAGCTGGCACCATGAAGACACCCCCAGGGAGAGGCAAAGGGAGCCACGATCCAAAGACGGTGGCAGGCTGGGTGTGGTTGCCTATTGTCGGCAGAGCCACTCCATCTCCAGCCAGTGGTGCCATGTGATCACTGCCAATGCCGATCAGGCATGTCGTCTCTCCCCCAAGTGGCCATGTGAGCTGGACGCAGGGGAAGGGTGTAACTGAGTGAAAGCAACACTGACTGATTTGTCCACCTGGAAGTAGAAAATTTAAAATGTAATTTTTGTTGTTGTGCAGCCATTTGTCACAGAGTCTCTTTGTAGAAGATCACGTAGTTGCTTACAAATGTCCAACACTGCCTGTACACGAACAGATCAAAAGCTCCATAGTGAAGTGAATATCTGCCTTCCAACTTGCTCTTTGCTCTTTTCTGTTTTAAGTAATCCCAGAATGCTTCCAAGAAACTTGAGGAAATCCTTCCACAAGAAGGACAGAGACGAACAGAAATGGAACTTGATGGGAGAAAGTGATCCATCAAAGTACGTGGCGTGTATGTTTGTATGTGTGTATCCTGTTGATTACTTGAGGTTCAACATATACTTCTTGGTTTCTTCTGTCTCCTGGTTGTGCTTTAGTATGATCAACAAACGTAATCAATAAATTGGGAGGTCAAAGCTTTCCAGATGGGATCACCTCAGTTTTCAATTAGCTTCTATTGAGTTCTGTGAGTAAAACAGCGGCAATCTGGGATGGGGTTAAGGCAGAGCAAAACAGACGGTGTGCAGTAGAGTCTTGGGGAAGATGTTATAATTTATTTGCACACTACAATCTGCTCATAGCCCAGTGTTTTGTTTTCATGCCTGTTTGCACTAGAGTCTCTTTTTGTAAAATGTTGCTCCTGGTTCTTACAAGATGTGAGCTACACCACGCCATTCATAGATATTGTTTTGTCTTGCACCAAAACAACCGTTTGTCCAATTCACATGGTATTCATATAAAAGCTCTGAAGTAGCTGAGTATAAAAACAGTATGCATCAAAGTGACCATTTGGAGTTAGGGTGTTCAAGGGAATTGCTGTTCTTATACACACATACCCATCCCACAAATACTTTAAAAAGAGGCACTGGCAGAAAATAAACAAGCAACTAATAAACAACCAGCACACTTCCCTGCATATATCAACTTGAGAAAAAGGTCAGATGGAAGACCTGAGACTCTGGGAGAAGGTGGAAGCCGAGGTTGAATGAAGGAGAGGAAAGAGCTCCTTGGCCCAGCCAAAAGACTTCCTGCTAATAATTCATTTGGGTTTTATTCCTGGCAAAACAACAATAGTACATTTTGTTTAAAGAAGAACTACAGATTGTAAGGAAGCCTTCTCCCACCTGGTGCCCTTCAATTGTTTTGGACTTCAACTCCCATCAGCCCTGGCTAATGGTCCAGAATGTTGGGAGTTGTAGTCCAAAACAACGGAGGGTACTAGGTTGGGATAGCTGTTGTAGCAGATATAATCTGAAAAGAAAAAGAGGTCGTTGGAGTGCCATGCTTACAAATCGTTCTAATAAACTCAAGCAGATTGCATGAGAAAGGGACAGTGCACCTTTGTACAGACTCTTTGCACACTCTGGCAAAGCACTGAACATGTGGCTGAAACTAGGATGTGACATTAACTGCAACTGTGCATTTAATGAGCTTTTAAAACAAACAAAACAAAACTACAAAGCAACAACAACTAACATCTGCAGGAGTGCATCCTTATTACAGCAGCATGGGCAGAGGGGGAGTTTTAATCCTTCCTTAGCATGCTGCTGTACTGATGAAAATTGCTTCATTGAAACTGCTATTTGCAGGGGAGGAAAGCGTTATGTTCTCTGCCTCTGTGATCTTACCTGTACACTCCCCCCCCCCCCCAGCAGATGCTACTTGCGTTTTTAAAGATGTGCAAGTTTCATGCATAAACACAGTTTACAACATATATTCTTTGGCCCTAAGTGAGTAAAAACGCTGGTTTGGAGCAAGCCTTCCATGAGTGCACAAGTATTGCAGAACCAACTACGTGTTGTAAGCATGGCTCTGCTTTTCTAACCAGATTGCAACATCTCTCTCTCTGTTTCTGCTCAGTGTTAGTTGAACTACTAATGAGGTGCTTTTATGCAACGGCAACCAGCAAACTGGCCTTTCATTTTTGCAGAATATAATCCCTCCCTCCCCAAACGAAGCAATTTCTTTTGATCAGGTTTCCCCCCTGAAATGTAAGTTGCTGTGATGTTCCCTTTCCATTTTAACCCCTGTTAGTGGATGTGGTCATCAAAACAGAAATGAGGCCCTTACTAACTTTAATCCATATTCTTTTTGTACATACCATCTGTGCACTAGTAGATAATGAACTTCATTGCTCGTGACTAATGAAAGGTAGGCTTTTAACAAACTGTGGCCAAGGTCTATCTTATCTCCATAAACCGGCCATTTACATTTGTCTATTGATGTGACGTTTATAGAGTCAGAGTCAAATTGTGTTTTGCAAATCGACTGCCATCCACCCACACAGAGCATGAAAGTGCTCTGGCAATCGAACCCCCGTAAAGAAACCCCTCCCCATTTTACATTTGATGATGCTTATATGTCTCCTTAGAGATTGGGTTGCTTTATGACAAACTGAGCAGATTTTGTGGCCAAAGAAATGTAATCTTAATTTCTGAAATGCTCTGTGAATTTGGGGGTGTTTATGAGCCCTGCTCCAGTGAAGAAAGACAGATCTGATGAACGTAGGATGTGCAATTAAGCTAGGCCCGCAAGAGAGCAGCGTGCCTTTCCTTTGTGTTAGGCTTCATGTCAGATGGTTTTCCGGGAAATGTACAATGCACAGGAAGAAAATATGATCAGCGTTATGAAAATACTATTATACATCAGATTGTGATATGTAGACATTTGCAAAAGGGTAAACGGAGTGCTTTGTAGAATTATGCTCCGTATTCACATAAAATGGTGGATGAGTACATTGAAATGACCTGGGTGATTACGGGCTTCTTTGATCATGAGACTGCATACACATCTGTCTAAATATATCTTAGGAGAGGTTTCCCCCCGCCCTTTCTTTAAAGAACAGAATTCTTACCAGTGCCAAGAAGATTGTCAAACTAACTTGTAGCAAAATATAAATGTTGCAAAGCACAAAAGGCATCCAGAAGGAAATTGGTTGTTGATACCAGCTATTTATAATAGTTGTTTCTGAGTGCAGTTCAAGCCACTGTATTACCTTTACACCTCTAAATAGCTGGTGACCTGGACACTTGGAGGACTGTCTCCTCTCCTGTGAATTGGCCCATCCTTTAGCTCAGGGGGTGCATGACATTAGCCCCACCCCTTTTGCTTTCAGCCCCGCCCACCACTGGAAAACAGTCCCTGAAAGCTTCCTTCTCTGAAATGGAATTTAGCCCTGGACTGAAAGAGGTTCTCCCATCCTTGCTTTAGCAGCCATAATCCATGCTCCATTGCCGCCTTCCAAAACTCATTTGCGGGCACTGTGCAAGAGGTCTTTCTTTCTGACAGAGCCCCATATGTGAAGCTCTCTGGCTCAAGAGTGCAGGTTATGGCCCCCTCTCTATGTGTATCCCAGCGGCAATTGCAAACATTTTAAAAACATTTTAAAAACTATTATTGCTTAATACAACTTATATATTCTTCATTTTGGCTTGAAGCACTTATGCTGCAATCCTACACACCCATGCTTTTGAGTAAATCTACTGGACTCATTGGGGTTTACTTTGGAATAGACATGGACAAGATTGTGTTGTCAGTCTGGTCAATTTATTTTAATGATGGATTATTATGATTTTCTTTGTGTTTATTTTGGTATTTTGTTAGCCATTTGAATGGCTGCTTTTTGGAGGAAAAACTGGGATACACATGTTTGTATAAATAAATCCATTGTTGTCATTGTTCCTCCTCCTCCTCCTCCTCCTCCTCCTCCACAATTCAGGGATCCACCAATCTCTGGAATCTAGTTTGGTGAGCTCTTTTGGGGTACAAAAGGAAAATGAGGGCTTGAAGCATCAACCTGATTGACATGTAGTATAAAGTCCTGTGCATTATGTGCATTGGCCAGGACTGGCTTAAATACGTTGAGTCCGGCCTTTTCGCATTGCTTCATCAACCAAGCACTATCTTCAGCTCCCAGCACCTCAAGCCAGAGATGTCAGAGAAATCTGTTTGCGGGTTGAAGTTTGACAAGTTTCTTAGGTTTGGCCCCAAGACTTAGTTTCGGTTCTCACTGCAGTGCCTGACTCAAACTGCAACGCATTGAGTCAATCTGTGGATTTTCTGGGAATTTTGCACATTTTGGTGGTGGGGAAAAGGTGCTGCAATTTGCATGAATTACAGCTGAATTTGTACAAATTTGGCTGCAATTTACACAAATTGCTCAGAACTGTGTGCAAATTGCAGAATGTTTTCCCCTCATTTCTATCTCCAGCCTCATTGTCCTGGGTCCTCTGGGGAAGGCATTCCTTGGCTACTACTTACCCCCAGTGCCTGGGGGCTCCTTTCTGACTCTTCACTTTGATCAGTTTCAGCTCTCCGTCGCTCCTGTACCCTCTCTGCTATTTGCTATCCAATCTCCTGGAGCCCGTCTACACTTGTCTAGATGAAACGTAACAAGTTGGCAGAGATGACATCAGCAGTCACGTGATGCTGTTGTTGTTACGTTTCTTCTGACTTTTAAAACCGTTCCACTTTCTGTTAAAATCGTTTTAAAACTAACAATGTGCCCCAACCTTTTGTTGTATTCAATGCCGTCTTTCAAAGTCATGTCTCGTGACCATGGTCTTTGCTTCCTGATTAGGATGTGAGGGCTTTTCTAGGGGAGGGAGAGCTGGCACAATGCGACAAGGGGGAGGGGGAGGGAGGGCGGTGAAAGAGGGGACAGAGGCTTAATTTTTTTAAAAAACTGCTTATCTTTCGGGGCGCACGTGGCCCCTTTAAGACGCTGCAGGGCTTCCCTCGTCCCTACGCGTCGCCCCGCCTCCCTGCCGGCTTATCCCGGCAGGTCTAGCTCAGAGTCACCGGAAGAAGGAGGTTTACTTCAGAGCTAATGAAGAACGTTCTAAAGAAGAGTGTGCCCGGGTAAAACTATAGAAGAAAAGGTATTTCAATTGACTGGGCTCAAGTTGCATTTTGTAACGTAGCAAGGGAGGACGCAACAATGCACTTAAACAACGGTGTAATGAATAGTGTAGATCCTGCCCTGGGCTGAGGTTGGATGTCCCATGCTTCACCAGATGGTGCACTAGGTCAGTTTAGGCCATGGACGTAATGGTTCTCCAGGGCCCCCTCTTTAGACAGCCCTGTGTATTACTTCAGTTAAACCAAAACAAAAGTCCTTGTTTGGTCCAGAGACCTTTCCATATATTGGTCCTTAAATTGGTTATTAAAATAAACATTAAATCAAGGATAACTTAAGAGGTGTAAAATAAATTGTAAAGAATATAGAATACTATGAAGAGCATGATATTTCACTTCTCCACCTAGCTGCCATATCATGCTTTAAAATGGCTTCAACACTCCTGATACGTTAGATCAAACAAACAAACAAACAAACAAACAAACCTTTTTGCTTCTGCTCCTATCACCTGCTGCTCTTCACGTGGTCATTTGGGGCAGGGGGGGTGGGACGCCTGGGCTGTGTGGCCCTGGATTCGTGCCCTGAAGTCCAGCTCTAGCTCTACCACTGGCTTCAGCCATGTCACATTGTTTCCATCCCAGCCATGTAAACATTCAGTTGGGCTTACAGAGGCATGAATCTATTGAGGGGCTGGGCAGCCCAATTCTTTGCGTTTTTTTTCCGAGTAAGCTCCACTATATTTGATTGGTTTCATGGCCAATTAGTTGTGCATAGGGTTGTATCATAAATCTGGGTTTTGTTGCATTATAGTGCCTGAGTGCATTATTAGTGAAAATGGCTGGGATATATTTATATATTACAAAATGACCCATGATTTATGTAGTTTTCAAAAAGCACCAGCAATGTGCAGTTATGATAAATGTTAACTCTAGGCCCAAGCAATCAAACATAAATTGTTGTCAAAATTGTTCCAATTCTCTCCTTTCAATTTGTTCTTTCAGTTTTTGAACGGTGTCTGTTTTTTGTTTTTAAATGGGCAGTAGTTGGGTATACATCTGGAAAAAATACAGAGGTACCGTTGGTTGGTGCTGATGATTTAGAAATACAACATGTATTAGATGGGGTTGCATTCTCCCTAAAACAGCCGGTCCACACCTCAGAGGTTCTCCTAAATCTTGTCCTGCTCCTGGCTGTAGTGTCTTGGAGTGCATTTTACCAGCCTTGCCTTTTTTCTGGAGAAATTGTATGGCCTCAGGCACTTATGTCCTAGTATAATTTTCCCACCCTGAGCCTCTAGATATTTTTTACTTCAACTCCCATCAGCCCTAGCCTGCATGGCCAATGATATGGAACGCTGGGAGTTGGTAGTCTAAAACATCTGGAAAGCACCAGGCTAGGGGAGATTACACTAATGTCTTCCAGACTAGATTACAGTGATGCACTCTACACGGGGTTGCCTTTGAAGATGGTTCAGCAATTTACATTGCTTCAAAATGTGGCTGCTGGGATTCTCACTGAAGTCATCATATCAAATCAGTTCCATTGGTTGTAATGCAGAACATTTACATTGGTTGCCAGTTTGTTTCTGGTCTCTGTCCAAGGGGCAAAACAACCTGAGTGGGCTTTTCTACATGAGGCTGTTAATTTACTGTATCTACTTTTTGTTTCATCACAGAATTGAGATCTGAAACATGAAGACTGTTTCCTTTCCTACTTTTCTGCTACATGACCTCTAGGTGGCATGGTGATATAGCAGAATAGTGCAGATTCACATGTGGAAAAGCACCAACTTTCGGTTTTACAAATAATACTACATTTTCTCTACTCTAAAAAAAAGTCACTGGAAGTGCTCTTTAAAAACAGAAGCAAAACTGGAAGGTCATGACATTGTCTAAGGAAGCTGTAAACAACTGTGAGTATGAGTGTACAATAAATGACACATTTAAAAATCTCAGTATGTCAAGAATTGGCTGTAGGTCAAATGTGTCACAGGTAGCCAAGGGAGAGATGGCCTTTTTGATGGTGACATCCTGAATTTGGAACAGCCTTCCACAAGAGATCTGCCTGCATCCATTACTGAACATGTTTTAAGCGACAGCAAAGACTTGTTTGATTTCAGCAGGTGTTTTTTGGACATTGTTTAACTGCTGCTACTCTAATACACTTGTGCTGAAAATAGTTTTACTAATAAATGTTTTTATTCTTTTATTTTCTTTAATTGTTAGTCTTTAAGGGTGTGAGAGGGGGTTCGGGGAGGGAGGAGAGGAAGGAGAAAGCCTTTTGTGTGAGCAGAAGTCTGCTTGCACAACATTGGATGTATCCCAAGTTACCTGATAGTGTAGTACCGTAAAAGTATTTGAAAGAGGCTAATGCAGTGGGTGGTTAATGGAGGATCTGGATAAAAGGATGAATAGTAACAAATAGGCCATAAATGCATTTAGTTTGCAATGATTTCCATAAGGGCAGCCATGTCAGTGTCTTGCAGCAAAAACAACCAAGAATTTTGTCGCAGTTTAAAGGCAAACACTGTAATCCATGAATGCTTATGCCATAATAAAATTACTAACCTTTAAAATGCTCTAAGAGCATTTTATCTTTTCAACAGTCTATCTCAGCATCAACCCCACTGTGGGAAGAGGAGGTTAGCAAAGAAGCACCATAATGAAAGTAATGTGGACCAGTACAGAAGTTCAGTGTGAGGAGAAGAAGGCATGTCATACCAACCTTTGTATACATGACAAGTGTCCTTCCAGTGCTTAATATTGTGGTTTGTGGTTTGTCTAAGGGCTGATTCACACATGCTTATGCATCAGTTGATCAGTCAACACTCAATGACTCATAGCTATGTGAACCGCCTCTATGGAAAAGCACATTTGGGATGATGTATCAGTCAGAAAGCTCGGTCTCTAAGCATTTGATCGATGATAGCTGTTTCACACATGCAAATCTTCTTTTTATGATGCACCTGTGTGAACTCAGCCTTTGGGTGAATTAAAGAGAGCAGCTTAGGTGATGATTGAGATGATGAGGCCATCATAGGATAACAATTTAATATTAATTGCACCAATTATGCTATGTAGAAATGGTTCGGCTTGACTTACAACATATTTCAAAAGGAAGTATGTCCATGGAACCTCTTCTGTTCTTATTGATTTGATTCCACTGCTACAGTCAGCAAAGATCTGTAGATCTTAGGACCAATTCTGATGACAGCTTCTATCTTAAAGTTCCTTTGAAATGTGGTGTGAGCCAAATGATAGGTCAGCATGAATGGCCACCACTCAAGACTCTTTATTACCGCAGGTGTTTATCTGAATTTGTCCTTAAATAGAATTGTTTAAATATGCAGGAAGGTGCCTCCTAGCAAGTCTGTCTGTCTGTCTGTCTATTTATCTATCTAGATTTATTGCCATATTTTAAAAAGTATATCTAAGCAGTTTACAAAGTTTAAAATTCATTAAAATAAATACAAACCCCTTGATATAAAATACTTTGTGCCCTTGTTCAGCTTCCAGACGAAGCGCAAGGATAGCTGCACATAAAGAGCATTACAGAAATCAATGCATGCACTACAGTGGTGTCATGTCTAACCCTACTGCCCCTGTTTTGGGAGAAGATGTTTCAGGTAATCAATCAGAATCAGATTCAGAACTAGAAGACACAGCGCCAGACACCAGCCAGCCTGTACCAGTGGGGGAGGAAGCTCTCACGGGTGATTCCCCAGCTGGGAGTCAGCCCTCTCCAGAGCTTATCTCCTCAAGGCCAAATCCTACACACTCAGTGGGAAGTGAGTTTTCTTCTGGGGGTGAGTGTCCTGACAAGAAGCTGAAACACAAGGCACGAAAGGAAGGCGTGAGAAGGTCCGAGAGATTACGCCAGAACCTGCCACTGCACCAGGCGCTCTGAAGTTACGGGAGTTTGAGAAGTAGCTTCTTATTCTTCTTGAATGGACAATTGTCTTGCTTAGTTTGCATAGTTTTGCCTAGGGGGACGCTTCCAAAAGGCTAGACTCTATTCAGGTAGAAGAGACATTTATTGCTTAATAAAAGCTTTGTGGATTACTTAGCAAGCCTCATCATTGCCTCCCATCGGAATTAAGAGCATTCTGGGAAACACGACAAGTGGCCAGGCTAGATTTATCTATCTGAACGACTCTCCAAGGTCTCAGGCAAAGGTCTTTCACATTGCCTCCTACCTGAACCTGATCCCTTACTATTGCTAGTGATTGAACCAAGTAGTGGACGTTGGTGGCCCTGATGTCAGTGGGATGGTGAATCCACTCCAGGTTTTAGTAACAACTCTAAAGGAACTATCCAAGGTGCTTCCGCACCTTGGGTAGCTCCTTTAGAGTTCTGACTGGTTCTGACTGAAACGAAGCAGATTCACTGCACCACTGATATCAGAGCCACTGGCCTTCACTGGAACCAGGGATCCTCCACATACAATGCATGTGCTCAGTTAGTGTGCTACCTTCCACATAAGCTCAAGCTCTCTACTGTTGTCATGTAAGTATATCTTATTCATGGTGTGAGCACGTTTGCCTTTATTTTTACAACGGGCCTGTTCAGACAACATGCTAAGCCATGGTTAGGCCGCTAACCCTTTTGCAGCAAGTGGTTAGTGAGCATATTTAAACCGTGTTTATATAGCTACCATGGTTAGGAATGGGTCACATGACATGCTAGTCATGGTTCACATGAGCTGCTAAGCCATAATGTTTAGCTCAAAGTGCTTAACCACAATGGTTTAGCTTGTTGTCTGAACACAGCCTATGTAATCCATCCTCTACTACTGTCAGCCCCAGCCAGCACGGCCAATGGTCAGGAATTCTGGGAGTTGTAGTTATAGGCGGATCTATTCAAATTGTTGGTTTTTTGTTGGCTCATTTGGTGAGAAATTACCATTTTAACAGGACTAATATTTCCCCTGTTGCTCTCTAGAACTTACTATCTCAACTCAGCATGTTTGGCCACAATGCTTTTATTTCCAGGACGAAACATTCAAGGCATGTTAGTGCATTTGTCCTAGTGGAACTTGTTCTATTCTTAACGGTTTGATGCAGCCTTACTATTTCCAGCAAGGATCGCATATTTGCCCATGTTAGGACCAGTCTAATGACAGTTTCCATCTTGTCAAGGACATGTCTCAGAGGTGGAGAGTATTTATTTCAACATGTTTTTCCCTTGTCATTTTTCTTGCTTTCAGGATGTCTTACACATGAAGCAGTTTTCTTCAAAAGGGTACATTTGCATTATCAGCAGAGAAGATAGAAAATGGCACAATTTTAGCTGATTGCAAACGAAAGAGCCTTTAAGCAGTGCTGTAATTTGGGTTCCTTCTTGCTGGCGGGCTTCTTCAACAAAGTCTACCAACCAATTTATGCAACTGCATTCAGCTGCGTCAAGCCATGGATCAGCCAGGGGCTGCAACAACTTCCTGCTTCCTTTGTTTGAAGCATCTGTTATGACAAAATAGTAAACAATTTATGGTTTTGAATGATTCTCAGAAACTTTAATTCTGTGCAATTCATTCCAAGGAAATATTAAATAGTGCATAGATCCTTCTTTTGTTCTTCACACTCAAGAATCCATTCCCTTATTGTCTATGAAGCCAAGGAAGCTCTATTAACCAAGACATGAACAAATCTGATGATTGTGTTGTTGAGTGGCTGACCTTTACATTGATTCTATAACCAATACAATGAAAAGCCCATCAAGGACAAACAGAGAAAAGCTGAGGGAAATATGCCCCCTCCCCCGCCATTTTCCTGAAACTTAATTTATTTTTCTTTACTTTAGTATTACATTTATAGCTTACATGGTCCTCTGCTTCTCCATTTTATCCTCACAACAACCCTGTGAAACGGGTTGGGCTGAGAGTCAATGACAGGCCAAAGGTTACCCACTGAGCTTCGTGGCTGAGTGGGGACTAGAACTTGAATCTCCTGAGTCTCAGTCCATCACACTGGATATGCTTCACCTACAAAACCCTAAGTACGAATGTAACAAAAATTGTGCATGTTCCTCCCTGGACCTGGAGATGCCTCTTTGGGCATGGCTAGATGGGGCAATATCCCAGGGATCGTCCCAGGATCATCCCAGTGCAGCCACATGACGCATAGGGAATCCCAGGAGCAGGGATGGACAATCCCTCCCTTGGCCCGGGATATCGCCCTACCCTTCAATTCTGATTTTCCCCGCGGTCTCAGGATGATCCCGAGACCGTGGGTCGTGTGGCCTGCTGTTGTGGTTTTGTCCCGGCTCCTTGTGAGTAACTGTGAGGAGCCAGGGCACGGAGCTCTGCAAGCGCTCCATGCCCATCGGGGGTGGGGGGAGCGGGGCGGGGCTTTTTTTTCTTTAAAACTAACCTTTGCACGGGAGAGCTGGTACCCTCCAGCTCCTGTTTCTTTTTTAAAAAATGGTGGCCGCAACATCCTCTTCCTCCTGGGATGTTGTACGCCATGTGTGGACTGAGGGGAACGATCTCACAATCATAAAATTGTGAGATCATCCCCCTCAACCCTCTTGTCTAGCCATGCCCTTTGTCTTTTTAAGAATTTGGAGGCAAAAAGATCTTCTGTGTAGCTGCAGATTTCTCCATTCTGTTTCACCAGTGTGGTAGAAGTCAGTTGTCAATTTCCTCTCTACCTGAATTGAAGGTTTGAGAAGTAGTAGGATGTGGACCACCATAACATTAGAGTATGCAACACCACATTAACAAAACACCTTTATGTCTGAGTATTGGTTGTTATTAGCACAAGATACAACTTTAGCTCTGAGTAAGTGTTTTGCAAATGGTTAGTTGCGTGTCCTGTCTTTCCCAGCACCTGCTATCAATTGAACCTGGGACCTTCTGCATGCAACTCTACCACTCAGCTACGATCTATAGGCCCCAGCTCAAGAACATAAAAAGAGTTGTGTTGGATCAGACCAAAGGCTATCTAGTCCAGCATTCTGCTTGCACAGTGATCTTCTAGATGCCCATGGGAAGCCCAAAAGTAGGACCTGAGTGCAATAGCACCTCTTCTCATGTTCCCCAGCAACTGACATACAAAGCCACCATGAATTTGTGTAATCTCCTTCTAATCCCCATCAAAGTTGGCGGCCATCACTTCATCTTGTGGTAGCAAGTTCCACAGGTTAACTATTTATTTGAAGTATTTTAATGCCACTCCTCAGTGAAAAGGGCTCCCTTAGCAGTTTATATCTAATCAATGAAACAAGACAGTCCCTGCCCACAGGCTTATAATCTAAAGGACACGACAGACAAGGAAAAAGAAATGTGGAGGGAAGAGGGGGGAAATTAATTCTTTTAGCAGGGCTGCTCTCCCTCTCATCTCCCTCAGCTCAGCTCTGCGCTGTGTGAAGTGGTACTTCCTTTAATTACCGTTAACTTACAGCAGTTAATTACTGGTAAGCAACCCTTCTTTATGGGCAACAAAGGAACCACATACACTGTTGCCTGACTAGGGAGACAGAATAAGGCTTATGACTTAGGGTGACCATATGGAAAGGAGGCAGGGCTCCTGTATCTCTAAGAGGGCAGGACTCTTGCAGCTTTAACTGTTGTGAAGAGGGAATTTCCGTTTTCTCTACACCTGCTGAAATTCCCTTTTCTCTACAATTCTTAAAGATACAGGAGTCCTGTCCTCCTTTCCATACGGTCACCCTATTTAGCCCTAATCTGTGGTTTCACCTTCTGCTGTTGTTGTTTGAGCACACCTGCTTTGACGGTTATCAAGCCCCAGTCCCATTCCTTTTAGCAGTTCATTTCCACTGCAGCAACAGTGAAGAAATGCAGTGCCTTTTAAGGTTAGCAGGCAGAAGCTACTCTGACCCCCAAAATGGTGGTTCGTTTAGAAAGAAGAGCTGCATTATCCCAATAACAATGCGTCAGAGCAGAGCGTCAGGGAACCTTAAAGGAAAGGTCCGAGACCCACAGAGGTACAAATTGAAGCCTTAGAGAAATACAAAGGTACAAATTGAGACCAACAATAATAAAGGGAAGTAAATATACTGCCCTTAATTTAGGAAATTGTCACTATAATACAATCGAGTCTTTAAAGAGAGAAAATTCTTCTACACTAAAGTAAAGAAACTGGATAGAATTAGAATCTAGGTCTAGAAGTCCTTTTGCAGCATGACAAAAGCCAGATTTTTGAAGATCAAGACTGTGGAAGTATGTCCCAACGCCCCCATCCCCAAATCCAATTTGCTGTGATAAAAGATTAAAGTGAATGCTGTCATTACACTGGACACAATATCCACCCTGTCTTATTTCGACAAAGACTTGGTTCGAATGACCCTTTATTACTAGTCCATTGGGTTTGAACTGTGATGCCCTAGGAGGCTTTTTTCTAGCTGCCTCATTGAGGCTTCATAAGCCCTAAGTGAATTTTTTTTAATGTTCGGTTTGACTCTGAAATGTCAACCTGTCAAGTGCCAGGCTCACCCCCTCACATACTTCCCATGTGTCAACGGGATAACTGGAGGTTCCTCTTTTTCTACAGTCAGACATGATTAGTCACTGGTTATGTATGTCCCATTGTCAGGGGACTTAATGGAAAATGAAATGTTAACACCTGAAATAGTTCATATTAACTCAGTGCCTACACTAAGAAAACAGAGAAAGGTGATGATTTTCTTGGTCTAACGGGGCTGCACTTCAGAGTGGGTCACACACGGAACTGAGGTTCGATTTGCCCGCGATTGCACAGGATTCCATTCTTCATCCTCATAGTGGAGTCTAGACACTGCAATCACTGTAATTTCTTTCCAAATGGCTGTGAAAAGCTGATCAAAACACCTATCAGGAAATAAGTCCTTTCCTTGCTCTATGAGACATTGGATAGTTCCACGTGGAAAGCTCTGCCACATCATGGGATTATTATTATTATTATTATTATTATTATTATTATTATTATTATTATTTCATTTTTAAATCACCCAATAGCCAAAGCTTTCTGGGCAGTTCCCAACAATTCACAAGCATAAAAATTTACATATACAAAACTTAAAAACAATTTAACAATTTTAATAAAATACTAGACCTGTTCAGGCAGCTGGCATAAATGCCCTATCATATGCCATTAAAAACCTGTGAGTAGAAGACAGATTTAGTCTGCGGCAAAAAAAAAGCCAACCATGTTGGTGCCAGGCAGGCTTTAGTAGGGGATCATTCAATAATTGCTGAAAAGGCCCTCTCCCTTGTTGCCACCTTCCAAGCCTCCCTTCGAGGTGGCACTTGAAGAAAGGCCTCAGATGTTGATCATAGCATCCAGGTAGGTTCAGGTTAGGAGAGCCACTCCATCAGGTATTGCAATCCTGAACCACCTAAGGTTTTATGGGTTAAAGCAGCACCTTAAATCAGGCTCAAAAACACAGAGCCAGGCAATCCAAGTGGGACAGTATTGGTCATATATGCTTAGAATGTCTGGTCCCAGTTGTTAATCTGGCTGCTATATTTTGCACAAACTGCAGGTTCTCAAGGGCAGCCCCATTTAGCATGCATTGCAGTAATTAACCTGGAGGTCATCAAAGCATAGATTACTGAAACCAGGCTATCCCTATCCAGATAGGGGCACAGCTGGATTACCAGCTGAAGCTGGTAGAAGGCATTATATGCCACTGAGGCCACCTGAGCCTCAAATGACAGTGATAGTTCCAGGAGAACCCCCGAGCTATGAACCTGCTCCTTCAAGGGGAATGTACCCTCCCCTCATCCAGGACAGGTTGAGCACTCTCCATCTAGTTAGAAAAAAACACCCATCAGCAGCATCTCAGTCTTGTCTGGATTGAGTTCTAGAACGCTTAAACCCTGAAAGCGCCATAGTACCTATGCATAGCCTACGACAGCCTTCACCAACCTGGTGCACTCCAGTTGCATGGGACTACAATTCCAACATGTCCCAGCCAGATAGAGGCAACTTGTGACTTCAGTGGTTAAACTGTACAGACAAACCATATGTTTGTGTGACAGGAAGTTAATAATTTTAGGCCCTGTGCAACAGAAATAATCTGCTGCAATCACAAAAGAATTGGCTGTGACACTATCATTTACCTTCAGAACTGCTATTCTGTCTATCACAATTTCCCATATAACTGCTTTGTACTCTAAAAGCTCTCCTGGTTCAGAAGGTACACAGAATAGTAAGAACATTAGAAGAGCAGTGCTGGATCAGACCAAGAGTTCCTTCACACAAGGCTTTTATTGTAGACTCATGGTGATTCACTCACAGAAGATTGCAGGTCCTTTTCATGATGTTGTCAACCTCCAGTGCCTTTCCTATCATTTTTTTCAGTTTTACTCCACTATTTTAAACTCACCAAAAATACTGTAATCTATCTGTCTATCTATCTATCTATCTATCTATCTATCTATCTATCTATCTATCTATCTATCTATCGTACTGTATATCTATCACCATCAAAGAGGTGGTGTATTTCAGGGATCACTCAATGTTGTACAATATTGCAGCACCATCTACTGGATGTATAATGAAATATATGGAGCTTGCCCACACAAGAAATGGAAGGGAAGTGTGTTTATTCTGCCAATTGTTATCCTGTGAAGACTCCAGAAAATGAAACTCTGGTAAGGTTGAGGGATTTGCGCTTCATGTAAAGAAGCTCAATGAAATCTATCTAGTTCAGCATTCTGTTCACACAGTGGACAAGCAGCTGCCTGTGGGAAACCCAAAAGTGCAACAGCACCATCCCACTCATGTTCCCCAGAAATTAGTACCGTATTTCTTCGATTCTAAGACGCCATCAATTCTAAGGCGCACCCCATTTTAGAGATGTTTATATGGGGGAAAAATATTCTGCCATGCATGGGGAGCGGATTGCAGGCAGGTAAGGGAAGAGATGTGGGTGGGAGCCAACCGGGGAGCACGTGCAAGGGCCTGGAGGCTTTACCAGCTGCCACCACTTCTTGCAGGGAGCGGGAGGGGGTCGTTCGCGTCCCGCCCGCTCCCCGGCCCAGCAACTCACCTCCCGGGCATTGCCTCCGTCTTCCCAGCCGGCGCTGCTGCTCCTCCTCTGCTGCACAGAACCAGCAGCTGCAAGAAGCTGGCGGCGCCCGCCTGCCTCGCACAGCCCTCCGCAAGCCCTGCAGCACCCGCCCGTCCGCCCCGGCCCAATGCGCAAGGTGAGGCACGCGCCAGGCCCGACCCGAACGGAGCCGCATAACTATGCCCACTAGGCCCAACCGGGCCGGCTGTGCTCGTGGTGTGGCGGGCGGGGCCCGCTTAGTGCTCAGAGCTCTGTTGGGGTGTGTATGAGCCCGGTTAGCTCTGGGGAGCACAAATAGGCCCAGGGCAGCCACGGATCGTCGCTGAGGCTCCCAATCAGGCCAAGCACATTCCCCAGGCTACATGGTGACTGCAGAGCTGCTTAGGTGCTCAACAAGCCCTTGAGCCACCTGGGCATCGAGAGCAGGGTGGAGGGATAACAGCGCACTTTGCAGGCGATTCTAAGACGCCATCGATTCTAAGGCGCAGCCCGTTTTTAGAGATGTTTATATTGGGGGAAAAGTGTGTCTTAGAATCGAAGAAATACGGTATACAAAGTCAAACTGTCTGTGATACTGGATGCAGTTTCTAGCTATGATGTCTAATAACCATTGATAGTACTTATAGGCGAAAGTAAACTCTCCATAGGAGTTTTGCACAACAGCAGCATCACTACTTTGGGGTCTGTGCTATAAATACTGAACCTAGGATGACAAGCATCTGTTGTATGGACAGGTGGGGAAGACCACCTAGGCCAGCCTATGACCAAACTGGAATTATAAGTAAGACTAAATCTGGATCCAACCCATAGCTGAATGTAAAGTTCCCATCCTCTTGCTTCAGCTTTCAAAGTGAAAGACAAACATCAGGAACAATATCCTTCTAGAGGTTCTCCTGCTAAGTTGTCTCCTCCAATCATGCAGACCACCCCCACATATACCAGGCCTGTGATTGCAAACAGGAAGGACTAGCATGGACTAAACCCAGGTGTAGTGTTGAAGGTAAAAGCTGGGCAAGCATTAGAGACTTTCCACCAGACTTTGAGCTGTGGAGGAGCCATGGCTGAGGGGCAGAGCACCTGCTCTTCCCCTGAGCCATGGCATCTCCAAGTAGGGCAGGGTCCTTTCCCAGCCTGAAACTCTAGAGAGCCGCTGCCACTCAGTGTCAACCATACAGATACAGATGGATCAGTGGTCTAAATCAGTGACTCTGTTCAGATGACACACTAAGCATTTTGAGTGAAACATTATGGCTTAGCATGTCATGTGAACCATTCCTAACCATAACCATGGTTTAAACATGCATAACCATGGCCTAACCATGGCTTAGTGTGTTGTCTGAACAGGCCCAGTATAAGGCAGCTTCCAATGTGAAATAAGACTCCACAATGAACAGCCCCATGCTGTGGTTCTGATTCACTGCACTGGGTCATTTGGGTTACAATATGATATTAATCAGAAATCAGAGAGTGAGAGAGAGAGGGGTATGCTTTTTATGGGATTATTCTCAATAAAATGTTTTTTGAAGCTATTCTAAAAGCAAAAATACATTTCCGTGATTGTATCTCTATTGTTTATTCCAACATTCCTGTCTTTTGTTTTGCAGCATTATTTTTCTGATATTCAGAAAATCTAGTGAGTTACCAGTTTTATAGCCAAGAATGTTATCTAAAGCTTGGTCTACATTATATGTTTTTCAATATTAATTGAACGCTTATCTATTTTGGAAACAACATGAACAAAGAGACGGTTATTCATTGCAATGCCTGCATACATAGATACTAATACTAATACACACACACACACACACACACACGACTTCTGTTGTGTTTGCTCTTTATCATGTCTCGCTGGATGCTAAAAAGAAAAAGGAAAAATCTGACTTACTGAGCATTTAATTAAATGGATTTGACTAACTTTTTAGTAGGAAACATGGTAATAACTCGCAACATCCTTTACGGTCTTTATCTGATATAAAGGAATTAGCCTATATTATTTTTAAAAATAGGTGGGTTATTTTGAGGTTGGATGACAAGAATTCCAGGCTGACATTTTCAATTTGCAACATAATTAAACTGGGTTTGAGACGTGTTTTCATTTCATCCAAATTTAAAAGTGCAAATGCCTCCTCAAACATCTCTTTGTTTCCCCATTCATTTTTCTTTTAAAGTTTAGTATTACTTAGATTAGTTTCCTACTTTATCCTAAGGAATGCTGAAACCTGAGGTGCCCCACAGTTCATCTCAACTGTTTCCTTTGGGTAACTGTGAATGGGGAGGGGGTGGTGGGCAGATAGCTCAGTGGTAGAGCCAGTGGTACAACTATTTGGGCCCTGCAACCCAGCCCCCCACCCAAATGACCATCCAGAGAGTGGCAATGATGATGGCAGCAGAAGCAAACTCCCATTTTCTCCAGCAGTCGTGATGGTGGTATGATTTAAATGATCTTAAAATGCAAAACTGCACATGCTCAGAGTGTGTGTGTGTGTGTGTGTGTGTGTGTATATATATATATATATATATATATATATATATATATATATATATATAATCAGGGCTGGTAATTATTCTAACATTAAAGGAGGGTATAAGCAGTTGTAGGCCATGGAATGGTGCTTGGTGGGTGGGGAAGAGAAATGTCACTTGCATGCTTCACAAGGCTTTCAGAAGGGAGCCCTCCTAGGACCATTAAGTCTAGGGCTTAAAACTGCATAGCTGCACCAGTAGACAGAGCAGGGCCAGCCCTACCATGAAGTGGTAGGAAGCAGGCGCAGCAGGCGCGGAGTATGGGAAGAGTGGCGCTTTGCCCCTCCAAAGGGTCTTCCACTTCTTGGTCCTGCTGGCTGCCTGCATGGCCGGCCATGCAAGTAGCCGGCAGGACCAAGAAGTAGCCACTTGCTCACCTGCATGCCTCCCACCTGCCCCCCCAACCCTGCTGGCCAGTCTGCTTACTTTTCCTGGTGCACTCACGTGGGCTGGTGTTGCCTGTAAGGTCTTTCTGCCTTCAAGAGTCATGCAGCACTTGCACAAGATCAGGCAATCCTGAGACATCCTGGAGGTTCTGGGATCTCTCGTGATACTTTGGTGGACGCACAGGCCAGCCCTAGGGCAGAGCATATTCTTTACATCCAGCAAGTTCCAGGTTCAAACCCTGGCATGTCCAGTTCAAGAAAGGGTGTAGAACCTTGGGCCACATTCAGACATCCTGGTGTCCTAATCTGGCCTTCTAGAATTCCCCAGATGGCCATGTCCCTTCGCCCTCACCCCACCCCCTTGCCCTCAACTCCTGGTCATTTACTGGTTTCCTGGCTTTTGTGCATTTTCCCCCATTGTAAAAGATCAAAATGCCTTTCCTAAGGCTTAGTTAGTGGCTGTAAGAGCTTTAAGCTACAATACGCTGGTATGGTTGCCTTTTTACACCGCTCCTTTTGCTTTCAGCTCCTCCCACCACTGAAATGCAGTTCCATCGAGAGCTTCTCCGGCATGGAATGCGGCCCCTGAGGCTGGACGAGCTTTTGCACCCCTGAGTTAAAGAGATCAGGTGGCAGATGACCTGAAGAGCTGCTGCCAATTAATTTAGACCAGACTTACCCAACCTGCTGCCTTCCAGATGTTTTGGACTACATCTCCTATCACCTCTGACTTTTGCCCATGCTGACTGGGGCTGGTGGGAGCTGTAGTCCAAAACATCTGGAGGGCAAGCAGGCCGAGGAAGTGGGTTCAATAGATACAGGGCTCATCTACACCAAGCAGGATATTCCACTATGGAAGCGGTATGAAAGTGGTCTATAAAAGGCAGGATCTACACTACTGCTTCATAGTGGTGCTGAAGTGCACTGACAACTGTTGGGGCCCATGATACATCTACACCAAGCAGGAAATTACACTGTGAAAGTGGTATGAAGGCGGTATACGGTCTGTGTCAATGGGCCCCAACAGTTGTCAGTGCACTTTGATACTGCTATAAAGCAGTAGTGTGGCTCCTGCCTTTTATATACCACTTTCATAGTGGAATATCCTGCTTGGTGTTGATGAGCCCAGTCTGACAGATATAAGGCAGTTTCCAGTGTGATTAGGGACGAGTTCCACAAACTTCAGCATTGCGTGCAAGACTCACAAGGTGGGATTTAAATTGCCCTAAATGGCCAACTTTTGTAATAAGATGTACAGCTGTGTTTGCTCTTCCCCTCTGTTGTTAGGCCAGCAATCTGAAAGCGAAATGTGTGATGGAGAAGCAGAGAGGTGACTTATTCCAAATAGATAATAGCTAGTAATATTTTAATTGTATCTGCATTGGGAGGGCGGGTTGGAATCATGATTCAAGTCATCAAAAATCTATATTCAGCCTGTAGCAAAAATGACACATCTTGTGTCGCCCTGTCACTAGTCAATTTTATACTGTATTTCAAACCTCAATTCTGATTACTGACAGCGTCAGCTAGAATTTCAAACAAATGGTAAAAATTCATCACCATACGAATTGGAGCAGGGCAGGAGGAGGAGGGGGGAATAATTCCTGATTTAAATACCTATGTTTTCCTCATTTACATTGCTGTAGCTTCTATTTTGTTAAGCATGACGTTGATGATTAAATCGGAAGCATGGTTATTTCACCAATAGAGAAATTGTCCTATTTCATGGTTTCCTGGCCAGGTGCAGCCTTACAGATTCGTGTCTGTCAGTCTGAGGATCTATTCAGCTAAACAAGTGATTGATTTCTTGCTGTACTCCAAATGGAACTTTTCAGCAGTTTCTTACTTCCCTACCTGTCAATGAATTCCTCTGGGCACCTAACGTCCTCTGCATTTGGGGTGGGGGAGAAGGAAAAAAAAGGGGCATTCAACTGTATAAACAATATGATAACTTTTAGTGAAATGTGATGGGAGGGTCAGGGAGGGGGAACTAGCATCAAGAATAGGCAGGGCAAGGGCCCACACCTCAGCAGGAGCTCAATGGCAAGAGCCCCATGGAGTTGTCCCTCCTGTTCACCATGGCAACCTGCTCACTTACCTGCCTTTTGCTCTGGTCCAGACAAAGGTGGTGGTGAGAAGGAGGAGCACTGGATACCATTTCCTACTTACTCGCTGGCTCTCTGCCTGGCAAGCAAGCAAGAGGAAGCAATGAGAAATAAGATACAGAGCAATAGCAGCTGGTGACAATGGGAGTGAGAAGGTAAACTCACTGAAGAAGGGGGCCATGGAGGGTGTCTTGCCCAAGGACCCTCAGAAGCCTGCAGGTACAGGGTTGGTTTATATGTGTGAGCAGTGTAAGGTCCTGTTCAGAAGACACCTTAACCATGGTGGTTAAGGCTTTAAGCATGGTGGTTAAGGGTTTTTTGTTAACAAAAAAGCCTTAACCATGGTGGTTTAAGGACTCTTCTGAACAGGGCCAATGTGAGACCTGCCAAGGTTCTCATTTACACTTTTCTGGCTGTTATTCTTGCGCTATACTGGCCTGAACAATCATACGTGGACAAAGTCTATTCGTGTATGCTAGGGTGACCATATGAAAAGGAAGACAGGGCTCCTGTATCTTTAATAGTTGAGCAGAAAAGGGAATTTCAGCAGGTGTCATTTGTATGCATGCAGCACCTGGTGAAATTCCCTCCGTATCACAACAGTTAAAGCTGCAGGAGGAGTCCTCTTTTGTATCTGCTTACTCTAGTATAGCTCCTTCAGCGTTAACAGTGGTGATGAAGAGGGAATTTTACCAGGTGCTGCCTGCATACAAATGAAATTGTATGAAATTCCCTTTTCTATGCAACTGTTAAAGATACAGGAGCCCTGTCCTCCTTTTCATATGGTCACACTATGTATGGAGATCATCCATTTCCATAGATTGACTCTCCTCTGATTTATGAATTCATGAAACCTAGATAGATCAGGGCACATAGAAGGATTGATATTTTTTTTTTAAAAAAAATGGAATTATACTTCTTCACTTGCATGATCTTGGTTATTCAGGACAACATTCTCAGCCAAAACAAATTTCAAGAAAAGTGATTACAGGATTTGGCTTATAGCTTGAAACACAGCTTCTCATTTTAGACATGCGAGATATTTTATTTGCTAATGTCTAGCAAATTGTCCAAGAATGCCCAGTGAGAGTTTTTAAAATTGTCTTGAGTGGGGCCAGCAAGAACTTCGCATTTCTGTGGTTGTTGGCCACACTCTCACATGCATTTTTGTCATTAAAACAGTTGAGTGTGCTGAGTACTCTGTGGAGGGGAGTAGCCCTTTGTAGTTGATTATGGCCTCAAAGGAGTGTTGTTTGACAGGAGAGTGTAGGTGGAAGGGGAGTATAGTAAAGTCACTACTTGTAATGACAAAGCAAGCTGATTTAATTATCAGTGCAGCCAAGTTGGAAGAAAGAGGTTGTTAATTCTGAGCTAAAATAACTTTACTCCAAAGTGCAGGAGCTTCTTACAAGCTGAATGTTCTGAGTCCAATTGCCACCTTTCTGACCAATTTCCCTCAAGGGCTCCCTTCCCAATCCAATTAATGATTCATTTGTGGTTCTTCAGCTCTAACCAATAAGGATCGTTCCTTGCAGGGAGCTGTTGGGCAAGGGACCGGGTTGCAGTAGTTATTGCTTTTGCAGATTGTCCTGAATAGAACCTCATGTTAGGAGACAGCAAGGAGAATCCAGGGCCAGTTCAGTGCACCCAAGCAGTGCTGAAATCCTCCAGGTATACATTTGCATGGAGTAACATGATGCGCCAACTACATGGCAGGCACATATGTCCAGCAACAAGTCCTGCTCTTTTTGTGAAATATTTACTTAGGCAGCTGCCCACAATGACAGGAGTGGTTGCCATCCTAGGGATGGTTAGGATGGGTTGCTTTCAGGGACCACAATGTAGTGGGTGAACCAGCCTGTGCCTGCTTTTTCTGCATCATTGTGGATCAGGACGCAGCTCCCATTAAGAACATAAGAAGAGCCCTGCTGGAGCAGTCCAAGAGTCTGTCTAGTCCAGCACTCTGTTCACACAGTGGTCAACCAGGAACCCACAAGCAGGACACGGGTGCAACAGAACCCTCCCGCCCATGTTTCCCAGCAAATGGTATATATAGGCTTACTGCCTCTGATACTATTCTGGACCAAGGTGCAGGAGGTGTGACTGGAGAGTAAAGCAGAAGGCCTGTTCAGCAGAGCTATTCCCAGTCAAGCCCTCACAACATGTTGCTCAGGGCATGTGGACACAATCATTCAAGCCACCACAGAAAAGCCCTTTGGTGTGGTAGGGCTCCATATGGAAGTGCTACTGATAACATCAAGTGTGTCAAATCTCTTTCAGGCCAAAGGCTGAATTCTATTTCAGAGAAGCGGTCAGGAGCCACATTCCAAAGATGGGCGGGGCTAAAGACAAAAGGGGGTAGGGGCAGAAATACCACCACCCTGGTCTATTCTAGCTTAAAACTATTGTTGCCCGTAACTACGCCACAGGAGAGGCATTTCATCCTTTTAGAATAGCGGGGGGAAACTGGGCAAAAGCTAGGAAGCCATGAAACTATGGGTGCGTGGGGAAAGGGGTGGGGTTAGAGAAGGGGGTGTGGCCATCTGCAGGGCCAGATTGGGATGCTAGGTGGGCCACATTTGGCTTGTAGACCTGAGGTTCAAGGCTCCTAATTTAATAGGTCTTTCGCCCTGTGTATTTATTTATTTATTTTATTGCATTTATATACCGCCCCATAGCCGAAGCTCTTTGGGCGGTTCATCCCACTGTGAACCTAGGAACATCAGTGATATCACTACCAAGGGGACGCCAGTGCTACTGTTCATAGGCTGCTTGTAACAACAGGGCGAAATAGTAACAAGCATTTTAATGTTACCACTTCCTTCCATGCAGATTCCTGCCACCAAAAGACCTTTTTTTAAAAAATAAATAAATGGTATTCACATGGGAAGAATAGGACCAAATCTCAGCCTTTCAAAATGAAGAGCCGAGGAGACCTGGGGAAGCGTGAAACTTCTAAGTGTGTGGTTCTTTATTCAGCAAGCTTTGCTTGCAGCTTCTGCCTGGCCAATGGCACTTGTATCCCCACTTTCTCCTTCTCCCCCCCCCCCCCCGCCCCCGGTCTTTCTTTCTTGAGCTGTCTCTCTCACTCTAACCCTCCCCCACTGCAATAATATGATGTCATTCTCTTAGATAAGACCGCGAGACACACTTGTGGGCTGTGTTCTGCTCTACCACCAAAAGACTAATGAAGTAGGGAATTCTGTCTGCTCGCATGTTTCTTTTTATCTATTGAACCACTTATCATCCACCCCCACCCCCTGGATGTGATCTAAGACTTAGTGTATTGTTTGACAACTCCCTGCTTCCCCAAGCAAGAGCAGAAGGAAGTCCCAAGACAGCTTTTCAGGGTCAGTGTCCTTGTGAGAGGAGTACTTTGGAGGCTTCTGGGATTTTTGGCATTGGCAAATGCACAGGTTAACCACAGGTCATGGGCTAGGGAAGCAAGCAGGCACATAGATGGGCTGGACTCGTCCTATAGCATCATCAGTCCCTCTAAAGCAGCAAAAGATCTGTGACCCTCCCCAAGGCTGCTCCTTAACAGCTGACTCCAAACACTTAAACCGCTTCTGTCTCTGCTGGTCTCTCTCTCAAAGTTGAAATGGACAGAACATTGGTCTCTGGCAAATATTTCTACCATTTGGAAGTGAAGATTGGGAAAAGGAGTTGCCTTCTCCAACCTGCTGCCCTCTGGATGTATTGGGTTACAACTCCCATCCTTCTCAGCCAGCATAGGCTGGCTGAGAATGATAGGAGTTTTAGGCCATCAACTTTGGAGGGCACCAGGTTAAGGAAGCCTAATCTAGATGATGATGATGATGATGATGATGATGATGATGATGATGACGATGATGATGACGACAACAACAACAACAACTTAATTTCTTACGCGCCTTTCCATTCTGATCGAGGTGGGGAACAACAATAAACGGTAAAATACATAAAACTGAACCAAAACATAATATACATTGTTAAAACATCCTAAAAAACATCCTAAAAACAAATAATAATAATAATAATAATAATAATAATAATAATAATAATAACCTTACAGTATGATAAAAGTCAAGGTCTTCTTAGATTGAACAGCAGCCCTTTAATGGCCATACCTGGACCAGGATAATGTTCCCAGTGGCCCACATCTTCACAAGCAGAGCTGACAGCAACTCTAAATGAAGCTTAACCAATGCTTCTTGACCAATATTGCTGGGAAATGTCTCAGCAAAGAGCAGTAAACGGTTTATTTAGGAATGCAGATAGCATGTAGCAAAAGCCTTTTCTAGGGAAAACCAGCTTTGAGGAGTTCAATTTTGAGCAGAAAAAGGGGAAAGAGGTGCTTAACCCTTTGTCCACTTGCTTTTCCTTCAAATTCTACACTTTCCCACTTTTTCAAACTCATATTTAGAACCCTCCAGGAAGAAAAATGATTTGGGAAGGGTTATTTTGAGTGGGCAGAGTAGGGAAACATAATCACCACTGCTATGATTTGGCCTTTGGATACTGTACTGACAAAGTAACTGTTGTATTTATCGTTAGGTAATTGCAGGCATCCTCCAGACAGTAATGTGGACAACTACCTGTGATAGCTATACTCAACAGCCAGTATAACATGAGAACAGATGGCACTCATCCTTGTGCCATCAATTCCAATGATATGCCGAAACAATCTTTTCCTTTCTCCCTCCTTGCCTCCTGTGGGCATAGGGGCACTGAGGCTCACATATGCCAATGTGAAGGACAATTGCACATAGAACTACCCCATCCACTGAACGAGACATCTGTTGTGTAGAAGCTCCTGTGTGCATCAGAGTATCGTGCTCTGGCCTGTCAACAGAAAACCCCATGATAATTTTCAAGAAATGTCTTATATCAGAGGAACAGCTTGAATAAGCATATTCCAGCTGACATTGCAAATTCATTTATTAAACACAATAGCAAAGAAATCCTATGCATGCCTTCTCAGAAGTAAGTCCCACTGAGTTCAATGGAGCTTACTCCCAAGTAAGTATATATAGGATTACAGTCTAAATAAATACAAAATCCCTCTTTATAAACATGTGTTTTAGATGTTCTTAGATTGGGATGACCCTGGGTTCTCTCTCTCCCATAATACTAGAACCCTGGGTCATCCCATGAAGCTGATTGGGATATTCAGGACAGATAAAAGAGAGCATTTCTTCACACAGCACATAATTTAACTATGGAATTCATTACCACAAGATGTAGTGATGGCCACCAATTTGGATGTCTTTAAAAGGGGATTGGATTAATTCCTGGAGGAGAAGGCTATCAATAGCTGCTAGTCCCGATGGCTATGCACTACCTCCAGTATCAGAGGCAGTAAGCCTAGATACACCAGTTGCTGGGGAACATAGGTGGGAGGGTGCTATTGCACCCTGTCCTGCTTGTGTGTCCCTGGTTGACAGCTGGTTGACTACTGTGTGAGCAGAGTGCTGAACTAGATGGACCCTTGGTCTAATCCAGCAGGGCTCTTCTTATGTTCTTAGATTTACAAACATTATATGAGATGTTTTTCAGTTCTGAAACTGGAAACCAAGTGGGAGGAGGTCCTCCCTCGTCCCCCCCCCCCCACTTCTAAACAGAGGCAGTTATCCAGTGTTATCCAAAACAGAGGCAGATGGAAAGGGAAAGAAATTTCATTAAGGCAGCAATCCTATATCTACTTATCTTGTGAGCAAATCCCACTGAACTCAATGAGAGTTACTTCTGAGTAGATATGCACTAGATTGCACAGAAAAAGTCAAATATATCAATTATTCACCCAATACAACAAACAGCAACACTGCATAGGCCTGTAATTTCCCATTCAAAGTCTGGCCTGATTTGAACATCATGATGGCTGACCACTCAAGTTGGAAGAAACTGTTTCTTGCTAATGAACAGGACAGTTAGGAAAGATCCACCATCCAGGCGCAAAGACCAATATAGGTATCTCCTCTCATTGGAATGTGTTTCCTAATGGGCTAGAGCAAAATAATTCAGCCTGTTTGGAGTTTAAGGGTATCATAACTAAAACAGTCTGGAAATGGCTTGGAGCCAGGCTACCAGAAGGATCGTCCCCTTCTATATATACCTGCCTGGACCATAAGATCACCTTTAGAGGTCCTTCTTTGGGTGCCCCCACTTAATGAGCTGAGGCAGGTGGCTACTAAGGAGAGAGCCTTTTCAGTGGTGGCACCCACTCTGGAATACCCTCCTCAGAGATGCTCGCCTGGTGCCAGCTGAAGACTATTTTGTTTTTCCAGCTTTTTAGTCTTTCAGTTTAAAAAACGGTGTTAGTATATTTTTAGATCTCTGTACTGCTGCTGGCTTTTACTCTGTTTTCCCCCCCCACACACTGGTTTTTATTTGGTTTTTAACTTTAGGGTTTTATATTATGATTTATTATGTTATTTTATTTTATGGTTTCAAGTTTATTTTGTGAACCACCCAGAGAGCTTTAGTTATTGGGCAGTATATAAATATAATAAATAAATAAACAAAACTTTCTTATAAGGAAAAAGGTATGGCACTTTAGGCTAAATTGATCTCTCTCTCTCTCTCTCTCTCTCTCTCTCTCTCTCTCACACACACACACACACACACACACACACACACACACACACCTGTGTAAATGTCAGTTGTTCTGCTGATGGTACAATATCAAAGGATACCTGTGGACTGGTTGTCTCTGTTCTAAATTTGGTATACAGCCACCAATTTAGAAAGATATTTTGGCCCATATATGACACATCACGAACTGTTCAGAGTCATGCAAACTAGTGCAATTTGCCACTGAAAGCAAACAAAAAATGGTTTTAGAAGACGACTTAACAAATTTCCTCAGCTTATGTTTTTCTCGTCAAGTTAAAACATGCTTAGCAATGCTCTCTTGAGAATAGCGTGAGCATTTTGAAAACGTTCTGGCCATGCCGCAACACTTCAAAAATAATTGAATGTGCAAGTGTGTACCGATCTTTCCAAGTTCAAGGCAATTCCCCATGAAAGTGTGAATGCGAAACCACTTGATTAGGGATGCTTGAGGAATCTGATCTTTGTAATTTCCTACATGAAATTACCTGGTCTGTACCTCAGACTAATGTTTGGATTGGAACTTAGCTACCCACTGGATTTCACACGTCCCCGAACGTTGTGACACAGTTCTTGGGCAGTTTAAATGCATTACATGTACTTGGAAAGGAATGCACATTTAAATGCATATTTTGAGAGAAAATACATATTCAGATATGTATCAAACTAGTATTTGGGGAGAAAGTGTGGAAATGTCAGTGATTATATCGGGGATGCTACTTTAAATATCTAGCAAGGAGCTACGTCTTTTGTTCTATTTTTACTCCAATTTGTTAGTCTGTTTCTCAAAGGTTCGCCAAGCTTTTCACACGTTCAAGGTCACAAGTGTAGTGCCTCACCACATGTGTGAGAACCATATGCAAAATATGGAGCTTAGATGATGCCATTGGATCCACTTAGCATATTGAATCAATCAGCTAAGTTATGTATATTGATTAGGGGTGTGCACGGACCCCCCGCTCCGCTTCACTTGCAGATCCGCCATTTTCCGGATCGGGCCGCTCCGCCCCGCCCCCGCTCCACCCACTTCCGCTCCGCTCCGCTCGGAGCTCCGGATCCGGATCCGGAGCTCTGTTTCCCCCCCCCCATAGGCTTGCATTGAAAGGTAAAAAATTATACAACTTTTTTTCTGTTCAAGTTAGAAACCTCATGTTTGGCACCATGACACCTCATGGGGATATACACACGCATGCCAAGTTTCAAAGCAATCCCATCATCCCCTGATTTTTGGCGAATTTTTGAAAATCGGGCACCCCACACACAACATCCCTGCGAGGTGGGCAGGGGAGGAGGGAGGGAAGGCAGGCAGGCATGCAGCTGGCATTTCTGGGGGCATAAGGAAGTGAGCCAAGGATAAGCCAGTAATGCATATAAAATGGAATAAATCAATAAATAAACAAAGGAGGGGTGGAATTAAAAGCAGCAGTGTTGCTCAATAAACAGCAAGAAGAATTTTTTTAAAAAGGCTATATCTGTCTTTTACCAGCAATAGGGGGACGTGCCCGGGGGAGGGGGAAGTAGCTGCCAGTTCAAGACAGCCACCAACAGCTCTGAGAAGAAGTAAAACGCTCACTTCAACTCATAACAGGCATTGCTCCACCACTGAAAAGTGACCATTCACTTCAACTCATGATAGGCATTGCTCCACCGTTTTACTCTCTTTGGAAGGCTCTAATGGCCTTCCAGTGCAGGAGAGAGTGGGGGCACGTCCACGATGAGATGCCCTAGGGGAGCTCATCCCCTTGCACCACATCTATTCAGTTGTTCCCCAAGGTTAGGGTGGGGAGCAGTGCTGTGTTTCTATCTCTTATTCCTGGCTTAGTATATGATTTCAGGTTGTGTTTGTGCATTTGGTGGGGCTACTGTGTTAAAAAACACGGGGAAAAGCCCGTTCAGATGAAGAAAGAGAAGTTTCCCAGAATCCCAAGTTACCTGTTTTGCCTATGCCCTCCTCCAACTTTGGGATCATCATGACCGGGAGCTGACTCTGCCCCTCAGCCCTTTGAAAAAGGTATTTTTCCCGCCGATTTTTTAAAAACTTCTAGCGCGCGACCCGTACGACGCAGAAAGTTGAGAGTAGTCTCAAAATGACCCCCATCCACGACTCTCTGTGCACAAGAATTTTCAGAACGATAGCTTAAACCCCCCCCAGTTATCCCCGATTCTTTCCCTCAATGCAATCCTATGGGCGAAAAGCCGAAAACGCCGTTTGAGCCGCGCGGTTGACCCGATTTTCACAAAAATATAGCACGCGACCCAGACAACGCAGAGAGGTGAGAGTGGTCTCAAAATGACCCCCATCCACGACTCTCTGTGCACAAGAATTTTCAGAACGATAGCTTAAACCCCCCCCCCCAGTTATCCCCGATTCTTTCCCTCAATGCAATCCTATGGGCGAAAAGCCGAAAACGCCGTTTGAGCCGCGCGGTTGACCCGATTTTCACAAAAATATAGCACGCGACCCAGACAACGCAGAGAGGTGAGAGTGGTCTCAAAATGACCCCCATCCACGACTCTCTGAGCACAAGAATTTCTAGAACGATAGCTTCAAAAACAACGTAGTTATGCGCGATTATTTGCCGCAATGCAATCCTATGGCGAAATGTTTTCAAGATGGCGACCGGAGCGCTCCGCCTGAACTAGGAGCTCCGAAAAATGGGCGCTTCTCTTCGCCTTGCTTCTAGGGGGTCCGCGGTCCGCTCCTACTCCGCCTCTGGGTAAGGCGGAGCAGGCCAATCCGCTACTGCTTCTACGCTCCTAATCGGAGCGGATCACACCCCTAATATTGATCAGTGTCGGGTCTAGTTTTTGTGGTTCTCGGGGCAAGGTCCGCTCCATGGTCCTCCTCCTTCGGTGAGTCTTATCTTCTCATCACCTTCATCAAGAGCTGCAATTGTTGATCACCCTCTTCCTCCTCATTGCTGCCACTTGTTTTCTTGACAGGCAGAGAGCCAGGAAGCAGGTAAGCAGTGGCATCGACTGCACCTCCTCACTACCATTGTTCTCTGGGCCAGAGTGAGAGCCTTGCAGGTTGCAAGTCCAAGGGGTGCTTGTTTGTGGGCCCCTGCTGGGGTGTGGGACAAACCCAGCCCAAGGCCTGAAGTGGTAACCTGCAACTGCCCCCACTCCTGCTCTCCCTTTCAGGGTGCCTGCCCTTCCACTAGCTTACTTTTCCTGGGCAGATACACATGCCCGCCTTGCCAGTGCGGTGACCTTAAGTTGTTTCCTGCTTCAGGAGCTATATGCTTTAAGGTGGATTCCTACATTGAGGAGGGGGTTAGACTCTATGGCCTTCTAGGCCCCCTCCAACTCTACGATTTTATGATTCTATGTCTGGCCAAGTGTCGTGAGAGATCCCGGAACTTCTGGGATTTTTTACAATACTTTACCCAACCTTGTGCAGGTGCTGCACAGCTCCTAAAGGTGGAAACACCAGAGGGCAGCCCCCTGGGGAGGCGTGCATGCAAAGAGCAGTAAACCAGCTGATGGTTGTCCAGCAGCCAGGTGGATGGGGACAGAGAGCAGAGTGGAGCAGGAGTTGCACCGTGTGAAAGAGCTAGCAGCTGCTTCTTGGTCCTTCTGACTGTCTGCATGGCCAGTTGTCTGCATGGTTGGCCAGCCTACAATGCAGGCGGCTGGCAGGACCAGGAAGCACCAAACCGTTTGGAGGGGGAAAGCGACACTCCTCCAATACTCCACTGCCTATGCGCCCGCTTCCTAATGCTTCATGGTAGGGCCGGTCCTGGTGTGGGTCCTCGACATCTCTGTACCTGAAGTAGATGTCTAGATCCCAGACTCAGTATCCAAAACCTGTTTCCAGAACTCCCTATCTATATTAAAAATCATTCATTTGAGGCCCCATTTTATTTTCAAAGTTTGGGTGTACTGCTATCACATCATAGCAGGGCTCTTTAATTGGACTGTTCTCTGTGGGTGTCTGTGTGCGTCCTAGAAACAGACTGGACAAAATTCACGTCTGGTATAATTCCAGTGAAACTTCTCTTCCAAACCCTTGCAAAACGGAACTCAAATGGACCCGTGCCAAGTCAATAATGACAAGGCCTATTAGGTGGGCTGTCTCATGCATGCTTATTCTACACTTGTCATTTTTTAAGATGGCATCATTGGCTAAGCTAGCAGCACTCCTGCCATGAGCCCCCGGAGACTTCTTAGCGACGAAGAGATTGATTTGGATGACATTAAGAGAGTAAGGCTTGAATTAAAACCTGCATGCCAATAAAGAGACGTTTTAAACCATGAAACTGTAGAAAACAGTGGGCGGAAAGTAATTTGTTCTCTCTGTTTATTAGATAATTGAGAAAAAAATCTCCCATTGTTTTATAGAAGAGAGTTTGTACTTGAATGAGCTCTTGGATTATGCATCCTATCATACAGTTTGGGGTCTCAGGTTTCCTTATTTTCATTTAATATAAAACAGATGATCAGGAATTATTCCTTTTATTGGCTGTATTAGTTTCCTCTTTATGGAAATGAGATGTTTCTAATCCTGCAAGCATGCACTAATCAACAACTTTGCTCTAATCAACAACTTCATCACCTGCAACAAACATGGACCCTGAAAAAAAAGCAGAGAGATGTTCCAAGGCAAAAGTCTGGTTTTATTCGAACTACTTCAGTACAAACAAATATGTAGCATGAGCCTTACCAGACATTTTCACAGTTGTCTGACCAGGTCCAAATGGTGTGGAGAGAGAAAAGCTGCACAATAACACTACCATGTCTATTCAGAAGCAAGGCACGTTGACTTCAGTGGGACTTTCTCCCAAGATGTGCATAGGATTGTGGCATGAAGCATAGATAAAGCCTTGGTTCGAATTCTCATAAATGCTAGGCGGCAGCCCGAAGCACACTTAGTTTGGAGTAAATCCCACTGAACTCAGTGGACTTACTTCTGAGTATTGCTCTGTAGAACTACTTTGTAAACCGCCCAGAGAACTTCAGGCAAATGCCATGTTAGGCATAACTAGGAAAGGAATTTAAAATAAAACTGCCAAGATCATACTCCGCTTATACAAATCTGTGAGAAGACCACACTTAGAATACAGTGTCCAGTTCTGGACACGGAACCCCCAAAAGGACATTATAGAGCTGGAAAAGGGGCAGAAGAGGGCAACTAAAATGATCAAAGGGCTGGAGCAACTTCCCTACAGGGAAAGGTTATAACAGCGGGGATTGCTGAGCTTAGAAAAAATGTAAGTAAGGGAAACATGATAGAAGTGTACAACATTATACATGGTGTAGAGAATGTGGATAGGGAGACATTTTTCTTCCTCTCTCATAATACTAGAACCTGAGGTCGTTCCATGAAATTGATTGGTCGAAGATTCAGGACAGATAAAAGGAATCACTTCTTCACACAGCACAAAGTTAAACTATGGAATTTAGGGGTGTGCACGGACCCCCCGCTCTGCCCCGCGGGCCGATCTGAAAATTTTGGATCGGCCCACTCCGCTCCGCCCATACTCCGCTCCTCTTTGCTGCGGAGCTCCGGCTCCGAATCGGAGCTCCGCAGTGGAGGGGAGTGGTGCCAGGTAAGGCCGGGAGAGGAGGGCGGGGGGGTTTACTGGGCCCTGCCGCCGTCGCCGCCCGTGCGGCGATGGCGGCAGAGCCCAGTAAGGGACCAAGGGGGAGGGGGGCCTTACCTGCCTCCATCTGCGGTCCGTCGGCTTCTTCAATTGAGCCCGTGGTTCAGCCAGGAAGTCTGGGCCGCAAGTGCGGCCTAGACTTCCTGGTTGAACCACGGGCTCAATTGAAGAAGCTGAGGGACCATGGACGGAGGCAGGTAAGGGAGAGGAGGGGGGTTTACCGGGCCCTGCCACTGTCGCCGCATGGGCGACAGCGACAGCGGCAGGGCCCGGTAAACCCCACTTACCTTTCCGGCGGAGCTCCGGATCAAGGCAAAGGATCCGCCTTCACCTCGATCCTCTTCGCCATGCTCCGCCGGCCCCCCAATCCTCTTCGCCTCCGCCTTAAGGGGAGGCAAAGCATCCCGCTCTACTTCTAATTCGCCAGTCCGATTAGAAGTGGAGCACATCCCTAATGGAATTCATTTCCACAAGATGTAATGATGGCCACCTATTTGCATGGCTTTGAAAGGGGGATGGGACAAATTCCTGGAGAAGAAGGCTATCAATGCCTACTAATCCTGATGGCTCTATACTACCTCCAGTACCAGAGGCAATAAGTATACCAGTTGATGGAGAACATGTGCACAAGGGTCCTGTTGTACCCATGTCCTACTTATGGGCTTCCCATGGACGGGCATCTAGGTGACCACTATGGTGACCCAAAGGACCTTGATGTGTTCCAGCATGGGTGTTCTTATGTTCAGCTTGGGAAAGGCTGCACCATACCAATGAGGCACAAGAAAGGAGAGTCCTGCCCTTAGAGTCAGAAGCAACTGGCCACTTGGATAGCAAACCTGTGGCCCACTTTCAGAGGTGAGATATTTCTCCTGTGGCAGCAGTAAATAATTTCTATGTAGAGATGTCCTGCAACACCCAGCATCAGGGGAATTGTTATCTAAGAAGAGCAGATCGGATTCCAGAAAACTGCGACAGGACAATGGTCAGTGTTCGACTTAGAAGTGAAGCTTGAGAGTTTTAGGATGCCTGCGGTGGAAAAAAGTGTGTCGCTTCAGGGGAAGGTCTAAAATGATTAGAACCACAAAACAAAAGCCAACAAGTCAAGATGTGCTAAGCATTGGCATTTGCACACAGTCAGTCAGTGCCAAACAGGTGACTTAGGATAATGATGTCTGTCTTGTTGAAAATCTAGTGGGATAAACTGAGCATGAAGACACCAAACCTGGGAGATTATTTATATCAATACTATCACAATAAATAAATAGATCTCTAATTGAACAGTGGCCTATAAACTCTATTGAGAGACTGCTACAAGCTCTGTCCACTGTGCTTTACAATTGTCTGCTAATATTGTGGATGACATAAAATGATGGGTGCAACTGATAATGTTCAACAATATCTGTAAAGTAAATAAATACATTCTCTGATAACATTTCTCCATATGGTGATTGGGAACAAATTTTTATCTGTTTTTATAAAGCTCCTGGGAAGGCATCCACAAAGGCAAGTCTTGTCTCACTAATCTACTAGAATTCTTTGAGAGGGTCAACAAACAGGTAGACAGTGGTGATCCGGTGGACATTGTTTACTTGGATTTCCAAAAGGCCTTTGATAAAGTCCCCCATCAAAGACGCCTGAATAAACTTAGTAGACATGGAATAAGAGGAGGGGTCCTCTTATGGATCAGTAACTGGTTAAAGAACAGAAAGCAGAGAGTAGGAATAAATGGTCAATTTTCCCGATGGAGGGAAGTAAATAGTGGGGTCCCACAGGGATCGGTATTGGGACCAATTCTTTTCAACTTGTTCATAAACGATCTGGAATTAGGAGTGAGCAGTGAAGTGGCCAAATTTGCTGACAACACCAAATTATTTAAGGTTGTTAAAACACAAAGGGATTGTAAAGAGCTCCAAAGGGATCTTTCCAAGCTGGGAGAGTGAGCATACAAATGGCAGATGCGGTTCAATGTAAGCAAATGTAAGGTGATGCACGTTGGGGCAAAAAACACCCAACTTCAAGTATAACCTAATGGGATCTGAGCTGATGGTGACCAAACAAGAAAGAGATCTTGGGATTGTGGTAGACAGCTCGATGAAAATGTCCACCCAATGTGTGGCTGCTGTAAAGAAGGCAAATTCCATGTTAGGCATTATAAGAAAAGGAATTGAGAACAAAACTGCCAGTATCATGCTGCCTTTATACAAATCTATGGTGCGACCACATTTAGAATACTGTGTACAGTTCTGGTCACCACACCTAAAAAAGGATATTATAGAGCTGGGAAAAGTGAAGAAAAGGGCAACTAAAATGATTAAGGGGCTGGAGCATCTCCCCTACAAGGGAAGGTTACATCAACTGGGATTGTTTAGCTTGGAGAAAAGGAGGCTAAGGGGAGATGTGATAGAGGTGTACAAAATTATGCATGGTATGGAGAATGTCGATTGGGAGACATTTTCCTCCCTTTCTTAAAATACTAGAACCTGGGGTCATCCCATGAAACTGATTGGTGGGAGATCCAAGACAAATAAAAGGAAGTACTTCTTCACACAGCGCATAGTTAAGTTATGGCACTCACTGGCACAGGATGTGGTGATGGCCACTAACCTGGATGGCTTTAAAGGGGGGTTGGATAAGTTCCTGGAGGCAAAGGCTATCAATGGGTACTAGCCCTGATGGTTGTGTGCTATCTCCAGTATTTGAGGCAGTAAGCCTGTGTGCACCAGTTGCTGGGGAACAGGGGTGGGAGGGTGCTGTTGCACCATGTCCTGCTTGTTCATCCCTGGCCAATGGCTGGTTGGCCACTGTGTGAACAGAGTGCTGGACCAGATGGACCCTTGGTCTGATCCAGCAGGGCACTTCTTATGTTCTTAAGATCATTCTCCTTGCCAGAACCTAACATTATTCTCTCGAAGAATTAAATTACAATGAAATAGTACGGAACTAGAATCCTGCGCAATGAGGTTGTGTGCCTTTAAATAATTTTAGACATTCCTCAAAGTATATTGAAAGAAAAAACAGTTTGCAACTTAAAAGTCTGCTATAAAGGCTAATGGTTTTAGTCATTGGATACTTTGTGGGTACTGTTCCATGTATAAGAAATGTAATGGGGGAGTGGCTTGTGAGGGGGAGTGGCTTAACATTCTCACATCATCAATCCCATTGCTAGTTTCATTGAAACCAACAGGATTTACTTCCAAGTTATGCATTTATAGTGTGGGTAATTAGAGAAGTGGGGACCCCCAATGAGCTAGTTACAAGGAAATTAGCTAATTCACTGTTCATGTAACTCCACTGAAATAAATCCATGTAGGTTAAAGATGTATTAGGTCCAATGACTTTTATAACGATTGACTGTTTCTAAGTCAATTGTTATAAAAGTCATAGCTTATGTGTACCTTAGTATCCTATGGGAAATGTTGGGTAATATAAAAATGTGAATATTCTGTGGGTAGTTTAGAGGATCCCAGTCATCAGGATAAATGTCAGTGAGTGTTTCATATTGATTTAGAAACCAATGAAGAGTGCATTAAATAAACTTTACAACTGGATATACATATAGACTTAGTGTTACAAAATATATAGACTGTGTTAGGGATCAAGATTTCCGTCCAATAAGCAATAAGCCATCCTCTAGGGTACTTGAATTCAATGGGGCTTACTTCTGAGGAGACATGTATAGGATTGTACTGCCTTCTGAAGAGCAAAAATAAATAAATGATGTAGCTCAGTTAAAGTATAGGGACCACGAGAACAATGTAACCCTGTTCAGAAGACACACCAAATTATGGTGGTTAAGCATTTTCAGCTAAACGTTATGGCTTAGTGTGTTGTATGAACCATTCCTAATCATGGTGGCTACATAACCACAGTTTAAACATACTCACAAACCATATGTTGCAAAAGGGTTAGTGGCCTAACCATGGCTTGGCATGTTGTCTTAGTGTGCCCTATGTCAGTTTTTGGGGATGGTGTTAGAGTGACCATATGAAAAGGAGGACAGGGCTCCTGTATCTTTAACGGTTGTATAGAAAAGGGAATTTCAGCAGGTGTCATTTGTATACACATAGCACCTGGTGCAATTCCCTCTTCATCACAACAGTTAATGATGCAGGAGTCCTGCCCTCTTTTGTATCTGGTCAAGAGGGCAGGGCTCCTGCAGGAATTTCACCAGGTGCTGCATGCATACAAGTGACAACTGCTGAAATTCCCTTTTCTACACAGCTGTTATAGATACAGGAGCCCCGTCCTCTTTTCCAAATGGTCACCCTACATAATACCCATCATACCTTGAGGGTCACACTGCTGCACCAAAGGCCCCTGCCACACCACCTAGTCATTTATTTAATGAATCAACCCTGCACTCAATGAGTACTTGAGGTGTTTTACAATAAAACCATAAAAAAGGGAAACACATCAGCTTCCAAAAATAAGTCCAGGGGGGATCTACACTATTGCTTTTAAAGCGCTTTAAAGCACTTTGAAAATGTTTTGAAAACTGTATATGCAGTGTGTCCTGGGCTCCAACAGTTGTCAAAACTGTTATAAAGTGCTTTAAAGGTGTAGTGTAGATCCCCCCCCGACAGATAAAAGACCTACATTAGAACAGCCTCCCCAACCTGGTGCCTCCCAGATGTGTCACACTACAACTCCCAGCATCCACAGCCAGATGGGTGACATCTGGAGGCTCCATTATAAAGTAGGGGAATCCTCTAAACTCAAGGAATGGTCTTGCACGCAGAGCAGACGTTGTCTGTGAAGTTCTTCATGAACAGTTTCCAGCTTATTTTCTATAGCAGGTGTGAGGAACCTGTGGCCCTCCAGATGTTGTTATTTAATTAGCTGCTGACTGAGATGACTCTGCTCTTGAAAAATAAAAATAAAAAAATATGAATTTAAATGGTTGTACAGGATTTGAGCTTGCTCTTGCAGGTTATGAGACATTGGTGTTTTATTTAATTTCACTCCAATAGTCATTTTTTTCTGGCTCAGAGCATGTGCCTTTCTTTCACTGAGCCTATTAGGTGCATCTTACTTTACAAATGCAACACAAGACAGGATGGACCTGTTCTTCATGTAAAGAATGCCCTACTGGATCAGTCCAAAGGCGCATCTAGTCCTGTTTTCTGCATTCTACAGTAGCCAACCAGATGCCTCCAGGTATCCCACAAGCAGGGCATGAAGGCAACAGCTTTTCCCCACTGCTTTCTCCCATTTAGCCACTGATAATCAGTGGCATACTGTTGATGAACATGGAGAAATTCTATAGCCATGTAGCTATGGACCATTGATAGACTTATCATCCATTCCTCTGTTTAATCTCCTTAAGAAAACCATCTAAGGCAGTGGCCATCACATTTGGCAGAAGGAATTAATGACACATGGTGTCAAGAAGTCCTTTTGTCTGTCTTGATTCTCTTGCCAATCAATTTCATTGGATCATCCTAAGTTCTGGCATGCCGAGAGAAGAAGACACAGCTGGCCCTAACATTTAGCAGAGTTTGGCAGTTGCTTCAGGCAGCAGATGCTGGGAAGTGGCAGCCAGTTGTTGAAGGTGAAAGCTGTGTTCTGTGGCCTGCTCAGTGCCCCCTAAGATAGCTTACTGCCTTCAGGCACAGTGCAGGATGTGTCCCATTGCCAGTGTTGAGGAAAGATTCAACTGCCAGGCCACTCGGCTGCTCTTGCACATGGAATGGGAGAGGGCGCCATCTTGTTCTTTGCTGGAGACAGAAAAATGACTTTGGTTGGCCAGGAGGGAGAAAAAAATCTCGCTCTCCACTATCTCCACACCAGTAGTGTTACAAAGTAAAACAATACCAAGCTTCTAGACACACTATTGAGGAAAACCTCTCACTGCCATTAATTTAGGCTGCAATCCAAATACATACTTACCTGGACCAAGTTCCATTAAACTGAGTGGGGCTTCCTTTCGAGCAGACATGGATAGGACAGCACTGGCAGGCAGAACAAGAAACATACTGCTGCTGCAGGAGTTCCAGATGAAAAGGATAGTGATGGTAAATGGGCATTTATGTCTGGAATGCTGGCTGACTCAGATAAGTCAGTTTTGTTTTTAATACATCTTGGTGTATGATGCCATCGGAGCAATTACCAGGGCACAGAGCATTCTTTTTAAAAGCTTGTATTTAAAAATCAGCATAAATAAAAGCCCTCTCAGAATTGAATTGTAAAAATGCAGGCGGACAGTCAAAAAGATCAGATGCCAAAGGATGGCTTCTCCTGGAGTCCACTGCCCAATTAAGCCCTGGCTTCTATAATCTCATTTGCTTCCATTTACTTCGCTGGGATTTAATCAGATCAAGTCCATATACCTCCGTTTGATTGTAGACTGCTAGAGAGTTAAGGCTGCCGTCCAGTCCTGCAGTTTAAATCTGGTTTAATCCACCCAGAAACAATGGGATCAGGGTGGCTGTCGAGATCTTGTTGGACTTCAATTCCCATCATCCCTGACCATTGGCTCTGCTGGCTGAGACTGAAGGGAGTTAGATTCCAACAACCTCTGGAGGGCTACCTCTGAAACCCTAACAGTAAACTTGAGTTCAGCCGGATTCTATGCATTTCTTCTCCAAAGTCAGTCCCACAATGCTTGCTCCCATGCATCAATGGAAACTTCCTTTTCTAGACAAACAGCATCTGAGGAGGGGTAATTTTCATTGGTATTGTGGGAGGGGAGGAAAGGGCTAAACCTCCCCTTTGTTCACGTTGTAGTCCTAATGAAAATCCTTCCCCATGCCTACGTTTAATTAAAAACAACACAGATGTGAGGTTGAGTCCGGGATCTGCCTTTCACAAGAAGAAAGGACCTTTCTGCAAGAGCAAGGGCTTCGTTTGTGGATGGTTCCTTCATCTGAATTTTGGGGTCCCCCCTACTCCCACAGCTCACCCCATTCAGTAGGGTCTACTGACTCTCTGACCTGGTTCGCAGTGTGTGCTGGTGCATGCTGGGCAGCTTTTAAATATTCAAGCCGTGAGTGCAGCTCGTTGTATCATCTGAACCTGGCAGGAGTAGGTTGTGAGAGAATTAAACAGTTCTCCCATAACCTTAAAATGGGCCATGAGTTATGCAAGGCCTTGCTGTGTTCGGATGAGACAACAAGCTGCGGCCCTCTGTGGCTTCAATATGCCATGACAGGTTTTTTGATTATGTGAACTGGCCCTCTGTGTAGCCTTTTCAGGGGACTGGAGAGGGGTGGGGAAATCCACTTCTGCCAATGCAGTTAATCCAGCATAAATCTGGATCCATCCCGTGGTTGAAAGTCTCATGTCTAGTTTGCCCTGAATCTGCTATGATTATAGTTTAGATTATTTTCAGACATGACACTAAAAACTGCATTTGAGTCTCTTTCTTGGGCTATCTAGTAATGTAATAAGGGGAAACTTTAATGTACATTCTCAGGTTTTGCATTCACATGATCTATAGAACCAGAGACAGTGTTCTCGCTGGTAACCACCAAGGCATACAACTTCTCTCCACTTGGTACCTAGCTACCCAATCAGCAAACTGTGGGAGAAATTCCCTTTTTCTGTCTTTCTCCATCTCTGTCTAGTGCATTAACTGTCTTCTCACTCATCTGTTTCTTTCTCATAGAACTATAGAATAGTAGAGTTGGAAGGGGCCTATAAGGCCATTGAGTCCCACCCCCTGCTTCTTACTTGTCTCTTTCCTTCTCCCCCACCTTCTCCTTGATACATCTGGTGTTTCTGGTAAGGCTTCACTGCCACGACCAAAACTAATACAATATTAGTTTTAAGCACAAAGCAATTTAAACCAAATGTACAAAAATGGATTAATATACTAATAGGCTCTAAATTAGCTGAAGCCACACAGAAAAGAGATCTTGGGGTTATTGTACAAAGCTCACTGACAATGTTGGCTCAGTGTGGTGAAGCCATAAAAAGAACACCTTCACAGTGTTGGGAATGGCCAGGAAACAGACTGAAAACAAAACAGCAAGGATCACAGTGCCATTATATGAATTAATGGTGTGGAATCCAAAGAGTGGCTAGAAATCAAAAAAGGATGCCATGAAACTGGAGCAGGCATATAGAAGAGGGCAACTCAAATGATGAGGGATGGAGATCCTCTTCCTTGTACAAAAAGAGTCTACAAGTCCACATCTCCACAATCTATTATTATTATTATTATTATTATTATTATTATTATTATTATTATTATTATTATGTCTATACTGCCCCATAGCCGAAGCTCTCTGGACAGTTTACAAAAGATCAAAACATTACAAACGATATACAAACTATTGGAACTGAACTGTGATAGCATCAAGACAAATACAAAGGAAATATTTCTCATCCAAAGCAAAATTAACCCAAAGAACTCCTTGCCCCAAGATGTGATGGCCACACTTCCCGTTGCTACATCTTCCAACACAGGACTGCTTCACAAATGATGAGTAGTGGACTCAGGGCAGGACTTCAGGGCCCCACTCAGCAAGGGACATTTTAAAAATAAAAGTAAACGAATACACATTACCTTTTAAAGACCCCCCCCCAAATAAGTCCGTTTGAAAGGAACTGAAGTAATGCACATTGCCATCCAAAGAGAGGTGGGTCCAGAGTTTAAAATTAACACTGCACATTGCAGATATTGTGGGTGTAAAAACTCTATCTGCCAGGACCTATCATTACAGGCTTTCAAGCAGGCCCTAAAGAGTTCTGTGTACTTTGCGGGTGTCATTTTGTGCTATCTGGTTCTGATTATTATTATTATTATTTGCATTTTTATACCGCTCAACAGCCGAAGCTCCCTGGGTGGTTCACAAAAACTAAAACCATTCAAAGTATAAAACAAACAGTATAAAAACATTTTGATCTTCTGTTCTTACCATTGTTCTTATCATTGCTATATTATGTTTTGTTGTTTTATATTTTGTTGAACTCCGCCTTGGAAGGCTTTGCCCTGAAAGGTGGTGTATAAATCTTTAAAATTCCTTCCTTAAAGCTATTTCTTCTGTGTTCCTTGAAACGTGATGGCAGGTGTATATTTGGAAGCTAAGGACTCCTTTATCCATGTATACTTATGGCAAAGGGACAGTTACACATTAGGTTTCCCCATCAAGTTTGGAACTTAATCTCTGTGTCAAAAAAGTAGTTTATGAAGTCTGGAGATATGGTGGTGCATACATACGGGTGGAATTCCAAAGCCTCCCTACCTCTGTTGGAGGGTCAATGCCTAGCAGCTTTTTTAGTCCCATTTTGGCAGGAATCCGTCTTTGGATTTGTAGCTTGTCGCCTCGCTGTGTGGGATTACAACAAGAACTGAGCTCCTTTTAGATCATTGTGTTCTCAATTTCAAGATCAAAGTTGGGGTAGAGGGGGGGAGGGGAGGGATTTCCAGATGCTGCCTGTCAGGTTACAGATAGAATTTGAATCTCTTTGGTGCAAGGCGAATTTATTTTCCCTTTGAAGTCTAAACCAGTATATATATACGTGTGTGTGTGTGTATACGTGTGTGTCTGTCTGTCTTTCAAATGCTGCCTGCCAACTATTTTTGATCTGGGATAGAATACATTTGAATTAGTTGCCCCACCTTCCGCCCATGGTGAAATCGGTACCCAATGGCCTGTTCTTGTCCCTTTCGATGTGGGGAGAGTCTTCCTCAACTAGTTCCCTCTGGATGTGTTGGTTTACTACAACCAGTGGCCATGCTATCTGGAGACAGTGGGAGTTGTAGTCAACGGTGCAGCCAGGGCTGGCCCAGGGCCCCAGAGTCCAGGCTCCCCTCCCCAAATCACCACCATAGAGTGGCAGGTGATGGGGCATCAGAACAGCAGAGGCAAACTCCATTTTAGTCGTGATGGTACTATGATTTAGGGCTGTGCAGGGACCCCCCAATCTGCCTTGGAGACTGATCCGGAGCCCCCGAAGCAGCCCCAATCTGCCTTGGGGCTGCCTCGGGGGTTCCCGATCCACCTTGGCGCTGAAGCCGAGGTGAAATTCGGGCCCTCCGGGGCAACTTGGAGTTTTCTGGGTGCCGGCTACGCAACCAGCACCCAGAAAACTCTCCCCACCTACCTGGTGCCTCTGCCATCCACCGCTGCAGACGGCGGAGGTACCAGGTAAGCCCCCTCCCCTCTTCCCTGCATCCACAGTCAGCCACTGCTGGTGGCTTGCGTCTGGCAGCTTCTACTCCAATGACGCTGAAGCCCGGAAGTAGGTATGCTCAGAGTATTTATTTATTCATTTATTTATTTTTAAATCAGGATTGCTAAAGAGTTTTGTTGTTATTGTTCCATAGTGTATCAGGAATGTAGAAGCAGTTGTAGAGCATGAAATGACATAGGAGCAAGTGTGGAGGACAGAGAGAATTGTTAGTTGTTGTGCTTCCCAGCTGAAGTAATACAAAGGGGGGCATCTAAAGGGAGGGAGGGAATAAGATCCAGGGTCTAAAATTTCCTAGCTGCACCTCTGTTGCAGTCCAACACATCTGGCAGGCATGATGGGATTGTAGGTTTGGGAAGGGTGACGTAGATAGAGGCTAGGAGAGAAGGTGCTGAATTTCCAGGGTTGGCCCTCCTATGAAGCAGGTTCCTGCATCAAGTGGTGGTGGAGGAGGAGCAGAGAAATTCCTGTCCTGCCAGGAGGGCCTGATGCTGCTGCCCCAACACCTCTAGGTTCAATTTGGCATCTCCCGATAGGGCAGGAGCCCTGGAGAGCAATTGCTGCCAGTCAGTGTCGACAATATGGTGCTAGATGGACCAAGGCAGGAGCTACAGTACTGCTTTATAATGGTTTATAATGGCACTGACAACTGTTGGGGCTCAGGACACATTCCATGTACCGTTTTCAAACCGCTTTCAAAGGGATATAGCCTGCTTGGGTTAGGGTCTGACGCTAAGGCAGCTTCCTTTGTTGCTAATTGCAATCCACTGATGTGCCAAAGTCTTGCGGATGATGGCATGGAGTGGGGTGATGTGGAATCGGGTGGGAACAGAGGAGAAAGCTCTTCCTTCCTTTGACTTTCAACTTGCTCGGACTGAGAGGACCCTTGTGCCCCGGCCAGAGATGGCTCAGCAAGCACGGCTGTCCTTCCCCCGCCCGAGAGACCCCCCGCCCCGCCGCGTCTCCAGCAAGGGAGCCGCCTCTGAAGCCCCTCCCGGGGCAAGGCGCAGGCGGAGAGCCGGGCGCGGGAGGGGGGCGAAGTTGGCGCCAGCGAGGCGTGATCGCCCGAGGCCCCTCCTGCCTGCTGGGAAAGCCATAAAACACCTCGCCGAGGCGCGCAGCCCCACACTGGAGAGCTCGTCCACTCGCCCAGGCAGCGGCTGCAGAAGACTCCGGAGTCGCGGGACAAGCGCGTGCCTCAGCGGCACCGAAGGTGAGTCGACTTCCCAGCCTCACCGGTCTCCTCCCACCTCGCCCACCCGCCTCTCTCTCCTTCCTTCAGCTCCCCGCGTTGCTTCTCGTCCCCTCGCTCTTCCCCAGAGCTGAGGTCCGTCCAACGTGGGCTTCAGACGCCCTTCCCTCGCTTTGCCTTTCCTCGCCCGCGTTCGCCTCAACCTGAGGACCGAACACCCCTGGCGCAGGGCTCCGGTTCCTCTCCAGGACCGCAGCCTTCCTTCCGCACTTTCCCTCCTGCCCCGAGGCGCCGAACTTTTTCGGCGCCCGCGATCCTCCTGCTCCGGAGCGCGGCTTACTGGGGAACAAGTTCCCCACGCGCTCCCGCTCAAGGAAGCGCGTCGCTCGGATGGCAGTTTTAGGAATGACATTCGTCCGCTCGAAAGATTTGGTCTCCTTTCCTTTCCGCGTTCCCATTAACGGATTTTAAACAAGTCCCTTTGCAAGACAGACACAGGCGCGCGCGCGCGCAGAGAGAGAGTGGGAGACTTTTTCCTTCCCACCACGTTTGCCTGTTTTGGGGGGTCTGGAGTTTGGTGACTGAGCCGCTAGCTGGCAAATGTTACAATCCCCAAGATGACGTACTTTCAAAAAACAAAAACTAAACTGGGATAGAATCTGTTCGGAATCTATCAGTTCCTGTTTGTTTGGGATGGGTCTCTAGTTCAGTGGTAAAGAACATTTGCTTGGCATAGGAAAGGTCCCAGGTTCAGTCGCTGGCATCTCCAGAGACAGAGCAGTGGGGAGGGAGGACCCCTGTTTGAAACCCTGGAGAGTGGCTGTCGACCAGCTTTCATCATCCTGGTGCCCTCCATATGTGTTATACTACAACTCCCATCTTCCCTGTCCATTGGCCCTGCTGGGCAGAACATCTGTAGGGCACCAGGTTGGGGAAGGCTGCTGAGATAGATGGACCAATGGTTTGTATATCTCTCTTAACCACACACCTTACTACAAGCAAAAACACCCTCCTTCAAAGGAGAAACTTGCTGGTCCTGCAGGTTGTCTATTTCTTTTTCTGTAAATAGAGTATAAAGACTTCAGAAACGTAGGGATCTTTGTGATTACTTTTTTAAAAAATTGAACTTACAGAGATTTAAGTCAGGGCTATGCAATGTGGTGCCCTCCAGATGTTTTGGACAACAACTCCCATCTTCTCCAACCGGCATGACCAGAAGTCAGGGATTATGGGAGTTGCAGTCCCAAACATCTGGTGGACACTGGGTTGCCTACCCCTGATATGTCTTGGTCAAAGGCTATGTAAGCTTTTATGCTTCACTGAGCTCTTATTTGCCAAGCAAAAGGGAAACAGTGACCCACCCACACCATAAAGCCTAATGAAGATTGAATTGATAACAACAACATGCTGATTCTGGACACAGGAAATACAGGCATAAATTTGAGGTTGGGCTCACCCAAACTTTGTCCTCAAGTATATTTTCAATACTGCATTGCAGCCGTGGAGCTTGTGCACAGTTTATTTATTTAAAAGATTAAACAAATATCAACCTTTATATATCCCAGGGACATTTGTAATAAGTTAAAAACTTTTTTAAAATACACATGCACACACTGGTGGGGTTTGAGATGTAATTTGCCAAGGCAACAGACATGGGTTCCATCAAAGCACCTCCTGATTTTAGAAACTAGCCCCTGAGCAACAGGATTTGAGACACTTGAGCAACTGCGTTTTTTCACAGGGTTTTTCTGAGAATGGAGGCCAGTTGATCGCCTTTCCCCCCACTTTTGGGTCATTCTGCCATGCCAAACTGCTGCTAGAATTACTTAATGTAATGTAATCGCTTGTCAAACGCTCACCCACCCTTTCGCACAATCCTTCCCTACAGATGCAGGGGACCATGAGACTGTGGCTGTCTGTCATGACGCTTGCCCTCTGCCTGCTGATCTGTCTGGGGACTCTGGCAGAAGCGTATCCATCCAAACCGGACAGTCCTGGCGAGGATGCACCTGCAGAAGACATGGCCAGATACTACTCAGCACTGAGGCATTACATCAACCTCATCACACGGCAGAGGTAGGTACAAAACCAGCGCTCCATATGGAAGGGGGAAAGTATTGTAAGGTAACCTACCACGTAAGGGAACATTTGAATTTCCCAATCCCTCTTGAAAGCCTAGCAGAGGTGGTGCTAAGAATCACAGGTTCATGAGATCCAGATGGGCAGCTCTGTTAGTCTGTTGAAGCCAAAACAACAAAGAGTTTTGTGGCACCTTGTATTACGGCATGGGCTATCATGGACTACAGCCCACTTTATCCCATACATAGAGTGTGATCCTCAGATTCATGTTATAGCTGACAGACGCAATACAGAACAGGGCTATAATTAATTTAGTTATTTATCATGATTTATAGCCTGTCCTGTCTCCAAAGATACACAAACAAACATATGAGATTGATCCATGTTCTTGAGGAGCTTGCAGTCTAGTTCGAAGAGGAAATTCTAATTCCTCTTATACATGAAAAATGAAGGGAATCTAATCTATACCTTATTTTTACACTGAATCACTCTCAACTTTTACTCAATTGTGTAGAAATAGGGATTCCCTCCCCAATTGCATGTTTGTAACCACTGCAGTGATATGGCAGGATTTGGTGAAATTCTGCTCTTCTATAAAACAATTAAACACATAAGATCTAAATAGACCCTGTGGAAAACTTTGAGTACTTCTATATTAGCCATTTGCTCATACCATTATTTCTGGGAATCCAGACATGGTTCATCCCAAATTGTTGCATTCCTCTCTCTGCTCACACCACTGTCATCCCCTCCCCCTTCCCGTAATAAGATATTGGAATTAAACAACAACAGCATCTACCACTGTTGCAGTGCAAGCTTTTATGCATGAAGTACTGCTATTATCTCACCTGCCGTGGTGGAGTGGTCAGTGCTGTTGCTGATGTCACTGAGTACGGAAATCTGATGCCCTCCAGATGTTTGGACTGCTACTCCCCAAGGCCCAGCCAGCATGGCCAATGTTCAGGGATTTTGAGAAATGTAGTTCAAAACATTTGGAGGGACCCTGGTTGCCTACCTCTATCTTGTCCTCACCCACTGTCATCCCTGCATGCTACCCCTGTTTATTTTTAAAGTCGAATGGACAGGTTTCCCCCTCAGCCAAGGGTCTGGAGAAGCCTCCTGAAACTGACATGATTCCAGACTTGCAGCAGAGATTGTGGGGGGAGGGATCTTGTCAATTTCATCATTGCTTAAAAGCGATGACCTTGTGCCCCAATACTCCTGCCTCTTTTTGAAGGCAAAACATATCCCCCTCTTTTGAGCTGAAGCACAATTGATGGCAAAAGGCAGGATTGGTGCTGTTGGAGTGCAGGTTGTGGCTGCCTTTGTTTCTGAAAGATTTCCTTCCACTTTCACTGAGAACTCGATAATGAGCATTTGTGGAAGGGGCTACGAGATAATAGGCAATCACCACTGGACTGGCATTAGACCAGCGCTAGAACGGCATTAGTCAAAACCAAAACAAAACCCCTTCTTTTGTGGTCATTTTGTTCACAACGGAAGCACCCCTAATTTATTTATTTATTTATTTATTAGATTTTTATACCGCCTAATAGCTGAAGCTCTCTGAGCGGTTCACAAAAATTCGGAGGGACCAATTCAAGAATGGGAGCTCATTAACCTTGTTTATTATGCATGCCTGGAGCTCTGAGGAAATCAATACTTGTCTCTTTGTGGATGTGAGCAGACAGGCAGGTCAGAGAACCTTGCCAGGTACACCCCACAGAGAGTTGGCAGACCATCTATGAGAATCTTTTATCTCATGTTCATTCTTCCATCATCCACCTGCTGAGAACTGAGAACAAAGCCTGTTTGATGCCAAGAGCAGAACCTAAGATTGAGGGTGCATCCGGACAACAGGCTGTCACTTTCTCCATTTGGTGCTTATGTTCAAAACTCTGGGTCAGTACAGACAACCATTTTCCAAGTGGCAACTTACATACAGGCCCTGTTTGCACATAACTGTGGCAAACTGTGGGTCAATGATTTGCTGGGTTGCGTGCTGCATGTGAGCCGCTTCAGCTTTGCATAATCAAGGTCTGATCCGCTCAACTGGAGGTTGTTGCCAGACAAGCAAACCCAGTGACTTATTTGTGGGTTAAATAACCAAAAGTTAACCTAAGAACTAATCATAGGTTAACTTTGTGCTGCTTAACCCACAAATAGCCCAGTGTCCAAGTTTGCACATCAGGCAACAACTTATGATTGGGCTAATCAGAGGTTGATTATGCAAAATGGCAGTGGCTCATACATGGCACACAACTTGGCAAATTGTGGGTTAATTAATTAACCTACGATTCACTACTGTTATGTGCAAACTGGGTCACACCGTGCAAAAGTAAGCATTTGGTAAGTTGGCCAACTCATATTATCCAACGAAGGGGTGTCAAGCATGAATAGGCAGACATCAGGTTTACGGGATCTACTTTGTTTTCACAGGAACCCTGAGATTAACCAGCTGGAGCCTGTTAGAAAAGACATACACTTAGAATTAAAGAAGTCTGAATCCAGAGATTTGTTTTAAGTACCAGAACTGAGCGAAGCTGCCAGTCCTTCCATACAATAAATAAATAAATACTCTCCTGGTCACCCTGAACTTTTGCCATGTCAGCAGTATAATTTATGCAGTTGCTGCTCTTGTGAAATAATTGGGAATGAGAAATCCTTGCTGATCTACTGCAGATTACTCAAAGATCTACCAGTAGGTCCAGATCTACGTACCACTGATTTTTTTAAAAAACAGACTTCTATTCTTAATTAGAAACTGAGGCGGCGGGGGGGAGGGGGGGAAAGGAGTGTAAAATTCTTCCTATCACTTACCAGGGCAATATAAACAATCAGCACACCCAGTACTTGTGTGTGTACAATGGTGAATTTTCACTTGGTACACAATCATCTGTATTTAGCTTGTTGGTGTAGAAGATGAAACATTGGGTTTGATCCAGACTTAGTTGTGGTTAGAGTAGACCTATAGAAATCAATAGCATGAATAAGTTATGGCTAATTTAAATCCATTTGATTTCAGTGGGTCTGCTCTACACATGTCTAAGGTTGGATCCAAGTCAGTAAGTAGGATTTTTTGTGTGCAGAATCCTTGCTGATGTCACACCCATTGCTGCCTATGGTGCAAATGCTAAGAGAAGCAAGTATCCTGTGCAGGATGGACTGTGTGCTACTTGCCTATATGCCACTGCCTTCAAAAACACATTCAAGGCAGAGCATTTTGCAAGAGATTAGGTATGCTGAATCAATGTGTCCCAACACAAACCACACGAGGCCAGAGCCGGTTCCGGTTCTACTTGCTGCTGGTTCAAAAAGACAAAGAGGATCAATGTGGGCAGCATAGTCCAAATCGGTATCCACAAAAGAAGGGGATCTTCCACCCCATCCCAAACAATCTTTGAAGGAATATGTAAATTACGTGCATAATTATACTGGGCTGTCACCAGTGTTAGTCCTGTTTAGTGTAGATCCATTGAATGGACTTATTAACAAGTACTTTTCATTTCAATGGGTCCACTCTAAGGAGGACTAACAATGGAGACAAACCTATATATGTGCCACTTGTATTTTGCAACAATAGATTTCCAAACATTTATGCGACATTTGTTATACTTTTAGTATATATGTGCGTATATCTCTATCTGTTTATATACACATACACAATTTCTATTTTTAATGTCTCCCTGCTTTTTGAGTGCTTTGTAGTACTTTCTGCTTCCTCCTTTTTTCTTTTTTCTTTTCTTTTGGCAGATAGTCCAGATCAGTAATCTATTTTAAATACCTGCATTTAATACCTGCATTGACTTGCTCAAGTCAAAAAAGTGATTGCTCTGATCTCTCACTATTAAAAAGGAACACAAACAAGGAGCCTTGCGTACCTTAAATTAGGGGTGGGCAACTTGCCCCACCCCCAGATACTTTGGGGTACAACTAGCCAGCACAGCCAATGATGAGGGAACATAGGAGCTGTAGGACAAAACATCTGGAGGGCCACCCTTGCCTTAAAGACGGACACATTTATAATGACATAAGCTTTTATGGACTACAGTCCATTTCACAAATGTAAGTGGACTCTAGTCTATGAAAGCTTATGTCATCAAAAATTTGTTAGGGTTGGATCCAGGATCTGCTTTCCATGAGAAGAAGGGCTCACAGAAGATCCCTCTGCCTAATTTGGGTGGATTCCCCTTCCGCTGCACCCCCCTGCTCAATCCATTCAGCAGGATCTCTTGACTCTCTTTGTAGCATTTTTGGGGGGCTGCCATGGGAAGGAGGGGACGGGAGGTCCACTTCCATCAGTGCAGATGATCCAGAGTAAATCTGGACCTAACCCTGGGCAGTACTGCTTTATAACGGTTTACAACAGTTTTGACAACTGTTCGGGCCCAGGACATATGGAACATACAGTTTGAAAACTGTTTTCAAAGTATTATATCCTGCTAGGTGTAGATCTGACCCTGGTCTTTTGTTGTCTTCGCTACAACTGGAAGTTATAAAAGTTATAACTATATTTCTTGAGCTGCTCTTTGCTTCGTCTGTACTTGAAGTGCTAATGTTGTCCTGAGAGGCACTTTTGATTAGCTCCTTCCAATACACATATTATTGTGGTTGAGGTTTAACTTTAAAAAATCGCTAAAAATCAGGGCATGATCCGAATCGGGATCCGAAGCGATGGGGGGGACGGGACGGGACTGTTCACAGCCCTAGTTTTAACTAGGAGTGGGCATTATAAACATATTATGACAGTCCTATCCTACTTGCACATTCTAATTCATTTCTTCGCCCAATTCAGTGTAGTGGCTTTGAAGCTCTACACAGCTTGGGACCTCAGTATCAGATGGAGCTTCTCCTTCCATCTGTACATATCTGAAGAAGCCCTTGTCCGTGTGACCCCTCAATCAGACATCTGGAGGATGGCTATGAAAAAGGGAGTGTTGGCTTCCACCCCCAGCTTTGGAATGCTTTCCCTAGGGAACCCACTTGACACCTCCAGTACTGTATTTTTGGCATCAGGCCAAGACCTTTTGTTTTGTTTTGTTTTCCCAGGATGTTTTAGGTCTGCATTTTAGTCCCGGTGGTTTGGTTTTAATTCCTGTTCTTGTTAGCTGCTTTAGCTTTTGTAATCAATGGTGTATTTTATTTATTTATTTATTTATTTATTTATTTATTACATTTTTATACCGCCCAATAGCCGAAGCTCTCTGGGTGGTTCACAAAAATTAAAACCATGAACGTAAAACCATGTATCTTATGGTATTACACTAGTTTGTGTCTGTTGGACATTTTATCTGTGTTGGTGTTTAATTCCTTGTGGATTTTACTGTATTTTATAGAGTTTGAATCTGTGCAATCCTTAGAGTAAGGGTGGGCATGTTCAGCAGGACTGGGAACCAATTTCCCCCTCCCCACCAAAATCTACCAGGAGCGGTACCCCTCCCACTGCTGAAACTGCCACCAATTTTGCCACCAAAATTCATTGGGGCGTTGGTGGCAAATAAAGGCCGCAATTTCCCTTTAAAACAAGACACTTGGGAAGGAAAAAGGCAGACCTAGGAGGCTCCCAAGAGTGCAATTCAGTTTTCCAATAAGGCATGCATTATTTGATAAGTTTTGTATTTTTAATGGGTTAAATCTAGACTTGTGTCATATTTAGAGCAGCCTCGCTGAAATCAATGAGAGTTAAGTTAGTAATGTAAGCCCCAATGGGTCTATTGTAAGTATGATTCATCCTGGATTAAGCATGCTTTTTCATGCTTAAAGTATTTTATGATTGTGTTGCTCTCTGCTTTCAATTTTTGCTGTTGAAAAGTAGATTATACATCTTCAAATAAAAAAGATTAAATTTCTTCAGTTACAAGTCTTTTTTTTTATAGGATGCATGTAAAACAAATGTTACGTTGGAATTAATTTTGGGGAGAAAAGAAAAAATCATGGTCATATCACAGTGATGGCAGAGAGAATTACTTTATGGACTCAGTTTTAGAATTCAAATAAAAAGTAAAATTCTGAGGTAAAATCTCTCCACTTGGATGCAACAATAGCTTAATTCCGCTGCTGATTAGATCTCACATTTAGTCCTAGGAAGTGATTACAACACAGTCCAGTTTTGGCTCATCCCCTAATTGATTTACTATTCAAACCAGATGAGATAGTTTTAATTAGGTTTTCACTGGTTCTGTGCTCTCACAGCCAGAAGAATTGAATTAGAAGGGAGGAAGATAATATCTTGTTAAAGACGCCTTAGCAAACTGCTAACTTACTGTCTGTGCAATAAAGAGCCAAAAATGAAGACGAAAGGAATGCTTCTCTTCAAACAAAAATGTGTAATGGCGTCTGCTCTCAGGAATAAACCCACTGTGTGTACCAATGGATCACAGAAGTAACAAGCCACAATTCCCATAACTGTTGCCATATTCCCAGCAGCAATTGCTACTATCTATAGAAGTGATTCACTGCTTCTTAGATCACATTTCTCCATGTGTACACCGACCAAGCCATGATGGCTCATCTAGACAACCCAGCCTTGTGGGTTAACACCTGAAGAGCTTCAAAATAAGGGACAGTTGTGATGCCATAAGGAAAAGACATATTATGTCTGCCATAAGCCATCCTCCTGTCACCATGTGTGCTCTGCACTGGTGTTACTGGCCAAGGCATTTTTTTAAAAAAGAGGAACAAAAAAGGAGAAGTGTGAAAAGGAACATAAAGAGTCTCAGGCGTATATTAAATACGTGATATATTAAATACGATATATTAAATGCGAGTATATTAAATACGTGAAGAAGAGAGTGTGCAAACCACATTTCCTCTCCTTGCTTGTTCCTGGCTCTACTTCTACTCATGGAGGGCAACTATCTTTTAAAAAAAATGTTTATTGTTTAAACTACATTACTAAGACATAAGCATAATACCATAAGAACAGTAGTTAGTAGTAATACAAGCAAAGGAAAGACAATCAATCTCCATGACAGTCTTCTATAATATTTTCTGTTATAAAGGCCCTTCTCCGTTTTTCTGCTGCTGTAGCAAATGCAATTAGCCAAAGGTAACATCATAGTATGTCTGTAATAATCTTATAAAGGTTAATTAAATCGAACACAAACAAACTAAAGAAGTTGTTTTCTTATCATTAGTTCAGATAATCCTAACGTGAATCAACATATGCCCGCAGCATCAAGACTTCATAACAACTTCATAAATCAAGAAGACAAGGCAATTCAAATAAGGCATCCAAGTGGAGGGCATCTTGTAGCTGTGGAAGCACTCCATGCGGTTTTGAACACTGATTTCTCAGTGTCCTGGAAAGTCACCCTCCATGAGTAGAGGGCAATGCAGTGGATGCTGGTGGCTCCAGTGTCAGTGGAATGGTGGATCCAGACCGGTTTTCCATCAGTATTCTAAAGGATAGCTTGGATAGCTCCTTTAGAGTTCTGACTGAAAACCAGACCAGATTCACTATCCCACTGACTTTGGAGCCATCAGCTTTCGCCGGGGCAACAGATACATGGGAGGCAGGGCTAGTGTGCTCCCCCTCCACACATGTTTACTATACTCAGATGCAGAATGCCTGACTAGGGTTCCTACTTATTAAAGAAAGAACCATTCCTTGAAATAATGAACATATGGACAGTTGTCTGTGAAGGTAAGTTAGTCAGTAGCAATGGAGGTAAATTCATGGTTTTTTTATTTGCGTCAGCTACCCTACTTACAAGAATATGCTAAAGTCCTGGTCCAAACAGCACAGGGTGAACATATGGAAAGGAGAACAGTGCTCCTGTATCTTTTAACAGTTGCATAGAAAAGGGAATTTCAGCAGTGTCATTTGTATGTGTGCAGCACCTGGTGAAATTCCCTCCTCATCACAACAGTTAAAGCTGTAGGAGCCCTGCCCGTCTTTGTATCTGGTCGCCCTAAAACGACCCCTCCCCTCCCCACCCCTGCTATTTGCAATGAGAGGAAAATGCCCATTGGAAGCTTTCATTCCATTGCAAATAGCAGGCATTTCCCCCACCCTACCCAATTTGGATTGGGACCGCTGTTAGGGCAAAAGGCCAAAGCTCTGATCCCTCTGTGCCATCCCAGACCTGGTTCTCTCCCCATTCCCCCTACACCTGCTAGTTGCTGTGGTAGTAGTTTTAAACAGCTATACAAGGACAAAGTTATAAAGAAGTTTGTGCTTAGTTTGGTTCCAATATGCTGGCATATTAGAATTATAAAGTTGGAAGGTACCTCAAAGGTAATCTATTCCAACCCCTGCTCAATGCAGGATCTATAGTGTTTATCAAGGTCTTTGCTTAAATATCTCCAGTAAAGGAAAACTCACCACCTCTTGAGGTAGACTGTTCCTCTGTGATACAGTTCTTACCATTAGGAAATTTCTCCAAATGTTTAGCTGAAATCTGCTTCCCTGCAATTTCCACTCATTGGTTCTAGGCCTTCCTCATGGAGCTTTGTGATTTCCATTAATTCTTCAATATACAATGCATGTTTATCACCAATGTACCAAAAGAAACACATCAAGACATAATTTGGAAGTCACTTGATTTGATATCAGTGGTACCAAATAATTGATATAGCATCAAGGTGGAAGGCATAACATAGTGCATTACTTCTGGGTTGGATTCAGAGTTAGCCATGCTTGCTTAGAGTTGACCCATTGAAATTGTGATTATCTTAAGTCCTATTGATTTCAATTAGGCTACTCCAAATATTACTAAATCTGGATCCAATCTAATGTGTGTAGTATAAACCACCACTTATACTGGGGAAAATATGTTAATCTCAGTGCATTCTGTATATTAGCCCATTTTCACATGGAAATATAAATCCAGGATCGAAAGTGGGCCATTTTTAAACCAAAATGTATATCACACCAATTGTTGCTTTGACATGTCCATTACAGAACAATTAAAACAAGAACTGGTTTAAGTCTCGTATGAAAATGCTCTAAGAGAAGAAAGAATACTGTATATAGTTTTTCAATAAAGAACCCATATATGGGAGAACCTACATACGGGAGAACGCCTCCTCCCGTATGTACCTGCCCGGAGCCTAAGGTCATCCTCAGGGGTCCTTTTCCACGAGCCCCTGCCAAAGGAAGTGAGGCAGGTGCTACCAGGAGGAGGGCCTTCTCTGCTGTGGCACCCCGGCTGTGGAATGAGCTCCCTAAGGAGGTTCGCTTGGCACCTACATTATATGCTTTTATATACCTTTTTATTCTCCCATCATTTTAACAGTCTATAAATAAATTTTAACTTGGTGTTTTAAATTTGTAATTTTGCATTGCTGCTATTTTTATCTGGTTGACTTTTTATATTGTATTTTATACTATGGTTTTATACTTTTTTTATACTTTGAATGTTTTTAATTTTTGTGAACCACCCAGAGAGCTCCAGCTATTGGGCAGTATAGAAATGTAATTAATAAATAAATAATAAATAAATAAATAAATAAAATAATAATATAGGGCAAATCAGGTGCAAAAAGCTTGTAAGCAAACTGGAATACACATTATCTCCCTCCCTCATCTCCTCTTGTAGAAGACATGTGATGAGGAGAAAAATCTCCATCCTGTTAGGTCTCCAACGGGATGGGATCCCAGCATCTCTCTCCCCATCTGCTCCTTCATTCAAGTTCAGTTGCTGGAGCAGAGAAAGTTTCTTCTTTCTTGATTTCCAGCATGATCGGTGCTCACATCTCATCTCTTCCTCAATGGGAGACATTTGGACAGGCAGGGGAGAAGCTGGATCTCCAGCAGGATCTTGTCTTTTAGGCCTCATCTGATGTCTCCAAGGATCTCCTATACAATGTAGGGTTTTAGAGGCTGCGAGCAACAACCGGAAAATTATATGTCAACTTTTACCCCTCACACCGCAGGATCTTCTGGTGTATTCCAATTATGTGAATACTAAACCCTTGAAGGGGTTTTAACACACCTGTTTTAAGGGCCAGATGTGTGCTTGAGAAATGAGATGATGAGAAAACTCTTGATCTTTGTCTCAGAAATATCCTTATAAAGGAACATTATTATTATTATTATTTATTGCATTTTTATACTGCCCAATAGCTGAAGCTCTCTTAACAGTGAATGGAAGAGTGCTGTTGTTGGTCCTAAGGTCCTAAAAAGACCTGCCATTCACCAGGGTTATACCTGAATGTTTGGAGTGCAAATGTTTTGCTGTCTGCCCAGCCCACAGCTTCTTTCTCTTTCCCACACTCCAAGCCTCAGCAGTTCTCCCCGTTGTCTGGGAGCAGCCTGTGGTTGCACTTATCAGTGATATAAGATGCTATTAGTGCTAATGTTGGGGAGGAAAACTGAATAAATAGAGCTGCATACAATGTTGGTCCTACTTAGAGTAGACCTATTAAAAGTAAAACACTGAAGTTAGACTAACATTGGGATGGGAAAGGCTGTCCTGTGGTGAGGGAGAAATGCTTGGAAGCATGTCTGTATCAGCACTGCAAGACTCAATGGGCGGTATGCAAATGGTGCCATTGTGCTAGCAGAAATGACTGCTAGTGCAACAGGAAGCTAATGCTTGCTACATAAACTGTCCCAAACTAGCATTTCTGGAATGCAACAAGTCAGCTGAGCTCCTTGAAGGGAGCTCTGCTGACCCGTTTTGTTCCGAAAATGCTAGTTTGGACTAATTTCTGAGTTTGTGGCAGCAAGTACTAGCTTCTCATTGTGCTAGTGGTCATTCCTGCTTGTGCATGGATCAGAACCTCTTTCAACCCAAGGGTGAATTCCATTTCAGAGAAGCTTTGGGCACCCCATGTTCCAGTGGTGAATGAGGCCAAAGGTACGGTGACCATATGAAAAGGAGGACAGGGCTTCTGCCCTCTTTTGTATCTGGTCAGTAGGGCAGGGCTCCTTCAACGTGAACTGTTGTGCTGAAGAGGGAATTCCACCAGGTGCTGCATGCATATAAATGACACCCGCTGAAATTCCCTTTTCAATACAACTGTCAAAGATACAGGAACCCTGTCCTCCTTTCCATATGACACAATAGAATAATAGAATAGAATAACCCTCTTTTAAATCTGGTCACAGTATAGCTGCAGTATAGCTCCTGCAGCTTTAACTGTTGTGATGAAGAGGAAATTTCACCAGCCCTGTCCTCTTTTTCACATGGTCATCCTAACCAAAGTCAAAAGGGCAGGGCTAAAATACCAACATACATTCTTACAGCCATTAAATAAGCCTTAAGAGAGGCATTACAACATCTTGGAATGGGGGAAAAAAAACTACACAAAGACTGGGAAACTACTAGTGGGCAGGGGGAAGGGGAGGGGCCATCTAAGAGGCCTTGGAGGGCTGGATTGTCACACCAGGCCCTGTGCTAGCACAACCCAAGGAGTGCTGCTTCCCTACCTCCAGCATGGGATACTGCCCCAAGCTAACAAATAAACTTGTTCTCACAGTGTTAGAGCTCTGTGCATTTTTAACTGAGACCCTGTTTTATGATATGAAACCCTGAAGGGAAGGCCATTTTGCTTGAATTCTATCACATTTGCTGCAGTCTCATCTTTAGACAGCATCCAGAAATATGATTAATTGACATCAATAAGGATTTTGCCTCATAATAGGAAGCAGGACCAGTTTGTTGTTTTTAATTTGGTAAACTAAAATAAAAGCCCAAACATTTTCTTTAAGGATATTAACTCACTCTGCTGTTGAAGCTCTGGTCACATTTAAATTCACTGGAGAAACGAAGCAGAAAGAAGCCTCTGATCAATCAGGCTAGAAGAGCATTTGAGTTTAGCATTATGCTTCATTGAATTAATGTGTGTGTGTGGGGGGGGGGAGTTAATAATGCAACTGGTTCTCTCTGAAGTCTTGTATTTTCTCTCCCTCCCTCCAGTCCTCGAAATATGTGTTTTTTAAAAAGTCTGTAAGATTTTTCTTAAGGGCTGCCTTTCAATCCCAGTCCCCAATCTGTAAAATAAGAATTTAATAGATTGCAGTGGGACTACAAATTACTTTTATAGCATAATCTTATACATCACAGGTAGGCAACCTGGTACGCTCCAGATTTTTGGGACTACAATTCCAAGCATTTCTGACCATTGGCCATGCTGGCTGGGGCATATGGGAGTTGAACTCCAAAACATCTACCCCTGCTATACAGGTCTGCTTAGAAGTAAGTCCCATTGCGTTTTAATTACAGATATGTGTGGCTAGGACTGCAATCGGACAGAGACATCCTTAGGGGTCAGAGGCTGGGGAGCGATGAGGCAGATCTACCACCTCATCCACAGCCCCCCCACACCAGCTCAAGGCAGGCCTGGATAGTTTTCCTCTCTCTCTCTCTTCCCCAGGTGGAAAGAGGCTTTAAGAATCTTTCTTCCAATAGGTTGCAATGCAAGGAAATATTCTATACCAACTCCAGATTCAAAACGGTGAGGGGCATGAACCAGGCCCCACTGGAGCCAAAGCTGGCTCCATTTTGCCCCTGGAAAGTCCCATTTCAGGGCTTTCGGTCTGTCTCCACTCGTGGGAGAAACATTGGTAGTAGGCATAGAAGGAGCTTCTGTTGTGGTGGAGCCTTTACCATCACCTCCAGAACTTCTTTCCACTCCTTTCTCCATGCGTAGAGAAAATGGAGCAATCTGGCTGAGGAGCAAGGAAACCGGTTGCCCCTTTCTCCATGCACCGAGAGGCATGTGTGTGAACATGGTGTGTGCATGAGAGAGAGAGAGTGGGGGTGCGGCGGCCTTGCTCACATCTGGTATATGCCTCCCAATATGCTTCCATGGTACCTCTGGTACCTTTTATCCTGTAATGGGAAAGGGTCCATACCTCTGTTTTTACTAGAGATGCCAGGATTTTACTTGGGACCATCTGTATACCAAGCATGTGGTCTATTACTGAGCCATGGTAAATCTTTGCATTCATGCTGCATTATGTGCTCACCTTCTAAATCTGAAAGAAAATGTATGTGTGGGTGAAGTACCTATAATGACCAGTGGCATATATTATACTCCATTTACAAATAAACCCTGATTGAAATTTAGATTATAAATGAATGTGTGTGTATCTGTCTAGTCTTTTTGACATTAAAAGTTTTAAACGTATGTATTGTTATACTATTTTAACAGGTATGGAAAGCGATCCAGCCCAGAGACACTGATCTCCGATCTTTTGTTGCGGGAAAGCACAGAAAATATTCCTAGATCTAGGTAAATATGAAAGTGCTTTGCAATAGTTATTCCTATTAAGTTCTTTAACAGTTTTTCTGAACTATCAATATATACTACTACTACTACTACTACTACTACTACTACTAATAATAATAATAGGCTCATTTTTATTTTGAGTGATCTTGATTGTGGACTACTGCTGTAAAGCCAGTTTCTGTATCATGCTTTGATAGTTGCCAAACTTAGTTCAAGATTTCCAATAATAATAAAAAATCAATAGTTGCTTTAAAATGTCCATTTTATTGTGCAGCCATAAATTTGGTCAATTCTGTTTTGTAGCACTGCTACAAATATATGGAATGTTACATGAAGGAAAGGGCTCATGCTTATTTCCAATACCTTCTCTCTCTCTCTCTCTCTCTCTCTCTCTCTGACAAAAAGAAACTAAACATATTTTCAGTTGAGTAATTAACTACACATCTACATTGATCAAATAAGATAGGGGCCTGCCCACTTTGAGTAATTTTCCATCTGGTTGCTTTCAATAGCAGACAGATAACTATGGGCTTAACAATATGGTGGCTGGATTGTATCCATAGATTTAGGTCAGTCTTCTATACTTTGTCTTCTATACTTTGCCCCCAAGTCAGTTGAAAAGAAAAAGAACAGCTTCCGTGAATCAGATGAAAAGAACTGAGTATGTTTAGCCTGGAGAAGAGAACACTGATGGGAGACATAATAGCATTCTTCAAATACTTGAAAGTTGTCACACAGAGGAGGGCCAGGATCTCCTCTCGATCTTTCCACAGTGCAGGACACGGGATAAAGGGCTCAAATTACAGGAAGCCAGATTCCGGCTGGACATCAGGAAATACTTCCTGACTGTTAGAACAGTACGACAATGGAACCAATGACCTAGGGAGGTCGTGGGCTCTCCCACAGTAGAGGCCTTCAAGAAGCAGCTGGACAGTCATATGTCAGGGATGCTTTAAGGTGGATTCCTGCATTGAGCAGGGGGTTGGACTTATGGACTTATAGGCACCTTCCAACTCTACTATTCTATGATTCTATGAAAGTATGGATGGAAAATAATCTTCTCTTGTAATGGAAGATACCTACAGCAGTCTATCCCTTTAAATATTTTGAACTTCAACTCCAGTCCATTCCAGGCAGCATGACCAATGGCCAGGAAACCTAGCAGTTGCAGTTAAAAACATATGGAGGGCACCAGTTCAGGGAAGGCTGACTTACTTCATCAAACTGTCCATCACTGGGGTCTCCACCATGGTGTGGACACTTCTCTTGGTGTTCACTAGGCCCCCTGCCTCTCCTGGTATTTATTTTATTGAAGATTTTTGTATTTTTAAAAACTTGGAGGCTAGCATGCTGGCAAAGCAAAGTACTACTCTCCAGTGCCATCTTTATTTGGGTTCAGAAGAGTGGTTTGTGTTTTGGAGCTCAGATTCCTGTACTTAAGTTCTTGGTCAAGTTACTCCTTTTTTTAGTCCCCCTGATTTGGCTTCTGGGAAATGGGTGTTTTGTGACTGGCCATGCCCACCATGGTAGCCATTTTATGAATGGACAATCCTCCCCCATGACAGCCATTTTGTGAGACTGCCCATGACACACACTCAAACCTCTGATATGCCTGTCAATCCAAAAAAAAGTTGGGGATTCCTTTTCTAAGTGGTAAGAGAAATACATACCATACCCCCGGGGAGGGCAGTGGCTCTGATGATAATGAATCTGCTCCAGGTTTCAGCCAGAACCAATCAGAACTCTGGTTCACACTTTGGATAGCTCATTTAGAGGTCTGACTGGTTCAGACTGAACCCCGGAGAGGATTGACCACCCCACAGACATCAGAGCCACCAGCCTCCACTGACTGTACCTGTTCAGGGAATCTTTAATCTATTCCTATTTCCTATTTCATCTATTCCTGGGCTGTGATCCCTGTCATTAAAAACAAATGCCAAGGTTGATTTCTGGTCAGCTCACTGGACTTGAACAAACCAAGCTTGGCAGACATGTTCTCCTGAAGTCAGAGTCTGAGGTTTTAAAACCATTTTTGAATGCGAATGGGAATCAGAGATAAGGATCAATGGCTGATGGGGGATATTTCTGTTTTATGGCTTAGCATAAAACAGCCATCTATTTCTTAGGTGAATGCAATGACCATTCACTGTAAGCTTAAAATTGTTCTGCAGTTATTCTTATTGACTCCCTCCCCCAAATCCTATTTCCAATGCTGCAGTATTCAAAGGGATGTGTAAAGAGATTTAGCTAAATGACCCCAGACATTTTTGATCGTCTTTTGATAGGTATTGAGACAAATGACTATTTACAAGAATCTATTTTCTTGCGCACAGCAACTAAAGAGACTTTAACAAGGAACACCGCATGGTACTAGGGTACAATATTGAAGGAATTTGTCCCTGTTTTCTTGAGGATCCCTTAGGAACTATGTGTTTCAGATCCAGTTTAATAGGCAATCAACTAGATTTGAGAATAGACAATAAACCAAGATAGGTCTTGTTCCAGCACTCTGAGTGCATTTTTGAAGCACACATAGCTGCTTATTTTCTTCCACCGAAGGGCGGCTCTGCATTTTCACATCCTTTGGTGAGGGTGGAATGCTCTCTCCACTTAAGAGTGGGTCAGCATTGCACCAGATAACTCCTGTACACAGAACGAATCACTGGATAATTGTATAGCAGGCAATTTTGTCCCTCAACTTGTCTTTTATTGGTAGGTTTTTTATCTAAAATGCTGATATATGATAACTACCCCACAAAGACAAAAACAAACAAAGCTAGCCACGTTGAACATAACCCCCCCCCCACACCCAAATCCATATTAGTATTATGAGGCCAACCAAAAGATCTCAGATCTCCAGAGAGCTTCATTAGGCAAGATGTTACAAAAAAGCAGGCTTGGCAGGGAAAAGGGGGTAATAGGGAGAGGGGAAAAAACCTGACTTGATGTTAAAGTCACAATGGGGTTGTCTAAACACTTGGAAAGCCCCATGGTGGGTGCACGGTGGCGCGTCATCGATTATACGACGCAGCTGCAATCACGCCCCCCCACCCTGGGGCTTTCCGCCAAAGTGGCAGAGAAAAAAAGTCAGAGACTTAGCCCAACTTTTTTCTCCAGAGTGAAGTGAGGACACGCAAGACGACATCAAGACAGCTCCTCACCTCACTCTGGAGTCACAGCGGAGGCATGGCTGGGTGGTGCTTGGTGGAAGGCGACCTGCAATTGGTCACCTTCCACCAGGTGAAGGGCAGGGGTGGCTCCGGTCCCCAGATGGCTGCCCAAAAGTCCCGGTCTCCCTCCTCCACATCGGGATTACCTTACCGTCACCTGGGGGAGGGAAGCTGTGGGGTTTCCGAGGGACACAGCACCAACCATTTAATTTCCATTTTTAAAATCTCTTAAAATCAAGGGATGACCCAATCTGATTCAAACTTGGTGTGGCTAAAGCCCTCCTTAAGAGCTTTCACCGTGCCAATTTTGATCTTTTTATCTTTAAAAATGAGGGCGCTGTGGGCAAGGAGGGTGCATTTTCCACATTTCTTTTAAGGTGAAAATGCCTACTCAGAAGTAAGAACATGGAGTTCAATGGGACCTCTCTCTCTCCCCCTTCACGGTTGAATAGGGAACCACTCCGCCCTTCTCTTTTGTTAGCGAGACCGCCCTTAGACACACACGCCCCCCACAAAGAATGGGATGGTCAATAGAACGCAACCACAGAAATACACGGGAGGGAGGAGAGCATTTATTTCGCAAGGAGGGAAAATAATCCAGTCTTTATGTGCTCCAAAAAGAAATGAAACGTGGAGGATAAGAGCCGAAATGTGTGCAGGACATGGATGACATCATGTATTGGGCTGCAAAACTGCATGGGGAGTGTGCAGTAAATCACTGGTGTGATGGAGCTTATTATCTTCCACCATATGTAGACTGTCACATGTGACCAGCATTCATTGGTTTACATCTGTTCGCTCTATGTGCAATCCATCCATACTGGCAGATCATGAAAGCAGGTTTTTGAGGGTGCAGGAATGTCCATGTATAGGCCCCGGATCCCATGTAACACCCTGCATGTGATGATTGGAGGAGGTGTGCATTGCTCCCCACATTCCAGGTTTATAACAATAAAATAGTGTGAACTGGCTGTATTCCTGGGCGCACTTATTTGGGAGTAAGTCCCATTGAACTCACCTCAAAGGAAGAAACAATAGGGGGTGGATCCAAATGTAGTCATGTGCAAATAGGCTGGTGGAACTGGCCTAGTTGCGCAACTTTGTCCCTTCTTCCTCATGGCAGCCCATCCAGTTTCTTGAGAATCTTAATTACAGAGTGGGTCAGGGTACCCTGCTGAATTGGGTAAGCTGTGGTGTGTGTGGAGTGGGGTGGGGTGGGGTGTTCCCTGAAACACAGGCAGAGCTCCTTTTATGGAAAGTGCCTCTACCTAATTTTCAGGGATCTCCCCTTCGTCTCTATCACCTGGACCACAACCTACCCCAGTCAGTAGGGTCTGCTGACCCACTATGTAGCATTGTTACAAGTGGTTGGAGGGACTGCCAGGGGAGGAAAGTCAGCTGCTAACAGCCCAGTTGCACATGCCTAAATCTGGATCAAATCCACTATTAAATTCAGAAATAATAACTTACAACATAACGTGACTTTTTTAAACTCGGTTTATAATTGCATATAATTAAATGTTAAAAAATCAATACTGAAATGTATAAAATACAAAAACCTTTCAGCACATTGTTAACAAAATAATGCCCTTCATTAAGAAAGAGAGAGAAAGAGAAGCCACTGATAAATATGCTACCAGCTCAGTGACCAGAAGCATATCAACCTTGCTGACTTTTTCAGTGGCATATAAATTATCATTACTGGATTAGCTCCTCCAGAATAGAATCAGATTCAGGCTTGTCTTAATCAGGAGTCACATTCTTAAAATAAATCTGACAGATCCCCATTGTTCTATTCTGCCTTCTGTGAAGGGAAGGAACCAGCCACAAGAGAAAGGGCTCCTTTCATGGACGGTCCCCAGAATCGATTCCACAAAACTGCAGCTCACCCCATTCAGCAGGATCCACTGACTTTCTGTGTAGCGTTTTTAGGGAGCTAGAATGATTGTCGTGGGATGGAGCGGGCAGGAAAGTCCAATCTGGATCCAATCTCCTGGATTTTATTTTATTATTATTATTATTACAGCAGCCACGATAGTGGCTGCTGTATGTTAAGGCCCATCAGTAATCTGAGCATTCCACCATTATAATTTATTTAGCGGGGGGGAAGGGGAATTTAGGGTCCTAAAATGAAAACTATTTCAGGAATCTTTCTGAAACGCGGTACTGCCAGAAAGAAATGCTGGCTTTACATTCCCTGCGCGTTTCAGGGAGATTCCTGAAATATTGAGGTCTGGGTGGGAGTTTAAAGGAGTAAAAGGGAGAGAAAGTCTGTCCGTCACAATCTGCTTTGTTTTTCTCGGGGGGTGGCGACTTTTTTTTTGCGCACTCGTAGCGCAAAAGGGGAAGCCTCCCGGGGGAATGCATAAACAGGATTAAATTCCCCTATCCATCCGATTGATGGAATGGCCTTTCTTTTTTCGAAAGACCGTTCCATCAATTTTTAATTAATTTTTAAAATCCCCATGTTTCTCAATGGGGAATCTGATAAGCTCACGCATGCGCGTGAGCTTCAGAATCCCCAGAGGGAAACGGAGAAGCAGGGAGAGCGCGGCCGGCGCTCATCCCCGACGGGCCAGGTAAGTGGGGTGAGGGAGCTTGCCTCCCAGGCCCGGGGGGGGGGGGGGGGAAGCGGAGACTTACCGTCCTCCTCCACTGTCCGTCGCAAGATTAAATTTACACCATGGCTTTAAGCGGAAGTAAAGGCCAAGGTCTTTACTTCCGCTTAAAGCCGCGGCCTAAATTTAATCTTGCGACGGACGGTGGAGGACGGTAAGTGATGTTGTGCGGGGTGGGGAGGGGTGATTTCCTGGTCCCCGCTGCTGCCTACCGCTGCAGTGGCGGGAGGCCAGGACCGGGTTTTGGGGGGAATCCCCTGGGCCGCGCCGCCGCCCCGTAGTTGCTACGGTGGCGGCAGGCCGGGCCCTGCGGGACGGGACTGGGCCGCGCTGGGGCATCCGCGCGGTCACTTACGTTCCTATGATCACTTCACGGTCCAGGCTTAGAAGGCAAGACGGAGGGTTGGAGCCGGATGCTTTAGAGCGCTAAAGCGTCCGCCTCCAACTCCCCGTCCTGGCTTCGAAGCCTGGACCGGGAGGTGATAATAGGAACGTAAGTGACCGCGCGGCGGGGGGGGGGGGTGGACGGTGGGGGGGGGCCCTAGCCGGGTAGGAGGGGGAGGAGAGGAGGTATTACTTACCTTTCTCCGTTCACCTCCCGGTCCAGGCTTCGAAGCTAGGACGGGGAGTTGGAGGGGGACACTTTAGAGTGCTACACCATCTGGTGCACCGCTCTAAAGAGTCCACCTCCAAACCCCCGTCCTGGCTTCGAAGCCTGGAACGGGAGGTGAAGGAGAAAGGTAAGTGACCGCGCGGTGGAGGGATGTTGGAGAGTGGAGGGGGGGCCCTAGCCGGGGGGGGGGGGAGAGAGAGAATTACGTTACCTCCTTCCTCGTCGCAGGCCCGCTGGGAAATGGAGTTTTCAGCATAAGAGGAAGTGACGTCACTTCCTCTTATGCTGAAAACTCCATTTCCCAGCGGGCCTGCGATGAGGAAGGAGGTAACGTAATCCTCTCCCCCCCCCCGCGTGTGTGTATATGTATCCCCTGGCCTCCGCTGCTGCCTACCGTGGCAGCGGCGGGAGGCTAAGACCTGCTGGTGTGTGTGTGCGGGGAGGGATTCCGCGCGATGGGCCCCCCCACCCCTCACTCCCCAACGTCCCCCCACCCCGCGCTCCCTTACCTCCCTTCGCTCTCCGCCTGCTCACAGAATAGCAGAGTTGGAAGGGGCCTACAAGGTCATCCAGTCCAACCCCCTGCTCAATGCAGGAATCAACCCTATTATTATTATTATTATTATTATTTATTTATTTATTTATTTATATAGCACCATGACTGTACATGGTGCTGTACAAAGTACGCAGTAAATAGCAAGACCCTGCCGCATAGGCTTACAATCTAATAAAATCATAGTAAACAGTAAGGAGGGAAAGAGAATGCAAACAGGCACAGGGAAGTGTAAACAGGCACAGGGTAGGGTGAAACTAACAGTATAAAGTATTATTAATTCCAGTGGGTAGTACTACTGAAAGCAAGCTCTGATGCATAAGGAATGGGCCTCTGCCCTTATTCTTTGGTACCTTTTGATGATCACATGTATAATTGATGGCTTTAACTTGCATCTAACTTTTATATGGAGGACGAAGAATAAAACAGGGAGGAGGATTATGTACACTATCTTGGGTTCTTTGGAGGAAAAAGGCCGAATATAAATCCATTAGATGGCATGAGGAAAGGAAGGTTTACTGCAGTGCATGTTTACTCAGAAGTAAGTACCAGAGTTCAGTGGACTTATTCCCAAGAAAGTGTGTATAGGATTTCTTGGCCCGATAGAATTAAGTGTCTAGTTCTGCCTATTATTTACTGTCTTTTAGACAGGTCTCTTTTAGGCTTAGTAACAACAGGTAGTTCTTTTAAGAAAGCAAGAAGGATCTTGTTACCTACAATCCTATGCATCTTTAGACAGAAAAACCTACAATCCTATGCAAGTTTAGACAGAAACTCAGATGTATAAAATAGTTGTCGGCACTTTTGGAACAATCTAAACATAGGGTGACCAAATGAAAAGGAGGACAGGCTTCTTGTATCTTTAACAGTTGCATAGAAAAGGGAATTTCAGCAGGTGTCACTTGTATGTATGCAGCACCTGGTGAAATTCTCTCTTCATCACAGCAATTAAAGTCACAGGAGCCTTCCCTCTTTTGTATCTGGTCAAGAGGGCAGGGTTCCTGCAGCTTTAACTGTTGTGACGCAGAGGGAATTTCACCAGGTGCTGCATGCATACAAGTGAGACCTGCTGAAATTCCCTTTTCTATACAAGTGTAAAAGATAGAAGAGCCCTGTACTCCTTTGAATTCATCACCCTAGCCACATGGAAAGGTATATGGGAGAAACCTTTTTTCCCTCTTGCAAGCAACCCAAGGTGGCATACATAGTTCTCCTGTTGTCCATTTAATAGCCACAACAACCCAGTGAAGTAGGTGAGGCTGAGAGTCAGTGATTGGTCCAAAGTTAGCCAGTGAGCTTCATGATCAAGTGGGGACTAGAACCTGCCTGACACACTAACCATTGCACTACACTGCCACATATTTGGGTTTGAGTGTGTGTGTGTGTGTGTGTGTGTGTGTGTGAGAGAGAGAGAGAGAGAGAGAGAGAGAGAGAGAGAGAGAGAGAGAGAGAGAGCGCATAAACTACCCCAATCATAGAATCATAGAATAGCAGAGTTGGAAAGGGCCTACGAGGCCATCCAGTCCAACCCCCTTTTCTACGCAACTGTTAAAGGTACAGGAACCCTGTACTTCTTTGAATATGGTCACTCTACAGGAGCGAGACATGCTAAATCCAGCAGTGGCTTGTGATTCTGATGTCAGTGGGGTGGTGAATCCGCTCTAGGTTTCAGTTATAGCCAGTCAGAACTACAAAGGAGCTACAAGGCAAAGATAAAATATAAATATAAAATACATGTGACCATGAAATAGATGGCTATATAAAGTCACATCTGTGTTTTGTGAAAAAGCAAGTTGAGTTTTTTTGGAGGGAGGTGTTGTTTATTAAAAACACTTTCTGGATACAGTAAGTACACCCGAACGCAAAAGTCCGTGACAAAAACTGCAACAAACTCAGGTTTTACACTAACTAATACATTAGTATTCTATCTAACTTACCACTAATACACTCATGTATCTATCACTAAAATTTATAATTTTTAATTTATAAACAATAAAGAATCCAATCCCCTTCTTAATGCAGGAATTCAGCTGGTAGGGTTGGCAAAACGTCCGGCCTCCAGTTATCGTTGCATGTTTGGCTCACATCAGCCACAGGCAATGCACTCTGCCCATGTTCATAGAATCGTAGAATAGCAGAGTTGAAAAGGGTCCTATGAGGGCATCTAGTCCAACCCCCTTCTTAATGCAGGAATTTAGCTGGCAGTTAGGGAGAACTTCCTCCCTCCAGTTATCGTTGCATGTTTGGCTCACATCAGCCACAGGCAATGCACTCTGCCCATGTTCATAGAGTCGTAGAATAGCAGAGTTGAAAAGGGGGCCTATGAGGGCATCTAGTCCATCCCACTTCTTAATGCAGGAATCCACCTGGGATTCATCACAACATTTAAAGTCACAGGAGCCTTGCCTCTTTTGTGTCTGGTCAAGAGGGCAGGGCTCCTGCAGCTTTAAATGTTGTGATGAAGAGAGAATTTCACCAGGAGGTGCATGCATACAAATGACAACTGGTGAAATTCCATGTTCTGTGCAACTGTTAAAGATAAAGGAGCCCTGTACTCCTTTGCATATGGTCACAAGGGGGGGCTGGTGACTCTGATGTCAGTGGGTCTATGAATCCGTGGGTATATGCATACGATTGTAGGATTTTATGTCTAACCTTGCATAGGATTGTAGGATTTATGTACACACGGATTCATAGCCCCACCGACATCGGAGTCACCAGCCCCCTGCCCCTGTGACCATATGAAAAGGAGCACAGGGCTCCTGTATCTTTAACAGTTGCATAGAAAAGGGAATTTCACCAGGTGTCATTTGTATATATGGAGAACCTGGTGGAATTCCCTCTTCATCACAACAGTGAAAGCTGCAGGAGCCCTGCCCTGTTTTAAATGGAGTCACTCTAGTATAGCTCCTGCAGCTTTCACTGCTGTGATAAAGAGGGAATTTCACCAGGTGCTGCATGAATACAAGTGACACCTGCTGAAATTCCCTTTTCTATGCAACTGTAAAAGATACAGGAGCCCTGTACTCCTTTGCATATGGTCACAAGGTGGGGCTGGTGACTCCGATGTCAGTGGGTCTATGAATCCATGGCTATATGCATAGAATTGTAGGATTTTATGTCTAACCTTGCATAGGATTGTAGGATTTATGTACGCACGGATTCATAGCCCCACTGACATCGGAGTCACCAGCCCCCTGCTCCTGTGACCATATGAAAAGGAGCACAGGGCTCCTGTATCTTTAACAGTTGCATCAAAAAGGGAATTTCAGCAGGTGTCATTTGTATATATGGAGAACCTGGTGAAATCCCCTCTTCATCACAACAGTGCAAGCTGCAGGAGCCCTGACCTCTTTTGTATCTGATTACTCTAGTATAGCTCTTGCAGCGTGCACTGTTCTGATGAAAAGGGAATTTCACCAGGTGTCATTTGTTTATATGGAGAACCTGGTGAAATCTCCTTTTCATCACAACAGTGAAAGCTGCAGGAGCTATACTACAGTAACCGCATTTAAAAGAGGGAAGGGCTCGTTATCCTTTATAAAAAGCCATGAAATTCAATGAACAAAAAACCTACGGTTTATAAAACAACGTTAAGGCCCTACACTTTCCCACCAAGCACCAAAAAGCGGGGAAATTGGGAGTTAAGGCTCGCCAGCCTTAACGCCACATCCTCCCTAAGGAGGCAGAAAGTACCAGTGAAATTCTCATTCTGCCAAAGCAGATAAACCATGAGGACAGGATGGAGAATAGGATATGCAGAGGTGACTGTGGGGTTGTGGAAAACTGATGACGAACAACTTAGAGCCACCTACTTCTTTTTTTGTTTAGAGCAGCCCTTCCCCAACCTGGTGCCCTCCAAAGGTGTTGGACTGCGACGACGGAGCAGGTAAGAAACCCCACCCCCTCCTGCCTGGCTCTGCTGCCAGGTAAGCCCCAACCCACTTACGTGTTCCATCGTCACTGGGCCTGGACTTGAACTGAGCACCCTGGTCCATCCAGAACCTCAATTCAAGCCTGGGCCTGGGGACGATGGAGCAGGTAAGCAGCCCCCTCCTGCCTGGGCCCTTACCTAGACCCACTGCCACTGCTGTGCAAACTGCAGCAACGGCTCCAGGCAAGCCCCCACCCCAGCCCACCCCACTTACCTGCTCCGTTGTCGCTGGGCCCTGGCTTGAATCGAGTGCCCTGGTCCACCCGGAAGCAAGTCCGCACCTGCAGCCTTGCTTCTGGGTGGACTCAGGGGCTCGATTCAAGCATGGGTCAGGCCATGACGGAGAAGGTAAGTGGTTGGGTGCGGGGGGGGGGGGGGGCTTGCCTGGAGCTGCCACCGCAACAGTTTGTGCAGTGGCAGCTCCAGGTAAGGGGCCAGGCAGAAGGGGGGTTGGCTGGAGCTGCCGCACTTTGTGCAGCAGTAGCAGCAGGTCCAGGTAAGGGGCCAGGTGTGTGTGTGTGGGTTCTTACCTGCTCCGTCGTCACCTGGCCCAGGCTTGAATTGAGCCCCTGGGACCACCCAGAAGCAAGGCTGCAAGTGTGGCCTTGCTTCTGGGTGCACCAGGGCACTCTGTTCAAGGCCGGGCCCAACGACGACAGAGCAGGTAAGCAGGGTGAGGTGGGGGGGGGGGGCTTGCCTGGAGGCGCCCCCCTACGTTCCCCATCCTGCTGTCCCAGCATTCCTGACCATGGGACATACTGACTTGCAATGATAGATCGTCGCAGTCCAACACCTTTGGAGGGCACCAGGTTGGGGAAGGGCTGCTCTAAACAAAAAAAGAAGTAGGTGGCTCTAAGTTGTTCGTCATCAGTTTTCCACAACCCCACAGTCACCTCTGCATATCCTATTCTCCATCCTGTCCTCATGGTTTATCTGCTTTGGCAGAATGAGAATTTCACTGGTACTTTCTGCCTCCTTAGGGAGGATGTGGCGTTAAGGCTGGCGAGCCTTAACTCCCAATTTCCCCGCTTTTTGGTGCTTGGTGGGAAAGTGTAGGGCCTTAACGTTGTTTTATAAACCGTAGGTTTTTTGTTCATTGATTTATTTATATAGCACCATCAATGTACATGGTGCTGTACAATTAACACAGTAAATAGCAAGACCCTGCCGCATAGGCTTACAATCTAATAAGTTGTAGTAAACAATAAAGAGGGAAGGAGAATGCAAACAGGCACAGGGAAGTGTAAACAGGCACTGGGTAGGGTGAAGCTAACAGTATAGAGTCAGAACAAACTCAATATTTGAAGGCTATAGGGAAAAGAAAAGTTTTTAGCTGAGTTTTAAAAGCAGTGATTGAGTTTGTAGTTCTCAAGTGTTCTGGAAGAGCGTTCCAGGCGTAAGGGGCAGCAGAAGAAAAAGGACGAAGCCGAGTAAGGGAAGTGGAGGTCCTTGGGCAGGCGAGAAGCATGGCATCAGAGGAGCGGAGAGCACGAGCGGGGCGATAGTGTGAGATGAGAGAGGAGAGATAGGCAGGAGCTAGACCGTGAAGAGCTTTGAAGGTCAGCAGGAGAAGTTTATATTGGATTCTGGAGTGAATTGGAAGCCAATGAAGAGATTTCAGAAGTGGAGTGACAAGGTCAGAGCGGCGGGCCAAGAAGATGATCTTAGCGGCAGAGTGGTGGACAGAGACCAGCGGACTGATGTGAGACGAGGGAAGGCCAGAGAGAAGAAGGTTGCAGTAGTCCAACCGAGAGATAACCAGTGCGTGAACGAGAGTCTTGGCAGAAGAGACAGACAAAAATGGTTGAATCCTGGCAATATTATACAGGAAGAAACGACAGGATTTAGCTACTGCCTCGATGTGAGGAGTAAAGGAGAGTGAGGAGTCAAATATAAAGCCAAGATGGATCCATCTTGCTTGCAATCACCCAGAACCATAATTGTGTAAAAATACTATGGATTGGGCTGCAGATGGTAACTGACCATAAATAAACTTATAATGGCCCTAAAAAATATAGATTACCTTAAATTCTCTTTTATTCCCCTTCTCTTTCTCCTTCTGCTACAGGTATGAAGATCCTGCAATGTGGTGATGGAAATAACAGCCTGTCTTCAATCTTTCCCCTAGTTTTCAGTCCATGTTCCATTGCTAGAAGACCAGCCAGTTTCACCCCCAGTGCATGCAACCATTGTACTGAATTCTGTAGAGTTTTCCCTGCATTATCCTTGTACATACATTTATTTAAATAAATTACTTGTGCACTCCAAATGGTAACATTTTACATGAGAGAGAGGCCATTAGAATCGGTAAATATTTGTTTTTAAGCCATTAAAATTGAGTTACAACTGTCTTACTCCTGACTGTCTAAAGTGGCATGAACAATTATCACAGCACCAACTCTAATTCCTGTAAACAGTGGGGCTCACTTTTAATATTTGATTTATAGAACATTATTTGTTTCATGACAATTACTGCCCGTGATGCAACTGAGATAAATAAAATGATGTGGAAAGTGCATATTCTTCTAAACACTGTACAGAATATTATTTACTGCCTTGATAACTCCCTTAATTATAATAGCATTTTTAGAATAAGAAAAGGGCCCATGATCCACTGAATTCTACTAGACCCCCAAGACTATTTAAAACATGTAGTTTAAAATTCCTGCCACTTGATTTGTTTTAAGATTCTCCACAAACAAAAGAATTCAGGTTTTTTTTGGATTGTTGTTGTTGTGGTTGTTTTAGGACAACAGAAGAATGAGTTTAGGGAGTATTTGTATCAGGGAAAATACTGACTATAGAGTGCACAATTTGTGACCCACCAAGCTAAACACAGCTCACCAGCAGGGTTAGAATGATTAAGTACTTGCTGATGGCCCCAGGAGTTCAGAAGGGCCCACTGCCAACGCTGCTGACCCTGCCACCAGAACCTCTGCCGGGTGCCTCTGCCACCATCAACCTGTGCTGTGGAACAGCTGCTGCTGCTCTCCACTACTGCCATCTTCATTCATTCACCTCCTTCATCTTTCTCCTGGACATATTTATCTGACAGTGGTGTTTATTATCAGAGCATAACTACCCCTCAGCTCTGTTCTATAGCAACCAGCCACCATGAAGCAGTCACTAAAATGCAATTCCTCGCGTTGGCATTGGGTATTGCACCCTAGGGAATCTAACATGGTGGCTACTCACTGTGGAATGGAACTGAGTGGTGGCTTTGCTCCCATTGTGGTCTAGTGGTTATGGCATTGGACTAGGACTAGGGAGACCTGGGTTTTAGTCCCCACTCTACCATGAAGCAAACTGAGTGACTTTAGACCAGTTAATGACTCGCATCCTAACCTACCTCACAGGGGGCGTTGCTAGACGAGGCCTTAGCGCGCCTTGAGAGCCGGTTTCCCTGCTGTGCTTCCACATGACGCACAGGGGAATCCGGCCCCAGGCCGCACTGAAGCCTCCTCTAACGCGCCATCGCCCCGCCTCCCTGCCGGCTTATCCCGGCAGGTCTAGCAAGGCCCAGGGTTGTTATGAGGATTAAATAGAGAGGAGGTGGGCCATGTATCCCACCTTGGGCTCCTTGGAGGAAAGGTGGGATACAAATGTAATAAATACCTAAATAAATAGTGCTGTGGCTGGGTAAACACATCCAAGGGGATGAAGAACATCAGCAACTGTTGGTGATATGCAACAGCCACAGCTGCATCGCATGTGTGTGTGTGTGTTGGACAGCAGAGAGGATGGCAGGAGCATCAGCATTACCAATGGAAGCCAGGTTGCTGCCCACCAACTATGTATTATGGCCTGCCAGTTTCCTGCAACTCCTCCTTTTTGAGCTATCAGCAAAAACCAGAGGTTTATCAAGTTCCACGTGGGCTACCATTCATTGGTGATGAATAACTATATGGATGGATGGTTCTCAAGCCACTGGTGTAGTGACAGGATGTTATGAAAAAAATCTCACCTCAGTATCAAAACCAAGTTCAGTCTCCAAGTGTGGATCCTTATGTAGTTAAAATAGCACCATCTATGCACAAGAGGAAGGCATCAGCAGGCTTGGGGGGAACCTAGGATTTGCAGAAGTACAAAAAGTCTTTTGGTGAACCCCACTAAAGCTGAGACAGGGGCAGACTTAAACCAGCCCAAAGAAGACTGAGCATGCCCAATGGCTATAGCATGCTGTCTGGGAGAGGGGAAATGAAAAATCAAGGGATAAGGAGGGAATAGAACGGAGTATCCTAGAACTGGATATGACTGGCTAAATTCCTGAAAAGGAGCACCCCACGTTTTATATAATCCCAACACTTGAGGTTTACAATGCTCGATCAAAATAATTTTACAAAATGCTACAATTTCTTTAACAGTATGATCAGAAATGCCATTGATTGGGAGTGTTTAGGCCAGATTTCCTAACGTGAAAAGTTAGGCTGCAATCCATTTACCATGTCAGAGAAGCCACTCAGCTGGAGAGAGGAGACTCACTTCTCTAAAGTGCAGAAGTTCTCTGTGGGATATTTACTCAATAACATCATCTATGAAAAGTCTTCTCAAAGTTGGAGCCACAATGAAATTCTTATGTTAAAAAAACCACTGGGTATCCAGGGATGAAATAAAGCATTCTATGTGAGATCTGCTCTTATTTATTTATTTATTGCATTTTATACAGCCCAATAGCCAAAGCTCTCTGGGCAATTAAACTTCAAATGTAGACAAGCACATGAACAAGAGTAGCAGCAACAACTCTTCTTGGGTGTTACAACTATTCAGATATTTTAAATCATGCCCTTGATCTATTGGCTCCTGCATGGTTTTGTGTCTCCTGTGGCTTGTCCCATGGTCTACAATGTTGATCAATGTACTAGCATACAAACATAAACAGATGTGATCCTCACTGGATCAAATCAAGTTCCCTGTTGTCCAGAATTATTTTTCTAGCAATTCTCTGCCAGATTGCTCTGTAAGCTCACAATCAAGTCATGAAGGGGATGGTTTCTCCTCCTCCTCCTCCTCCTCCTCTACCTCCTCCTTCTGTAACTTGCCTCCATTCTCTGCTTCTCAGGGACATTTTGCTTCTAAACATAGAAGCCACAATCCAACACAAAATTAAGCATGTTTGAGCTCTTTCATTTGAGTGGGCTGTAGTTCAGTGATTGAGTACCAGATGCAATTCCTGGCTTCTCCAGAGTTAGGAAAGACCCTGCCTGGAATCTTGGAAAGCCACTGACAGTTGACATAGGTGAACCGCCCAGAGAGCTCCGGCTATTGGGCGGTGTAGAAATGTAATAAATAAATAAATAAATAAATAAATAAATAAATAACTTAAACTCGGGGGCCAAATCTACCACCCCCCAGGGGTCTTAAAGTGGACTAATGTATACCATCTTAAATAATCAATTACATATCCAGTAAATGAAAAATTCCTAACCTATTAAAATAATTCAGGTATTATTTACAGTAGGGTGACCATATGGAAAGGAGAATACAACAACACAGAAGGCAGCAGTTGGAACAGACACAATAGAATAATGCTAACCAGCACACAACTGCTATAATATTAAATGTTATCAAAAGAACTGGGGTGGTAAACAGACATTTTATCTAACTTATCATAAGGTGAACAAACATTTTATATAACTTAACATATATTAAATGTAAGAATACAATGATAATTTACAAAAACCAAAAAAAATAGTTTTGCAATAATCAAGCGTTTACGAAAACAAATTGTTACCAATATCCAAACATAAATGGTTTACAAAAACAGTGATAACTGGATTACAGGCCTCCGGCTTCTTTCACCTGTTTGGCAACTGCTTTGTCAGAGTCAGAATATCACAACTATGTTTTTCAGTTGTGATATTCTGACTCTGACAAAGCAGTTGCGAAACAGGTGAAAGAAGCCGGAGGCCTGTAATCCTGTTATCACTGTTTTTGTAAACCATTTATGTTTTGATATTGGTATCAATTTGTTTTCATAAATGCTTCATTATTGAAAAACTATTTGTTTGGTTTACCACCCCAGTTCTTTTGATATCATTTAATATTTTAGCAGTTGTGTGCTAGTTAGTATTATTCTATTGTGTCATATGGAAAGGAGGACAGGGCTCCATCTTTGACAGTTGTATAGAAACGGAAATTTCAGCAGGTGTCATTTGTATATATGGAGAACCTGGTGAAATTCCCTCTTCATCACAACAGTTAAAGCTGGTCGCTCTACAAAAGAGGGCAGAGCTCCTCCAGTTTTAACTGTTGTGATGAAGAGAGAATTTCGCCAGGTGCTGCATGCATACAAATGACACCTGCTGAAATTCCTTTTTCTATGCAACTGTTAAAGATACAGGAGCCCTGTCCTCCTTTCCATATGGATGCCCTAAATTTTACAGTGTATTGTTTTTAATGCCCCCCATCCAAAGTGCAGCTATTTTTCAGTTGCTGTGGGGAATTTGAACATTTTTCCTCAACAGAATTGCCGTTGTCTGGAGGTAATTTTTCTTCTGTGGGGAGAAACAGTATTCCACACACACACCCAGCACTCAGACTGGAAAACATCTTGCTGAGAAATGCAATTTTCTTCCCAACTAGTACTGTTGTGTTTCATGGGCTATAATTGTGTGAGGACCATGGGCACCTACTTACATCCCTTGTCCCCATGACATCACTAGTTATCAGTGACAGAACTGCTCCCCTCTGGGCCCTTGCTAAGACAATGCACTGGCTTCAGTTTAAAGTGAAACAGAGTTCAGGAGTTCTACAAGGAAGCTTACTTATTATTTGTAAATTTTACACTGCTCGTTTGAAGAACAGCATCCTTAAAGTGGTTTGCATTTTTTCACTTTTTTAAAAGTAATTAAAGTAATTTAGGGCGCAACCCTATGCTGGGACTTTTTTCTGAAATCTCTATTCTGCATAGTCCAAGGGTAATCTGTGACCCCCACAATGATGTTGGACTCCAACTCCCATCAGCCACTTTCAATATGGCCAGTGTTCAGGGATGATGAAAGTTGTAGTCCAACCATATCTGGAGGCCTACAGGTTTCTCACGTCTGTTATATTTAACCTAATTTATACTTAACCAAGGCACAGAGTGGACAATGGAATAGACAGAGCTTTGCAACTAACAAAGTAGCAGGAGAGTAACATTGAAATAACTCCTTCCAGGCCTCCCTCCCCTCCACTGAATCTTGCATTGCCATTTGGATTTGGATTCCTTGGAGAGGCTGTGAAATAACCTAGTTCATCGACCATACAAGCAGAGAAGAGAAACGTGAAAGAATCATAAATCCATGGCCATTGTCACCATGACATGCTAGTGGCACATTATATCAACAGTGTTTATGCGGGCAGATTAATCAGTTATTTAGTTATCACTTAGCAATTACAAGGGTGGCTGGGGAATGGGGGGTGGGGAAGAAGGCCTGTAGTATTTGAATTGATGGAGTGGCAGACATCAAATAATGAACCCCTCCTGAGAATAATTGTATTTTCCCTGCTCTATTTATTTCTTACAAAAGGAAGGGAGAGTGATCTCAGAGAAGGTTGCACTATCGCTGGCAAGACACACACAGGCTGGTGCTGGATCCTAATTCTTCATTTAATAACACTAAGGCCTCATCTACACCAAGCAGGATATTGCACTATGAAAGCAGTATATAAAAGGCAGGAGCCACACCAAGCAGGATACAGCAGTATGAAAGAGGTGTGAAAGCAGTATATGATGTGTGTCAGTGGGCCCCAACGGTTGTCCGTGCACTTCAATACCGCTATAAAGCAGTAGTGTGGCTCCTGCCTTTTATATACCGCTTCCATAGTGCAACATCCTGCTTGGTATAGGGTTAGGGTCAGGGAGGATGGGCTGCTCTCTCCGCCCTCAGAAGGGGAGATCCATAAAAAAATCCTATGGCCCCTGGGAAACTCTTGCCCCTAGGAAACATAGAACTGCACTCTTCTGAAACACAATAACGGAAGAAGTCCCTGCGTCTTTTCCTGAGGGGTGTGACTTTTGTCCATTTTCATCATGCTTTGAAAGGTCCTAAGGGTTTGTTGGTAGGCAAAAAAATATTTCTTGTTCAAGCAGGCTTTCAGTTTGTAAAACGGTCTGTTCAGTTGGGTGCTGTTTTCATTCTGTAATTTTAGGTGTATTTTTATGTGTGTTTTAATGTATCTGTTTTATTATTGTTTTTAGTGATTTTTAAAAAGTGTTTATGATAGTTAGCTGCCTTGAGCGCCATTTCTTTGGTGGAAAGATGGGGGTATAAATCAAATAATTAAATAATTATTAGGATAGAAATAAAAAGAGAAAGAAAAAAATAGTGTAAACACACTTCCAACCCTTTGAGATTTATGTCAAATGCCAAGACTAACTTGGCCACAGTGTTATCAAACACCAATGAATGTGTCCGTGTCCTCCCAGAGTGCAGGACATGGAATAACGGGCTCAAGTTAAAGGAAGCCAGATTCCAGCTGGACATCAGGAAAAACTTCCTGACTGTTAGAGCAGTGCGACAATGGAATCAGTTGCCTGGGGAGGTTGTGGGCTCTCCCACACTGGAGGCATTCAAGAGGCAGCTGGACAAGCATCTGTCAGGGATGCTTTAGGGTGGATTCCTGCATTGAGCAGGGGGTTGGACTCGATGGCCTTGTAGGCCCCTTCCAACTCTGCTATTCTATGATTCTATGACATGGAAACCACAATGGACCATAGTTATGGATGGTTTCTCATTTAAGTACCTAGCGCATTTTAGCTTGTAAGATAGCATTGTTAAGTTGTACGGCAATATCATTACAAAAGGGAATATGGATTCCACCCCCTCCCCCCAAAGGCATTTTTCTCTGTATAGGCTAAAATGAAAGGGAGAGAGAGAGAGACCAATATACTTTCAGCCTCTAATACTGCGTTGTCTGCCTGTAAATCTCAGTGGTCTCTTAATGTTGTAAAAACAGAAAGATATTCCTTAATCCAAAGTAGCAGCATACTGTAAGACTTCAGACTAACAGTAGGGGAGGTGGAATGAAGTATACAAACATTTTCATCCCCCACAAAAAGCATTCCCCATTTAAGCAATTGTTGTACCCCATTCTGAAAGGGTGCAAAACTGCCCACAAGGGGAGGGGTATCAGGTGAAGAGGGAATGCCAAAGAAACCAGGCCAATGTGTCCTCATTCAGATCCTGATGCATAGTTGGGGCAGAAGATGGATGGAGATGGGCATCAGGTGGTGCCTCTGTATGCATATCCCATTGAAAGACATGTACTGTGGAGAACATTGAGATCTCAGTGTGCACAGACAGGCATCAAAATATGGATATCATCAGTCCATACTGCATCACTTTCAGCAAGATGTGCATCTGGATATGTGTTTAAGTGTGCACATCCCCAAGAACATTCTGCCTCCAACCAATCATATTTCCCCTGTTCCCAGAACAGTTTTGCAACTTAACATTGATTTTCCTGTTATCAATAATTTGCAAAAGTGGGTGGGGTGGGGTAGAATATTTGATTGATTAAATGCACTTGCAGCAGTTTTTTTTTTTTTTTTAAGCAGAGAGTCTGCTTGAAGCATGGAGGAAACGGCAAGCTGAATGACTCAGTCAATACTGGAACACCTGGTAAGGGCATCAGTCAGTTAAGGCCTAATCTACACCAAGCAGGATATTGCGCTATGAAAGCAGTATCTGGCACGTATCAATGGGCCCCAACAGTTGTCAGTGCACTTCAATACCGCTATAAAGCAGTAGTGTGGCTCCTGCCTTTTATACACTGCTTTCATACCACTTTCATAGTGCAATATCCTGCTCGGTGTAGATTAGGCCTTAGAGTGCTTGTGTAGCAAGGATTCTGGGCGTTACGAACGAGCAGAAAAAGCGGCAAGTGTTGTTTCGATGTAAATTTATGTGCTTCAGCCCTAGTTTAAATCATGTCCATTCAAAAAATGATAAATGCAAACTGGTCAGATGCAAAGAGGAGCTACTAGAATGATCTCAGGAATAGGCAAAGGCATCCAAGTGCAATTTAGCTTAGGTGAAAATTCAAAGGTATTTAGGGCACAATCCTATGCATGTTTAGGCAGACAAGAGTCCTACAACTTCCAGCATCCCTCAGCCAGCATGGTTGTAGGACTTTTTCTGTCAAAATATTTATTTATTCATTTATTTCATCTATAACCAACATTTTTCCTATTGCAAGGAACTCAAGATGGCTACATGATCCTCCTGTAAATATTCATAACATTGCACCATTAATTTGTTAAGGAAGCCTGAGCAGGACAGAAATAAACAAGTGCATGATTTCTGCCACTTACATAGAAAAATCTATTTTATCTATCTATCAGGTAATACTGCAAGACTTCAGATTCTAATATTACTGCATAATGCTAATGCACAGAGGCCATTATTTAAATCCATTTGGTAACCAACATGTTTGGTGTCTCGTGCTAGAGTTCAGTATTGGTCTGCTTGCAAAAGAAAAGTGTATGGAAGCAGCTGAGTAATTGCTATTATCACATGTCTTTGATCCAGAAGTGTAGTGTTTCTATCAAAAATTCCTGAAGACACAGTATAAGAAAAACCTGGTAAATTGTAGCTGATTTATTATATGACGTGGGCACTATCTCTTTATTCTATTTACCAATATGATGGGTCTCAAGAGATTGCTGTGAGTTATGACTAATGGCCTAAATTCAAAGGAATTTCTCCCATGTGTAGAAATATTTTGTAGGCTGCAACCCTATATGTGAGAATAAGCCCTGAAAAACGTGGCAGGACGTGTTTCCAAGTAAACATGCATAGGGGATCCAGGTTTGAGAGGGTCCTCTGTGCAAAGTGACCTCTAGTGGAGGATGTTGGTAATGGGCCTCTTGGGATGGCAGGCAGGACTGGAGTCCTCTCAATGATGCTGCAAGCAGATTGGGTGGCTGAGTCCCGTTGCATTTTAATTAGTGCTGTGCCAGAAATTTCTTCCATATTTTTTCAACCTTTCTCTTTCAGTTTGATGAAAAAAGACATTATTTTCGAAAACAACATTCAAAGTTGAAGAAAATTTCAGAGAAATTTTGATGGGTTGGTTTCAGGTTTTTTGTGTTTACCTTACTTAGGAAGTGTCCGAGGGTTATGTGCAAGTGTCTTTTTCTTTTTCATTGTACAATCATCTAATCAGGTGATGCTACTGCCACTTGTAGTGGCAGCACCCCCCCCTACTAAAAGTCCTTATGAAAAAAAGAAAGGTGCTGTGCTAGAACCACTACCAATGGTGAGCCCTGCCTGTCAGAAACTGTTGAGAATTTCTCCGCCCCCTGGAGAAATTCAGTGAAATTGTCCCCCCAATTTCTCTGCCCCCAATTAGGGTGGAGAATTTTGACAGACCATTTGTAGACAGCTCTAATTTTAATTTCCCTCAATGCCCTAGAGTGGTTTCCAAAGGATATATATTATATTCACTCGTGAGAGCTTCTCTTAGTTTAGAATCTATCTTTTAGTTCCAGTCTCCAATCTGAAACCAAAACTTTTTTCATTGTGACCCTGTATCTTTAATGATGGAGATAGGTGTTTTCAGTAGCAAAGGCTTTTGACCTCTTTCATGATAGTCAAATGGCCATAATGTTGTATATTACACATTAGAGACATATTTTAGTGCACTGGTAGTATGCGTATACTCTCGTACATACACCGTGGTGCAAATTGCTTTGTTTTGGGGATTGGCTGGATTAACTGAAGTTATTCATGCTGTTCTGAAACCTCAAAACACCTAACATCTGGACATTTTTTCATTCATTCATTACATTTCGGTACTGCCCAATACACAAAGCTCTCTGAGTGGTTCACAATATGAACCGTACATGCAAATATATAGAAAAGATTGCTCCAGATGAATTCATGCATGCATGGTCAACTTCAAACCCTCATGTTTCTTCTTTAATCAATATGATCTCATGAAATTAATACAAGAAATCTCATATTATATTAAAATGGCATGTGATTCAGACAACTTAAATTTTGAGTTAATGAGCATGGGTAACATATGCTAAAATGTAGTTAAAAATTAATGACAGAAAGTATCTCCAAGCATGGCACCATAATAAAGTCAGTCCCTGCTGAAACTATTTTTCAACAACGGTTATTAATTTTGTCATGCATTCATGCATCAGAGCTGCTCCATTATCACACTTCTTCGTGGAACTCCCCAAAGCTTTGGGCAAGATTCCAAATTAACTGATATAAGGCAGAAAATGAATATTATTCATGGAATATTAGTAGTCATGGGCAGGCTAGGGCACATCTGTCAAATCAAGTGGTGACACCTCTCAGAAATGATGAGCCATCCTGATACATTTACAGTTGGGTGGACATTTTCCAGCTTTTATTTGCCATCTTACCCTGCCTCCGAACTAACGGTGGGGAAGGCGAGAGAATTATGATGACACATGATGTACAAGCTATGTATTTGCTGCACAATGAGCTTAATATAAATCTACATGGGAAAGATGAATTGCTTTTAGAACTGCCTAATACTCCATCTAAAAGAGGGCTGTCTTATCTAGCAAAACCAGAAATGCCATTTATATTCCTTCATGTACCAAAAGCAGCTTGTTTTGCTGCAGCTCCTTTAGTGTCAGAACGTTTGCACTTCCCTGTTTGCTTTTTTATATATATAGTTGCCACAATATCACACATGGATTAAGTTTATATCTTCTAAATATAGGTCAGGAACGACTATTAATAAGAAGCTATGTGTAAAATTCAACGTAAATCCTACCTACAGTAGACCTATTGAAATAAATGGGATTTAAGTTAGTAATGATTAATTTTAAGTTCCATTCATTTCAATGGTTCTACTCCTAAGTACGAGTTACACTGGATTTGCTCCATGTCTATAAAAGTATTGAAATAATTTTGCTTTGCGCACGTGCACACACACTGTTCTTGAAGATTTTCGGTATTAAAGGTTGGAAAGAGGGATTGCAAATAATCCAGTGGTAGAGTACCATGCTTTGCATTCATGTTCACTCTCTGGCATCTCCAGCTAAAAGGACCAAATAGCAGGTGACAGGAATGACCTCTATCAGAGACCCTGGAGAGCTACTACCAGTCAGACAATTCTAGGCAATATGGACCAGTGGTCTGACTTTGGATAAGGCACTTCCTATGTTCCTAAACAGATGAACAGCTTTTCAAAAGGAGCTGGAGTGAGAGGTTTCAGAACTGAATTCATCAGCTGCCTGGACATAAAGAGGAGCCCCCTTCAAGCTTTTGGGAACCCTGCCTAGCCAATCAGGGTTCCTCAGAGAGCAAACCTATGACCTCTAGACAGTGTCTGAGGAGACATCTGATACTTGGGATTCCCAGCTCCAAGACTGGAAACAGTACTCTGACCTCAAAGGGAGGAATTGGATCTCTGATCCCCTCCCTCACCCCCTTGCAGCTGGCATGGAAAGAATCATGCCAGCTGCTCTCTGAGGTCAGGAACTTGAATTTGGAGCAGAGGAAAGGGTGTAATTCAGTGGGCAGGGTAGGAAGGAGAGGCCAGGATACAAGTTATCCTAAGGCCTTTTCAGCCTCCTTCCCTCCCCCTCCAAAGGCTCCAGCTAGACAGGCGAAAAAAGCCCATCTAGCACAAAATGCAGGACAGGAGGATGGGATAATGAAGATCACCTATACTGCTCCTCCCAGTCTGCATAGGATGAGCATAAGCCTCTGAGTTTGTAGATTTATGATCACCACAATAGGATTGCACCCTAAAAGCTTTTAGCATTACAACACAAGTAATGCTAAATGTGCATAAAGCCCTTTTAGCACTAACATGAAATGTGCCACTGCTAGGAATGTTGCCAGTGGGTGCATTGGTGCTGGGGTGTGTGGCCAGGCAGTGCAGTCCTACTCCCGCTTCATGCCAAAGTTCCACGCCTAAGGACATGAAGATGCCTCAGGTAAAAAGCATACCTTTTTTCTGTTGTTAACCCATTCATCCTTACATTACTGAAATAGAATATAACAGTTAAACATTTACCTCACTTTTACCTCAGTTTCTTCACATTCCTCTTTTTGGGTGAGGCATTTCCTCTGTTTTTGTGATTCATAAGTGCCCACTCTACTAACAATATGGTAAATGACACAATGACTTATATAGAATGGTCTGTAGTTACAAATAGCTATTAATGGCTAGCCTTGGAGCAAGGAGAGGCAGGCACCTGGGACATTTTACAGCAGCTGCAGTTGGGCCAACTTACCATCTTTCTGGCTCTGCCTGGCACTGTGTTTTGCTGCCTGAGAGAGAAGCTACCCTCAAGCTGAAGGTGGGGGGTAAATTTTCCCCAGGCAAATTACAACTGCTTTGGGTCAGCTGTATTCAAGGTGCACCGCCAAAGGCAGGGTCACCCCTTTGTGGGGAGACCTTCAGGAGGGACGCAAGGGCAAGGGACACTCCCCCCAATTTAAATCATCATCACTGCTGACATTTAAATGTTTGAACTGAGGAAATGTTCTTGTACTAATTTTCCCCACCCCTTCACCTTGTAAACTTAAATCTCCATTAAAAACTACATTTTATTATAAGGCCTGACATATTTTCTTCTAGTATTTTAAAGATGAACAAAGCTGGTGTTAAATTATAATATCCTCCTTCTCTTCTATTCTCTCTCCCCTTCTCTATTACTAGACTGTAAAATTCATTTTCTCTAGCAGTTAATTTAATTTGTAGTCCAGCCTCAAGCTTCAGAGGGCTTGATGAACTGAATGGAGAAAATATACCCAGCAATGGTGAGTTTCATTTTCAGAGCCATGATGCAAAAATAAAGATCGTCATTCATTGCTCATAAAGGAATGCCTCAAAACTATTGTTATTTAATTGAGGGAGCTAGTATGTAGTGATGCTCAGGGCCTTATGTAATGCAGCCCTAGGATATAAGAGTTCATCCACAAAATATGTCACATATTAAAAGACATTTTTTAAATTAAACACTCAGCCTCCTTCCTTCTCATTGTCAAATGATTTTAATCAATTCTAAAGCTCCTCTTTGTGCCAATGTTTTGTACCCCCGATGCATGAAATACTTTATGGATGGCCCCTAATTACAAATGGTAATGTAATGGTTACAATTCTTTTTGGTGGGGCTAGAGCATTTAGGGCCTGTTCAGACAACACCCTAAGCCATGGTTAGGCCGCTAACCCTTTCTGCAGCAAGTGGTTAGTGAGCATGTTTAAATTGTGGTTATGTAGCCACCATGGTTAGGAATAATTTACACCACACACTAAGTCATGGTTCACATGACATGCTAAGCCATAACTTTTAGCTCAAAATGCTTAACCATGATGGTTTAGTGTGCTGTCTCAACAGGGCCAAAGGGTTCATGATGGATTTTGCTTATATTGTTTTATGGCAGGGAAGTTGAACCTTAGGCCTGGGGGTCAAATCTAGCCTTCTTGAGGTCCCAATGTGGCCCTCTAGCTTTTGCCAGGTGGTCATGTCCCTTCCCCACATCACGACATAAGAATAGCCATACTGGATCAGACCAAGGGTCCATCTAGTCTGTTCACACAGTGGCCAACCAACTGTCGACCATGGACCAACAAAGCAGGACATGGTGCAACAGCACCCTCTCACCCTTGTTCCCCAGCAACTGGTGCACACAGGCTTACTGCCTTGGGTACTGGAGGTAGCACATAACCATCAAGGCTAGTAGCCATTGATAGCCTTTGCCTCCAGGAATTTACCCAACCCCCTTTTAAAGCCATCCAAATTGGTGGCCATCATTATATCTTGTGGTAGTGAATTCCATAATTTAACTATGCACTGTATGAAGAAGTACTTCCTTTAATTTGGCCTGAATCTCCCATCAATCAGCTTCATGGGATGACCCCAGGTTCTAGCATTTTGAGAGAGGGAGAAAAATGTCTCCATATTCATATTTTCCACATCATGCATCATACCTATTTTTCCCCTCTGACCACCAATAATTGGATGGCTTTCTAGATTTTGTAGAGGTTTTTCCCCAGTCTAAAAAGTTGAAATCCTGACTTAGTTACTGATAGCTACTGATATACTGAGGTTTTTTTAACTGACCCCAGAATAGTTGTTTTTAAATGGATATTGTCTGGTTTTGTTTGTATTTTATGCTTTTCATGGTTTAAATTTTGTATATTTCTTTTTAATGTTCACTGTTTTTAACTTTTGTAAATTGCCTAGAGAACTTCGGCTATGGGGCAGTATATAAATGTAATAAATAATAATAACAACAACAACAACAACAACAACAACAACAATAACAATAACAGCTTTAAGCTAAAATATGCTGATATTTTTACCAGTCCCTGGGTTGTTTGTTTCTTTCCTCCTTTGCCTGCTCCATCTCTGTATCCCAACTGTCTTTGTGGGACTGCAGCTCTGGCAAATGAAGAAGGTGGTTTTTTTTTTTTTTACTGCTCTTGCCTGCTATCTCTGAACCCCTGAAGAACCCACAATTCTAGTTTCGCAGGTTATAACAACCCATGGTTTAAACAACCTTCAGTTCACAAACCAACAACAAACCTTGTGGTCTCTTTCTGGGTTGTTCTTGGTTAACCACACATAGTTCTGAGTTTGCACATATCAGCAACCAGCTCATGCCTAGATCCATAACCAGATGAGATATCTTCCTCAGAGGAGGAGAAGTCCACTACCTGGGAGCAAAGGGAGTTAGTTTACACTGTTAGAGTCTTCTACACTGGAAAATGCCCTACCTGGGAAGTTTAAGTAATCAGGGAACCTCATGACCCATCAGTGGACACACAAACCATTCTTAGACCTCCCACTGTCATCCCCAGGACCCTAGGTAATTATTCCAAGATGAAGGCCACACATGAAATCATAAGACTTTCCCTCTCTGAGCCATACCTAGCGAGAGGAAGGAAGAACCTGAGCATACTCAGGTCCCCAGCTGATGCTCTAGGAAGGACCAGGGCAATGGGAATAGCTATAAAACTGGTGTAACATATTCTTCTAAACAGTGCCTTGTTCTCTGGATTGACTCTTTGGCTGGACAGCTCCTCAGCTGCCATGGCCCTGCTTTTGCCCTACTGGACAGTGGCCCAACTACTAGTGGTGCTAAATGGATATGGTTAAAGGTGAATCTGCAACACTACCTGAAAGATATTTTTTTCTGCTTACACTGCTCACCCTTCAAGATGTCTATGTTGAAAAGCACAGTGAACCACTGACATAAAGACTCAGTTATGGTGGCATCATGGCAGTTCTGATAACAAACGTCAGAAAAGCCACTGGTACCAACTTACCCTAAGTTGAAAAATATTTTAGTGGTATTCTTCCATAAAGGCAAAACACTGCAAAGCCAGCCCAAGTTGTCTTGCTATCTGAGTCAGTATAGCAAATGGTGCCTTGATCCCCAAGGCAAGGTGTATAGTATCCAAGGCTTACCTAGTTATTTAGGTTCCTGAGACAGAAAATCCTAGAAGTATCTCTTCCTTGAAATAAAAGTACTATAATTATAGATTACAAAACCAATAAATTGCTGCTTTTTCATAATACCCCATTCTGCCAAATGCTAGGGCCAGCCCTGACAAATTGCTTTTTGATGGCATTGTAAAGTGTTTGCCATGCTAGCTGGGGGATGCTGCGAGTTGTAATCCAACACATCTGGAGGACTCCAGGTGGGAGAAGGCTGCTCTAAGATCCTGGTTCACAGAAAGTGAAACTACGCCAAAAGTATAACATTATTTAGACTTGCTAGCTACTGAACAGTAATAGCCTAAAAGAACACTTGTATTGAACAGGAATGGCCTAAAAGAACACTGTGGTTCAGCATACATTTGACCCACTTGCAGTTGCCAGTTCACACAAACATTGACTTTGCACAAACTCAGCTTGGTCAGGACTCAGGAGCACAGCAACAGCAAAAGGTATATGATATGATAACAGCAACAGGAAGGGGTCTGTGAAGTTTTCTACAAAAGGGAAAATTGAATATCTGTGCCAAGACCCACTATAGAGAATGCTTCCATGGAAATCCTTAGATCTTGGGCCTTTCAGACGGGCGAATCTCCTTTTGAAGTAGGAGAAAACCCTCACTACAGGCCTCTACAGATAGAACCAGACTGATAGTTCACTCAGGAGAGGATTCTGTTTTGGAAGCTGAAACTATCACAATACAGAGAAGAATTCAGACAGAGCCTACATATTTTGAAGTACTTCAATGCTGGCTTTATTATACCTTTTCCCCTTGAGTACCTAGTCCAGCAAATTCCATTATTTTTATTGATGATGATGATGATGATGATGATGATGATGGCACCATCAATATGCATGGTGCTTTTCAAAGTATAAGAGGGCAAAACCCCTACAGGGCTTTCTTCTTATGGAGTCTTCCCAGGATTATTATGGGCAAAATAGATATGCATTCCCCTTTCCTCCCCAATTTTTGGTCATTTCCATTGTGGGGAAGTTCCACGTTCCATTTATACAGTCTGTAGGTGGTGCTGTAATATTACAACATTATTCAGCCATCCCATTTATTACTGCATTTTTGGCAAGTTAAATCATGGCAGAATAGAGCTAAAAGTGGTGGGACAGGCACTGGAAGATGGTGACATCATGAAAAGGACCTGCAAACTTCAGTGAGTAACTGATCTTGATTGCGCTACATAAGCTTTGCGTGAAGGAGCTCTAAAATTCAGCACAGGAGACAACAGAGGAAAAGGGAATGCGGCTGAGGCAGCAGAAAACAGGAGAAGAACATGCCATTATTTCAGTTAAGCGGGGGTTGTTTCTTTCTTTATCTAGGATTTATTTTTTTCTGTTCTGGTCATCTAGTAAGAGGCCTAACACTGAACTGGATGACCAGTTCATTCCATCAAGTGTGACAATGCAATTATCCCCACGATTCAACAAAACAGGAATAGTTAACAATGTGCAGATATTATATATCGCATTGCTGGCTTTCTGTGGGCCAAAGCAGACATTGGTTTAAATGTGTGTCTAGCAGCTATGTCTTTCCCCCCATTTTTATTCTAGAATAGGTGCAGGGATCCTGCTTTGGCCCCTTCTTAACTGTTCTTAATAGTAATGTACATCAGAAGAAAAGGATCACATAAGAATTGTCCCCCTGATCTCTGCAATAAAGGATTACATACATAATAGAACTGAACAAAAGGAAGATAAAAAAATTAATTTACATAGCCATAAGCAAAATTAATTTGTTCCCACTGCCTGCTTATATCTATTGTTTAAGGCATTATAAATGGAAAACAACTTGTGATGTTTGCTTAAATGAAAAGCTATTCCATTTCACACATGGTGTTCCACAGTAGCAAAACTAATCAGGAACCAGTTTGAACAATATGTTGCTTCATATTTAAAATCCTGATACATTGCCCAGTGCACAGTTATGCTATCATTTTTTTTCACCCCGTAAGAGACAAGTACCTCTTTTTTGTTACACAATTTTGATGTCTAATGGTGTTTTGCATGATCTTACAGCAATAAAATCTATCAGGGTTAGCATATTTACTTATTCTGGGGGTAAAAAAAGAAAAGAAAAGAAAAGAAAATTAGTCCTTGTTTAAGTTTGCAATCCTACTTCTGAGTAAACAAAGTGCATGAGTAGAAGTCATTGGGTTGGTTCCAGAGTTAAACTGGATCAACGAGATCCCTGCTTCCTCCTTCCCATGGCAGCCCCTCCCAGCGTCCTGAAAATGCTACACAGATGAGGGTGAGCTGTGAGGAAGGGGACCCCCCCCCCAAATTCAGGTGGAGGAGGGCAAAGACTTCTTGGAAGGCAGGTCCTGGATCCAACCTTCTTGCTCAAAAGAAGGCATTATATGCTGATTTCTATAGATTTCCCCCCTTGCTGATACTGCCACTATTGCATAACACGCTAACCTTCAGTGGTTTTGGCGGTGGGGTGCAAGAGGCTGCAGCAAGAAGGAGTGCTGAGAAAGCCTTTAAAGGGTGTCACACAGTAGTGTGGGTGGGTAGGTACCATAGCTCAGCGGCAGAGAGCACCTGCTTTGCATGCAGAAGGTTCCAGGTTCAATACCTGGCATCTCCAGTTAAAAAGATCAGCTTGCAAAGTAATGGGAAAGATCCTTCCCAGTCTGCCCAAGAGCCAAGGCTAGTCAGTGCACATTGTCATGGCTCTACTGAAGGAGAGGAGCTGGAGCCCCCAGGGAACTAGGGCACCCCAGAACAAATGTTGCCCCCAACCCAGCAGGATCAAATACTGTCCCCAGACCAGCTGGTCAAGAACTCACCACTCCTGAAGATTTGCATTTTCTCGCTGGGGACCTAAGTCAATCCTTTTTTGACAGACTAAAAAGTCTTTTTGAAATCTGAGGAATAAATCCAACAAATCCTCCTCTTTCCTCACCCATAAGCAGAGTCAAATTGTTGTGATATTCTGACTCTGACGAAGCAGTTGCAAAACAGGTGGAAGAAGCCGGAGGCCTGTAGCTTAGTTATTGTGAACTATTCAGTTATCACTCTGTTTTTGTAAACCATTTGTGCTCGGTTATTTGTTAACAATTTGTTTAGTTTCATAAGCTATTTATGCTTGATTATTGCAAAACAGTTTTTGTTTTTTTGTAAACTATCATTGTATTGTTATGTTTGCTATATGATAAGTTATAAAGTGTTTGTTCACCTACGATAGGTTATATAAAATGTCTGTTTACCATCCCAATTCTTTTGATATCATTTAATATTTTAGCAGTTGTGTGCTGGTTAGCATTACTCTATTTTGCAGGTCCATCCCTGTCAGGAGAACAATCCTCTGGCACCCAGGAGTGCCATCACCTCAACCAACAGGCCAGTAGCCCACCCCCACCCCGGTGAGATGGAGTGCTTGCTTACAGAGAAGGACTCCTCAGGAGAAGGGTTCTGAATAGGGAGTTCTGATTGCTGCAGCTGAGCTCTGGGTGGGGCTCAGCAGGCTTTGGGATAAAAGCCTTCACTGTAGACCTAGTCAGGGATGGAACAATAAAGTTCTTTCAGCTCCTGTGTTGTAGACCTTGCCCTGTAATTGATGCTCCATGTTACTGATCTCTGACGTTATTGACTCTGGACTGTGTAATGTATCTGACTGAGTGACCGTGGTTTGACCTTTACCTATTATCTGGACCAACCTTGCCATAGCCTGTGTTGAAGTCTCCTCACAATGACTCCTTGGCTACTAATATTATTGACTCCTCCCTGCTCTGTCCCCAGCTACACAGCTGATGGAGGGGATCTTGTGTAAGTTGTGCAAGGAGAATGCCTGGATGCAAATCTCTCTCTCTCCCCCACCCTTCCACTGTTTTGTCCTGTCAAAAGTACCTAATTTTGGCTCTGGCCAGGCCCACTGTTGGAATGTGTAATGACAGGTGTGGCCTGAAGTTATGTGGACCACAACAGGAAAAAAAGATTCTCCATTCTTCTTGTACACTCTAAGCCCATTTCTGAACAGACACTGTATAAAGGAGATCTTTATAATGCCACACCCAGTCCATAAAATGGGAAGAATAACTTTGACCTATTTCATAGTATTATCAGAAAACAGCTAAATGTGATATGAAAACAATGATCATAAATAAATGAAATCTGTCCACAAGCATACTTGTCTCTTTTGTGAACTGGGAGAAGAACATTATCTATGAATATAATGAGAAATGTGTTTTTTGTGCCAAAGTGTTCCAGAAATTATTGCCCATTTTGGCTTGCTCATTCACCTGCTCTGCCCTTCATAAAAAGTCATATGTTTAATTTTTTTTCTTATGTTGCTCAATGAAAGCAAACTTAAACGGAGATAATAGAAGGACTTGTGTCCAGGTTTGAGGTTGCCTTGTTAGCTCCAGCCTACTTATGTAAGAACAATTCTACTGACTTTAACGTGACTACTCTGGAACAAGCAGTTGTAGAAACATGCATGGCTTTGCTTCAATGGCTGCTTCATTTGTTTGAGGCTAGGTGCTTATAAATCATATTAAGAACATCATTCCTCTTGTGTTTTGCTGATCCTGTAATCTGCTTGCTGTTAGCAAGCTTTTAAACTGACTGTACTCATCATGAGACAAACTGTTTGGGGGCATTCAGCCACAGTAGTTCAATGAGTATTACAGCAGGAGGCCTAATTGCACTAGCCCCCCAAGGGGCTGTGTTACATAGCAGTTAAAGGACACCTGCATATTGCCAGAAGAAGTGTGATTAATTTTTTTTACTCTTGTATGTGTGTACCTAATCTAATCTGTATCAGGACCCTAGCATGGGGAAAGGGGAGGTTTTAAGATCTGGATTGAGGGTCCTGTGCCTAGTCCAGAATAAAAGGTTTTTTGTTCTGTTTTTTAAAAAGGCATCAATGCCCTATATAGATTTCATAGAATCATAGAATAGCAGAGTTGGAAGGGGCTTACAAGGCCATCGAGTCCAACCCCCTGCTCAATGCAGGAATTAAAGCATCCCTGACAGATGGTTGTCCAGCTGCCTCTTGAATGCCTCTAGTGTGGGAGAGCCCACAACCTCCCTAGGTAACTGATTCCATTGTCGTACTGCTCTAACAGTCAGGAAGTTTTTCCTGATGTCCAGCTGGAATCTGGCTTCCTTTAACTTGAGCCCGTTATTCCGTGTCCTGCACTCTGGGAGGATCGAGAAAAGATCCTGGCCCTCCTCTGTGTGACAACCTTTTAAGTATTTGAAGAGTGCTATCATGTCTCCCCTCAATCTTCTCTTCTCCAGGCTAAACATGCCCAGTTCTTTCAGTCTCTCTTCATAGGGCTTTGTTTCTAGACCCCTGATCATCCTGGTTGCCCTCTTCTGAACACGCTCCAGCTTGTCTGCATCCTTCTTGAATTGTGGAGCCCAGAACTGGACACAATACTCTAGATGAAGCCTAACCAGGGCCGAATAGAGAGGAACCAGTACCTCCCGTGATTTGGAAGCTATACTTCTGTTAATGCAGCCCAAAATAGCATTTGCCTTTCTTGCAGCCATATCGCACTGTTGGCTCATATTCAGCTTGTGATCTACAACAATCCCAAGATCCTTCTCGTTTGTAGTATTGCTGAGCCAAGTGTCCCTCATCTTGTATCCCCCATCTTGTAACTTGGGAGGGATGATCCCTCCATTTCCCCGGGATAACAGAGATCTCAGTTATCCCGGGTTTACCTGCGGTCCTGGGACAATCCTGAGGACTGCGGGTGGTGTGGGTGCCCATCAGGGCCAGCTGATGCCCTAAGCACAGCCCAATAACGGTGCCCCCTTGGCCCTTCCATTGCTTAGCCTGCAAGACATTAAGACTCAATAAGAGCTGAAGGTGAAATAAGACATTTAAAACTCAGTTTTCTTCAAGGCCATTCCCCCACGGCAGGTTGAAATGAAACAAAAAATCAATGCCTGGTTGATTCAGTGTAATAAAATAAAGTGCCCTCCTTGTCCATGATGTCTGGGGATGATAGAAATTGTAGTACAAAACATCCCCAGTTGGGGAGGGCAAGTCTTCAGTTTCTGCTGACAGCTTTAGTGGCAGCTGCAGCTCTTCCCCTGTAGTGGGCCACGGGTCCAATGCTGGTTTTTTGTAGGGGGGAACAGGAGCACAGCTCTGGGTTATTCAGAGCAGGTATGATGTAATCTGTAAGTGAATGAGGTGATGATGAGGCTTTCAAGGTTTAATATTGTGTAAGAAAATGAGGAAAATAATAAAGTAGAGGCTGGATATGTCTTTCCTTTCCTGGGGCTATTACTTCTCGCTAACAACAGTTTCTGTCCTAACACTTCTTTGCAAGATTGTTTGCTTTTCTACACCTCTAGACAGGTTTTCAGGCCACGGGGTGCATTTACACAGTGGAGGCTGGTGACTCCAATGTCAATAGTGTGGTGAATCCACTCCAGATTTCAGTCATAACCAACCAGAACTCTAAAGGAGCTATTGAAGCACCTTGAATAGCTACTTTAGAGTTATGACTAATTTTCACTGAAACCTGGAGTGGATTCACTGCCCCATTACATTTACCACTGTTGGCGCTGCATTTATAACCTGCTTTCCCATTCACAGAAAGTTCTGACATGAATAGCATAGTCCTCTGGAACTGGAGCACTACGAAAAACCACAGGCCACGAAAGCCAGGCAAAGTCCACGGCCATCTCCTTTTCATGTTTGCAGAGGTGAAGACTTTTAGCCTTCAAGGGAGCAGCCCACCTGGTACAGTCCTAAGAGCCTTGAAGAACAGAAATTGCATGCCTTGACAGGCACATGTGTCACTTCCTTTCTAAAAGCAACATGTAAAATACTAGGGAATAAGTACATGGCAGGGAACAATTCTGCTTTGAATGGGAACAATTTGATGCCACTGATTCATTGGTTGATTGCAAGGAGTGAGGGGCCAGTCCCTGGAACAGCACAGCAAAAGATTTCAAGACTTGCTGGAAGCCGAAGGAAAAATTAAGAGGTACGGCAATGCTGAATGCAAATTACACCCACCTTACACTTTAATGCCATCATCTGCTAAGTGCTGCCTCAGCTGTAGGCGGAGATGACAAACAGATAATTAATGGCTCTCCAAACTTGCCAACCAGGAACCATTTGGAAAAGAGGGTCACTTGGTTATTTCAATTACATAATTTAGTCTTAATAGTTTCACACCAAGCAAAGAAGTTGCTTTAAGCTGTTGCCTTAATTATGCTATCTGCGATCAAATCTAATTGCTATTCTGAAGGAACATTGAGGTTTGTTATAAACTAGAGAAATATTTGTGCTGTTATTTAAAACAGATTGTCAGGAGCTGTCCAGCTGAGGAGTTCCTTGCTGTGAGAGAAGCCTCTGTTAGTGTAAAAACTATGCTGCAAATTTCTTCCACAGGTTTGTTTGTTTTTGCCATCATGCAAACTGAGAGGGGGAAAATGATTTCCAAATAATGATCAAAGAGGAAGAAGAAAATAGAGAGGCTCTTATGGGTGAGGCTCAGTATACTTGTTTGTACCTTATTTATGAGATGGTCAAAGTGTGTGTGCGCCTATTTCTCTTTGTACAAATATCTATACGGCAGCCTCCCAGCATTCCCGTGCTTCAATTAAAGCATAGGGGAAGACAGATGGGGGGATCGTGTCCTTACCATTGCTCTACTTCTTGCTTCTCTTCCACGTTTGCAATGAGCTGAAATTACCCAGAGAAGAGAGCAGTGACCATATGGCCCATGCAGTTCAATGGGAACAGTGCCCTCAAGTGGGCATTTTATAGCACAACTTTGCCTGCACATGGCAGGAAATACCAACAAATACTGGCTAATTTCAGAAGAGTCAGGTTTTCTATGGCTTAATTTATTATGCTAAAACTGGGAAAAGGAGTAGGAGATGTGCAGGAGGCTGATGATGTCATCAACCCGTGAACATCTGTGAGTGGCCAGGCACGAACATGCTATAAACTGCTTATTTAAAGAAACTCAATAACTCGTCACCCACAGGGCTTTTTCAGATCAGGAAGTGCAGACAGTCTGTGAGGCTACAGAGCGATGGAGAGATTTGCAATTGTAAGAAAAACAACACAAAACAGTATCTTTGGCCACTTCACAATGATAAAATAACCTCAATAAAACCCCAAAAGAAATCCTAAAACACCTTGAGAATATGGAAAAACAAACAAATAAATAAACCCAGAGGCCTCTTTCATGGGTGAAGAAAACTTCTGGGAACTTAAAGGACAGATTTTGGCAGAGTATTAGTTAAAACATATGCTATGTTCCACCATCTCCTGACTATAATGGAAGAAAACACGAGGACCTGGCAGGATTCAAACCAGTGGAGGCTGGTGGCTTGGATGTCAGTGGGGCGGTGAATCTGCCCCAGGTTTTGGTTAGGAGAGCCATTGAATGGCAGGTTGCAGCATCTAGGCGATTTCATTTTGAAACTGAGGTCAGCATCAGCACACATTCAGTTTTCCACAGCTTTCAGTTCCTTCAGTTTACTTGAACGTATGTTTCTATCTAGGTTGAAGCAGAGTTAATGCAGCAATGAAAGGCAGTGTGGTGTAGTGGTTAGAGTTTACAAGTTGAAAGCTGTTAACCCTTATTTATTTATATAATGCAGACTCCAAGGTCACCATCTCAAGTTATAAATAAATTGCTTATACAATACTAATGTTTTCCAGTCAAGGTTAGGTTACTATTAATTACAAAGAAAAAAAGGTGTTGTTATGTTTTCTTTTTCTTATTTTTCTCCTCCTGTTTTTTTCTCAGACTTTTACTCTTTCTCGTGTATAATGTATCATGATATTCAATATAAATATGACATGTGTTGTTCAAAAAAATTTTTCTTTGTTCGTAGCTCCTGAAGAAGGATCAGCAGAGCCGAAACGTCAAGCTTTTATTCAAATAGTCTTGTAATAACAATACATTTTTAAACGTTTGAGATATCAGTACAAAGAGATTAAAACTTTTCTTTTTAACACTAGAGACTATCTCTTCCTTTTTTTGGTTTCACGTAGTGTTTTCCCCTCATCATTTTGACGTCTATCTAGGTTGAAGCAGAGTTAATGCATCCATGAAAGGCAGTGTGGTGTAGTGGTTAGAGTGGTGGACTGAGACTGGGGAGATGCAGGTTCTAGTCCCACAGGGCTGTGAAGCTCATGAGGTGACTTCTGACTCTCAGCCTAATCTACTTCACAGGGTTATTACAAATGGAGAAGGATTTGGAGGAAAAGGTGGGATATAAATTAAATAATAATACATAACCATTCCATGTATCTCAGACTGGAACTCCAAAATGGGAGACGAAATTAAAATAGGCCAAAAAATAAATAAAAAATAGATCAGTGGAGGCTGGTGGGTCCTATTTCGGTGGGGTTGTGAATCCATTTTGGGTTTGTCAGAACTCTAAAGGAGCTGTCCAGGGTCCTTATCCTATTTTGGGGGTAGTGTTCAGCACCTTGAATAGTTTCTTTAGTGTTCGTGCTGGTTCTGACGGAAAGCCATAATGGATTTCTAGCCCCACTGAAATCAGAGCCACCAACCTCCACTGAATTAGATAAGTATACCAGGCTGGCAGAGGTGGCAGCCCAGGAGTTGCAATGTCTGAGCCTTCCTCATCAAAGTACCTGATGTCAAGATCAACAGTAAGGTTAGGAACCCCTCAGATTGCTGTGGTGTTATTTGAAGGACATCGTTGAGACATCCTTAACAGGCAACCTAACCTCTTTAAGTTTCATGACCATCCCCTGGGGGAGCGGGGAGTCTCCTTTGGTGCCACTGAATTTAGCATATGAATAATCTCCATACAAGCTATTCTGTAACGAGCAGAAAGGATTCTTTAACTCCTTTCTCTTCTGGGTAGTCTGCAGTGTCAGCAATGACTTTGTAAATGCCGACAAGGAGTGAACTTCGTAAATGAGGTGACAAGCAGTGCAATTGCATTTGGATAACTGCCTTCATTAAATTACCTGCATTCCTCTCTGCCTTCTATTCAGATAGGTATGATCATTAACTGCTGCGAGAACAATTCAAGAAGATGTGATTGGTATGAAGCTGACCAGAGTTCATTTCCACTTATTCAAATATCTACATACACGTAAGAGATGCTGCTCAATTTCTCCCGGGAGTTCTGAATCACCTGGCTGCTTTTTCCAAGGTGAAACCATGCTTTAGGAACTCTCTGTTTTTCCATTTTTTGAGTTCCAACTGTTGTGTAGAGTGTCGTGCCTATGTGATTTGCCACAGCTTTCCCCCTATACATCTCTCTCTCTCTCTCTCTCTCTCTCTCTCTCTCTCTCTCTCTCTCTCTCTCTCTCTCTCTCTCTCTCTCTCTCTCTCTCTCTCTCTCTCTCTCTCTCTCTCTCTCTCTCTGCACTTTGATAAAACACTACAAGCAATGGTGACAGACAACAGCCACCTTGATGTGATTCTATGTGAGCTTGTATGAAGACTCATTTTGTTTGGTGCTTTTTACCAGTGCTTGGGAGTGCATCTGCCTATCAGTAAAAACCCCACACAAAAAGACTCTTGAAGCATTCATAGGTACCATCACATCAAGATTGTTGTTATTTCTTCTTCTTCTTGCACTGTGTTATCAGCATGCATGTGGTAACATAGCAGAGGGGGAAAGATGTGAATGAATGGAAATTTCTGGCAAAGTGCACCAATTCTGGAATTTAATTATGGAAATGTGCCTAGCTTAAAATTCAGTGTAGGGTGCTGCTGTTCAAGATTCAAGCCGCTCTACACCATGTGATTCTCCTTTCACTGGTTTTCTCCCCAACCCCCATAAATGTACACAAAATAGTGATCAGCCTTCTTGGCCATGGAATATGCTTAGCATCCACATTTGTTTTTCTTTTTTGGTATCTTCCTTGTCTTAGGTTACACACACAGAGAGAGAGAGGGAGAGGGAGGGAGAGAGAGGGAGAGGGAGAGAGAGAGAGAGAGAGAGTTACTTTATTTATTTATTTGTTTATTTAAAACATTTTTAACCCACCCTATATCACTAATACACAAACACACACATAGAATTTCTGCAAACCTTGTGTGGGTACTGCCATGTTAGCTACATAAGCAATGGCACTCACAGCCTGGACGGAACAATAGAATGCCGATAAAGAATGGATTGGGGTGAATTTGCTTCTTATAACCATGTCTTATATGTTATAAACATGTTGACTCTGTGTGTGTGTGTGTGTGTGTGTGTGTGTGTGTGTGTGTGTGTGTGTGTGTACCCAAGCATCGGAAAGTTTTCCATCAAACAGCTATATCAGATTGGGGAACAACAATTTTATTTTTGTGTCACAAATTGAATGTCTTCCCCCGGGAAGACTGTAGGGTTTTACAGATATAGAAGCCACTTCATAAAGAGACTGATACTTTCTTAGCCACAGGAGACATTACAAAGCAATATCTGTTTTTTAAAGAGCTACCCTTCTTTTATCCTAGATTTTATTCAAGAATTATCTGAAGCATATTGTGCTGCGTTTCTGGACAACCGTACCTAAATGCAGGGACAGAAATATTGATCTCCATTCCACCATGCTATCTATCCTCAAGTCCGTTCTAGTTTATTATATATATAAAGTAGTAGTTTATTATTTTTCCCAAGTTAAAAAACCAACGTGATATTATTGGGAATGTGTTGACTATTTCTCAACACATTCAGCTCTGAATATTTCTCATGGGCAGAAACACATCTTGCTTGAAGTTTCTGTATATCTGTTGGCTGTTGTTGTTTTCTGCTAAAAGATCACTACTTCAAAAATTTTGTGATAATAGTGTCAGAGTGCAATGATTAACTTAATGGGTTGTTGATGATAAATGAGAGAAGGATTGCAATGTATTGTGTGTACATATATATTTATGTACTTCTAAGAGAGAATACTTTATAAAAGTGTAATTGTAGCATGTTTTTTCTTAAAAGCAAGAGAGATGAAGTTTACAGCCTTCTCCTTTGGAAATAGATTGTCTAAAATGTTGGCAGTACCTTGGAATTCTCCTTCCCACCTCCTCCCTTTCTCCACACCAAGGGTTCAGGCAAGGGGAAGTTCGCTGACTTGGGACTTCACTGCCTTAAGGAGTGCCAGAGCTGAAACAACCCCTGTGAGATTCCTTTCACCTAAACAGCTTGTGCCCAGTGCAGTTCAATGGAATATAGCCAGAAAAAGAGACACAAAAGGTGAGACTTCAACAGCGAAATCGCAGTGAGAGAGGAGCATTGGTACTGCTGGTGTCGGTTTTGGGGGGGCTTCAGAGGGCTCCCCTCCCTTAGGGATGTACAGATTGTTCAAAATCTGTTCTGTGTTTCACACATTGTCAGGCTCCTTTCATTCCATCATCTGCCCATCGATTGAATCGGATTTTTTCAATTTCCAAATTTGTGCAAATTTGCATGTGTGAACATGTGCATATCCCCCCAATTCACCAATTCCCCCAAAATTCACATTTTCATGCTTTAGCTTATAGGGTAAATGTACATTTTTGGCCAGCTTTTTATATATATATATATATATATATATATATATATATATATATATATATGTGTGTGTGTGTGTGTGTGTGTGTGTGTGTATTTTTCTACAACGAAATTTGCGCAAATTTCCTGAAATTTAGGTAAACTGTCGGCCAGTTCATGGACTCCGCCCAAGAGGGGAAAAGCTGTTCCACTGCAGAATCCCTGGATTGGATTCACAAAAATCCAAACTCTCTTGGTTCCGTTGCAGATTTCTCCAACATTCTTCGCCCACGTCTTCCTTTCTGGGATCGTCGCTGCACATTCCCTTGCTCTCCCCTTCTGAGCGCAACACACACCATTTCCCACTGGACAGAGGCAGGATGACTGGTGGCTGCTGCTCATTCTATGAGCTTTTTTCACTCCCCCCTTGCTCAGAGAGGGCAGGTGAACAGCAGGGATGGCAAAGAGAAGGAGGAGCAAATCCATGGGGCTCCAGAGCTTAGCAGTAGACCTCTTCCTGGGTCTGGACCTCAGCAGGTGCCCGACGATGCCAGCTCCTGATGGGTGTAGGGTGGCTGTGTGTCCTGCTTTACAGAGGATTGGAAGGCATCTTCTATTTGTCCAGTTGAAATCTGGTTTAAAGACAAAGGGGGGCACACTCCCCCTTGAAGTTGCTCAGCGGCTATTAGCACCTGGACAGCAGACTGAGCAAGCAGGCACACAGGTCACCCTCTTCCCCATAAAGGTGAGATGTATCTCTATTTCCATTATAGTCATTCTTTCTAAAGGTGCATCTATACATATATTAGCAGATGCCAATCTTATGCAAATTGGTGTCTTGGGGGGGAGGCATAAGTGACCACCCTGGCTTGGGGCCTGGGAAGCTGTGATTGTGCCACTGTTGTGATGCTGTTGCAGCACTGTGAAAACCTGACCTATGTGTAGACTAAACACACTTGCTTGGGGAGTGTGCCGGCTGGCCTCAATTCCGCCAACATGATCTCTGGGTAATGTCTGCCTGTCCTCCATGCAGACATTATGCTGAATATTCATGGGAGAGATCAGGACTGGCCTGCGTGTGTGTGTGATCCCATTTCCCATATGTGCCCTTTCCATATGCCCACAAGTTAACATTTGCCCTGGAATGGTGTCTTGATGGCTAGGTTAAGGATTAGGAAGCTATTTATTAAATGTGGGGTCCAGTTTTTGACCCTTCTGTGATATTTCTAAAGTCTGACGTTTCAAACAGAACAGAAAACAAATATGTCAAACCCTGGTGATATGTTTTAAAAACCAAAACCAAAACCAGAGAGAGCCTGAGGGGATTCTTCACTATTATAAAAAGTGGCTTCTTTTCTAAAATGACACAATCAGAATTTCTATTGCACATTTCCTATTTGTAACTTGGCTTTAAAAGAAGCTTGTTACGGCTGTGCAGTGTTCAGAGCCTGAAGCATTATTTTTACTAGATCCAGCAAGCCTGGTTCTGCTTCAGAAATCTAAAGAAGTTCACAGCTGTGGATGTTTCTGAGCAAATACCATTTCCATTTTCTAACAAGGCTTGTTTAGAGCTACAAGCACAGGTGGTGGGTGGCAGGGAGAGAAGGCAGGGGGAAACTGACAACAGTGATGGAGGGAACTTTGAGAAATGTGATTTGAATTAGTCCTCTGGTGACAATCTAAACAAATAAGAATGCGTTCTCTGCTCACTGATTTACTGTGGCAGTGCATCTTTCTGACATCAATATGAGCTGCACAGTAAAGCTCTTTAGTCATCCGCACTTTAAGGTAGTTTTGAAAATATTGAACTGGAGCAGCCGTAGAGTGAATCGCTTACTTGCTACCACTCAACGCAGAAATTCTGTAAATAATTGCTCACTAGTGGATTCGTACTCTCGCCTTGAATATGATAAACATATTTAATTCCCAAACCCTTTGACTGGGTAGCCTTCACAGAACATGAAGCGTTGCATCCCATTATAGCAAAAACAGCTTTTTGTTTGATGCAAGTGGAAAAGGTCCATCTTATTATGCTCCACACGATCCAGATTTGTCATACCTAGAATAAGCCCATTAAAATCACTGGGACCCAAGTTAATTACAAGTACTGATGAGCAAACGGACCCCCAAAGAATTTGTTATTTACTCAGAAAATAACTAACTCACTCATCTAGGCTTTGGTGAGAGCTCTCCCTCAAAGCGAACCGTTGTTCCGTGTAAATGCACTTTTGCACATGCGTGATACCAGTGCTCATCTTGGGTATCTGTAGCTTGGAATTGCAGAGTGCTTCATGGAACTAGAACTGCAGTGGTTGTTGTGCTGACAAAGGAAACTACTAAGGAGATGGTAAGATGACCCCCAAAAGTGTGTGTGTGTTGCCACCAAGTCATCCTCCTTCTCACAGAGCCAGAGTGGTGGCAGCAGTGACAGGACAACTAAAAATTCAGGGGTGTGTGTGCACTACTGTGTGCCCATCCTCCTTGCAGAGCCAGAACAGTGGTGGCAGCAAGGAGGGAAGCAGCACTGGTGTAGGCAAGGAAAGGGTTAATCCAATCCATGCAGCGCACATGCAGAATGTCATTGTTTAGATGCAGAATGCACATGCTCAGAAGCCTGGGATCAAGTCTGAACTTAATAGCAAATTTGGAAATCACCAGTCCAGGCTTGTTAAAAAGGTTTGACCAGTGAGTGGATGAATTATGAAATTCGGTGGCATCACTAGTTATAAGTAATGTTAATCTCATTGATTTCAATGGGTCTACTTTTAAATATAGATCCAACCCAAGAACTGCCGTCTTGTTGAATCAATGAGAGGTGTTGGTCATGTTACAGGAAGTAGAGATTCTTTAGTTATTTAAATCATTTCTATTTCTCCCTTCATCAAATCAGGCTCTAGGGTGGTATTCAGCAATATCGATCAGGGCTGGGCAGATGTTGGGCTTGTGGGACTTACTTCATTTTTTACTAGAACCCGAGGTCAGGTGCCAAATAGTGGCTCAAGAAGACAGACATCAAATTGCAGAACAAACTGGTTCTTATTGTCTCAGCCCATGAATTTGTTTTCAGTTGTAGAACTGGAGTTCACACACAGATCTACTCCTATGACTCCTCAAGCTTTCTTGGGCCAGATCTACACCAAGCAGGGAATAACAATTTGAAAACGTTTTGAAAACTGCCTGGGCCCCAACAGTTGTCTCTACTGTTATAAATCCTTTTAAAGCAATAGTGTAGATCCTGCCTTGATTTCAGTCACTTGATTTAGTCAAGAAAGGACTTTTTGTTGCCTCTATTGTTAAGCCATTGGGAACTGGAAACCCTTGCTGATATACTGTAAGTCACCTGGAGGTCTAGCAGTAGATCTGGATGGTGGAGGCCTGAAGGCAGAGCAGCTGATAGACCAGAAGATTGGTAAACAGTCATTAAAGGTCTCAGGTTGAAATTAAATCTAGTGTTTCCTTACTACAATATCAAGCCCTCATTGGGAGGCCTGTGTGTTAACTTGGGAGGATATTGATAGAAGAATTGGCTTGATTAGGGTTAGGAACTGTAGCTTCTATAGCAATGGTAACAGAAACAACGTAAAAGTCCTATTTTAAAAAAATAACCTTAAATTATAAGCTTTCTTGTTCTATTCCTAAACATCTTCAATATAATTTTACTTCTGATCTGTTTGTCTCCTGCCTAATGACCACCTATCTTCAGGAAAAAAAGGACATTAAATATGAGGGTATAGTTTTATGGTGGCAGCAGAAGAAAATAGCAGAATAATTCAGTGAGGGCATGATCCTCCAAATTTTTGGTTGCTATAAAGGTGGGATTTTCCTAGAGTAGAGGGTCCCATATTTTGCCCTAGTGAGCATTTCAACTTAGTTAATTTTTTTAAAGAATTTACCAAAATTTGCTCATTTCTTCAAACCAAAACAAATGACCACAGATAGATAGATGTAACTAGGGGTTTGCTCTCCAGCCCAGAATTATCTGGTAACTGCAAACATCCACAGAGCATTCAATCTTCTAGAGTGGAGATTGGCTGCTTCCAAACCCATTGATTAATATCAGAGCAGAGACATGCCCAATCGGAGTGTATGTTTCTAAAATTATCCAACTGTTTTTCAGGTGTCAATTCTCTCTCTCTCTCTCTCTCTCTGTGTGTGTGTGTGTGTGTGTGAATTGAATTTCTCCATATTTGGAAGATGCTGAGTGGGGTGAGGGGTAGCTTTGATATTGACATCTGTGGCTAACCAATTAGGAATTGCCACAGCTCTGTCTGTGACCATGTTCTCCTCCGATCACAGTGTTCGGGGAAGTGGGAAACACTAACTGGCTGCTGGTTCTGGCCGTGGGTGGGGAGAGCTCATTTCTGCTTGGACTCATAGAAATCAATCATCCACAGCAAAAGTGCTGCTGGGGTGGCTGGCATCATGAGTGAGTAATCTTCTACACCTGAGTCAGGCAGGCTCTTTATTTCAGTTAAACTATTACTCCTATTGCCTGGCTGGGCTTCCAATGACGGGGAGGGGGCTCCGTCCAATAGATATAGAGGGCACCAGGTTGGAGAAGGCTGGAGTAGAAACTTTCACCAACAGCATTGGAGCTCTGCATCAGCATAGTAAAGGATAAAAGCTCCCTCCATAAATATACAGGGGTGGATTAATGTGTGTGTGTTTAAGTGGGATAATGGATTGAGATGGGGGGGGGGGAAATCCTAAAAAATCAAAGCATGAATGGATCTGCTACAAACTTGGCATGCCTAAAGCCCTACTTAAAAGCTATCATTGTGCCAATTTTCATCCCTATATCTTTAAAAATGACAGCAGTTTTTAAAAGTAATAATTTTAAAACCACAAACTTTAAAAAAAAATCCTAAAAAAATCAAGGCTTGGAGGGATCTATTCCAAACTTGATATGTCTAAAGACATAAGAGCTATCACCATGCCAAGTTTCATCACTTTATCTTTAAAAATGAGGGAGCCATAAGCATTTGATGAATTTCCATTGACTAGAGTGGTTATCCGAAAATGGATGGTTCTCTGATGGGTAATACAATGGGGCAGAGTAAGGGGAGCTACTCTGAAATTGGGGCAGAAAATTGCCTCAATGGAGCTCTAGCTCGAATTTCAAGGCAGAGGAGACCCACTTTGTACACCCCTAATAGATACATACAGATTTTAAAATGTGAAACATTTTTGTATAAAACACCAGCTTCAATCACAAATAAGAGTAAAAGCATACTCTTATTGTGACTACAGTTGATGTTTCATACCGAAACATTTCACATTTTTAAATCTGTTTTTTTAAAGCTATAACAAATAATAATTTTAGATTTTTTGAAAAAATTTAAATCTATAAAAATGTATACACTGGATGTGCTACTTGTGGTCTTTTGTTTTGTTTTTGGAGTGATGCATAATGCACATCCCATCACCTTTATATCACTTCTTCATATACAGAATTGAAAGAACTTGAGATTTTAAAAACTCCAATGTGGGGGGAGAGTGAAACTGACACATTTGTCAATCACTACTCTGGATGGACCCTAATAAAAGGACCACTCATATAACTATAATGGCCACTTGTTTACAAGAAAATAAGAGAAAATTATCTCTACATGCTCTGTCTATTCTTTACATTAGCACTTTACACCCAGCTATCCTCCTAAGAATCTGTTTGGGTTAGAAGAGTGAATGTTTCCTATAATTTACATGGTAATAATGCACTTTTGTTACATTAGGCTGACCTGCAAATGCCACTTAATCCTGGAGATCACATTTGCACAGCTTGTATTGTAGGGATTAATTTCACAGCTTTCAGTTTTTCGTGGGTGGGAATACCATACATTTATGCAGCAAAATTAGCAGTTTATTAGTAACATCAGCCACCAGAATCTGAAGGAATAATTTGCCAATCCTGTAAAAGGTCAAAATAGGAACAATTGTCGTGTGAGTACGTGGTGTGCCTGTATGTCATTAGACCCCAGCAGAGAGCTAATATCTTTTAATATTTTCACTAACTGCTGTCTGACTGTTATACAGAGAAGAATCAAATAACATTCAAATAAGATAATCAAGACTAATAAATTGCCTTTTAAGCTTGGCTTGGAAAGGAAAAGCTGGCATATTTAGCACCTGACATGTTATTAATGAACAACATGTTTACTTCCAATAATGCAAAAATAAATATAACTAGAAAAAATAAATTTAACTAGGAAATTAAATTTATGATCTGTCCTTTCACAGATATGTTAATGCTCACGAAGCAGCCCTAAACAGAAGATCTCTGGAGTAGTCAAGAATACGTATGAGTAGGAGTTGAGAGCAGGTGGGTGTCACGACTTTGACCCTTTAATGGACTCCGCCATAACCAGTATTAGCAGTAGTTTGACTTCATAGAAGTTATACTATTTTTGCTAGCAGTCTAGAAACAAAGGCTCCCAGGATCCTTTTGGTGATAAATTTCAAGTCCTAAATCAACAATATCAGAAAAATGAATCAGGGAGACTTTTGTGGATACTTTCTTCATACAGATAAATAACAAATTGGTGGTGTACAGTAGGGGTGTGATCCGCTCCGATTAGGAGCGTAGAAGCAGTAGCGGATTGGCCTGCTCCGCCTTACCCAGAGGCGGAGTAGGAGCGGACCGCGGACCCCTAGAAGCAAGGCGAAGAGAAGCGACCATTTTTCGGAGCTCCTAGTTCAGGCGGAGCGCTCCGGTCGCCATCTTGAAAACATTTCGCCATAGGATTGCATTGCGGCAAATAATCGTGGATAACTACGTTCTTTTTGAAGCTATCGTTCTGGAAATTCTTGTGCTCAGAGAGTCATGGATGGGGGTCATTTTGAGACCACTTTCACCTCTCTGCGTCGTGCGGGTCGCGTGCTATATTTTTTTGAAAATCGGGTCAACCGCGCGGCTCAAACGGCGTTTTCGGCTTTTCGCCCATAGGATTGCATTGCGGGAAAGACTCGGGCATAACTGGGTTGGTTTTTAAGCTATCGTTCTGAAAATTCTTGTGCACAGAGAGTCGTGGATGGGGGTCATTTTGAGACTACTCTCAACTTTCTGCGTGGTGCGGGTCGCGCGCTAGAAGTTTTTAAAAAATCGGCGGGAAAAATACCTTTTTCAAAGGGCTGAGGGGCAGAGTCAGCTCCCGGTCATGATCACATGATCCCAAAGTTAGAGGAGGGCATAGGCAAAACAGGTAACTTGGGATTCTGGGAAACTTCTCTTTCTTCATCTGAACGGACTTTTCCCAGTGTTTTTTAAAACAGTAGCCCCACCAAATGCACAAACACAACCTGAAATCATATACTAAGCCAAGAATAAGAGATAGAAATACAGCACTGCTACCCCACCCTAACTTTGGGGAACAACTGAAAAGATGTGGTGCAAGGGGATGAGCTCCCCTAGGGCATCTCATCGTGGACGTGCCCCCACTCTCTCCTGCACTGGAAGGCCATTAGAGCCTTCCAAAGAGAGTAAAACGGTGGAGCAATGCCTATAATGAGTCGAAGTGAGCGTTTACTTCTTAGTGGTGGAGCGATGCCTGTTATGAGTTGAAGTGAGCGTTTACTTCTTAATCTCAGAGCTGTTGGTGGCTGTCTTGAGTTGAACTGGCAGCTGCTTCCCCCTCCCCCGGGCACGTCCCCCTATTGCTGGTAAAAGACAGATATAGCCTTTTTTAAAAAAATCTTCTTGCTGTTTATTGAGCAACACTGCTGCTTTTAATTCCACCCCTCCTTTGTTTATTTATTGATTTATTCCATTTTATATGCATTACTGGCTTATCCTTGGCTCACTTCCTTATGCCCTCAGAAATGCCAGCTGCATGCCTGCCTGCCTTCCCTCCCTCCTCCCCTGCCCACCTCGCAGGGATGTTGTGTGTGTGTGGCTTTGACTCAGGGGAGAAGTCCTTCCTGCGCTCACTTGGAGTTTTGGAAGTTCCAAATTTTGCAGGTTTAAGCCCCGCCAAAAAACAGGGGATGATGGGACTGCCTTGGATAAGCTGTCATGGTGGTGAGTTTGAGGTTTTTTTTTAACGTGCAAAATTGACGGAGCTATGGAAAGGGGTGTTGGATTTTCATAAATTCCCCAAAAATCAGGGGATGATGGGACTGCCTTGAGTCTTGGCGTGCGTATGTATCCCTGGATAAGCTTTCATGGTGGCGTGTTTGAGGTTTCTAACGTGCAAATTGACGGAGCTATGGAAAGGGGTGTGAATGGGGTGCCCGATTTTCAAAAATTCCCCAAAAATCAGGGGATGATGGGATTGCTTTGAAACTTGGCGTGCGTGTGTATACCCCCATGAGGTGTCATGGTGCCAAACGTGAGGTTTCTAACTTGAACCAAAAAAAAGTTGTATAATTTTTTAGCTTTCAATGCAAGCCTATGGGGGGGGGGGAAACGGAGCTCCGGATCCGGATCCGGAGCTCCGAGCGGAGCAGAGCAGAAGTGGGGGGGGCGGGGCGGAGCGGCCCGATCCGGAAAATGGCGGATCTGCAAGTGAAGCGGAGCGGGGGGTCCGTGCACACCCCTAGTGTGCAGTATGTCAGGCTCTGTTTTCATTGTTCTACTCCCTGTGTATTGCAACAATTGTAGTACAGCAACACTGAACAGTGGGTAAGGCATTCCTTGTCATATATACCTGATGATAAATATCAAGTCTTTGTTACTGAGTAACATCTAAAGAGGAAACAGCAGTAGAGAAAGAACAGTCCCAATACAGTGCTGAAATTCACACTTGCACTAGTGCATGGGTCTTCTGCAGATGTGTACAATCTTGCTAAAGGTACTGGTAACGTCATCAGATGAGCGTTTTATCGCACACTCATTACTGGCTACTCACGGTTTTTCGTGGGTTCTTTTGATGATGACGTCTGCTTCCAGCGCGTCTCCCACTCCTAGTCTTCTTTCCGTGACAAAATAAGACCCCAGTCAATCAGTTTGTTTGTTTTTCGGAAAGTGAAATTGCTGCCATTTCCTGCTGTGTGCAGGAAAAGCAGTGCGATAAAAACGGCCACTGATTGGACCACGTGGCCATTGTTTATTTCCTCTTTATTCCCCTTGTGAAAAAAGAGGAAGTATTGTGAGATAGAAGCAGGGAGGGGGAGCAACCTTAGGGAAATGTGATTCCCTTCTGTCTGATGATGCTATGGCTTACATCTGGAGGGCTTTCCATTCCTGTCTGGTAACTTGCCAATACTAGAGTAGTTGGCCAATTATCATTTTTGAACTCTTGTTACAGTTGCCACCCTTGTTTCTCATTGAATCTTTGTCTGTAAAAAGCTGTTCGGTAGGCACAAATTCAACAGGTGCAGGGAAAATTTATTTTCTCTAGAAAGGAAAAAAGTTTCACTTGTTAAATATTTCTACTGTTATGCATGTGTTAAAGGCGGGGGGGGGGGGAAAAGGCTTTTATCTGGGGGGTAGTGGAAACAACCCTGACTTGATCTGTTGCCTAGGGTTTCTCCCCCCCCCCCCGCCCCCTCAAATGCTGATTGGAAACTGATGGTGCTTCGTAGACAATGGGAGCATTTTGTCCCATTTTGGGGGTATTTTCTTGCTGTGTGTTTCCCCCTTCCCCTCCTGGGCTAAGCATGTCATTCTGCTGGCATAGCAACTGCGTATCTCTCCCCACTCAACCCCACCTTGGCATACTTAGAGCAGATGATTGCTCTGTTACACTTTTTGTGTGCATCTCTATGTCAGATGTCAAGAGACATGCATTTACAATGAAAGGCATCAGTTACCCATGTTTGCCCTGTACCTTTTCATGTTTTGTTCAAATGCACATAGTGAAGGAAGATATATGAAATTAACTAGTGAGCTGGGATGTATAAGCTTTCAAGTAATACAGAATTCTTCATCTGTTTACAGTTACTAGGGAATAAACTCTATTGAAAATAGTTGGACTTACTTCTGAGTAAACATGCATGGGAATGCATTTATTTCCTTTGCTCTTTGACATATTCCTTTACTGTTTTCTTCTGTTCTTTTTCCCTCCCACAAATACATGAATGAGACGGGCTTCCCCCCCCCCCCATTTCCTTCTTTTTTCCTTTCCCCCAGGCTGCATAATCCCCATGAGTGGTAATCTTCCATAAGTATCTTTTAGTCCAAGTTTCTCAATGTCCCCTTTTCCATTTCTACCTCACCTTTTGCATAATATTAGATTCAGTAAAGCTACAAGGTTTTTATTTGTATTTGTTCGGGTTTTTTAAAAAAACATTTTTTTAAACATTTCTTATAAAAGCTGGACATGCAGGCACTTCAGAGATCATTGTTATAGGTTGTTGAAGCAATAGCTGAAGCACCCTCTAGTGGGATAACACAAGACAAATGGATTTTTAAAAGGCAAGTGCTACATATTAGACTGCTTTAGGAAGGCAATTGCTGCTGGTGATAAACAAAGCGATCCTATTGGGAGGAGGGTGCAGAATCCTGCAGCGAATCAACCACCAAAATCCCTGTTGTCTTGCTGTGGTCAGGTCAGAAGGTGGCCCAGCTTTCCCCTTTTCCCTATGGCAGGGATGGGGAATTATTTTTGGGTGGGAAATCATTCAGCACCTCCCCCAGCCCTCAATGGGCTGAATGAATGAATGGAGCAGGACACCCCCCCCAAAAAAACCTAATTTGGTCCCTGGCTGAAGTGCAGTCTGGAACTCTTCCAACCAGTGCTTCAGCAGGGTATCTATATCTAACGTCTCTGCACACTATCTTTCCCAGGCGGAGAAAAGCTAGCACATGGCAAAGCCAGGTTCCTGGACAGGGTGCTGGAAGGAGGAGGCACTATACACCCGGGGCCTTGTCAGGGACCATGTCCTCTTCCCCAATTGGGAAGGATTGGGGGGGGGGGGACAAAGCAGCTAGCGTTCCATTCCCCCCCCCCCCTGAATTGGGAAGGGGAGCATCCCACTAAGGGAATCCTTCTGTTATCTCCAATCAGTGATTGGAGATAATAGCAGTGGAGGCTGGTGGCTCTGATGTCAGTGGGGTGGTGGAACCACTCCAGATTTCAGTCAGAACCAGAAAGAATTCTAAAGGTGCTAGAGTCACCAACCTCCACTGGATAACAGAGGGATTCTTCTCTCTTCTACCCTACAGAGGTGGGAATTCAGGGAAGCATTGGTGCCTCAGTTGAGGCCACATGAGCTATGTAGACCAGTCTGGCAGGCCAGATTTGACCCATGGATTTCCCAATTCCAGTCCTACGGTCTCTTCTCTCCCCCCCCCCTTGTAAAGGGGTTTTTATACTGATGATTTTATACTGTTGTTTTTTATGTCTCTGATGGTTTTTAAATTTTGTATACTTTTTAATGATTACTATTTTAATTTTTGTGAACTGCCCAGAGAGCTTCGGCTGTGGGGCGGTATATAAATGTAATAAATAAATAAAGGGAGCATATTATCTACATCAGCTCTAGGGCTAATATAGGTTGAAGGCTTTTGGGGATATGTCCTGTGGATCCATGGCTGCCTTTGACTTGGTTGGTCTTCACTAACCCTCACTTCTGTCTCTCACTTTCTTCCCTTCTCCTGTCACTACATTTTGGGATTCCACTTCCTTCCTCCCTCTTCTCTTTTCTCCCTCCATCTTCAGTGCCGTGCTGGTTGTCCTACCTTTCCCCCTGCTGCTGCCTCTGCTCTTGTCTCCCCCATCTCTTCTTTGCGTGTCCCTCACCTCGCATTCCTGCTTCCATTGACCCTCCTGCTTCCTCCACCTAGATGCCTCTGCTCCTGCTCTGGCTCCTGACCCTCATCTGTTCCTTTGCCTCTTTCCCTCCCCCTCATCTCTTCTCTTTCTGTTGCACCGCCTGCTTCTTCCTCTCCCATGTTCCTCCCCTGACATTTCAGTTCAATGGCACTAGGAGGCTCACTGGGTTGCATATGCATTTGCCCTTCCCTGCTCCTTCCCAGCCCCCTGTCTTCTATGTGATCTCACCCGTGCGTAACTCTTCCTGTTTTCTGTTTATGGCTGACTTTTTATAGTTCTGCAAACTCACCTCGTGATTCACTGGAGCCTTCTGGTATGTCTCCTGTTGCTTTGGTGGCCTGAATTTGTTGGCACATTGGCACTGAATTCAGCTCTGAATTCATTTGAAAGAGTGATGGTGACAGAGGTACTTAAAGGCTCATACCCCAGGCTTCTAAGACACTAGGGTGCTGTCTATATGCGGGGAAAGCCCCGTGGTGGCTGTGGATCTGCGCTGCGTTGGTTAGATGATGCAAGCGCAGCTTTGCAACCTCCGCGGCGCTTACTTGTGATGCTGTGATTTTTTCAAAGAGAGTGACATCAATATGGCATTTCCACTGTCTGACATCATTACAGGGCCAATCTCGGGTCAACCTGGGGGCAGTGTCTGGTGGAAGGCGACCAGCGATTTGTTGCCTTCCACCAGGATCAGGGCAGGGGTGGCTCTTGTACCTGGGTGGTCACCCAGATTACCCGACACAGGAAAAGCAGAGTACATGCTACCTAAAAACCCACTTTTCCTGTTCAAACGGGACTTGAAAGCACCAAACTTTGGGGTTGGGTGGAAGGAATCCTATGAGTAGAATTGAATGTCATCAACTACATCAGTGCTGCTCAGCAAATGGAAGAGGCTTGCACCCCACTCATTTCAATGCTCCCCTGCTCAGGGAATTTCATGGAAGAGATGAATTACATCCCTGTAGTTTACCCCACATCTCTCCCCTTGTATCCACCATTTGTCTTCAGAAGTGTGCTCTGCTTCTGGAATGGTTACATTGGTACAATGCAGCGCACTGCCATACCACCAAAGATGCATTATTACATTGTTGAAGCCCTGCTCCATGCACTCTTGGTCTTTGTAAGGGTAGAGAATGAGTTCCTACCCAGCAGAAGTGTGTAGCCAACATCTCTTCCTGTCAGCCTCCTTTCTCCACAGAAATGACAGTCAATTATTACTATTGCGCTATCTCACAGTTATGATATAGCACTAATGTAAAGTTGCAGGACTGTGAAGTTGCAACACTGCCAAATTACAAAGCCATGGCCCTACGAGTATATGTGGCATAGTTATCCTTTTCCACAGTTCCTTGAAAGTATTAAAGTTTAGGTTTTGTTTTTCTGCACCCTTTGTTCTTTTCCCAGTTTTGAAAATGGCCAGGGACTGTGCTAGCACTAGGAGACCTCATTATGGAAGCACTCTTCATTTCTGGCTGACATTTAGCAGTGGGAGAAAACAGGTAGGGAAAGAGTCATGACATCCCAGGGTTCTGTCTCTGGCCTCTCACAAACAGGCTGACACCATCTTCTTTTTGTGGTTGTCACATTGAATCAATCTTCCATAAGGAAAGTGCTTCCTTCCAACAACATCTTTATTTGGCTTCAAAAGAGTGATTTTGTGTTTTGGAGTTCAGACCCCACCTCTGCCTTGTAGTTAGGATCTTGGGTGAGCTTCTTTTCTTTAAGCCGTGCTAGTTTGCCCTCGGCGAAATTAGTGGTTTGTGATTGGCCATGCCACCATGGCAGTCCCCGTTGTACCCACAAAATTCCAAAGTACCTTTCAAAATTCCAAATTTGCCCACTGAACAAAAATGTTTGGGGACATCCTGAGATAGGCATTTAGTCCGATTCGGCATGGCCCTTCTTATGTTAACAATGTGTGAACTCTATTATCCCTTCTAAAAGCCTAAGAATACATTTGTGGATTGTTCTATAGGTTATGACCAGGAGCTGGGTCAAAACTGTAGAAAAGCCAGCTAGAGCCATACATAGTTCCCCTCAGTTTCAAGACTGGATAAACTGGTCTCTTGCATAGAGAATCATTTCAGAATTGATTATAAATGAATGATAGATTTTACAGGAAGCTGATGAAAAAAACACATTTCTTCCTGAAGGTTTCACTCTCTGGTTGTTCTACTGTCTGTGTTTTGCACAGGGATTATGAAATCCAGCCATGTACTTAACTCTTCATAAACAATCAGAATTACAGGTGACAAGTTACAGGGGTGGGTGGGGGATGACAACACTTTTTTTTTAAAAAAAATCAGGTTACTGATTTTACAGATACTTGTTTTCGTTTATAGATAAAATGTGTAAATTATATTGGGCTGTGCCTGTGGGAAAGGATCGCTTAAATGTGTTATTAATTTCAGATATTCTCCTAATTTATTAACCTCAAATATGAAAATGATGAAATTATACCTTAGTTGACATTTATAGCACTACTTGATCAAACTTAGATTAGGCATATACCTTTTCAGACACTAGAGGGAGTACATAATTTATTTTGTAAAAGGAAGAGACACATGTTGTGCTTTTGAAATGGAAAATAAATCTAAGAAAATCGTACAGTATTATATTAAGTGTTTCATTTCCTCTCTTCAGAGCTGAAAAAGAAAGGAAAAAAGAAATGATAATCACTACACTTTTATTTAATTAGCTAGTCATATATAGTGACACTGAAATATGAAGGACTTTTTAAGTCTTGCTTTTCAAAGAGATAGTACACCTTGCAAATGTGGCTAGAAATAGTACCTTATCCATATCTCATTGTTTGGGCATAGTAGCAGTATCATCAGTTGTGAATGGCACATGTTCGTTTCCATGATCAGGTTGCTCAGCAATAAACTTGGAAGCAGGACCTGTACCCTTTCAGGATTTCCAGTTTCTTCCATGTTTGTTGTTATGTATTCACCATTCAGGTACAAAGTATTCCAGGGTAAGGTGAGAGGATATACTTTACTGAGGTCCAGAGACCCAGGGGTGGAGTGGAAGGGATAATACACCATAATAAACAGGAACATTGATCCCAGGGACAGTGGGAGCTAGTGGGCTTCTCTAAATGAGCTATTTATACCACACTCGTGACTGCCACTCACAGAAGTTTGCAGGTCGATTACATAACATCATCGACAGCCAGGATGTCTTGTGCGCTATCCCCTCTTCATCCTGCTGTCAACAAACACAGAGATAACCAGTTTTTTTAAAACAACAACAACCCAACCCCCCAAATTGGTCCTGTATAAAGTTGGCATTGTGCTGTAATTCCACCACTAGATGGCACTGTTTTATTTGAATGGAAGATGCAGAGATAGGAAGTATTCAGTCCAAACCACACAGCTGCAGGTGGCCACCTGTGTAATTGAGCCGATTGCAATCCCAGAACAAAAACAGAAGCAGAAAGCCCTGGTTAAGACTGCAGGATTTTGTTTTGTTTTTTAAATGTAGAGAAGCTCAGTGTTTCTAGTAAGATTTACAGGCCAGTAATTTCTGTGAGTAAATGTCCACACAGACCATTCAGACATGTCTGGCTATGAAAATAAGACAGTCAGAAACTTACAGAGGTTAAGCAACAGGGACTAAAAGAAGCTTAAGACCACCAATCAGTCCTCCAGTTTTTCAAAACAGACAAGGCATTTCTGCACCCTGGCTCATGCAATACACTAATTAGGGAAGATGAGCAAAACCAAAATGTAGATGTAGTTTCTGTAGAAACTGAGAAAGAAAAGCTGCCAGATCTGCATCATGCAAGTTCAATCAAATGCCTTTGAAAAAATAGGCAGGTAATATCACCGTTAGCACCATTTATACAAAGCAGAAGAGGAAAGTTCCCCAAGGCTTGTGGGCTAAAAAACTCCACATAGTGGATTCTAACTGTCAAAACAAAGTTTTATCTAGTGTCTTAACTGAAGAATTGTGGGAGCTAGAAAGTCAATGCCAGCATATGCTGGTGAGATTGTATGTATGGGATACAATCCTATGGGCGTGTATGTACAGGATGGGATAATGGGAACTGAACTGGCCCATGTTGCATGTTTGTACTCCCCCCACCCACACCATTCACAATTAACAGCATTCATGCATGTTTTATTTTACCATTTATTTGCTTGTGTTCTGTGAGCCTCATCAGATGGGGGGGGGGCGGGAATCGCATTTCATTACCGTCGCTTTGCCTCCTGCTTCTGTCCCACAATAGGGATGAGCAGCTTCCTCTTTCTTATTTATTCATTTATTTATTACAATTCTATACCGCCCAATAGCTGGAGCTCTCTGGGCGGTTCACAAAAATTAAAAAACATTCAAAGTATAAAACAACAGTATAAAACCATAATATAAAATACAATTTAAAAGCCATAATATAAAATACAATTTAAAAGATAAAAACAGCAGCAATGCAAAATTACAAATTATCTTTCTTCACACGGGGAGGAAAGAGGAAGCAAGCAGTGACCACATGGCCCATTCAGTGGGCATTTTTATTACGCAGCTTGTCTTGCAGACAGCAGGAAATGGCAGCTAGTTTTGTTATAGCCCCCCCAAAATCAGATTTTCTGGGTCTTTTTTTTGTGACGGAAAAAAGAGCAAAAGGAATGGGAGACACACAGAAAGAATGCTGTATGGTCAAAATGTCCCACAAAGAACCATGAGTGGCCAGTTGCTAGTGTGCCATAAAATACTCATCTGATGACACTCCTTATTTATTTATTTATTACATTTCTATACCGCCCAATAGCCGGAGCTCTCCTTGTATCTGAATTTAAATAGTTTATGAATCAGCTGTACTTCTCCATGCTAGTCAGACATTATTCAGAACATTTCTCTTCTTTTCATATGAGAAACCCCTATATGTGTGACAAACTCCTTTATGCTGATGTAGCCCAACAATGCCCCCTATAGCATGTGGTATATTGGAACCCTGCCAGGAAGCATCCTGATCTCTGTCTTTGAATACATATCCAGAAGTTAATCTCTTTTCCATAATAATCCATTTGGTTGGAACGGGCCACCTCTTTTGAGATATAGGTTCAGAGTCGTTAACAAGGTGATTTCAGCTGCTAAGTAATTTTTAGATTTCCTAACTAGACCACTGACATCAGAAATGGAGAATATCACACTGCTGGACAAATAATCAGTCAGTAACTGCTAAGCTTTCATTGATCTCAGAACCTCATAAATCTGTGAAGCTTCATTCTCAATTTGTCCAAATATGCGCTCTCTCTCTAACTGTCCCTTCTGCAAGGAACTCTGCATGTGAGATTCTACTCAAGTAACTAACAAGTAACTAGCTAAATTAGATTGAGTTGATGGATTAATATTTGGATTTCTCTCTTTGTGATTGTTGTCTTCCCTTGTTTTTTCTTATTTCCCTCCCCAGCCCAAATAATACTCAAATGTCCCCTTTTTTGTATCTAGCTATTTGCCTATATTGTTTCAAAAAGGGGAATTTCTCACTGAAACTTCCCCACATGCAGGACAACACAGTTGCTAATCCTTGTGATTTTAGGATTTTTGTAAGATGTTGATAAGTCCCATTTTCTGGGCTTTGGGCAAGAAAAACCAAAGTGCCTTTTAAAATTTGTATTCTGGAACTTGTCTGAAGTCAGGGGCCTTTAGATAAAGGCACAGAATGTTTCTTAGCAGCTGGTCAGCCTAGTTTTAAAGTGAAGATTAACCTATGGTGATAGCCTATCATCATTATATATTTTTTGTGGGGGAAGGGAGAAGAATGGGTCAACCAATAGGGACAGTTATCCCCCTCCCCCATTCAAATCCATAACATAAGGTCATTTTCAAAGAATCACTTTTTTAAAAATTATCTCTTGTAATAATTACTTGTATGCCAATAACTATATTTTAATGTAATGTAATTTAATTTGTTTACTTATTCATTTATTACATTTCTTATACTGCCCAATAACCAAAGCTCTGAGGGTGATTCACAAAATGTAATAACATAAAACCTTTGAAAGTTTTAAAAAAAATCAGAGTAAAAACCAGCTTTGTAGAAGTTTAGACTACTATGCATACTTATTTGGAATTCAGAACCACTGTGTTTGGTGAGTTTACTCCTAGGAAAATGTGTATAGGATTGCAATCTAACAGTACACTTTTATACACGTCTACTCAGAAGTAACTCCTGTTGAGTTAAATGGAGCTTACTCTCAAGTAAGTGGGTACTGTATTGCAGCCAAAGTGCTGCTCTTTACTTTGTATTTTAATGCAAAATGTTATTCCATTCATTTGTACAACCAGTTACCCAGCTTATTCTGTTGCATTTTGTCCATGGATTATATTAGATACTTTTTTCTGAGCAAGCAAATATTATTGAAAGATATCCATAAAAATTAACCTTTAAATTAAAAGCAAACAAACGATGCAATAAAAGCATTTGGCAGACTGCTGGATGACCTACCTGTTATAACTACATCTTTTTTCTAATTACTCAGTTGCATGGAATACAAAACGGTATATGACCATACTTTCCATCATGGAAGGTGTAATTGTGGTGAACTTTAAAATTCTAAATGCATTTGATGTCATTTAAAGTGAGAAATGGACTACTTTATATTCCAGAGCTTTAGGGAAGGGAAATTCTTTCTCAGTGCTCTAATAATTATTACTTCTGTAAAATTCCAAAAGCAACATTAATATCTTTATTTTTAATTGTAAAAAGGTAAACAGGAGAATGAATTAATATGGTGGTAAACAGGAGCATTGAATGGATGGGACATTTGTCCCAGATAAGCAGCTTTGAGAAGGGTCCTCAGCAGTCTGTCAAAGTTTTGAAGAGAGGATCGGCTTTTGATAGTACCATAGTTTCCATATGGCAAGAACTGGCTTCCTTCCCATTATAGTTTCAAAGCTATGTGCCTGAAACACCTTGCCTAGCAGAACCAACGCAAAACACAGCTTGAGAAAACAAGCCTTAAAATAAGATTAGGATGCTTAGTTCCAAAGCTGGCACCAGGGGCAACTTTTTCTACGATCATGTGGTTTTACTTGGTCACTTGAAGAATGTTGATTTGGGGTTTCTGAACTCAGCCATTGTGCACCGGCAGAAGGAAAATGTCCTGGCTGCCAAGATCGGATTGTGGGGCTTGAAATAGTAAAGAAAACACAATGTAGCAATTTAGTTTATTTTACGTCAGTCTTAATCTCTTATGCCAATAGATGTTTGTTGGGGAAACTGGAATGTTTCTTTTAGAAATGGCTGAGAATCTAACTCGGGATATATTTGCACTTCAAATCCAAACTGCTATTTGCTATCAACATATGACACAGGTCCATTTGAATGATTTCAGTATTAGAAGTGCTTCTTACCAGGGTAAGCTTGTCAGAATTGCAGGACTGGAATCCTGAACCAGCCATTATATGGAAATATATTTTCTTAGGGGTCTTGGAATAGCCTGCTTATAGTCAGGCTGGAAGGGACCATGGGGCAAGTTTATGTTTTCATTCTAGTTCTGCATTCTCCAAAAAGTGGAAAAATGGGTCAACTTTATGAAAAGATTGGTTTGGATTCAGTTCTTAGGAATTTGCACTGGTTGAGTTTCTTGCAAGGTTGAAAACTGAAGCATATTTGTTTGCTCTGATATGGTAGCTTCCGATACTCACATTTCCTCACCTGCATTCTGCAGTGGAACAGTCTCAAGCAGTGGAGACCGATAACTCCAACGTCACTGGGGTGGTGAATCTGCTCTAGGTTTCAGTCAGAACCAGTTAGAAATCTAAAGGAGCTATTCAAGGGGGCTAGCTCCTTTAGAGTTCTGACTGAAACGTGGAGCAGATTCACTGCCTCACTGACATCAGAGCCGCTGGCCTCCAGAGGGTTATAGCACATGTTTTTTCCTGAACATTTGAAGCAAAAGCTAGTACTCTGAGGATAATGTTGATCCTTACAAATGGTTTTAATTTGTTTCTATTTAATTAGCTTAATGCTGATGTTGTTGTGATGCGTAGGCCGCTGACCGAGCTGGGTAATCCTCTGCTCTGGTGACATTATCCTAAGCCCTGTGATGAGCTTCTGGAGAAGGCATTAACCTTCTTTGTCTAACCCGTAGCCCTCTCAACTGTGTTCTCCCTGAAGCATTTGTTCATTTCCTCTACCAGCATAATTAAGAAGCAAAGCAAAAGCCCCTTTGATTGGCTAATTCATAAACATAACTTTGTATAACATGAAGTAACCCATACGGACATGCTGGGGAACATGGGTGGGAGGGTGCTGTTGCACCATGTCCTACTTGATCATCCCTGGCTGATAGCTGGTTGGCCACTGTGTGAACAGAGTGTTGGACTAGATCAGTGGTTCTCAACCTGGGGCACTCCAGATGTGTTGGACTGCATCTCCCAGAATGCCCCTCTGGCTGGGGCATTCTGGGAGTTGTAGTCCAACACATCTGGAGCGCCCCAGGTTGAGAAAGGCTGGACTAGATGGACCCTTGCTCTGATCCAACATGGCATTTCTTATGTTCTTATGTTCTCATGCTTGCAATTCAAACATGACTCAACATGCCATGAAGTATGTTTTCATACATTTTAGGGGCCTGATTTATTTATTATTTATCTATTTGGAGGACTTAGAGCCCTCTTTTTGATGGAAAGATCCCCAAGGTGGTGTGCAACAGATTTACCATACTGCGAAACATCAGCATAATAGAGTAAACCACCCTACTTAACAAAAAGCAGCTTTTTTAAAAAAAGGCTCAATGGTACATCTAAATACTGACAGAGAAGGAAGTATATTTTTTGGGGGGGGGGTAGAAATTCCACAAGGGGACACCACTGAAAAGGCTCTGTCCCTCACGCCAACTGATTTAGTTGCTGCTAATGGCGGGCAAATGAATAGAGCCCCTGTCACTGATCTTAATGCTCATTCAGATTGGCAAAGATGCAGGTGATTCTTCAAGCAACAAACCATTCAGGTCATGAAAGGTCAATACTGGTGATAGGAACACAAGAAACTGCCTTATACTGAGTCAGACCATTGGTCCATCTAGCCCAGTATTGTCAATACTAGCCAACAGAGGCTCTCCAGGGTTTCAGGCAGGATTCTTTCCTTGCCCTACCTGGAGAAGCCGGCAATTGAACCTCTGATCTTTTGCATGCCAAGCTTGTGCTCTATTGCACTGAGCTACAGCCCTTTCCCATGACGCTGCTGAATTCCATAATTAGTTGGCTCATTGGTCGATACTCATCTGTTCATAATGCCCACCTTTGCAGTGAGCCTGGATCAGTGTTTTACCAATTCGCTATTAAGTTTGGAACTGATTGCAAGCTTTGCTTTAGTCTGCATCTAAACAGCGCCATTTCTGCTCATGCACTGAGGTGGTTGGCTTAACCCTCAAAACAATCAGTGAAGAAAGGGTACATAATTTAGTGACACATGACATGCTATAATATATGTTTCCAAACTGCGACTCCTAAGATCTACTTTGATAATACGTGGAACGAGTATTCATATTAAAGGAGAACTCTCATCTGCGAGTACATGGATGAATTTGGAACTTTCCAAAGGCAAAATTAATTCGCCGAAGGAAAGTTTGCCCATCGTTAGTCAATACCAGCATTTTTATTTGAGCTTGGAAGCAAATAGATAGCCAATATAGCTGGTGCAAAATTGTTGTAACATGATCCAAACACCTTGCCCCCCAGCCAACCAATCCATGCTACCGCATTCTGCACTAGAGTTAACTTCTGAACTATCTTCAAAGGCAGCCCATCCATCCATGGTAAACAGCATGGGCTATTTTAGTTACTTAATCCAAAGATCTATAGTATAAATAAAACAGTGACCATTAAAAAACAGCCAATCAAGAAGCAAAACATGTACGGATTCCAACATAGCTCTCCCTCTAGCTACTTCCTTGAGAGAATAAAGTCCTGGGGCATGAATACAATTATGTCTATATGCATGTGTGTGACATGAAAAAGACACTCCAATGACATTAAGATTGCATGATTACTCTAACCATTCCTCCATCTTTTGGGGAGCACACGATCACAACACTTTCAGTAAATCAGGAGTCCGCAATGTGATGTCCGTGGGTGCACAGTCACCTGCCAAGACACACACACCCATGAAGCCTCTTCTACTGTGCTCCCACTTGCCTCCATATCACACTTTCTCCCAACTCTATCAAAGTCAATGGAGCCAAGAAAATAGCTTGAGGGGGAGGAAGCCCACCCCTTCCAAGGACGCTTGGGGCACCAGGTTCCATGACAGTGGGTGGGCTCCCCCTCCCTCCAGCTGTTTTTTTGGCAGCGGGACCCTTTCCCCCTCTCTATTAAAGAAAATAAAGTGATATTGCTTCACTAACTTTAAATAGAGGTGGGGACAAAAGTCCCTTGCCAAAAATGGGTGGGGTGGGGAGAGGCATGGAAAGTGTGATGACAGGGAGGCCAGGTCTTCCAACATTTCCCCCCAAGTATTTTGTGGTGGTGCCCAGGATACTTTTTCAAAATGTCCAGTGGGCTTCTGGTCCTAAAAAGTTCTCCTACCCCTGCACTAAATTGACTCTGGGTGGGGCTGCCATCAGTGCTTTAGAACGGCTGCCAGCTGATGATGGCATCATGCAGCGTTGTGCTGCGGCCTGAAAACCCGAAGAGGCTGGTGGCTCCAATTGTGGTGGGGTGGAGCTTCTGTTTGGGGTTTTAGTTAGAGTCAGCCAGAGGTCTAAAGGTGCTATCCAAGTTGCTGGAACCTATCCCCCAAATTGGTCTGGCACCTTGGATTGCTCTTTTAGACTTCTGGCTGGTTCTAACTGAAACCCTGGAGGGAATCTCAGCCCCACCAAACCTGAAGCTACCAGCTTCCCCTGTTGAAAACTTGTAGTGGGAGGTTGGAGGTAGGTGGGGCTGGGGGGAGCTTGGCCATGTTTTTCAAATCCAGCTCCGAATTGGGATAGTCTGGAGCCAAAGAGGCTTTGTTCCTTGTGGATCCAAAGTAGCCTCCTGTCCACCACTGTGTTTCTGGGCTTTCTACCAGAAGTAGCTTAATGCCCATCCAGAAACAGTGGACAGTGGAGAGGCACCAGGACAACATCCTAACCCCCTGCAGCCAACAAAATCAGAAGTGACTGATGGGGAGAATTGTGTTTTCCTTGTTCTACTCCTCTAGAACAGGTGACCTGGTTTTAGTGGAAGTAGAAAGGTACTAGGAGTAACAAAGAAATAGTAGTCTTTAAGGCTGCAATCTGGGACATGGTTATCTGGAAGCTAACTGACTGAACTGTGTAGGACTTACTTCTGAGTAGATATGCATAGGATTATGCATATCTGCTCTGATCAGTCCTTTGTCCTGATCAGAGAAAGGAAGAAGGAAGTTGGTTTGGCAGTTGTACCTTACAAAAAACAACAACAGCCAATATATTCTGATCATGGTATTAAGCCTTTTAAATGGAGGACTAATGTCACAGTTAAGTTTGGCTTGGTCCTACCAGCTATGGGCAGAGTCTCACACCAGCTAAGTAACATTAAACTAGGACCAGGAGTAATGGAGCTCCTTGCCTTGCAAGGGAAACAGAAGGGTTTAAAAAGTAGGCATTCAGAAAAGTGCAGTTGAAAGTAATGATGATAGCCAACCCATAATCAATGATATCAAAATAATAATTAAACTGAGCTGAAAATTTAACTCAACTGGAACTAAACATAATAATTAATCTCTGCTCACAGAACAATAAAATCTATTCATTTGTACTTTTTTTGACTCAATTTTAAATATTACAATGGCTTCCAGGGATGAGATCCCCCCCTCGACCAGTTTTGGAGTTTTTGCCATAGCTTGCAGCCTTCCCCAACCTGGTTCCCTCCAGATGTTTTGGACTAAAACTCCCATAATCCCTAGTCAGCATGGTGCCTGGGGATGATAGGAGTTGTAGTCTGACACAGCTGGAAGGAACAAGGTTGAGGAAGGATTTCTCAAAAAGTCTGGCCTTCCATGTCAGAGGGCAGGTCTTCTATGGGCTAATGGGGGGAGCCAATGTATCCCTCCCACCATTCTGCCTGAAGTTAATTCAAGTATTGAAGAGGCATGTCCTAACCAAGAGAATACATTGGCTGTTCAAGACATCAATCACAGAAGAATTCTGTGTTGGCATTACTGGACCAACTTCTGTATTCACACACTAGTCCTCTGGTCTTCAACAGCTTTGTCCTTAGTCACTACCAGCTCATAGCCTGACCTAAGGTAGGTCACAACAGCAGCACTACCACTATATAAATATATGTTAAAAAAATGAAGTGTCCCTCCAAATTAGGGAGGGGGGAATTTCATTTGGTCCACATTTCTAACTGAACTGACCTAATTTGTACTTCCTGGACTGCAATTTGGAAAAGGACACAGTTATCCTTCAAATCACACTCTCCTCCCAATGTTGTGATGTGGTTCTAGGCTCAAACATTGCACACCAGAATGCTTACATTATGTATAAAATTAGGGGAAATAGCCTACACAAACAAATGCAAAAATTCATGGTTGTTTGTGGTTTTGTTTTAAATTCACATAGTGATGCAGAAAATGGACAGAATGCATTTACAATTGAACACATGTGAATTTGTTATTTATTTATTTATTTATTTATAAATGCTACTTGTATACTGCTTAGTATATTAAAAAATCTCTGTGTGGTTCTATTACAGTTTTTACTAGAAATAAAAGGAATGTTGTTTTTTCGAAAGAAAATACATACAAGGTTTTTTTCCTCCCCCCCCCCCCCCATTATTTAAATGGCCATAACAAAAACACAAACTGGTACAAAAACATACCTGTGTGTTAAAAGGCTTGAAGATGAAGGTTAGTTCCCTGAAGGAAAGGCTGAAGACATGGACTGATTCATGTTTGGACTAAAGGTTGGGTCCCAGGTTTGAAAAGTATTTTTAACTCTAATGGAAGCCCCTAGTTAAAACTACAGAGCATTCCAGAAACTTTCTGTTTAACTGACTGCTCGCTTTGGCAATTAGCAGTTCTTGGCACTTCCCTTTGCTTTGTTTCCTCTCTTTTGAAAAGTGGTTAAATACTGACAGGCGGTGTAGGTGTTTGGTTACAGTTTTAGAAGGCATCAGCCCTCTGGGGAGGCTGCTGTTACATTTTCAGCAAGCAGTGACCTTAGGGCTGGGTTAGGGGGACTTAAAAGGAAAGAATCTCTTTAATGAAATTGACAAGGCGATTGCAGGAAGTTGTTCCCATGTACAAGGCTTCCAGCGAGTAGCACAAATTAGTGCATTGTAAGTGGCATGTGTCTTAATTAATTGTCTTAATTATGTACATTACAAACAAAACAACTGCCCCAGTAAAACAAAGCAACGTTCTAGCATTCAAGGCTATAAATGAGGATAGGGAAGAGAAAACAAAAGCTGCAACAGTGAAGATGATAATAACAGACTAACAAGAAAATAATTAGCAGCAAGTCCAGGCTTGAAATTATTGGACTGCCATCAATATAAATTGTTCATACAATTCTAGCAACAATAATTGTTTGTGTTGCAACAATAGACTCTCCCTGAAAAAAATGTCTCAATTAAGCTATCCGTTCCATAGTGGCAGCAGAGAATCCCATATCGAAGAAGATGCTAGCATTTATATTTTCAAATCAATAAATAGGAGAACACCATTGCTGTTTCTTTTTGCCATTGGTGCATCTTCAGATCTGTTGTGTACCTAGCAGGGTCTCCTTTAAATAACATCCCAATCCTATACATGTCCACTCATTTAGAGGGTTACTTGTTAAGAATCGCTAATGAAGGAGGGGGAAGCAGGTGTGATGTACCTCGCCCAGCTCAGCATTATTCTGAAAGTGTCCTGTTAGATGTGATGCATAAGTGGCTACAGACAGAGATGTCTGTACTTTGAAACTTTTAATTTAAAATCTTATTAAAACCCTACAGTACAGAGGCAGCACTGAGGAATACAAATGGAAGCCAAACGCCTGCACTGTGACCAGCCTGACAAAACGACACTCTAAAAGCACAGAGCCTTTGCGATGTTTTGTAGCAAAGGCCATATCTAGTCAGCTCGTCCTGCAGTATATTCAGATAGGGCTGTGAGCTGTGTTGTAGTGGAGCCAGGGCTCACAGGGTCAAAGCATTAGGATTTTTTGATGAGCAGGGATGATGATAGCATCTTCCATCCCCTAAGACTTCACTGTTCCCTCTGAGTTAAGCTGCAATCCTCCCAGTAGCTGGGAGATCATGGATTTTCCCAGCAACAATATATTGTCCTTAGCTATCCCTGTTGCAATGAAAAGTATTTAGGAGTGGCTTGGTCTTGGATTGATAATTTTGACACACACCCTTCCGCAACTTTACAAATGATCTACTAAAGACATATTCAACAGACACATGGATGGAGCAATACAGGTGCCTGTATTTTTGGACTCTCCTTGATCGTGTGGCTACAGGGGCCATCATAATGAATGCCTGCACCAGCACTACAGCACTGGCTGTGAGGCTGTGCATATTCAAAAGTTACATCCTAGATTTTAGCAAGCATGCATTTTGCATTCCCTGGAGGATCGGGAATAGCTTGGGCAGCGGCAATGTTACCTTTGGGGGAAAAGATTAAGCACTCCTCCGCTCCACCACTTTTCCATTCCAAATAACTAAGCTCCTTTTAGGAGTCATGGTATGGTTTGTCTGTGATGTATAGGGTTTCAGGGTTTTGTTGCACGTGTTTGTCTGTGATGTATAGTTCAACCCAACATAAGCTGTGGCTACTTTAGAAAGAGGTACTAAGAACATAGCAGAAATGTAACTGAAAACTTCAGCTAACAGTAATACTTTTTTTTTTAAGGCGCATTCAAAGATAGGGATAATAAGTAGATGGATTTCTGGTCTTCATGAGTTAAAGGGTTCTGGAAAAGATATACAAAAGGACAACTAGGGATGATCAAAGTACTGGAGCACCTTTCATATAAGGAAAGGTAAAAAAGAGGTTGGGCTTTTTAGTTTCATTTAGATTTCGGTTGTGGGGACAATGATTAAGGGGGAGATGTGATAGGGATTTATAAATTATGGAGAGTGTGAAGACGGTGAACAGAGAGAAAGCTCTCTTTAGCATAATACTAGGGTTATTGCATACAATACTTGGGTAGGAGATTCTGGACATGCAAAAATGCAACGGTAACCGACAGAACTTGAGATAGAACTCATGTGGTGAAGGCCATGAGCGTAAATGGCTTTTAGACAAATTTAAATGGAGGATGGATCTATCAGTGCCCATAATCTGTGGCAGATAAAATAGCTCCAGCTATTGGGCAGTACAGAAATGCAATAAATAAATAAATAAATGGAACATCCATGTTCACAAATGGTATATCTGTGTTGTCAGAGGCTGGAGAGAAACAGTTTATGAAACTGTAGGATTGGGTCAGGCTGTAGGTCTGCGCAGTCCAGTGCTGCCTTCCAATGGCTCTCTGGAGTCATTGCCATGGTTCTGTGCCAGAGGTCTTTACCATCACCTGCTACCTGGACTTCTTCAGTAGAGAGGCCAGCAGTGGGGGTTGGTGGCTCCGATTTTGGTAGGGCTGTGAATTTATTCTGGGTTTCAGTCGGAACCAGCAAGAACGCTAAATGAGTTATCCAAGATGCTGACACCTAGCCCCAAAATAGATTCAGCCCCCCGCTGCCCTGAAAGCAACTTACCCGCAGTGGCACCTCTGTACTCTACCAGTGAGATGTAGTCCTTCCCCCAATCATCTTCCTGTCCTGTTTGTGACCTTTTAAAACCATTCAGCTTGCTTGTCACTCCTGGAGACAGGAAGCTGGGCTAGATGGGCCTTCTTCTGATCCAGTAAGGCAATTCTCATCAGCTGATATGATTTCATTCATTCAATCATTTTGCCGGTAAGAGCAAACTTCTATACCTTGAAATTCAACAGTTGGCCCAATAGATTGGCCTAGGTAGGATGTACTTGAATAATTTCCAGTTCTTTCCCTTAATTTCTCCACCACTTAAATACAAAGTTCCCTGCAACAGAGAGAAGAATCAGAATAACAGCCCCACCTGCTGGCAATTGAAGAAATCACCACTCACTGCATATTAATGCTGTTTAATTAACTCTAGAAAACATGGAATGATGCAAGGTGAAGGAGAAGGCATAAGCAGTTGTTGAATAGGCATTCATGCATATGTTAAGGACACACACACACAGAGGCTCTTTTGAGTCTGGTGTAAGCATTTTGCTTATGCAGATTTTGTGTTGCAAATGGCAGGGTGGGTGGGGAGAGATCATCCCTGCTTGATTACTGGAGCACTGCCTGGCTTGTACGAGACTTTGCATATACTTTGACTTTTTCCACCGACTTTGCAGCCTGTTTTGAGTTAGGTCATCTGATCTGTGTAGGATCAAGCTGCTATTCATCTGCCACATTCCATTCCCACATGCATATTTAACACATGGATGGTTCTGTATTTTTGTAGTTAGATAACAAAAGCCACCACTTGATGGAAAAACTACTAGCTTTACTGTACCAAGATATGGCAACATATTCATCAAGAAAACAACCATGAAACTGAAAATTCAACAAACTAGTAGGGCAAAAAAGGATGCTCCGTCTTAACATTTTAATCTTGTTTTTCTCTGTTTCAGTGCCAGTTGTGCTATATAGGAATTCTGTCTCACGATGACTCCTAATGCAATGTCCATCATATGGAAGTCATTGATTGTCTCAATGCCCATAAGTTTTAGAGAATAATTTTCATAAGCACTATTCATTCATTGATCCAATTACTCATCCTCAGACTTAACATAGACGGATATAATTTAATCCATTTCTTGACCTACACAGTGAAGTTAGTCTTTCACATTCCTGATCATTCCAGCTCACATAATTATCTATGCAAGAGATTTATAATCATGCAAAAAAGCTGGTCGTGTGGAAAGGCCAAAGAAGGAAGAGATACGCAATTGATTACCTTGATACTGATGACGAAAAGGCCTGCAGGAGAAAAAAAGGTATTAACAATTACTATCATCCACAGGGTGAGGCCTGTCTTTTCTTTATCGGCAGAGTCAAGTTCGCAATCTCTTTCTCTTTGTTTGTCGACTGGGCCCCATGATCAGTTATTTTGGATGATAAATACTCATTGGTTATGCACAATCCTCATGTCTCTCCTCAAAGTAAATGTTCTGTTGCAGGGATATCACTTTTTCCCAAAACTACCAACAGCATTATTTTGTCATCTCAGAAAATGACAATATTTTTCTCATGCCTCTTCCAAAGGCACTGTATTTGCCATGAGGCAGGTGGCTACCAGGAGGAGGGCCTTCTCTGCTGTGGCACCCCAGCTGTGGAATGAGCTCCCTAAGGTAGGGTGACGATATGGAAAGGAGGACAGGGCTCCTGTATCTTTAACAGTTGCATAGAAAAGGGAATTTCAGCAGGTGTCATTTGTATATATGGAGAACCTGGTGAAATTCCCTCTTCATCACAACAGTTAAAGCCGTAGGAGCTATACTAGAGTGACCAGATTTAAAAGAGGGCAGGGCACCTGCAGCTTTAACTGTTGTGGTGAAGAGGAAATTTCCCCAGGTTCTCCATATAAACAAATGACACCTGCAGAAATTCTCTTTTCAATACAACTGTTAAAGATACAGGAGCCCTGTCCTCCTTTTCACGTAGTCACCCTAAAGGGAGAGGCCTGATGACATGATGAGAGTGATATCAGAGGCAAGGCAAATGAGTTAGGGTGGTCAGTGGCCTTCATGTGCTGTCTACTGGTGTAAGCTTAAAGGATCCAGTGGGAAGAGATTGCAGGATGAGTGTTGTGTCACCAGGAGGGCTGAGCTACTGAAGCAGATGGGATGGTGTGATTGCACGACATCAGGGTTCAGTGGTGCCCCTTCTGAAACTTTAAATATCCAGCCTTTCCCCAGATAAGGCAATAGGGCGATAGAGTGCCCTATTGCAGGCACTATGCCCTGTGGCAGGCACTATGCTATCTAGTTTCCACCGCCTTTTCCCACAAAACAAGGGGCCAGGCTATGTTAAAAGGATAAGGTCCATCATAAAATTCAGGCCTTGCCTTGTATTCAGGCAAGATGAATTAACATTCCGCTAAGCCCCAGGCAGCATGGACAATGGCCAGGCATTATGCGAACCATAGTCCAAAACACCTGGAGTGCACCAGATTGCCTTCTCTTGGTCTACAGTAATTCAAGAACAAAAAAAAGAAGAATCTAACATGACAAAAGTAACAAACTCTTTCTCTTTTTCCTTTGCTAACAACTAGCACCTGTCCATGCAACCAGGACCACTGCCAGACATTGCACTGCCTGAGGCAAAGGAGACCTCCCCAGCTACCAGAGGACACTGGTGGCTCTGATGTCACTGGAGTGGGGAATCTGCTCTGGGTTTCAGTCAGAACCAGTCAGAACCCTAAAGGAGCTATCCAAGAAGCTTTGGGAGGGTAGCTGATATTTCTAACTGGTTATTAACTGTGTTTTGTTTGGAACTACCCCATTCCATGAAGTTCCTATCCTGGCTCTTAACACAAGTTGCCAGCAGGGTTTCTCCAACTTAATTCAGAGTGATAGCTGCTTAAAAATAGGATCTTGTACCATTGTTAGCATAATCGACTAGGAACCAGACCCATCTGTCACATTCTAAGCTCCCTATCTAATTGTTAATGATTGATACTTGGAAGTATTAAATCAATGGTTATCAGTGCTTAGTCAGATCCATGGCCTAGAGACTGATTAACGCATTAAGCTTTTCATGAGGAGCTACATCTATTGAAGCCTCCCTACAGCTGTAGTGGTCACCAGCAGTTCTTCTGATAGCCATTACAAATGGTTGTGGACAAAGGGCCTCCTTCTTCCATTTTCCTAACAAGTGGACAGCTGCTGCTGCTACCCACTCATGCTTATGGCAGTGCTTTGCTTTTCCTTGTCTGAAAAAAAGAGGAAATGCCCTAGCTATTTCCCTTCCTTGTTTTCTGATGGCATCAGTTCTTGCCTTATTTTGAGGCAGGCAAGACTGTGTGTGCATTCACATGGGAAATAGTTTTCTTATACTAGAGCTGTGCACTGTTGGTTCTGGATCTGAATTTTGAACTGAAGTGCAGTATTCAGACCAAATCAGTCTGGATCAGAATCTGATGATACTGAAGCCCAGACAGTGTACCTAAGAAATGTAACTACATGCATGGCTAGCACAAAGGCCACCAGACCAAACTGTCTGAAATTTGGCATCTCCATAGGGGCTGCCACATCCTCAAATGTCATGCACTTATGTGGAAGCTATATATACTTTGACAGATTTTCTTTTTTAAAAAAAAATTACCTGTGTCTACCACAAAAACTAATGGACCTATCTGTCTGAAACTTTGCAGGTTCAATCACACACATCCCATAGGGACTGCCAGGTCTCCAAATTGTATTTATTTATCATAAAAACTAAAAAAAAATTGTATGGTCATTTCGGGTCTGAATCGGCCCAAGGCGTATTGGGACCCATTCTGAAAACCCAAATTGCCTCCGAATTGAGCTGGTGGGGGTTTGTGCACAGCCCTATCTAGAACAGTGTTCCCCAGCTAGTATCATCCAGATGTTTTGAACTTAAAACTCCCATCAGCTGTAGCCACCATTGGCAATAGCAAGGAATGTTGAAAGGTGTAGTCCAAAACATCTGGAGGGCACCAGATTGGGGAAGGTTGCCCTAGAATAATACTAAAAAAAATAGTCTCTTGTTATGTGGCATTTAAAAGCTGGCTAGGGCAGCTTCTTGTTCCACCAAAAAATAATAATAATAAAAAAATCAAATAAGCAATCAAATGTCAAATATATGTAAGTCAACAGGTGGGAATGGATTGATTGGTTTTTATTAAATTTATATCCCATATTTCCCCTAAAAATAGTGCTCAAAGTGGTTAACAATAATAAAATACAGAATTAAACAAAAACAAATGAATTAAAAACACAATTTAAAAATACACCAATAAAAATGAAGTTTTTCACTATTTCATATTCCAAAATGAGTGCCTAACAATGGAGCTTCATAGCTAGAGAGTAGGCAGCCACTGACAAATGTTCAAAACTGAACATCTGCAAAAGGAAGTTCACCAGATGGTGAAAACACAGGGTGTAGAAGTTGTGTCACTAATAACATCACACTGGTTATGCAGCAAGGAGCACTTGACAGGGGAAATGACAGTCCTCATTCTTTATTTATTTATTGCATTTTTATACCACCCAATAGCCAAAGCTCTCTGGGTGGTTTACAAAAATTAAAACCATAGAAACCATTCAAAATATAAAGCCAACAGTATAAAGCATAATATAAAATACAATATAAAAACACAACCAGGATAAAATCAAACAAAAATGCAGAATTTAATACAGATTTAAAGTAAAAAATTTAAACAGCAAAGTTAAAATTAAGCTAATAGACTGTTAAAATGCTGAGAAAATAAAAATGTCTTCACCTGGCATCTGAAAGAATATAGTGTGGGTGCCAGGCAAACCTCCTTAGGGTATGGTGACCATATGAAAAGGAGGACAGGGCTCCTGTATCTTTAACAGCTGCATAGAAAAAGGAATTTCAGCAGGTATCATTTGTATATATGGAGAACCTGGTGAAATTTCCTCTTCATCACAACAGTTAAAGCTGCAGGTGTCCTGCCCTCTTTTAAATCTGGTCACTCTAGCATAGCTCCTGCACTTTAACTGTTTTGATGAAGAGGGAATTTCACCAGGTTCTCTATATATACAAATGACACCTGCTGAAATTCCCTTTTCTATGCAACTGTCCTCCTTTCCATATGGTCACCCTATCTCCCACCTTTTCAGCGTCTTCAACATTGGTGGGTCTTCCTTTGTAGACATCACAAAGACCAGGCCAGATACAAAATTAAGCAAGGTCAGGCAAAGAAGCAATTTTTTTTCATGTGGCCATGGTAACGATGTGTAATTCAGGCAAATTTACCCTGAAATTAGCATGACTTTGTGCTTCTTGGTGCTTTGAAACGTTTGCAAATGTATTCTTCTGATGGCACTGATGAGTTGTTGCCTCTCCTGCACCACCAATTATATTGTGACGTTGCATGTATTTTCTACCTTTGAATTGCCTCAGCATGTGATTCAAACTGAACTCGAAGTGGAGAATCCTTTTATCTTCACCATCAAAAGAAATTTTGGCATAGATTTTTGGCACTCTTCTGCTCATACTGGGGATTATGTAGCAACAAGTTGAAGTCTGAAAAAAGCAGAGTGTTTGTTTTCCAGGGAGCTTGAAAAGAGAAGGTATCTCCAGTCAACAGGCCCTTGCAGTCTCATGTAAAAAGCTCAGCTTGTGGGCTTCCCAGAGTCATCAGTTTCAATAACAGCTCCAGGTTTTTGAGGGCCCTTGGGCAAGACAACCTCAATGGGCTCCCTTCTCCCTCAGTGAGTCTACCTCCCCACCAGCCTTGTCACCAGCTGCTATTGCTCTTCATCCTCTTTCTCATCATGGCTGCCACTTGGTTGCTTGGCAGGTAGACAGCCAGTGAGCAAATAGGCAGTGGCATCTCCTGCTTCTTCCTCTCTCCACCACTGTGGCCATAGTCAGAGTAAGAGGCAGATCAACAAGCAGGTTGAGGTGAAGAGGAAGGGGAGGAGCAACTCCAGGGAGCTCTTGTCAGTAGACCCCTACTGGGGTATGCCCCTCCCCTTGGCAGGCCCCCAACCATGCCTGCCTTTAACACCTAATCTGGTAGGCCAATGTGGGGAAAGCAGATGCTGGACTAGATAGGCCTTTGGTCTGATCCAACAGGGCCTCTCTTAAAGCAGTCAGAGCCCATCACATCCCTTCAAATGGTTTTAGGGTGGGAGATGATCCATAAAGCTAGGATGGTCACTTATGCATTGTTAAAAATAGAGGAAACGTATTGCTGAAAGAGAGAACAAAACAGGATGCTGTATTGCATCAAAATGACATGTGATGATTGATATGCATAGATGTTATTTTAGGAGCGCTATACATCTCCCCTAGTGGGGAGTATTATGACCAGGTGACCTGTGTGCCTCCTCGGTCTGTTTTCTAGGTGCTAACTGTTGGTAGGCAACTTCAAGGCTCCTGTTGCTCTCCCTTCTTAGGGTTCTTTATCTTTAAACCAGACTTGGACTGGACAGTCTTTCAACCAGAGGACTGTCTTCTGACAGTGCTTCAAATAGAGGACTGTCCTTGGAAAAGTAGGGCACATTGTCATCCTGCCTGATTAACGTAATGCTGGCAGCTTTACAGATTCATAAGGGTCCTCCCCATTTTCCCCATCTGAATTTCCCCAGAGGGACTGGGCAGATTAGATAGTTTAGGGTGACCATATGAAAAGGAGGACAGGGTGCCTGTATCTTTAAGAGTTGTATTGCAAAGGGAATTTCTGCAGGTGTCATTTGTATATATGGAGAACCTGGTGAAATTTCCTCTTCACCACAACAGTTAAAGCTGCAGGTGCCCTGCCCTCTTTTAAATCTGGTCACTCTAGTATAGCTCCTTCAGTTTTAACTGTGGTGATGAAGAGGGAATTTCCCCAGGTTCTCCATATATACAAATGACACCTGCTGAAATTCCCTTTTCTATGCAACTGTTAAAGATACAGGAGCCCTGTCCTCCTTTTCATATGGTCACCCTCAAATAGTTTAAAGAAGCTAGTGGGTTCTCGTTATCAACTGTTGGACAAAGTACATTGGCCCTAGGTTCCCTCTTTAGGCCTCCATGTTCTTCATGCCAAGCCAGGTCTGCATCTGTTTTCTGCTGCTTCTGGTTTCCGTTCACCTTCTATTCTTAGCTGCCAGCATTCCACCTTCCAGACTGCTTCACCACTTCTTTCATTTAGGAACTCTCCAAATTTGCTTCACTGGGGGTTTAGAACTTACATCCAGACCCTGTTCAGATGATAAACTAAGTCACAGTGGTTAAGCATTTTTAGCTAAACATTATGGCTTAATGTGTCATGTGAACCATTCCTAACCATGGTGGCTGCATAACCAAAGTATAAACATGTTCACTAACCATTTGCGGCAAAAGGGTTAGCAGCTTAACCCTGGCTTAGCTTATTGTCTAGGCTGACCATATGAAAAGGAGGACAGGGCTCCTGTATTTTTAACAGTTATACTGAAAAGGGAATTTCAGCAGGTGTCATTTGTATATATGGAGAACCTAGTGAAATGTCCTCTTCATCACAACAGTTAAAGTTGCAGGTGCCCTGCCCTCTTTTAAATCTGGTCACAGTACAGCTGCAGTATAGCTCCTGCAGCTTTAACTGTTGTGATGAAGAGGAAATTTCACCAGGTGCGACATGCATGCAAATGACACCTGCTGAAAATTCCCTTTTCTATGCAACTGTTAAAGATACAGGAGCCCTGTCCTCCTTTTCATATGGTCACCCTAATATTGTCTGAACAGGCCCCCTAAATTTATTTAAATAAACTGGCATTAGATTGCTAGAAATTCTTACTACAAAACATCTGTGACATCACAACAGCATAGAAATGCTCAGATTGACAGGTGATAGGCGTGCTTCATTTAATGAATTGCTGTTTCTTGTTGTCAGGTGTTTGTCGCTCCTGTGATTTCTTTGCAAATTGGAAGAAGCATTTTTTTAAAAAATCTACACTCTTTTTCTATGGCCATCGTAAGTGGCCTAAAATGGCAGCGAAATGGAACTGATAATAGGTTATAGATTTTTTATACCTTTCATTGCACTCATGTTAATAGAGAGGAGTCAGAGAACTATTCTACATATTCATCATAGTATTTTATTGTCTGTTGGAAGTTGGCATGGATGTCATTTGATTTTCTTTCATTCTGTGCTCCTTCTGTAATTTAACATCGGGCCATTTCGACTTCTTATAATTATAACTGTCTAGAGAATGTGTGGAATGTGGTGATCGGATGTAATACCAGTTATTAGAGTAATCATGAGAGTGATGTGTGTTGTGCCTCACCCAGTGGTCCCTGACAAACAACTGAGCAGAACCAGGTGGATAATCAGGAATGGATGCAATTAAATCATAGAGCTGGATTCACCGGAGGGAAGAAATGCAACAGCTAGGCAGATGAGGAGTGAGGCAAGATTGGAAGACATTCAGGAGCGGGACCCATTGATGTGAAAAACAAAGCCAAAGAGAAGCTGGAGACAGACTTATGCAGAGTCAACAAAACTTTATCTCCCTCTCTCTGGCCTTAGCTAGACCTACCTGAAAGTCCAGGGCAGAGAAGGGGAGATCTTGTGTTGTGATTAATGTGAGATCTCTGCCCCATTTACAAGTAAGGCGCAATGACCTCAGGAAGAGAGGCATCGCACCCGCCATTTTTATTTTTTAAAGAGGACGCAGTGCACGAACACTCGGGCGCTAAAGGTAAGTCTTTTTAAAAATTTAATTTGGTTTCTCCACTCCCCCCACCCTAACCACGATGGGCACAGCGCTCCTGAGGAGCGCTGCATCCTGTGTGCGGCTCCCGGCCCCGCACAAGTAATCGAGTGGAGCGGGGTCAAGCCGCTGAAACAGGCCAGACATTCCGTGGTCTCGGGCCCGAGACAGTGGAAGAAGTGGGTCCAAAGGGGAGGGCTATATCTGGATGCAGATATAGCCCTCTGGATGCACAGGGACAATCCCAGGGTTCGCCCCGGGATATAGCCTGCTCTAGCTAAGGCCTCTCTTTTCCCCCAAAGAAAGACAAGAACCACAGAGGGTTGTTGGAGGATGAACTGAGAGGAACAACAGCAACAACAACTGAATCATGAGCTATGAAGGCTTGGGGCTCCATCTCTTTTCCATGTTGACTCATAGCTAAATAGCCCAACAATTCCTAGAAGACTTAGTGTTGATCCTGTCTTGTGACTCCTGAAAACACTCAATTACCATTGAGAATGATATGAAGGCCTGCAGCAGGGCTGACTTAGCCTTGTGATGCCAACCATGAAAATAGGAAATCAAGGGACAGGGATCTTAGCACAAAAGGAGCCAATAATTATTTGAAAGATCCAATTTGCACCCATTTGACCAGAGCTTCTGCTCCTCTTTGTTTTCCTCATTTGGGCATGACTTCTTTAATAATGGAAGGAACTAAACTCCTTTAGATAACTGGTTGCTAACTTATTTCTGGGTTTAGTTCAAAGTGAAGGTCATGCAAGCCTAGGCCTAGCTTCCTCCCTCATATTTCCCCTTGCACCTGAAAACCTGCCAGAGAGGCCCTTTTCCATATTCTCTCATCTAGGGTTATCCAGATGCAGGGGACAAAGTCCAGGCTTTCTCAGCTGTAAAATCTAGTCTTTGGAACTTCCTCCCTTGCCTGGATGTTTCTCCTCTGATTCTTAGAAAACTGGCAAAGACTTCCTTTCTCGGGAAAGCCTTTGGCTCTCTTTTGTTCCCTGTGCTTTTTTTTTTTACATTCCCAATCTTGTTCTGCTGCAATTAGCTATCTAATTTACTTTGTATCTAGCCTGAGGTGCAGTCAGCTGTTGAACGGGAGCCAGGAGTCACATCAGGGCCCAATCTACATGGAAGCTGTATGAGAAGCACATTCTGTTTATATCCGGATTTTCATGAAATCACTTTGGTCCATCAGCAGCATACAAAGCAAGAAAAAGTGGAGCATACACTACCCATAAAGTCACTTTCATGAGTTAAACTGCACTTGAAACTGCAATACTTTGGGGTTGAGTGGGTGGAGTCTAGTGAGTGAACTGAATGCCATTAAGTGTATAGGTGCTGCTCAGTGAATGAGTGAGACTTACTCCCCACCCCTTTTAATGGAGGAGATGAAATAGGCCCCATAGTTTACCCCACAATTCTCCTTTTGCATCTACCAGGACTGCTCCCTGCATTTCTGTAAGGGTGGAGAATGAATTACTACCCTAGTACAGCTCAGTTTTGACTATCATGCTACTGTGGCATTGCACAGTTGCGCGATTGCATGACTGAAATCCTGCTGCCTGCATTAGGTACTGCAGCTATGAAAATCTAACCCCACAAGCTGCTTTTCCACCATATCTTTCCCGCAGGTGAGAAAGCAGCCAAGAGAGAAGAGAGGGTTAATTACAAATACAGCCTGCACTGTGGAGGAGGTAGGAGGTTTTATTGCCCTCTGCTTCTGTGCTTTTAAATAGTCTCCACCCACTCCATTTTCTTTAAAAACAAAACAAAATGTCCTCCTATTCTGTGTAATGAGAGTATCAGGATTAAAGCAACTACAGTAAACATTACCCATCCTTCCCCAACGTGGCTCCCTCCCAGATGTGTTGGGCAACTCCCACCATTGTGAGATTATTGAAGCCCTGCCCCCTGCATGAATTACCCTTGGCAAAGTGCAATTGAAGGCAATGAGTTACTTCCAGGTAGACATGTTTAGCCCCCACCCACCCAACCTTCCCTTCCACAAGACAGCGCCACTTCCACCAGCCTGCGCTGAAGCCAGCTGAGGTCACATGGACTCCAAAGTGGCACTGAAGCCACTGTGATGGGAAATCCTGTCTCAAAATGGGTTTTTTTTTGGGGGGGGGGAAACAGGTTTAGTGCAAGACTCACCACACTAGCTACAGGGTGTCATCTGACAAGATTGACTTGTCTGTTTTCCATTTGTACCCCTTCCTTTTTGTTGGGATTGGGTAGGGATAAGATGGATGGGTGCGTAGAGTCCCTGTCTTATCCACAAACCCCCTCCCATTTTTCAGTGTAGGGGGTCCCCTCCCCCATCACTTTCCCAACAAGTAGTTCCCTAGTTTTTAACACATCTGAGACCTGATTCAAGCATTTGGCCAGTAGAATCATTGCCAATGAAAATTAATGATGGATGCTCATTTTTTTTGGGGGGGGGGACATCTCATTCTCCTTTCTGGTGGACCCGCTGAATTACATAAGGCTGCACCCCAAGCCCTCATAGAGGTGTGACAAATTATAAAGTGATGGAGCCAGGTGGGAAGAGAATTTACAAATATTCTCATAATTGTGTGGAACGGTGATTTACAGCTTTAGCTGCATTCCTCCCCAGATCAAAACATTTATCAGGCCAGAGAGAGAGAGAGAGAAAAACCAGAGAGAGTATATTAAGAGAAAATGAGAAGAACTATCTCCCGTCTCTGTTTGTACCCGGTAACTGAGAACAGTAATAAAACTGCCTGCAGGTGTTTGCCTGCAATATTGATACAGTGGGGATGGGACTATGTCAAAGCCCCTCATGCATTGAGTGTGAACATTGGAATAGGGGCTTGTAAGTGTGTTCGGCTGAGTGTGTGTGCAAACAAAGCTCTCATGATTGGGAACTCTTGATAAGGCAGGACAGACTCCTAGAATTGCTCTAGTTCTAGTTCAGAATAGGAAATATGGTCCAGTAGTGACCCTTTATTCTATAGCAGAAACTAGAGAGTCTACCAACAGCAAATGCAACATGCATCTCATGTAATGTTGGGGACAGTCCACTGTCTCACTCACACTGAACTGAATGCCACCCCTACCCAGCAGCAGAGCTTGTGACAGGGTTCCTAGGATGGTGCGGAGGTGATATCAGGTGGCTGCACTGACACAATTGTATTTTGAGAGATGTTGTGGATTTAGTGATGCCACTGAAACTCAAACTTCACTATTTGTAGGTCAAAGCTAGTAGGGTTGTAATTCATGAGCCCTGACATTGATCCAATGGACTTTAACATTTTCATAATTCAAACTGAGGTTGATCATGGGTTAATCCCCCCCCCCCAAGATGTGCGTGGCTGGCATGACTAAGCAGCCAAACTCTCCCCCTTGACAGCATCAACAACATGCTGAGTCCTGCAGTGAACAGGCATTTTTGTTTCTGCTTCTGCTTGTACTGCTTCCACGGCTACTGCCTCTGCCTGGGCCTCCAAGTCAATGTGCTATTGTAAACAAATCTCCCATGATATCAGTCAGTCAGTCAGTCAAGGAATACATGGTGACATGTGACGTTGTTATGCACAGGGTAGAAGAGAGTACCATATTTTGCACACCATTTCCCCAAGATGCATTTTGGTGATATGCACCATGTGAATATTCTTCAACATCTTGAAACGACAGAGAACTCCTGTGTTTCTTATTCATAACCCTGTGAGCAAATTGCTTAGTTCGCCCATCACTACGTAGGTTACATGGATGGTTCTAAGGATGGAGAGGGCTTCTACACTGAAAAGAGGACAAGAAATATTTTAAAGGAAGAAAGAAAATAAAATTGAAAAACAAACAAACATGACTGACTCAAAACCAGGTGGTGAGCTGTACGATCAGATATATGTGTTTGTCACTAGCTGGTATATAATTACTGCATTGTTTATGTTGTAACTATTTCATTGCACTTTGTAAGAAAGCATCAAATAGGAACATTATAAATCTCATATCTTCTAGGTCATACCAAAATATCCTGGCCTTCTTGTAAATATCAAATTTGGTTTATTAAGAAAGCATGAAATAGGATTATTATAAATCTCATATCCCCTAGGTCACACCAAAATATACTGGCCTGCTGGCTTATTGTGGGCCATATAATTCCATGGCTTTACTTGTGGGAAGTACATCAGAGATCTGTGGCATGTGACGATTAGCACAGAATGTATGTATGGCGCAAAGCAAAAGCATTCCTATCTGAAATCTATGACAAAGGGAAGCCCACAGTCCCTGAGAAAGCTTTCCCTCTGTATAGGTGCCCTGTCTCTCAAACTGTCATAGTAAAATGGGATCAGAGATGGTGCTTCACTGATATAATTCATTGACAGAATTCCTCGTAGCTGTCTTAAGAACAGCTACCAAAGGTTCTCCTGAGAGTTAATTCTGTGTCAAGCATCATTAACTGTAGCTCAGATTTCCAATCAGCAAATCCTCTGGGTCAAACAAGGACAGGGATGCAGTAAGTGATTGGCCCTGTGCTCTGCCCCTGCCAAGCTCACCCCACAGAAAATCCGACACACAAGATCCAAAGCAGCATCACTGTACGCAGTGAGGGGACTCACAGAGGAAGTTCTTCCCTTTGGTCTTCGCTGTACTAAGCACTCACTGCCTTCTTAGTCTGTGTAGGATTCAAGAACAGCCTGTCTTTGTCTATTTCACTATTTCTGCTTTAAAGATAATAATGTTTTCCCTATATTTAGTTAGAATGTTTTTCTTGTATTTATTTGGGAAGTTCCCACTCCCCCAATTATTCTAGCTATTCGTCTGACTTGCCACATGGAATATGAGCGTGAATCAAGGATGCCTTTGTATTTAGAGGCATGTATCAATGCAGAGTTAGACGCGATCTGGAAAGACTGAGAGGGTGTCTTTGCATTTAGTTGCATATTTGAGCCTGCCTCACAGAATCTGTTTTATTGCTGTTAATGCGGGAGAGAATGAGGGAAAGAATGCAACTGTATAATCCAGTCTAGGGGTGGGCAGAAGGAAAACCTGGATTTACTGCTAGATCTCTGGGTGATATGCAGTAGATTGGCAAGGATATTAAAAAAAAAACACAATTGTGTAACTCTAGCAGCAGCAAACGAACTCTCCCCAAACCCCTGCCCTCAATTGTATTACTTAAATGAAAAAAGAAAAGAAAAAAGGTTGGGTTAATCAGGTTTGGATATTTGTGTAGAAAGATTGTGAGCTCCATTCAGTTCTTATACCCTGGAGTATAAAATTCCTGGGGGCTGTCATCACAGTGCCAAGTTGGCAGTCATCCGGGTCCAGAGCTGCCCCCCACCTTCTTCCAGGTTTCCGGTGACCAATTGCCAGTCGCCTTCCACCAGGACACCCCCCACCCACCCGGATCAGCCCTGAAGCAAGGTCAGTCGGTGGAAGCACTGAACTGACCTCGGTAGTTATTGGTATTGAAGTGCACTGCTGGGGTGCATTACACATCCAATGTACCAATTTCATAGTGTTATTTCCTGCTTTTTATTCTACATTATCCAAAATACTGCAACAAATATCATTGTGTGCCCTATGAGGTATAAATGCGTAAGAGGGATATATCCCTCTTGCGCATTTATACCTCAAAGCACACACAATAACTTCTGTTGTGGTGTTTTTGATAATATGGACTAAAAAGTGAGAAATAACACCAGAAAAGCAATATGCAGAATGTGTAATGCGCCACAACACTTATCAGTGCATTTCAATAGCAATAAAAAGTACTAATGTCGATCCAGCTCAGGATTCATATAATTCAATATTGTGGATTTAGGCATTATATACCAATCATTTACTTTTATTCCAGGTTAGTTAATTTACAATAACTACCTGGTTGTGTAGACAGTCTCATAATAACGGCATTAAAAAAGAAAGAAAAAAAAGAACACCTATGAGCAAGGGTTAAATGGTCTTATGTATGTATTTTCAATGAGCAATTCCAGACATTTAACTGAGAGCATCATCACACAGGGGAAAATTGCGTTTGCTTACCGTCACTTCTCCACCCACGCATTTGTCCCTCATTACTTCCTCTTTTGAAAGAGGAAGTAAACAGTGTGCATGTGGCCCATTCAGTGGCCCATTTTGATCGCGCTGCTTCTTCCGCACACAGCAGGAAATAGCGGCAACTTCTGCCTTTAAAAATAAGTCAGACTTACTGGGGGGGGGGGTTGGTTGGTGGTGCGAAGAAGTCTAGAAGGGGCGGGAGGCACGTGGGAAGCAGATGTGAGAAGGACCTGCAAAAATCCAAGTGCCCAGTAACAAGTGTACAATAAAATGCTCATCTGATGGAGCTCTGAGACTTTGGTAGAATAACAACATCCAGAGGGGGAGCTGCAAGAGTCTATTGCAGGAAAACCAACAAAGAGCACTGTGTCACCTTATTGTGGCATCAGGTGCATCTTACGAAGTAGGCTACAGTCCATGAAAGCTTATGCAATAATAAATGTGTTTGTCTTTAAGGGCCACAAGACTCTTGTTGCTTTTGATAGCATATTTACCTATATGTGTAACATCTCTTGATCCACATTTCCACTGGAATATATTTATATTGTTGCAATTCAGATATGCTTTATTGGTATGCACTGTGGCATCTGCTAAGGCCTCTTTGGGATTTTATTTCAATATTCCTCATGTGACTCCACTTGGTACTGAGGTTAAGTACTAATTACCTAAGACTCATCTAGGGATTTTTACTCTCATCATAATCTTTTAGTTAAAGATGTGGGCTGCGTGCACTGCTCCTAATACTGGGTATAGGGGGCTGGTTTGAAAAGAGTAAATAATTTGTGCAATTTGGCAGTAAAGGGAGATTTCAGTTAAAAAAAGTACATCTTGACATCTTGTGGATCTGAGGAATGCAAAACTGTTTTTGTTTTTTTGTTTTTACCAAAGAGCTAATTTGGCCAGTGTCACAAATAAGGAAATCTCCTAAAGGAGACAGCCTTTCCATTCTGCAGGCTCTTCAAAGATCTATTTGTGACCCGGTCCCCAAAAACCTTGTAAGCCAAATAACACACAAGGCATTTCTCGGCAGCTGATAACAAAAGATGGTCCACAGCTACCTGATGACCTTGCTTACAACAATGTTACCCCCAGATGTGATTGACAGTTTATGCTTAAACCGGTGTATCTGGCAGCCGCCACAGAATGATTAATCTGAACAGCCTGCCAAGTCACAGGCTATTTCTGAAGTTCAGGAACCAGCAGTAAAGGGAATACTACGAAAAGCAAGTGTCTACTCCAGAAGGGGAGAAACACGGAATCATTCGTCCTTATGGAGACAGTAAATTTGCTGTAAAGGCGGTCTTGCTTCTGTTTGACCGACGTTGCTGTGCCATCCATTTGACTTCTTCCGATACAGTCAACAATTGCCATTTTAAATGTCCTGAAAATATTACTAGAAGGCATTACAAGCTGGCTATGGGAAAGCCCCCCTTTCCCTACTTCCCCTCAACTGTTTCTTAATCTAAGATGCTGGTGAATAGATATTACCTTGCAAGAATGTGGCTGCTTTTAGTTCCTATGTTCCTATGATTGAAGATCATAGGAACATAGGAAGGCGCCTTATATGGAGTCAGGCCATGGGTCCATGTAACCCAGTATTGATGACACTGACTGGCAGCAGCTCTCCAGGGTTTCAGGAAGGAATTTTTCCAGCCCTACCTGGAGAAGCTGGGGATCAAACCTAGGACCTTCTGCATGCAAAGTAGGTGCTCTGCCACTGGGCTATGGCCCTGCCAGTAGAGAAGCTTCCTTTGAAAGATGGAGGATACTTCTTCGAATTGAGGAGGACTTTTGTGAAACCAAAGGTGGGACTCCTGGGTCAATGTTAGCCTCCAACTCCCATCAGCTCCGGCCAGTATGGCCAATGGTGAGGTTGCAATGGGAGCTGTAATTAGGAACGTCAGAGAAATGTGTAAGACTCAAATGAGTTTGGATTTCTAGGAATCCAACCTGCAGATTCTACAGCAGACTGGTTTTTCCCAATGACCTGTTGTTGTTGTTTACTTTCTGGAATTTCACACTAATTTAGTCATAGAAAAATACGTAAAATAACTCCAAAGCCCTAGCCATCATTGCCAATGGTCACAGATCATGGGAGTTGCAGTCCAGAATATCCTGACGCCACCAAGTTGCTTACCTCTGGTCTAGGTGATATGCTATGTTGGCTTGCATGGTCTACTATCAGGCTGCTGGAGATAAGGGTGCAGGGTCATCATCACCATCATCAATTTATTTCTTACCCACCTCTCCCTCTGGATCGAGGCAGGGAACAACATTAAATACAATATAATACATAAAACTAGTTAAAAGGGCATATTCAATGGAATCACTTACCCAGTTTCCAGATCAAGGTGCAATGATAGGTGGTAGTGATGGAGTGATAATCTGTCACAATTACATTAATAGTATTGATCAAACCTGGCCTAACAAGGAGATTGTGTTTCTATTCCAATGTTGGGCTTTGCTCAGGTTCTGCTTGTGATGTTTAGTCACTCACAATGAGCTCCATCACACTTACACATTTGCCCTGGTTTGCCCTCAAATTATCTGCCTGCATTTCCATAGCATATGAAAGCTTGAGCACTTACACCTTTGCGCTTTTTTGTTTCATTCATCTTTACTCCTCCTCCTCTCCTTAACGGAACTGTTCTTCCATTAAGATGCACTCTCAGATCTCCCCCTACAGTTCATTGGTTGGTGGTAGTTGGACACCTCTCTCTCCCTAGTAATTGACATGGGGCACCCCTGGTCTTGCTCTGCTTTTTCCTAGGAAGTAGCTTCTCTTGTTACAGAACTCACTTCGGGAAAACTCTCTCTCTCTCCTACGTACTTCTGTGGTTATTCCCTGTTGCCTAGGCTATGCCTGTTCCCCTCACCCTGCCTAGAGGCTTTGGAGCGTGAACTGGAGAGGGTTGCAGGGTTGTGTAAGTCCCATTGATTTCAACTGCATTACATCCATTTCATACTAAAATCCAATGCATGCTTACCCTTGAGTAAACCCCATTGAACAGTCAGACTTACTAAAATGGGGTTTATTCAAAGGTAGGCATGCATGGGATTTTAGTATGAATTGGATGTAAATGCAGTTGAAATCAGTGGGATTTACTCTTGAGTAAGGAAACAGCAGATCACTATTTTATAAACTTGGAAATGCACAGCTTAGCATGATCAAAGGATTTATCCTTTGCACTTGTGGACTACCAGGAAAAGGGTTTAAGGGGAGATTTAAAAAATACTACAAAAATCAAAAGATAGATTGATCTCATTCAAACTTGGCATGCTGAAAACTCTACTTAGGCACTATCACTGTGCCAATTTTGATCTCTTTATCTTTAAAATTGAGGGAACTGTGGGCAAGGAGGGTGCATTTTCCACATTTCTTTTAAGGTGAAAATGTACCCCTGGTCATGCTTACTCAGGAGTAAGAACATAGAGTTAAATGGGACCTACCTCCCCCTTCACAGTTGTGTGGAGAATCGCACCGCCCTCCTCTTTTGTTAGTGAGACCACCCTTAGACACACACACATCAATGAACGGGATGGTTGATTGAACACAACCACAGAAATACACAGGAGGGAGGAGAGCATTTATTTCACAGGGAGGGAAAATAATTCAGACTTTCTGCACTCCAAAAAGAAATGCAACATGGAGGATAAGAGCCGAAATGAGTGTAGGACGTGGACGATATCATGTGGGTATCGGGCTGCAAAACTGCATACCGGGCAAGGGGAGTGTGCGATAAATCGCTGGTGTGATGGAACCCTGTGTGTAGAATAGTAGGCAGGCGAGATGGCCAACGGCTTCAAAGAAACACTGTCAACAATGCAGTTTATTTACAGGAAACAGTGTCTATTAATTCCCAGGAATATCTTAAATGGACCCTTGTTTTGAAATTGGCTCTAGACCTCGTTGAAAGCAGGCTCATTTTGGGTTTGGGGAGCCCAACCCAATTATTTTCTCTGGCCTGTTTCATGGTGAGTTTTCTGTATTTTTATATTTCTCTTATAGATTCTGCTGCTTCTAGCGAGGTGAGAGTGGTGAAATTTTGTTAGATGTCCTGTGGTGGGATATAAAATAAATTCTTATAGTAATTAATTTTCCTTCCAATGTCTATTAACAGTTACAAAAAATCCCTGGACCTCAGCTCTCTCTCCCTTGTCCTTCTTTAGGCACTGGAAAAACATGGGGAGTCTTTAGAATGTATTATTTATTATTATTATTATTATTATTATTATTATTATTATTTTATCAATTTTATCAATTTTTCACCCAATATCTGAAGCTCTTTGGGCAGTTTGCAACAATTCATAAGACAATAAAATACAGGATTAAAAATACAGCATAACAATTTAAATATCCAACATTTAAATTGGATATTTAAATACCCCCTAAGGAGGTTCGCTTGGCACCTACATTATATGCTTTTAGACGCCAGGTGAAGACCTTTTTATTCTCCCAACATTTTAACAATCTATAAATACATTTCAACATGGTGTTTTAAATTTGAAATTTTGCATTGCTGCTGTTTATACCTGGTTGAGCTTTTTTATTGTATTTTATATTATGGTTTTATACTGTTGTTTTATATTATGAATGGTTTTAATTTTTGTGAACCGCCCAGAGAGCTCCGGCTATTGGGCGGTATAGAAATGTAATAAATAAAATAATAAATAAAATAATAAATAAATTTAAAATAAGTTAGACTGCTAAAAACAGTTTCAATAAAATGTTAGTTCTGTTTAGATGATTGGCATAAAGACCCATCATATGCATGTAGTGATGGCACTCCATCTATCCAAAGACTAGCAAGTGTGAATGGCAGCTGATCAACTAACAGCAGCAGCAGCAAAACTTACCTTGGATCCTCAGGGAACATCTTTCCTCTGTAACTGGGATTGCACAGGTGGGCTTCACATGAGTGTTATAATCATATTTCTGCTGAAAAACCCTGAAAAGATCCAAATGCCCAAGTGTGACCCAACATGCAGACTGAACACCCATGTAAACCTGCTTCCTATACACATCAGTCAAGCAACAGTTTTGCCCATGTCCCCTCTGGATGGAACTGAGAAGGCCTTGCAGGTGGGCCAGATCATTCCAGATCCCATTTCCTCAAGGAATCATCACATCAAAGCTTTTGCAATTGGCTCAGTCTAGCATCCAGCAGGTCTTGCAGATTTTGCTTCAATATTTCGTTTCTAAGGCCCTTGGAATACCATAAACAGAAATCTTCAAATGTGATATTCTTAGAAATTATAGCAAACGTTTTCATTTCATTTTCCTGTTAAAATAATTGCATGGAAGGGGCTTTATGTGGGCACAAATTTGTTATTTTAACACTATCATGTAAACCAACTAGAAATCTGGCATCATAGTTTATGCTTCTCCTTAGCTAATTTGCAGTTCCTTGAATAAGCACTACTAAACAGCATATACGTTTATTGCAATTATTGAGGAAATCTTAAATTAGCATGCCTTCTGTCCTATGCAGATTTGTTTCTCATTAACATCACTTTATTAAAATTCAACAACTCATTAGAGTTGAGGAACCAACCTAAAGTACTTAGCATTTTTGTTGGATTACTGAATATTTTACGTTCTTATTGAAGTTAACAGAAATACAATGGCTGCATTCAGACATCATAATAAGCTGTGGTATAGGTGAGCCTTTGGGCTGATTGTTCCACCTCCCTTTTCTTCCTCCAGCACATCTATGTGGAGGTAGCTGGAAGAGTTTGCTTCCATTTTTATTAACTGCATTAATCATTTTTGAATACATCTGATAATTTGAACCTTAAACTGTGGTTAATCTTAACCAAAGTTTTTTGAAACAAGCTAGTTTCATAACTTGTGGTTTGAAGTTGACTTGTTTCAAAGAAACCATAGTTCAGACTAGCCACAGTTTATTGGGTGTGGATGAAACAATACACTGTGGTTAATCAAAATGGAAGGAAAATGGAAGTAGAGGGAAGGGAAGAGTCCATGTGCCCTAAATTTGCTGCAGCTCAATCCCATCAGAATAAACCATGGTATATTGTGATGTCCAAACTCAGCCAGTATTGCCAGTACATCATAGAATTCATTGTTTAATTAGGCTATGATTATAAATTAAATGAGGAACTGTCCTCAACTTTCCATCTGAAACATTTGACTCAAAGGCATTAATAAGATTATACAGTGCAGCACTGTAGACCAATGTCTCTATTAATGTATTTAATTATATTTATAGTGCTTGCATATATAAACCGTGAATTAAATTATTTATATCTTCATGCATCATCTAACATGAAATTATCTTTTCAAATTCCCTTGATTATGAACATCAGGGAATTAAACCAGTTGTGCTTGCAATATGAATGCTACATTATTCTTGCTAAATTTAAGGGCAATAAATTCCCCCCAACACACACACACAAAAAGGGTTAGCAACAAACGTTTTGATCAACCTGTATTCTTTTCCCAGTAAGCTGTGCATTTCTCAACATATTCAGGCACATTATTAAAAGGGGTCATCAAACACCATTACATTCTGCTATGAGCAATAATATGGGATTTAAACTCAAAATATTAGTATATGTAAGTTATTCATATTAGCATTGAATAACAGATTTTGCTGGATACTTCAATACGTTTGTATGCAATTACCAAGGGGAACTTGGTGTGTGGTGTCAAATAGAGGCACTGGATTCTAAGCACAAAGAGTTTTTGTACACAAGGCTGTAAACTGCTGTATCTACTTTTGCTTTCCTTGCAGAAATGAGATCTGAGGACTACACAAAGAGCTTTTCCTTTCCTGCTTTTCTGCTACATAGCCTCTAGGTGGTGCTGTGCTATAGTGGAATAGCACAAATATACAAATAGTACTTTCAGAAATAATACCCCATTTCCCCATTCTGAAAAAAAGGGGAAATGGTCTGAAAAAAGAGAAGTGAACTGAAGGATCACAACATCATCTAAAGAACCTGTAAACAACTGTGAGTAGGTAATCACAAGTGCACAGTAAATACCTCATGTAGAAAAGCTCTGAATGGCTGTTCAGCCTGGATGCTGCCTATTGTAAAGTTTTCTTGGATGTTGAATTCATTCATAGTGAATTTGATACCCAGTCTTGTCCTCTTCAGTGGGAAAAACTAGGAAGATAAACCCGGTCATATGGTCACCCTAGCCATTTACAGTTTATTGGCCATTGATTCCCCATCTAACACCTAGCACAACATTGCTGAACCCCCAAGTCCCCCTGTTCCTCCCCCTCTTCATTACTGTTGTTTCCTGTTCACCTGGTCTCTCCAGGCCTTACTATTCGCAAGGGCCTCGGCTTCCCTTGGTCTCTTCCTCTGGGCAGACTGGGTGTACAGCAAGAGAGCAAATGGGCCTTTGTGGGGAATGGCAACCTCCAAAGCATCTCTCCTGCAGATTTTAATATCCAGGTAAGTTCATAGGTGAGGGAGGCGGTCCCTTAGATAGCCAGGTCCAAAGCCATTTAGGGCTTTAAAGATTAAAACCAGCACCTTGAATTGAGCCTGGAAAGCAATTGGCAAAGAGTGCAGGCCTTTCCAGACAAGTATCATATGGTTCTGATACCATGCACCTGTTATAGCAGCCTAGCTGCCCTGTTTTGCCTGAGCGTGCGCCTCCCTCCTTCTTGTTTCTTTGCTACAGAGCCACCATGACCTCAGCATCTGAGTTCAATATTGCTATATAGGATGATAATTATTTGAGTTCCAATGGTTTGCCCATAACCAGTTTCTCACTGCAACTAGGCAGTGCTGTGTAAGCAATGAGGTCAACCAGGGTGGGTAGACATGAGCTTAATATCTGTTGGACTTCAGTATATGCTTTGCTATGGTGATCTGTTTCTAGAATGTTACAGCCGTTTAAAGTTCACCATATTGTGTTTCCAAAAGAATTAAAACTGTTGGGGATGAAACATGTGGAAGAAAATACCAACATTTACCCAATAGACCAGGGTATGCATCACACAGCATTAGGGTGACCATATGACCGGGAGGGAAAATCCGGATTTTCCCCACAAAGAGCAGCTCCAATGGGAATTAACAAAAATGCGTATAACTCCATCATTTTTTAAGATAAAGACATGAAACTTGGCACAATGGTAGCTCTTAGGAAGGGCTTTAGTCATACCAAATTTGAAACAGATCCGTTCATCCATTGATTTTTTAGGAATTTTTTAAAAATTGAGGTTTTAAAATTATTATTTTTAAAATCGTCATTTTTAAAGATAAGGAGATGAAACTTTGTACCCTGATAGGATTTAGGTAGAGCTTTAGCCACACCAAATTTGAAACAGATCCGTTCATGCATTGATTTTTTAGGGATTTTTTAAAAATTGAGGTTTTAAAATTATTATTTTTAAAATTGTCATTTTTAAAGTTAAAGAGATGAAACTTTGTACCCTGATAGGATTTAGGTACAGCTTTAGCCACACCAGATATGAAACAGATCCGTTCGTTCATTGATTTTTTCAGGATTTTTTAAAAATTGTGGTTTTAAAATTATTATTTTTAAAGATAAAGAGCTGAAAGTTGGCACTACGATAGCTTTTAGGTAGAACTTTAGCCGTACCAAATTTGAAACAGATCTGGGGCCAGTAGCAAACCCTGTTAACAACAACAGCAGCTTGCAATGAGTGAAGATACAGTCAGAAAAGATATTTGAGGGAAGGGGAGAATGTAACACACAGAGTATAGCAAAAGCTTCAAAGTACAGCAAAACCTACAAAAGTAGGAGTGAGTGAAGTTAATTTCAGATACATTGAATCTCTCACTTGTTCTTTATTTCAGTGATTTTAACATTAAGATGTTATGTAGAACAGATTTGTCTTAAACGTGTGCTGTAAAATCAGACATGTGACCAAGGCTATGTTCGGGTGGGCACGCCCCCTTGGTACTGGACACGCCTCCTTGGGGGCGACCATGTTGTCCTCCTTTTTGGTTTCCAAAATATGGTCACCCTACACAGTGTATGCATAATACGATGTATGTATCACACGGTTATTATGATGTGTGTGTGCATGCATGTGTTTAGAGAAAAATCTACTGATCAGGATTGCATTACAGCTGTTAAAAGCATCTCCAGTGTCCCATATACTGTTTATTTGAAAAATGTAAACCAGCCAGCTCTGAAAACAATTTTTACTGCATAGTTTAATAGAAGGAAAAAACAAGCTCTACAATTCAAATAGAATAAAAAATACTGTTGCAAACATCCTCATTGGATATGCAAAATTATCTTCTCCTAAGGCTTTTTAGGCAGTTTCCTAGCTGAAGACTCTCATTTAATAAGCTCTGATACCTAAGCACAACCCACCCTTCTTGACCAGAAGCTGAAGGAAACAGTTTGAATGTAGCCCACCAGGGCAATCGAAGTCAGTTTAGGCCAGGGCCTGCCGAAGACACTTTGCTGCCTGAGGGGAAGAAGAAGACGGTGCCCCCTCCTATTCCATGTACAAAAGCTGACTCGATGGCAGCTGAATCTTTCTTCGACACTGGTGATGGGACAGCAAGCTCCACCACACCTGAAGGTACCAGCTTAGCTTAGGAGAGACAGGGAGCACTGGGTGGCATACAGCTCTCTCGCGCAACACCTTCCTGCCACCCCCCAGCATCTGCCACCTGAGGCCACTACTTCACTCTCTGTAATGGTAGGGCCGCTCCTGGTTCAAGCACCTGGCAAGAACTATCTGATCCTTCTCTAGCAGCCCACTTTTTGGGGAGGAGAGGGGGTGAAAGAGAAGGGGGTGTCAGAAAGAGTGTCAGAGAGAGAGAGAGTCCCCACACACTGCAGGCATGCGGCTCCTAACAGATTTACCTCCAAAGGAAATGGAGCCCTTCATAACAACAACAACAACAACAACAAGCTTCCCCATTCTGCCTTAAAGTTTAGCACAATGTCTGACTGGTGTCTGTCTGGTCTTGTTTAAGGTACAGAAACTATAAACAGTTTCCAGTAGCTGTATTAGGCCTCATCTACACCAAGCAGGATATTGCGCTATGAAAGCAGTATGAAAGCGGTGTATAAAAGACAGGTGCCACACTACTGCTTTATAGCAGTACTAAAATGCACTGACAACTATTGCGGCCCATTGACACATACCATATACCGCTTTCATACCACTATATCCTGCTTGGTGTGGCTCCTGCCTTTTATATACCGCTTTCATAGTGCAATATCCTGCTTGGTGTAGATGAGGCCCATGTCTCTTGCAACAAAAACAACAAAGAATCTTGTGACACCTTAAAGACTAACAAATTTATTCTGGCATAAATTTATTCTGCCGAAGAAAGCCTATGCCGGAATACATTTGTTAGGCTTTAACACCTTATAAAATCACTACAGGTCACCAGAACTCATTCCTTACGAGGAAACTGAGGGCCTTCCTAGACCTGCCGGCTTACGCCGGCAGGGAGATGGGCCCGAGGCACGCTAACGTTAGCGCGCTTCCACCACGCTTCCAGACGGCGGAGCCGCAGGGAGGACGCAAGCCCTGTGGCGTCCGCCATTATTTTTTTTTAAAGGGCTGCGGGTGGCCCGAAGACTCCGTGACGGTAAGTGGGTGTTTTTTTTAAAAAACAAACAAACCGGGGGGGGGGGGGCGAAGGATGGGAGGGTGGGTGGCACGGGGGGAGGGCGGGTGCGATCGCGCTGCCGCCACCCGAGCAAGCAGCCGAGCCGCGCTTGCCCGGGCAATGCCCAGGATGGGGCGGCATTCCTGGGCAAGCGCCGCTCAGCTGCTTGCTCGGGCGGCGAGCGGCGCGATCGCACCCGCCCTCCCCCCGTGCCACTCACCCTCCCATCCTTCACCCTCCCCTCTCTTCCCCCCCCCGCCGATGGGCACAACGCTCCTATGAGCGCTATGCCAGGTCCGCGGCTTTTCGCGGCTCCTCGCAAGTAAGCGAGGAGCCGCGAAAAGCCGTGGAAGTCGCTAGACGTTCCCCAGCTCCGGCCTCAGGCCGGAGCTGGGGAAAAAGCGCGCCATAAGCGACTTAGCTTATGGCGCGTTGAAGGAGGCCTCAGCGCGGCCTGCCTCCGGATTCCCCTGTGCGTCATCTGGACGCACAGCAGGGAAACCGGGTCAGAAGGCGCGCTAAGGCCTCGTCTAGTAAGGCCCTGACTCTAAAAGGTTTTTCTTTACATTACCTGGGGAATTGGGGAACATGAAACAGCATCATGCACACACATAACATCCAGCCCTTGCAAGATTTAACTGCAAACTGTAATCAGATGAGGTACCTGTTTGGTAAAAACAAAGTGCTGCATGACGATAATTACACTCTTAATGGGCAGCTGCAGAATCAAAACAATTGCAATGCAAAGAGAGAAAAACAGACAGATTAAATGTGCCTAAAGAGTTGCCGGGGAGATAACAAAAGAGCACACCTTCCAAAAGCCCCGTGATCTCTTTGTTACATGTTCAAAGTAAGAAGTCAGCAAGTATCAAACAGTCTCTAGGCTGTAGAGGGGCTCAGCCAGCTTATGCTTTTGTCTCTCTATGTCACTACTTTGGATCTAGTCCAGAGTAACAACCATTGGTTGTCATCATGTGACATCTACAGTATAGTAGTCGCTGGCTCTGGCAAAAGACTGTGTCAGGGACAGGAAACATGGTGTCCATGGGCACCATTGCGCCCCCAAACATATTTCTTGGCACCTGCCAAGGTACTCTACCCCTTGCACATAAAGAAAAAAACAGTTTTCTTACTGGCAGCTGGGATTGCCTCAGAGCAAAGTGAGTGCTTCCAACCACCACCATTTTCATGTCCTATGAATTCCCCTGGGACACACCACGTGGGACTCAAAGACATTCATAGGAAATGATGGTGGCGGCGGCTGCAGACCGATACTTCCCTCTGCAGTGCACCCAGCCCCCAAGAACAGAAAGATTCCTGTCACGTCTGGCTGGCAACCTGTGGGGAGGGCTAAAGCGAGCAGTGGGGAGAAGGGGCTAGAAACTGCAGTGGTGTTTATGCGTGTGTGTACGCATGTATGATGGATAGTGAAGGGCTTGTGTGTGTGAGAGAGAATAAGAAGCATAAGAACTGATACTGAGACAGCAAACTGAACAGGCAGATGCACAGGTCCTTCTACACGATGGTGAAATGTATTGTATTTTCATTTAATCTATAACAATTGTTTCTAAATTTACATCTTTACAAATAAATTAGCATATGCAATTTTTATGCGAACTGATTTGTTTTCTTTTTGGGTGATGCATCTCCTCTTTTTTTGGTGAGTCCTAAGTAGCCATCCTACAAGGGAATGATCCAACAAATCCCTTCCCTTCCCAAGTCCTCAATCCCACACTTCATTTATGGGTCGTGAGACATATGCAAAGCCTTGGTGAACATTAAGCACACCATTTCCGGAAATGACTGCAGAGCTCTGACTTGGCACGGTGTTAATTTTCAACATCCATATTGAAAAGTGTTACATTAACAGAATTCATTAATATGTATTAATGAATGATTTTGACATATTGACTGCATGGGTTCTAGTGCCAGGGAGGATATCTGGCATGAGAGAAGGCAGGTTACTGGAAAGCACATGTCCATTTATTGTTTCAAGCAGCACCACACATGGAGGCTCATTTCCTGCTACCTAGAACAACAACAAATATTGTTTTGGTGTCAGGAGCCATGTTCTGGTTTGGTAGAGAGATAAAAACCAATCTCCTTATCTCTTTAATACCATTCATTGCTCTGCTGTATGATTGATGACGCCTATTGAGCATTGGTTTCTATAAATAGTAACTGTGGCAATGCTGCTCCTCCTCCTCCCAGAACATGTTTCTGTGATATAAAAGGAAGTAAAAGACAAAGAACAATGAGCAATAACTCTTCATGCATAGAACACTGGACTGGAGAGGGCAGGAATCACCAAATAGATGTGGTGCTGTGCTCTTTTAATAGAGGCCTTGTGGGAAACTTGTTTTGTCATAGGTGACTCTAAGGCAAGGGCAGGGTAAAATGAAGAAACTTCCATTAGCATATAATATCTATTATGTGTATAAAAAGTATATCCTGCTCCCTAGGAAGGATGGAATTAATATTCGGCTATGAAGGAGGCTACTGAGGATAGCAAAATGGCGCTAATGAATACAGGGGAACAAATAGGTTTTATCATATGATAATTTGGCTTGGACCATGAGGAGTGCATGCACATACACACAGTTGCACACGCATAGATGCGCGTGCACACACATACCAATGTTCTTGAGACAGGTCTTCTTTCATCGTTGGTCCCCACCAGGAGAAAAGAGCGATCTGCATGGGGAGCTCTGGAAGAGGGTGTGGAAAGTACAGGCGGTGGGGCAATCAGGGCCGGTGCCGGACTATTTTGCACTCTAGGCAAGGCGAGCTGCTTGCACCCCACCCCCAAATTGCACAGAAGTCCCAACGTGTGCGCCGAGTGGAGAGCTGGGACTGGCTCACTTTGCTTTGGGACCGAGCCGTCTGGAATTCACCGGGACTTACTTCCGTGCGAACGCAACCCACTATGCATCCTGGCGTCCCGATCCCCTCCGTACGTTTACTCAGGGGAATAAGGCTTCCGAGTAAGAAGGCATAGACAGATTGGGCTGCACTGGTGCCTCCCAGTACAACACTTTCTCGGATGCAAGTCCCGTTGATCCACACTCGCAGGATCGGGAAGCAGGAGAGTTTGCCTTGCAAGGAGTCCACAAGTCCCTAGCTTTCCTGGGGGAAGGGAGAGGGAGTCCCGCTTGCCCGCCTGCCTGGACATCGCGGCCTGTTTGAGGAGAGAGTTGAGGCGACTTGGTGCCCTTTCCTCGGGAGTAAGGCAGAGGCTGGCTTGAGCCTGGGTCGAGCTCACCACGTGCTTTTTCTTCTTCTTCTGGCGGCGGCCTCCCGGCTCTGGGAGGGCAGCTTCTGGGTGGCTAGAGCGGCTCTGGGAGGGCAGCTTCCAGGTGGAAGTCCAAACATGGATCCTCCCCACCCCCACCCCAGCATCCTTGGCTTCGGCTGGGCGGGCGTAGGGTGCCATCTCGCCCACCCAGGCCCAGCTGAATCCTCGGGCCAGGCCGGCTCACAGCCAACAACGCGCGTGAGTGCTGCGTGGCGTGGCGCCCTCTTAGCTTGGCGCTCTAGGCGGCCGCCTGAGTGGCCCCTATGGTAGCACCGGCCCTGGGGGCAATGGGGGGATTTGGCCACAGTGGGGGGGGGAGGTCAGAGTAAAAGCATTGGGGGGGGCACAATCATTGGCCTGCAAGTTGTGCACTCCTATACCAGGGCCAGATCTACACCAAGTAGCTAACACTTTGAAAACGTCTTGAAAACTGTATATGGAGTGTGTCCTGGTCCTCAACAGTTGTCACTACTGTTATAAACCATTTTAAAGCAGTACTGCAGATTCTGCCCAGCCTAAATGTTCTTGGGGCGGGGGGAGAGCGTAGTTCATCTGGTTTGCAAGCCTCTTCAAGACAAAATTGTGAGCTGTTTTTTAATTATTTATTTGTAAAACAATAAATAAATCGGGGTCAGAGAAAATATAGGGGGTCAGGGCCCCCCAGCCCATTCTGGGCTATGGGCCCATCCCATGCAAAATGGAGATTTGTGGTGACATCATAGATGAGTCGCAGAGCACACGTTTTGTATGCCGATGCTTCCACGTTCTGCCTCCACCATCTCCCATTAGGGAGCAGGAGTGCAGTTTGCGGAACAGCCCTGCCTGCCTGCTGAAAACCTTGGAATCTGCAGTCTCAAGAGTAGACAATGCTGGACTAGACAGAGCAATAGTCTGACTCAGTATAATGCAGCTTCTTCTGCTGTGTCTCCTAAATCAAACTCAAGTAATGTTATTAGGCCGTGTAATCATGAATAACATTTGCATAATTAATGTTCTCTCCCCCGCCCCGGTTTATCTACTCCCAGTGAAACTGCAGAATGTGTCTTTCCCTGTTCGTGTTTTTGTTTGTTTGTGGCCTGCAGTAAATGAAAGACTCTGATAGTTTGCTAGTTCCATCACAAGATCTGCTCATGTGGATGAAAGGCATAGAAAAAAGCATCCCTTTCTTAAGTATTCCAGGCAGACTTCCGTGTTTGATTTGAGGTGGGGGGGAGGACAGGAGGAGGGGGAACATCAAGAGAAGTCAACAGCTACAAGAGAAATGTAGGATTGATGTCTTACACAGAATGGAAATGTCAAATAAAACTGAAGGAGCTGATCTCTTCCTGAGGAGGGATATGTTTATCAGGAGGTGACTCTGCTGCTGAAATTAAATGTGCGAGAGACAAACATAACTGGAGCTGAATCTACAGGCCAGCCAGAAAGGGAGACCGGCTGCAATTATCATGTGCAGAATGGCCATCTTTAGTTTTTATTTGTGTCCTTTGGGCTCCCTAGAGCAAGAGTAGACAACTTGCAGATGTTTTGGAGCACAACTCTGGGAAGGAGGCAGACATGAGCGCACATGAGCTCGTGAGCCTGAACTTGTAGCACAAAGGGTCTTTCCAAAGGCCATGTGTGCACCTGCCTTCTGCTCTCTCTCTCTCTCTCTGGCTCAGTTATGACAACACGTTAGTCAAGGCAGTGTGAAAACTCCACTCAACAGTTGAGTTTCTAGGGGGTACTTCCCACCCAACATGTTCTAACTCCACCGTTGTGTGAATTTGGGCTGAGTTGAGTAAAATCCACTGTGATGTTTGATTGACAGTTCCTCTGCCCTCTCTCTGCCCCTGGTCCACCCAATGGTATCCCATCAGCCATTGCTGCAAAAAAACAAACCCGGCGGCTCTCCTAGAGTAGCACTTACTCCTTTTGCTGCTCTTGCCAGGGAACTCTGTAGCCAGTGGGAAAAGTCAACACAACGCAACGGAAAACTCCATGGAGCCCACCACACAATGTGCAACACAACAGTAGTGCAGGAACTCTCCTCTGCACAGCATGGATATTCAGCATGGAGTGTTTTCCAAAAAAAAAAACCTCCACTGTGGGGTGGAGTTTTTCCACCAGACAACACATTTCTCAACAGTGGTGTAAAAACTCCACCGTGGAGTTCTAAAACCACCATTGATAATCATGTTGTCTGAACTGAGCCTGTGTCTCTGTTTTTCTCCTAATGACACCATGGGGTGGAAGGAGGGAATGGGAGTTCTGGGGTGGGTGTATGTGCATACAATAAGGCCAAGGACAGCACATGTCCCGTGGACCTCAGGTCACTCAGCTATGTTCCAAAAGTTTGAACTAGCTTTCTAGCAAGGAAGAAGCTTTTGCATTGGGCTGGGTAAGGAGTGGGTGGGAAGGCTCATTCACCCCCGTCGGCCCCTTACGTGTATCCTGAGGTGGCAAAGAAGATTCTGCCACATGAGATAAGTGCCTGCAGGTTTGGTTTGGCCCTAAGCCTAGCTGGAATTAGAAGCTGCTGTTTATGCCAGGAAGTGGAGGCAGCCGGAGCGTTTTGTAAACCTGCGTGAAAATCTCCAAATTGCTTTCCGGCAGATCTCTAGAGGGAACTGAGCCCAGGCTGGCTGTGACGGCTGCCACAGCATCCCAGGAAACATGCTCAGAATGGGCCCTCCCCTGACAGCCCTGTCAAAAGGTAACAACTAGCTGTGTTTCAATATGTGTCCTTTAGGCACAGACAACCCTAATAGGCTGGTATCAAGAGAAACTCAAAGCTCAGCTGTTCATAAAACGTCTGGTCAGCTTATAAGCAAAATCGATCCGAACCACGCAAGGAGGGAGGGAGCGGTGAAGGGAGAAGTCTGACAGCTCCACTGAGTAGACCTTCCTTTCACAGTTGCCTGCACCACAGGCAGAAATTCAACCCAGAAAGTTTCTTCTTCGTCTCTCCATTCCACGCTGAGGAAAGCTGTAAGTTGAATAGCTGCACACTATTAAAGCGCAGGGGTCCTGCCAGGAAAAAAAAAGGGGGGGGAGTGGGTTTGGAAGTTCTCCTTGGCATTTGCTCATGTTGTTTTAAAATGCCATTGCAAGGTGAATTGATGGCTGGAGCAACAGGCGGAATGACTTAATGAGCCCAAGCTGCAGCCATGCTGCATAATAAAAATCTACCTTTAGGGTGCAGGTAAATAAATAAATCATTTAGGTAGAGAGATGCATCATCGAGATCATATCATTTGTGTGTGTGATGCTGTTGGTTTCTCTGTTGATATGCGATTTCATACACCCAGGGCCGAACACGTGCCTCTTGTTCTGAATAATCTAATAGGACAGTTTTAGCCACAGACAAGCACCGGGAGTAATAAAGGTGCTTAGATACCAGCTGATTGGGGGTTTGTTTTTTGCATTGCATGCATTACGGGCTGCCTTTGACTTCTAGTGTGTTCTCGATGTGAGGAGAATGTCATTCTGCATCATGTGCCATGGCTGGTTCCTTGTATGCTAAAGTGTTAAAATCTCCTAGCTAGAGAGAGGGAGGAAATTCTGTTTGGGATTCTATTCAGGTGTGCAGTCTGATGGAACTACTGCAATTGCCAGCAGAAAATTAAAGCAACTTTGGCTCAGCTAATAAAAGGTGATGAGCATTAATATATTTTTGCACACTGTCAAAAGCTTCCGACCTCCAACATGCTGTAGACAGAACATGTAGAGAGACGGCGTGCGTAGAGAAAACAAATGATCTTGGTGTGGATTTTAAATTTTTTGATATTAGCTATGCAAAAGGTGAGGTGCATCTTTGTTTTTCAAGGGTGGCTTGCTTTCAGGTTTGATAAACAAGTTGGCAAGATGCAAGTTCACCTATTACCGTTGCAAAACAGGTGAATCACTAGATAGTGACCTACAGCTGATTGCAAAGACAGGATAATTGTTTTAAAGGGTGAAAGAAGAGACTCCTTGAGTGGTAAGCCTACCAAGCAGGGGAATAAGAATAACGGTGTCTTATTGGCCTGAATTTTCAGAACTGCTGAGCACTCATCACTACCATGGAAAGCAATCATCATGATGGATTTTAGTCCTATTGCCCTTCTGCTTTCATTGAGATTATATGGATGACTATAATAACACATTTTCTGGATCATACTGATCTGCCTGGCATTCTAAATCTTTCGTAGGGATGATGGATGGCTGTCACTCGACAGCTGAGGCAGTCTTTCAGAAAAGGGGGTTGCCAAAATATGTCACCCCAGCTCCGCCTCCTGGGCTAACGTAGAGCTTTATCACACCAGCGTTATACTGTGCAATCACTGCAAATTGCATGCAAAGGACTCCAAAGTTTTCCAGTTTATAATCTGCTTTTATTGTGAAGTACTCTGAAGTTTTCCAGTTTATAATCTGCTTTGACTGTGAAATACTCCCATGCATCCTGCTTTAATTGTGCTATAAAGGGGAAAGAATTTAAGTATTTTGCTAGTAGTTTTCGAGTGAAACATTTGTTGTTTTCCGAGCGGCCACTGGGGGCGCAGGAGCAGGATTTGATATGTTTAAAGACAATTTAAACAAATGCTTACATCTGCGTAAGCTTTAAAGATAAAGACATCAAAATTGGCACAGTAATAGATATGAAGGAGAGCTTTAAGCATACCAAATTTGAGTCAGATTGGGTCATCTGTTGATTTTTAATTATTTTTTTACATTTCCTCCCTTAAACCCATTTCCTGGTATGCAAAGAATCTTAGGAGCGCTTCCGCCCGGGGTGTGATTTAGCTAGCAACATCATCAACAACAATGACAGCTAAACGCTGTAGGGGATAATTCGAGGGAAACAGGTACATGGGATGAAGCTAGTAGGCTGCATGCCCATGGGCCAGTGCAGAGAGAGGAGAAGGTGGAAGCGTGCCAGGCAAGAGAAGAGGTGAGTCGGCTTTGTGCTTGAGTTGCAGTGAGACATTCAGTCTTTTTATAAAAACAAACTACACGCCCATGTAATTTCACCGCATAGGCAACAAAGGCAGTCATTATGGACTCCTACATTAGTGCCATACACAACCAGTGCAGTTCAGGAGCAAACTGCGCGTGATGCTAAGCATGCCATTGCAAGTACTGCGGATCCCTTTTTAAAACTCTAAAATAACATAGCAGGGGCTTTCCTTCTCTTCCAGGATCCCTGGCAATGAAAATCCAATGCCACCCTGGAGAGAAACTCCTGTTGGCATCAGTGTTGCAATTAGGGCTTGTAAGTGTGAACCCAAGCCATCCCAAGCATGCCCTCCCACTACCTTGTGGTCCCCAGAACAACGTGTAGAAGGCTAGATCACATAGGCAAGCAGGGGGGTGTCTATACTGCTTCTTTACCCCAACCTAAATGCGTAGATTCGTGTTTCAGGACACATGACGCAGCCGTTCATTCGCCGCAGCGCTGGGTTTTTAACACGATAATGCACATATTTGTAGTTGCGATTTACCACGACTTTTGGGTCAACGTCAGTGTGCACCATGTTATAGCTATGTGTCATTGGGGGAGTAAAAATTGCATTTTGACATGTGGGCATAGCTTTGAGGGCAGGATAAAGTGATTGGCCGATTTCCCGCCTTCCCACCTATTGCGTCCTCCTCTGGCTCCCTCGTTCCTTCGCACCATTTTCATTTTGAATTATATCATTCTCCGGAACTCTGCAGATAGAGCTTATGATATTAAAACAAAGAGGGGGGAACGGACAGCCGGAGGGAGGAGACGTGTTCAGTCCCCCTCTCGCTCATTGGAGAAAAGCTCAGTGTGTTTAAATGCTGCATCCCCCTGATCTGACCACCTCTCCACCCATGCCCTTTTCTTCTCCTGCCTTTGGGAAACCTTTTCTTTTTGGAGGGTTGTCCTTTGCAACACGCTGCTTCCCCCCCCCCCCCCGCATCCTCTTCTGCTGCCTCGTTCCTCCCCCCCCCCCCGGAGCTCCACAGATAAAATTTATAGCTTCGCTCGTCTGTGCTCCGTATCATCGTATGTGCATATGTGCGCATTAATAACTGCACTGTTGCTGCAGTTGTTGCTGCTGCAGTGTGACTGCATTTGAATCAATGAAAATCCAGGTTTATATTCAACGAGGAGTAATCCCATTGTATAGACAGGGACCAGGGATGTTCCTAGGCCTGGGCCCATGAGACACCAGCCCCTGATCTATTTCCCAGGGTCCTGGATCTATTCCACAGAGCCCTGAGTTTCCATTGGTGTGAATCTAAGTTGTTTCCCCACCCCTTCTCACCCCTCTGCTTAATTGCCATGCAGAGGGCAATTCTCAAGCAGGGGAGGTAAGGGTTGACTTTCCCTTTCCCAAAGGTTAAACATGCTCCCAATCTTCCCATCCACAGGAATTGAGCCTAGGGTGGGGTGGGGGAATCCCACTGGTTTGGTTTGATCGGGATGGGGATGTAAATTAATTGCGTGGGGGGGAATTATTCAAGATAATTCAGGTGAGATATTAAATTGGTTGCTTTTGCCTTTTGTTAAGATTGAAATAAATCCTAGTAATTATTTATAAGCTTGCATGTATAGATCTAAATTAGCAGGTGCATAATCAGCATAAATTAGCATATGCCTGGCCCCAAATCTTTTACTGAGGCTGCCCTGACTGCAGCCTCAGTAATCACCATTCCTTTTGTTAGTGATTCCTGTGTGTAGATGCACTGGGTCCCAGAAAAAGGCCTTGGGATTGGTACCTTCTCTGTGGAAGGGGAGAATCCTCAAGGTTTATAGCAAAATCTGCAACTTTAAAAAGAAAGAAAGAAGAAGAATCAGCCCTAAATCCAAGGGTAGGGAAGGCAGAGCCCTCCAGATATTGGACAAGTGCGTGTGGAAAAAAAGACAACTGTTGAGGGGAAATAAGGAAGTTTCTAAAACAGACTAAAATGTTTATAATTATATTGTCAAACCAAGAATAAATATCAATAACAATGAAGAATCACAGTGAACCACTGCTTTATGGCTTTGCTGACTGATGCAGATTTCTACCAATGTTTTTTTTATTATTATTTAATAGTTATACAATGCTCCTTTGTAAAATGTAGGGAAGTAGAAAGAAACATTGTGGGGAAGCAGAAAGAAGCATTGAATGACCATAGTATATAAAAAGAGGTGCAGTAATCTGCAAACTTCAGAAAAGCATAAAAAGAGTTGTTCACATTCCTCCTCCTCCTCAAATAGGAGGTTAAAAAAGGAAAGAGTAGAGGTAGTAATAAAACATTTAAGGCTACAATCCTATACCGCTTATCTGGCAGTAAGCCCCATTGAATTGAAAGGGACTTATTTCTGAGTGGACGAGTACTGGGTTGTAAATTGTTTTCTCAAAATGCAAGGTGGGGGGGGGATCTTAATGATTAAAAAATAAGGAAGGAAAGTAACAACCTCCAGGAAAAGGGATGTGCTTAGCAAGTATGATTAATAGTGTTATGGGTTTGGGGTCAGTTTAAATTACCTCCAGGGGACCTTAGTGTCCCTGAGTAAAAGAGATTGAGGATTTCCCATCCCTCCCCCACACATTGTAATTCCTAAATGGGCAACCTTTTTTGTTCTACAAAGTCTGTGGGGGTGGGAGGAAATGAATCTGGGGGAAGGCTGAATCTGGCACAGAAGGAGAGCGGGCTTTTGTCTTCCAAGGAGATCTGCTGGGAGATCTCTAAGAGGCAGCAGGCTTTGCTTGGAGTTGGGTGGTTGTAGGCCTTGATCCTGAACACAGTGTAAATAAACCTTCATAAAAGAAACACTGCAACTCTCCAGTGCCCTCATTCTATGAAACTGGACTCTGAACAAGTGCTGAAGCCCCTGCAAGTCCACCCCTTGCAGGACTGGGGTGCAGGAGCGTAACACTATCTTTCAAATAAAAAGTGCACATAACAAAAAGCACCTTTATAGATGAGAAGCATTTTTGCAGAGAGCAAGCAAATAGATTTAAAACCAATATTGAAAGTCAAAAGAATGTTATATTAAATTCATACCTTAACAAAGGATGTCAATTTCACATTAATCCAGGTCAATTTCACATTAGTTCATTCATTAGTCCATTCCATCCTATTTCCGTATCAGTCTGCAGGGTATTTTTTAACTCACAAAAATGAATATGTTAAAAAAAAAATTCACAAAATATGCAATTCCATACACATTTTACCTAATATACGGTATGTATGTGGAGGGTTTATGCAAGAACTGTATCGTAGCATTCAAAGGACTGCAAAAATGGAAGGATACCTACATTGCAATCTGCGCATTCGTTTAGCAATGATAACTTAGGTCAGCTCACTTACAAATGAGATCCAGGTGAAATCCTTGAGCGTCCGTACTTGGAAGTAAGCATGGAAGTATTACAAGAATCACAGGGGCCGCCGCCAAAAATGGCAACCCTGTGTCAGATCTCTCCCCCACCCCTTTTGTAACATCTCCTTACAATTTTATTCATATTTGGTGATGCTATTGCATGGTGTCTTTCTCCATCCCTGCCAGCAGCAACCAGTGATGTGGAGGTGGACAGGGGAATGCATCTTTTCGAGACACCTGGACATAGGTCAGTTGTACTAAACATTACAGAGAAAGAGAGAGCGAGAGCCCTAAGGGCCAAAATGGATGAAACCCCATTCATGCAGTTAACAGCTGCATGAATGGCAGTGGCTTTTAAAAAGTAAATTTAAGGTGTGGGAGCCCTGATCCTGATTGGGAATCTGTCAAGTGATTTAGGGTGGCTTTAACCCTTTGCCTTGAGGGTTCCATGCCTGATATTTGCATTAAAAGAAAAGCTTTCATTGGCACAAATGGGAGCTTTTCTTCCAATGCAAAGAGCAGGTGTGTGAAACCCAATTCAGTTCAAAACCATAGTTGGTGGGCACAGGGTTAAAGCCCCCAATCCCCCCTGCTAGGTCCCAATTCGACCAGGTGCCCCACACATGCTGATGTGCAACTGTAATGTGACATTCTCAAGATAGCTGGTTTTCCTATTTGGTTTAATTACAAATTCATGTTCCAAGAAGCTTTCTCTGAATGACCGGTTATAGTTTTATCTGAACCGTGTTATTTAAAAATGTAATTTTAATGGTGTTTTTATTCTTTTGTTCTATTTGCTGACTGCTCTGAAATCTTCAGATAGGAAGTAGTATATAAATTTTTGTTACAGTGTGCCCATGTGAATGGCACCGAGAAGGCCTCCCCATAATGACTAGATTAACATTCACCATAAGATATGAGACAATGAACATATAAATTACAGAACCCCAAGTAGACAAGTCATTATTTTTAAATGCCATGACAATAAAACAAATGAATTGTGTACCCTATAAGCAGTGTCTCTCTAAAGAAAGTTGATCTCAACTGACATCAGTCGAAGACAATGGGTCATCAATAGCCTCTGTAGCAATTATATCATATTTGTAATGCATCATTTTACTTAGAGACTTTAAATCAGTAATACATGATATGGGCGATTTTGCCACTGACATTACAACACTGATTGTTTGAATGATACCTTATGTAATCTTTCCATAAAAGAAGAAGCAGCACAAAGATGGGAAATGTTGTCTTTCCAGGTTTGAAACTCCCAACAAATCCTAGGTCAGAAATTCATAACGATCATAACTTTCGTAACTTTCTATCAAAGCCTTCCTTCCTTCCTTCCTTTCTCTTCCTTCCAAAACCTGAATTGATTCTCAATGGACATTTTTGAATGAGACTATCACAGTCAAGTCTCAATGGCCCAGTTATGTTCCCACCCCTCAACATTCCTGTCTCTACGACTTTTTTTTATGCCACCCAAACTAACTTTCATTCATTCTTTCCAATGACTATCTATGTTTGAAGTCCAAACCTTCCTATATTGGCCCATCTGCTGTGTAACACACCCTTGCACATTACAGAGTACTGCAAAGTATTCATCCACAAATTCTCATTGCTTATTCACCTTAAGGATTTAACTAACTTAATCTAACATGGAGATTCCACATTGGAAAGCAAGTTCTCCCCCAGAGAAGTAACTCTCACATGCCCCACCCTCAGTATTTCTTCCCTTTTTTCAGAGATCTAACATATGGGGCAGAGCTCACCCCCTCCTCCAGAAAGGCACTTTGCCTTTTCTGTGCCCCTTCCCCATTTCCTCCTGTTGCTGCCACTGAAAGAAGGATGCAGACAAGCTGGAGTGTGTTCAGAGGAGGGCAACGAGGATGATCAGGGGTCTGAAAACAAAGCCCTATGAGGAGAGACTGAAAGAACTGGGCATGTTTAGCCTGGAAAAGAGAAGATTGAGGGAAGACATGATAGCACTCTTCAAATACTTGAAAAGTTGTCACACAGAGGAGGGCCAGGATCTTTTCTTGATCATCCCAGAGTGCAGGGCACGGAATAATGGGCTCAAGTTACAAGAAGCCAGATTCTGGCTGGACATCAGGAAAAACTTCCTGACAGTTAGAGCAGTACGACAATGGAACTGATTAGCTAGGGAGGTTGTGGGCTCTCCCACACTAGAGGCATTCAAGAAGTAGCTGGACAGCCATCTGTTAGGGATGCTTTAGGGTGGATTCCTGCATTGAGCAGGGGGTTGGACTCGATGGCCTTATAGGCCCCTTCCAACTCTACTAGTCTATGATTCTATGAAAGATTTATGCAAGTAAGTGCTTGGAACCTGTTTCCATTTTAAAGTAAGTTTCTAGCTCTATAAAATATTATTAAGAATATAGTCTAAAGAATTAACAGCCTCTGCAGATTTTGCAGGACACGTATAGATGGTAATTTCTGAGATTGAGGGGGAAGTCTAATAATAATGAGGATGATTAATATCATCAAATTAAATCTTGATAGCCTATTAAAGAGCCTGTGGTTTTAAAGTTAAGTTCATTATCCAGGGCATCTTTGTTCATTAGATGGCTCGGATGGAGCCAGGGATATCTGATGGACCAGGGTAAAATCCTTAAGTGTTGTGGTATCATCATCAGTTCCCTGCTTGCCTTTGGAATATCCTTGCTTCTGGATTTTTGAGATGCATTTTATAGGAGGCAGTTCCTAAAATGATATTTTCCATCCTTCATTGCAGAGGGAAAAAAAAGTAGTCTCAGGCTTGTGTATTCATCTTGTGGATCACACCAAAGCAGGAGCTAGGGCTAGATTTAAGAGCTGCTATACACATTATGCAGAACGAGGTGCAGATTGTACCTATTCAGATTTATGTTGGGGTGCTATTCATGTATTATTTTGGAGATTTATACCCCATCGTTTAATCACATGATTCTCAGGATGGCAAGGGAGGTGCAAGGAGTCCCACCACCTGAGGGGGGAGGCACAGATTGCCCTCTTCCCCTCCTCCTCCCTCTGCCACCATTGCTACCACCATCATTATTTTTTCACTGCCGCCGCACACACCAACGCCCCTAGCCTTGGCCATCTACTTGCCTTGATGCCATAATCTGAGTGGTAGCAAGCAGCGGGGTGGTGGAGGTGGTGTTTCCTTGTGGGTAGGGTGTAATCCGCCATTCCTCCCAATCCACCACCTGAAGCAGGAGATTCACCCCACATCATGGGAGGGCCAGCCCTGCAGGGCATGAGAACATAAGAAGTGCCATAGACCAAGGATCCATCTAGTCCAGCACTCTGTTCACACAATGGCCAACCAGCTGTCAACCAGGGACCCTCAAGCAGAACATGGTGCAACAGCACCCTCCCACCCATATTCCCCAGCAACTAGTATATACAGACTTACTGCCTCTGATACTGTAGATTGCACTTAGCCATTAGGACTAGTAGCCATTGATAGCCTTCTCTTCTAGGAATTTATCCAACCCCCTTTTAAAGCCATCCAAACTGGTGGCCATCACCACATCTTGTAGTACTGAATTCCAGAGTTTAACGCTGTGTCATGTAAAGAAGTCCTTCCTTTTATCTGTCCCGAATCTCCCACCAATCAGCTTCATGGGATGGCCCAGGGTTCTAGTATTATGGGAGAAGGGGGAAATGCCTCCCTATCCACATTTTCCACACCTCTCCTGTCTCTCCTTAGCCTCTTCCTTATTTTCCAAGCTAAACAATCCCAATGGTTGTAATCTTCCCTCATAGGGCAGCTTACAACAGCTTGCAAAAATACAACTCTTCATCACTGTCCCCCTGCAAACGGATACATACACACAAAACCCATCAACCCCTAGTCCTCTGGCTGATGGATGGGTCCAGAGTATACTTCCCTTTGATTCTGTAGTCCCAAGTCAACTAGTAGTTGGAACAGAATGCTATTTCTGGCGGCCAGGAAGAAGCAACCTTCCTGCAGCTACTTTTTCTCTGCCCAAATGCTGGAGCCAGGCTGATCTTCCCCCTGCTATGATATTCTTTCTGCAAGGCAGTGGTTCCACTTCCCAGTGGCCCTTGATCATTTGGCCAAGCAGAAGCGGGAGTGTGCTTCTATACAGTTCTGCAGTTCTTGGGTTGCATTTCGGAGTGCTTCCATATGTGAATACACCATGGATGTAACTAATGGCATGACAAAGAGAAAGGTTTAGCGTAGTCCTGTAGGAGCGAGAGAGCTTTTTATGTTGAGAGTGATGGAACATTTAGAAATATGCCCCATCCCATCTTCAACCACCCAGAGAGCTTCAGCTATGGGGCAGTATATAACTGTAATAAATAATAATAATAATAATAATAATAATAATAATAATAATAATAATTCAATCTGAAATGGCAGTCAAGAATGCTCCCCACTCATTCTCAACACAGAGCAGCCTTCCTCAACTTGGTGGCCTCCAGATACTATATGTTGGACCTCAGCTTCCATCAGCCCCAGCTACCATGGCCAATGGTCAGGAATTCTGGGAGTTGTAGTCTAAAACATCTTGAAGGCACCAGGCTGGCATAGGGAATGACGAATTTCCCCTTGATGCAGCTTGAGCCAGAATTCCTCTTAAAGCTCATATCACAAATAGGGCTTTAATATAATTGGTTGTGCTTCTCACATCTTCCACACACACAAATGCTATTTTTAAATGAACAATTGGATTCTGAGAGATACGTTGCTGTTTTTTCAGAGGACCCAAAACATCTTGTGCAGCAGGATATTTCCATAAACAGAATATTCGGTTCTAAGAAATGTAGGTTATATTGCCTTTGAAAAGCATTAGATGTCCTGAAGAGCCATGTGCTCACTGCAGGCTATTCAAACTGTTATGCATACCAATGTGGAAAAGTACAGTGACTGGAATCCTATTCGAATTTGATGGGTACTGTGCACGTCTTCTGATCATACAGTCAACAACCCTGCTGACACTTTGACTTGCAGGCAAATTATTTTCATATTAATCTTCCAAAACATGGCTTTGTATGCTAGGGGGGAAATATCTGGCAAGATCCATGCAAGTTAAGCACTTTTAAAAAATATTTTGAAAAGGATTTTTAGACAACCTTTTAGGGTAGAACTTATTTCCATCATGATTCTTCCCATGGGAAAGATTTATATACCCTGAAGTGCCTGGGCCTTCAGCCCTTTAATTTAGCTGAGGCATTGCCTCTCTGCATTTAAAACAGAGGTTTTACTCAGCCCTAGATTATTCTGCAGTGGCCTTCCCAGTGGCCAAGACCTTTCTATAATGACTACGCACAAGTAAGTTCCATTCAACAAAGACCCTTTCTAATGCTGATTAAAAGCCTCCTGGTTGCAGGTTCTGTCCATTTTATTGCTTCCTGTTGATCTAGGCTGATAGGTTAATGATGAACACATTCTGCTTTGTCCGGTGGATAGCCTCTCAAAATGGTTCCAAGTGCTCCATCAGACGAGCATTTTATTGCATGCTCATTACTGGGCACTCACAGATTTTTGCAGGTCCCTCTCACAACATCGTCTGCATTCCACATGCCTCCCGCCCCTTCTAGCCTTCTTCGCACCACCAAAAAAACCCCAAGTAAGTCCGACTTATTTTTAAAGGTGGAAGTTGCCGCTACCTCCTGCTGTGTGCAGAAGAAGCAGCACGATCAAAAAAGGCCCACTGAATGGGCCGCGTACACGTTGTTTACTTCCTCTTTTGAGAGAGGAAGTAGTGAGGAACAAACACACAGGTGGAGAAGCGACGTAAAGAAAACACGATTTCCCCCCATGTGATGATGCTCCTAGTATCAGTTTTTTCCCCTGTGGAGGGAAGATTTAATTTCCAATTTGCTGTTATTTTTTCATGGTGAAAAGGTACTATTTTGACTTTTAAAAAGAAACATAGTAATGAGAGGGAATAAGTAATTAATGCCTTACACCCGTATGGGAATATCACTGATATTGGAGTGATTTAGAGAATGTGGGGGTTGGAATGGTTCAAACGTAACTAATTTTAGTTATATATTAGTTATATAACTAATAACTAAATAATAAATATAGAAAGTGATCTCAGTTTAAAAATCTGCAAAGGAGTAGTACATACCAATACAACTAACAAATCCCAGTTTTAATCATATTTTAATTCAACATCTTTGAAATATAACATACATTTTCTGCTTTAGGTATGCTGCCTTTGGTTAATATGCAAGACAATATATAGATATTGAGATAGCCAACAGTGAGCTGCAATATTTCCCTATGTGAACAACAGAGATTAAAATAGAAAAAGATATTTGAATAATCACTTCATTTGCAATACTGACAGTGAAATAGAAAAGAAGCTGAAATTTTACCTGTGTATGTTTTTCACTTTAATCAGAGTTAATACATAGGGCTGTCACCTGATTAAAGAAAATGTAGCTGATTTATTGTATGGGTTTGAGTCTATTAAATATGCAGGTGGCTAAAACTATTAGTTCCCAGGTAAAAGAAAAAAGAAAGAGGAACAATTTCATTGTTTTAGATTATATGCCCATTGCCCGTGCAACAAAGCAGGCATGAAAAAAGACATCTTTTCTGATGTAAAGGGAAAGAGCAGGGGGGATTCTTCTTTTAAGAGGGCACTTAGCAGCTAAGGTGTTTGTAAGTACTTGCAATAGTAGCAACAATAATGAACAACAAATGGGCCTTTCAGACAGAGCAAGAGGTGGGGGGGTGTTCCCCCTTCCCGTATTTAGCATTTTAAAATCCCCCTCCCAGATTGACATTAATTGGGGGAGGGGAACAGTTACATCCGCTCCAGTGCTCACATTCTCCTCTGTTACCTATCCAGCAGTGGGTCAAACTCAATGTCAGGACAAATTAAGGGACAATTTCAATGGTATCAGTAAACAAGCAAAAATCAAGCGGTATCAGTCCAGCAAGAGAGCACTTTAAGGCAGGAGTAGTCAGTAGTCAAAGGCTCAGTATTACCAGACAAGAAAGAGAGTTCCAAGAGAAAGGTCTGAGATGTGGCTAAAATCCAAACACAGGTAAGCAATCAAACATAAAAGAAATCCAAGAAGCAGAGTTAAGCAGGGATCCAAAGGTCAATAGCATGGAGTAAGGTCAGAGAAACAAGAGGTGTTGTTCCAGCAGCTCGAATACCTAAACTGAAGGCTTAAATGCCTAAACTGAGAGAACCAGCTGCATCCCATCAGAGGCCTGTATAAGAAGTCCTCCTCCTGAGTGATATCCAGTGGGTGCAACATCCTTTACTCATGAGGAGTCCAATTGCTGTGGTCCTTGAAGCATCTGCTTCACCTCTGGGTGGCAGCCTGTGCGTCCACTTTCTGGTGCTATCACACTCGAGGGCTGGACGGATGCTTGGTCTCCTCCTCAGACTCTACAGGGAATGTATGGTTTTCAAGGGCCCTGTCTAGGGGTTCCTCAGATTCCACTGGTACTGGAGAACCCAGCGTAGCTTCCCTGGAAGTGCTAGGGGTGTCTGTAGTATCAGGAGGATCCACAGGGTTGTTGGACATCATGGTCTCCATCCCAGCCGGGAACCTGACATTATTGAACTGCAGTTTCTCCACTTCCCCTGCATTCTCAGGTCACTGAGGGCAAAAGTGGAACTCGACTGACTGAGATACATAACACTGAGCAGATGTGCATATTATTGTTTATGAATGAAAATGCACCAGGAACCCTGAATTTGTTTTACTTTAATTATGTTTATTTACACAGATGTTAACTTCATTCACTTGAGAGGCAAAGATTCCCCATAGGTGGGTATTTTTCACTAATATAGACCAGATGAGGTCAGCCACTACAAATGTTACACACACTCTCCCCCACACTCCCATTGTGCTGTGAAAGAAACCCAACATCAAACATTTTGAAAAAGACACATGTATATTTCCCGCAAGGATACAGGAACTTTGCATTTGTCTATGATGAAGATCTTGCGTTCAGCATTTGTCTGTGATGAAGATCAGTGTTCAGCATTCTCACCTACTTTTAATGGGGGTAGAACACATTTAGGACATTGCTCCGTATCTTAGAATGAGCACTGTGTATATACTGGCCTTACAGCACTGTATATACTGGCCTTACAGCACTGCAGAGCCAATTCAAATTTGTTAAAGCAGTATGCATGGCATGCACAAAGGGTGTGCCAGGTCTGCCTAGGCACACCCTAGTGTCTCAAGCAATATGTGCTGAATTGAGTGGGCCATTGAATAGGGATCCACAAGGGGATCCAGACACAGTAGGGACAGTCCTCCAGCTGCTGTGCTGAAGAACCACTGCCTCTGACAGAGTCCAATTGCTCCCAGCAGGAGGAGTGAAAAGAAATTGCTCTGCTGGGAGTCCGTCTGCCGGAGCCATGCTTCAAACAGTCCAGGAGGAGGGCCCCCAAAGGCTAATATTGCTCATAAGCCCCTCCTCCACCAGTGTCACCACAAAGCCCCATCAATGCTGGGGCTTGAAAAGCATCTCCTCATTCCCCCACCTTACCTGCAACAGCCCTCCCATGGTCAGACAAGTTGAACGTGGAGTGGGGCATCCATGTCTACAGTGCTTAATAAATAAATGAATTAAAAATGTCCTTTATGATTGAGTATTCAATAAATGTTTGCCTTAAAAAAAAATCCCTCGGTCCATACCCTAATGAAATGTGCTGCACACGTCTATTTATTTATTTATAACACTTATATACCGCTCCCATAGCCAGGGCTCTCTGGGCGGTTTACAGAAATTCTAAAATGCTGCATGCAAGTTTTCTTTATTAATGATGTAATACATACAATATGGACACAGACATTTGACAAGTGTCTAGGTTTAAAATACCAGCAGCTTGCATCCCAGAAGCATTTTCATTCAGGAGGTAGACATTGCAGCTTCCATGCTATGACTTTTCGGGGTTCATACACTGATGAGGCCCTACAGTATCCCCATTTTTTTTAAAAAAAAAACTAAAAACATTGTTTAAAAAACCTTGGGGTACCATGTGGCATAACCCCATAAAGTTTGTGGACATGCATCTGCCTTGTGTCAAAAATTAGAGGTTAACTAACCAGTGAAAAAAGCAACACAATCAGATTTATGGGGGGAAACAACACCCCAAAGAACATTCCCTCCCACCCCCGCAGTGAAGATACCAAGGTGTTGCCTACAAAGGTGATTACATGGCAGCTCAATCATCCTTCCCCAGCAGTTTCAGGAGTCTGCTAAAGGGTCAGACTGTATACATTGGCTGTTCTGTCCCTCTAGTTGTCACTTTGAAGGAGGAGTTGTCTTAATGGTGCATTCTTACTTCAAGTCAAAGCATTTCTTCACTGCCAGGTGAAGTAGCAGTATGCAAGGACCCAGACCAGCTTGGGATGCATGGCAGTGTGCAGCATTTAACTGTTCCACTTCAGACTGCATGTAGTCATTACATGTTTGAATATCCCACACACAGAGACACATGCAGGAACAAGACTCCCAATACCCTGAAAGCTAGGGTGAAAGAGAAGGCTATCTATCTAGCCCTCGTCTCCCTGACACACACCAGTGTTCCAAGTGCAGTGATTACTTTACATGGGCGAGCATTCATGCCTCCAGTCTGGTCTGAAGTGGTTTCATTCTGGATGAATGAGATAAACTCATGTGCTGCTTCCGCACAGGGAGTTGCACTGCAGGCTGGTCTGAGGGCAGAAAATGGACATGATTGGGCCTGCCCTCATGCTCACCCTGAGCATCATATCCATGCTGTCCCTTATAAGCTTTCTCCTTCCCAGCTGTCACAGCCAAGAGTCAATCAGCAGATCTGTCATCTTTTCAATTTCCACACTTGCTTCACAGTTTTAATTCCTGAAGCAGCCTAAGGCTGTAGCTCATTTCCAGCTTCCATCTTTCTTCTTGGCATATTGCCATGGCAGGTTCAAAAGCCCAGGCATTGACTTATTCTTTGTGCAGCCTCACATTCTCTTTCCCTGATCTCATAAATCAGAGGCGAGGAACATGTGGACCTTCAGATTTTTTGGCCAACAACTCCCATGATCCCGTACCATTGGCTATGTTGGCTAGGACTAATGCCACCAGTTGCCATCCATGCCCTAAATATTAAACAAGAGATGCTGGAACTCAGGTTGTGTTATCCCTGCCTTCTATCCTATTATACTCAGCACTACATATTTTAAGCTCTTTGCCTTTATGGTTCAAGAGAAAGTCTTTATGTTTAGCTTTTCTTTCTTTCTTTTTGGCCAGCTATTAGATATAGCCACAAACAATAGAAACAATGGAAGTTATTTTATGTAGCCATAAAAATGAAGGATGATTGGCATTTAGGTTAGCATTGTAAGATGTGCCAAGTGCTCTCAGTTCTTATTGAAATGTGCTCAGCTTCTTACAGGGACCTTGGCATTGAAAATTGTATCCAAGGTTGAACATTACTGAGTTCTGGCTTAAATTAGACCCTGTCTATAATGAGGGTGTTGAGGGATCCATTATTAGCAACTGAATGTGTTCCCAACTCCATTATTAGCATTTGACTTCTCCCAAATTATTCCCAAAATTTAGTGAATTTTCAAATTATAATGTGGACACATTTGCCTTTTTTGACACCAGAAATGGCAGTATGGAAAAGATGGGTAATTATGCATGGGTAATTATGCAGATGATACAGATTTTTGCAAACTTTTTTTTTTCCAGAAGGTGTGTACAAAAAATCCATTCAATTTGCAGATTGTCAGGTGTCATTTGTTCCATTATCTGTCAATTGACAGAATCAGATTTGTTTTTATAGATGTACGAGAATTTTGTTAAACTTGTACAAGTAGGCATTAGTGCTGGTACACATTTGTGCTAATGCACTCATGTGTGTGCTAATGCATATTTGCACTAAGGCACATTTGCACAAATCTCCCCACCCCCAAAGTAAACACCCCACCTGCAAGTTCATGAAATTCATGCAACTCGGAAAAAGACAGTCCACTATGGAATCTAGAGGTCCTACTCAGAGAAATCTGATCTCATTTAAATCTGTAGCAAATTTCTCCAGTCCTTTTACTTCTTGTCATATCTTATTTCCCTCCCTGCATCTTTATAGCATTAAGCTATAATTAAGCTTATACTTAAGCTATATATCACAGCCCTGTGATATTCAGAGTTTACCACAAATCCTAAATAAAGCCAACTTAGGCTGTGATAGGTATATACACATTATTCCCTGTTTTTATTGTTTGAAGGAAGCAACAGTAAAAGTTCTTCTTTGTCCATCCTATCTGTACTGCATGGGGCAAAGATAGCTTCTTGAGTATTCAGGAGGCAACCCTGTGAAAAGAAGTCCTTTGCACTGACATACAAAACAGACCAAAATGCACATTAGTGAACCCCCTCCAAAGGTGAGAAACCAGTCCGCAAGTCCAGAAGTCCACAGAGTCCATGTGACTTGGAAAAAGTCATTTCGCTGTGGAATCTACAGGTTGGATCCATATTAATCAGAACTCATTTCTCCAACATCCCTATTACATAACACAAATGAAAAGAAAGCCCAGCCCTCCCCATGAATGCTTCATCTGTAAAACGATGGGGGAAAAGACATGCAACATTTGTTTTTCCCCTCCCCACATTTTTAAAGAACTTAAGCTATATCATTTGGCTATTGATCCAAGAGCCTGAAATGGTGTTAAATTTCTGGCCCTGGGGACATGGCCAACCCATTAGAACCCAGGGCATAGAATTCATCCCATGCCTAGCCCTTATTTCCTGTGTCCTTCTGTGAACCCAAGAAATGTCTTGGGTTTACAGCGGGGCCAGATCTACACCAAGCAGGATATAATGCTATGAAAATGGTATGAAAGTGGTATACGGTACGTGTCAATGGGCCCCAACAGTTGTCAGTGCACTTCAATACTACTATAAAACAGTAGAGTGGATCCCGCCCAGGACACAGGAAATAAGACACAAGAAGTAATGGTTCCATTACTTTTCTGCTGAGAGCTTTTCTATCAGGCTAGAAATGGAGCTGAAAGTGAATAAGAACTCAGAACATATTAGTCTAGAGAAGGCAAAGGAATGGTGGACATGTCATGGCCAAGGGTCCCCTAGCTCTGGCGTGGCAGTTGTCTGCACAAGCCCCTTTCCCTCTCTATTAGCTCTGAAACGTTGACCTGGCAACTCCTTCGATCCGGGTTGAAGTTGCTCAAAGGCTGGCTACAAGTGGCTAAGTAGTATTCAACAAGACACTACCACAAATGTCATTGCTCTGGCGTAAACTTGCTCTAGCACAATGCTAATAGTGCTTGCTGGTGTAACTGATTTGCCCAGGAAATCCATTGCACCAGGAAATGCTATTGGCAACCCCTAAAGATAGTTTGCATGAGCACACATCATTTATGGCAGCAGTAGTGTCATGTGGGATCCTGCCCTCTTCTGTGTCCTGCCCTTTGTCAACTTTAATCCATCCCTTTCCAAAGTTTTTTTTTAAAAAATTACTAAATGTCTTGAAATTCATTTTATTAAAAATGTATTATAAATAAATAGACACATTTGTTGCCCTTCCTTGTCCCATTCTTATTCAAACCCTTTCCCCTGCCCTTTAAAACACAAATGCGACATCAATGCATCACCTCTCTTGTGGCAGAAGTTGCCTGCCCAACCATATGAATGCCAAACAGAGTGAATCAGAAATGTGCTGTTGTTGTGTATATTGGTGGTTTGTGATACCTGAATGCAACTCCATGATGATGATGATGATGATTTTTAAAGAAGAAAGCAGAGGGGAAGAACTATGAGATGAGAGAAATAAAGGCATTCTCATTAATTTTAATTGCTTGCATGAGGGAGGAGATGAAAGTTCCCTCGACATGTCTTGGCATAAAAAGGAGCAATATATATATATATTATGGGATATGAATGGAGGAATGCTAATGAGTGTGGTGAGACAACAAAACAATATTGAATACTGACAGAGAGTGTGTTACAACAGCGCTACTTATGATTTTGAGCTTTAACAAAAACAAGCAAACAAACCATTCACCCATTCTGAAATGTACAGGGCAGTTACAAGGAACAACTGCAATAGACGTATTGCTTATTGTGACTGCTGCAGAGGTACAGTGGGCTGCCAATAGGCTTTCTGCTCTGGGTTCAACAGACGTGTCTACTTTCCAACTGGGTGGCCACATACAAATCGCCAAAAAAGAGGAAATGCATCAACAAAAAAGATCTGCATAAATTTTGCATATGCTAATTTACAACTTTTATTTCCACTATTAGGAAAACCATGTGTGTATGTGTCTGGGCTTACTACTACAGTAAATAGTTAGGGGCGGGGAGACAATTTCCAACAGGGAAAAGGTGCAGGGAGAATCTCCTTCCCCTGCATGATGGTCCTCACTCAGCTCCATCCCACCCCATAGCTGCTATTTTCTAAAAGTGTAAAGAGACGGAGGGCGTCATCACACAGGGAAAATTGCGTTTGCATACCATCGTTCCTCCGCCCGTGCATTTCTCCCTCATTACTCCCTCTTTTGAAAGAGGAAGTAAACAATGTGCATGCGGCTCATTCAGTGGGCCATCTTGCTCACACTGCTTCTGCTGCACACAGCAGGCGATAGCGGCTACTTCCATCTTTAAAAATAAGTCGGACTTCTTGGAGTGTTTTTTTGTTGCACGAGGGGGCAAGAGGCACTTGGGAGGCAGACGATGTCATGAGAGGGACCCGCAAAAATCCGTGAGTGCCCAGTAATGATTGTGCAATAAAACGCTCTCAAACCTTTATGAATTTATTTATTTATTACATTTATATACCGCCCCATAGTCAAAGCTCTCTGGGCGGTTTACAAAAGTTAAAACAATAAACATTTAAAAAAGTATACAAAATTTAAGAATCATCAGAAACATAAAAACAACAATATAAAAACAACAGTATCCATTTACAAACAACAGTTCTGGGGTCCGTTAGAAAACAAACTTAGCATTATTAAATGCTGTTAAATGCCTGGGAGAAGAGAAAAATCTTAACCTGGTGCCTGAAAGATAACTGTGTTGGCACCAGGTGAGCCTCATCAGGGAGATCATTCCACAGTCAGGGGGCCACCACCGAAAAGGCCCTCTCCCTTGTTGCCATCCTCCGAGCTTCCCTCGGAGAATGCACTCGGAGGAGGACCTTAGATGTTGAGTGTAGTTCATGTCAGGAGAGGCATTCCATCAGGTATTGCAGTCCCAAGCCATGTAGGGCTTTATAGGTAAAAACCAGCACCTTGAATTGGGCTCGGAAACATATAGGCAGCCAATGCAAGCGGGCCAGAATCGGTGTTATATGCTCAAACCTCCCTGTTCCAGCTATCAATCTGGTTTCTGCATTTTGCACAAGCTGCAGCTTCCGAACCATCTTCAAAGGCTGCCCCATGTAAAGGGCATTGCAGTAATCTAATTTGGAGGCTACCAGAGTATGGACAACTGAGGCTAGGTTATCCCTGTCCAGATAGGGGCATAGCTGGGCCACCAACCAGAGTTGGTAGAAAGCACTCTATGCAACCAAAGCCACCTGAGCCTCAAGTGACAGATGGTTCTAGGAGAACTCCCAATCTACAAACCTGCTCCTTCAGAGGGAGTGCAACCCCATCCAGAACTCAAAAGAGAAGAGCCATTGGGCAACAGAGCCACAGTGGCTGCAACAACCCAATTCCATCCTGAAGCTTATGCTCAGCTGAGATTGCAGAGGTCTCCATAGATCTACAGCAGGAGTAGCATCTGGAAGACCACTCATCTGTGGTCCTCCAGATGTTCTTGGACTACACCTCCCATCATCCCTGTCCTTTGGCCATGCTACCTGGGGCTGATGGGGATTGTCATCCAAGATCTAATGCAGGAGTGAGCAACACACAGCTTGTGGGCTGCATTCACCATTATTATATTTTTTTATTAAGAAAAATGGCATCCAGAGCACTACAGAGCACCAAAACAGTGAAATTTAGCTTGAAAACAAACTAAATTTGACTTTCTTGGGACTCCCTAATCCCTTGGATGCCCTTCTTTGTGGTTTTTTTTTTTAATTAGTTTTTGATTTGCTTATCTGACCATGGCCCACAGGAAAAATGCCCCTGTACCATGCAAAATTGCTTGTCCTTGATCTAAAGGGTCCAAAACACTTATCAGTGTTGATCATGGGCCCCACCTGCTTTCTGGTCTTATTCATCACCTGCATGCTGTATCATAGGCAGGAGATTTGTGTCTACACAGCATCTCTGATGGCTACTCAAAACCTTGAGGACCAAAGTTTGTAACTCATCTTGGCACAAAAATACATCCCGTGATACTCTGGCCCTTGGAACCTATCGGACATGTTTCTATGTACATATGATGGAGCTTTTGGTATCATTTAGTTTACTCCCTAAATGGTCCCAGTACAGCTCCTATTTAGCAGTACATTACTTCAGCCACAAAACTCAACAGGACATACATTAATGGCCGGTTAGCTTGCGCCTTCTGTGAACACACCACAGAGCTTCAGCCCTCCGAGCGATGTACTAATTGCCTATTTGCATATGCCTAACTGTGCTATAAAAATGCAGCTCCTTTTTACATCCACCAACGAATGTCAATATGGACTTGTAAAAAATTGTATCTGCACTTCTGATAGGGTGAATTCATGTTAAAGATTAGATTTTATTTTATTTTTTACACTTTGTAACAGCATTTTAAATTCTGGTGCATGGCACATCACACTTGCTTCCTAGTGGGGTGTTCAAACAAATTTCAATACATGTCTCTAGAACAGTGCAAAGGAAGTGGAAGATGACATGGGTTTTTAACACTCACTTAGGCTATTCTTAATTATGACACTGTGGATGGGGAAAAGACAGTGAGAAATCAAAGATGGATGTGTGAAGCCATATGCTCTCCTTAAATGGAAGAGGGGAAACTGCTGATCCAGGCAGGAAAATGGATGCAGTGTGAGGTTGAAGGAGGGGAGCATGTAGAAGGGATGCCAACATTAAAACTTGCTATAATGTTATGGACACACCTCCCCAACACTGCCAGCATTAATTTATAGCGGTTGCACTTTAGAGAAGTGACATCCCATTTCCCCCTCCCCTAAGGAAGGTTTCAAGGGCATGAGCAGGTGGACAGCAACTCATTCTGTTTGCCATGCATTATAGCAGAGAGGCACCCCCATCAAGTTTACTGAATATTGACAGATTTATTTATTTTTGCATCTGAGCCCTCTCACAGTTTTTGTTGTGCAAGAATTAGAACTCACAAAGCAATGTATGTTGTACAGCTCTCAAACCTCTAATTCAGACAAAACTGTGCAGTGTGTTTTGGCTCAGGTCCAGGGGACCAACTTGCTTCATCATTAATTTCATGATTAATTTCAGCATTTCCACGATCCGTTCTTCCTGTCTGGTCAGTTAAAGAGAATTTCAGTATCTTTTTTTAAAAAAACAATTTAAAAATGTTTATTTTATGAATGAGAAGTTTGGTGCTAAGGATGGGGGAGATATTCAATTGGTTCGATTTTAAGGTGAACATACTCAATTTCTCACTTTTGAACCAACATGTGAACCAAAACTCAGTTATCCTTCCAAATTTTGCACTTCTCCAAATTCTGTAATGGAGTTCTCCAGTCAAAAAAGTCTGCAAAAATGCATATGCTGGGGGGAAATGCACAAAAAATGTGTATATATTAGCGAAAAGAACATTAAAATGCATTATATTAAGAAAATTGCTTGCAAAAAAATCTGCATATCAGGGAAATGCGCAAAAATGCATGTATTAGAAGAAATACATTTTTTTGTCTGTCTCTTTTGCCAAGACTCTTGTTCATGCATTGGTTATTTCTTGGTTGGACTACTGCAACCTTCTTCTCACTGGCCTTCCTTCTTCTCACATCAGTCCGTTGGTTTCTGTTCACCACTCTGCTGCTAAGATCATCTTCTTGGCTCACCGCTCTGACCATGTTACTCCACTTTTGAAATCTCTTCATTGGCTTCCAATTCACTTCAGAATCCAATATAAACTTCTCCTGTTGACCTACAAAGCTTTTCACTATCTAGCTCCTTCCTATCTCTCCTCTCTCATCTCACACTATTGCCCCGCTCGTGCTCTTCGCTCCTCTGATGCCATGTTTCTCGCCTGCCCAAGGGTCTCTACTTCCCTTGCCCGGCTTCGTCCATTTTCTTCTGCTGCCCCTTATGCCTGGAACGCTCTTCCAGAACATTTGAGAACTACAAGTTCAACCGCAGCTTTTAAAGCTCAGCTAAAAACTTTTCTTTTTCCTAAAGCTTTTAAAACTTGATTTTGTTCTGACTTTATACTGTTAGTTTTTCCCTACCCAGTGCCTGTTTACCCTACCCTGTGCCTGTTTGCATTCTCTTCCCCTCCTTATTGTTTTATTATGGTTTTATTAGAATGTAAGCCTATGCGGCAGGGTCTTGCTATTTACTGTTTTACTCTGTACAGCACCATGTACATTGATGGTGCTATATAAATAATAATAATAATAATAATAATAATAATAATAATAATGATAATAATAAATTACATTCTTTGTTCCGTTTCTAACAGACCTCCCCTTGAGCAAATATGTATCTTGTTGGCTGGCAATAATGTATTTATCACTGCTTTGGTTGCAAAATTTGCCTTGGCAGTAAGTAAGTTAAGAGCTAGGCATCAAAACCATTTATAAGTATTATAAGAGGTAGCAGGAGATAAATTTTTGTCCTTCTTTATATATGTTGGTCTAGTACCCCATTGGGGAGCTCTTAACTTATGCTAATATGATTCTCCATTTTTATATTCTTGTATTTTTACTATTTTTTATTTTATTTTAAACTCACTATTGTTATTGTGTTTATATTAACTCCTCTTCTTACTTGTATTCTTTCTAATTATATCAAATTGTGATGACTTATCACTTTTAGCAATAAAGATTTCTTTCATTCATTCATTCCTCAAGAAAGATCAGGTTGCTTACCCAATTCCCGGACTCAGGAATCACCAATCTACAGAGCTTCTGTCTTATCAGGATTCAGCTTCAGTTTATTGGCCCTCTTCCAGCACATTACAGCCTCCAGGCACTGGTGCAGCACCTTCACAGCCCCAGCTGACTCTGATGATAAGGAGAAGTAGAACTGAGTATCATCAGCATACTGATGACACCCAGCCCCCAAACCCCTAATGACCTCACCCAGCAGCTTCATTTAGATGTTGTACAGCATGGGGGATAGAGCCCTGTGGCACCTCACAGCTTAACAGGAATCCCCTAATACCACTGTCTGGAATCGGCCCGGCAAGTAGGAGTGGAACCACTGTAACAGGGTGTCTCCTACTCCCATCTCACAGAGCCAATCCAGTAAGATACCATGATCAATGGTATCAAAAGCTGCTGAGAGATCCAGGAAGATCAACAGGGTAGTATTCCCCCTGTCTTTCACCCGGCCCTCATCTATACGACAGTGGGATAGCTCATCATTAAATAAAAACCTGATTTTTCATTGATTTGAATGTAGGTAAAGAGCGTCACACTGAGGCAGCAGCAGCAATTTATTTCCTGATTTATTTACTTTTATAGTGAGTTATTAATGCGCACATGCACATTATTGCATTATCCCATATACGATGATAAAGAGTAGAAGCTAATGAAGCTATAAATCTTATCTGCGGAGCTCCGCAGACTAATATAACACACAAACCGAGTGGGAGCGGGGGTGGGGACGAGGCTACAAAGGGAAAGGAAGGAGACTGGCTGCCTGTTTCTCGGGCCTTGTCTATATGGCTTCTTTACCCCGACCTAAATGCACATATTCGTGTTTTAGGTTACATGACGCAGCCGTTCATTTGCCTCAGCGCTGGGTTTTAACTGCAATAATGCGCATATTTGCATTTGCGATTTACCGTGACTTTTAGACCGGGTCCGAATTTGCACCGCGTTATGGCTGTGTGTCTTTAGGGGAGTTATGTCAGATTTTGACATGTGGGCGGAGCTTTGAGAGTAGGATAATGATTGGCTCATTTCCTGATTTTGCACCAATCCGCTGCCTCCTTCATTCGCGCCAATTTTAGTTTGAAGTCTCTCTGTGGAGCTCCGCAGAGAAAACTTCTTAAAACAAATTTATTTCCTTCTCTCTCTCTCTCTCTCTCTCTCTCTCTCTCTCTATATATATATATATATTGCATTTCTGCACCACCCAATATGCGAAGCTCTCTGGGCAGTCCACAAAAAGAAAGAGAGGGAAAAGGGCAGCCAGACAAGGAAATGTGTTCTGCTGCCTCCTTCCTTTCCCTCTGTAGCCTTGTCCTCCCCCCCACTACTACTAAGGCAGCAGTCTTGGAGTAAATGCACACCTGTATTTTTTTGCATGAGGTAACATGGATTAGATTCAGACAGGTGCACAACTATTCTGTGGCTTTCACCCCAAACCATAGCCCCGCCAGGCAGAAGCAGTACAATGTCCTCATTGGTGTGATCACACTCCAGGGGACTGCATGCCAACAGCTGCTGATTAAATGCTGGGCTGCCCCATGCCACAGTGCCCCTCATTTTCAAGGCACTGAGTGCCTTATAACAGCCCCTTCTGTTTCCAGAGCAGCAGAAACAGAAGGTGCAGCCATGGCCATGTCATTGCCAATGATGGAAAAGGGTATCCATTTTTTCTTTCGTCGCAGCTGTACATCACAAGTATATGGAATATGAGTGCAGAGTGTGGCGTTTATTATTAAGCCTACTGTTTCTGTGGCATAATGTGCCTGCTGGCAGGTTTTTTAGACATACATTTAAAGAACATAAGTAGGTACAGTTAGAAAAAGTAAGCATAGTTCCTCCAGCAGAACTATCTAAATTGACTTCCTCATGTAGAAACGCTACAGGGATCACTCAGCAAGTGTTAAGACATTATAGCCCTAGTTCAAAACTTGTTTCTCATATACTTAGAACACTCTAAAAGACCAAGATCATCTCCATTCCAAGGTATGGAAGTGGAGAAGACCCAAGAATGCACAGTCTCACGTTGTACCCTGCAGTGGCATTCCGCTAGCGCAACATATCTACAGTTTGCGGAATCCCTATTTTTATCCTTGCACTAATGTCAAATCCACTGAGCTATGTGACAGCTTGCACATGGCTTGTGAAATGTGTCGTGCAACAGCTTGTACAACAGGTTGGGTAAGCATAATCAAAGTAATGGATTTGACACTCATGAAAGGATAAAAACAGGATTTCTGGAAGCGGTAGCTTTGCTCTACCAAAGCTACCCATTGGATAAACCCTCTGACTGCTATTCAAATGCACATATGTTTTAGAATGTTTTTAGGATGTTTTTAACAATGTATATTATGTTTTAATTCACTTTTATGTATTTTATATTTACTGTTGTTCTCTGCCTTGATCAGAATGGAGAGGTGGGCAAGAATAATTATTATTATTATTATTATTATTATTATTATTATTATTATTATTATTATTATTTCCAAAGGCTCTGGCCTATTATGATACATACAATGAACTCACCATCATACTTTTCCTCTGCAGGCTGCCAATTTCGCCCCAACTGAGTAGCAAAGCACACACAGATGGGTGGGTGGAGGCTCAAGGTGCCCATCAAACCACAAAGGTGTCCTTTAAAAGCTCATGTCACCTCTTCATTCCATCTTCATCAAACCAGTCTCTTCCATTAAACACACACACACACACACACACACACACACCCAATTTCCATTATGAAAAATGCTAGGTGACTTCTCTCCTACACTTACACACACCAATTTGCATTTTACATAGGTTGTGAAAGGTACATAAGTGTACCAAAATACGCATGCCTTCGTAGCATTTTTTGTGATCACAGTATGTGCATTTCTGTATTTTTAAATTGAAATTTAAATGAAAAACGCTAGACGACTTCTCTCTTACACACACACACACACACACACACACTATGTTAACATAGAGATCCCTGTAATTCCGAGGATGGTGTCAGTTGTGCATCTCTCTGCAAGACATACATTTACCATCAAACCCTTTAAATCATTTAGTTACTTTGTTGTGAGTGATTATTGAACTTTGCTTTTGGGCTGCTTATAATAGGACACCCCTGTTAACTTCCTATTTCTGTTTTAAAAACCCCAAACTAAATTAAAAAAGAATTCAATTCTTTAGATTTATAGAGGCTTTTCTCTAATGAGAATAATAATCCTGCTTGACATGGGTATAGATGAATCCCAGCTAAAAAGCTACTGGCAGTCTCTATTTTTCTTTTTCTTTAAAGACCTTTATCCTCCATTTTAAAGGCATTATGTCAAATGTGGCTTTTAGAAAATATTCTCCTACCTTCACCCTGCAGCTTTTAACTTCTACCTCTTTGTTCTTTTGAAAGGAATCAAATCCTTAAACTTTAAATACCTCCCCACAAGTTGTCTTTTATTTTCACCCAACAGTTTAAAAGTGGCTCTGCAGTTGATAAAATGAATTGAAAACAAAATTAAAAAAGCCATCCATGACTGGGGAAATGTCTGCCTGCTGCTTACCAGAATGGAAACACTGTGGAATCCATCAGGCTTAAACAAAACAGAATTCCCAGCATCTCCCGCTCCTACCTACAATTTGGTTTGCACAGAACCTGTGCAGACATGATTGTCACATGTCTACAGGTCGTTTGAATGGAACATCATGTGAATGGAATTTCCTATATGGAAATGCTCTCTGGGGAGGAAATAAAACAGATTTCAATATGGCCTAAGTCTCAATGCAGGGCCCAGTCCTACCATTAGGCAAAGTGAGGCGGCCACTTCAGGTGGCAAGTACTGAAGTGGGCAGATGAAGCGAGGTGTTGGCATTATGTATACTATGTGGCCTGCCCTGCAAAGCCTAAGCCAGTCTATTTTCCTCAATGGAGGACACTGTTACCAGTCTTGAAGTCAGCTTCACCTATCAGTCTGGTCACTTTCATTAAATGGAAATAAGGAGCACCATCTTGTCCTTTGCAGGCAGCAAAATATCTTGGGCTGGCCCTATTCCCAAGTGTACAGGTTCAGATTTAGTCTTCCTGTAGTGCTGGGCTAAAAAAGGAAGGAAAGGAACCTCTCATGCAAGCACTTGAGTCATTGCTGACTCTTAGAGGGACGCCTGCTTTCACTGACGTTTTCTTGGCAGACGTTGTAGCGGGGTGGGTTGCCATTGCCTTCCCCAGTCACAGTTACCTTTCCCTGGGTACTCATTTTACCGACCTTGGAAGGATGGAAGGCTGAGTCAACCTGAGCCGGCTGCCGCTGGGATCAAACTCAGGCCATGGGGAGAGTTTCGGCTGCAGTAACTGCCGCTTTACCACTCTGCGCCACACGAGGCTCGATAGTGCTGGGCTAAAAGGGACACCAAAATTAGAGTAGGTGAGTGCACTGTCACAGGTTATATACCCACATCTACTCAACAGCTAAAGCAAACAGTACAAACATTTCTTCTTCACGCGCAAAGCTAGGGCAGCTGACATTGTGTCGATATACTTTTCTTTATTTACATGACATTTACAGTCTCAGTGCTCATTCAAGAAGTAGGGTGTGTAAGCCATTGTCTTCAGATCCACACATGCAAATGCGTATGACAGGAATAAATGTATACATAAATGTATTTATAATAAATGTATAAATAAATAAATCATGCTTGTAAAATTGTGCATCAAAGTCATGAGCTGGGCTACTAGTGGAAGTACTTCTTCACACAGTGCAAGGTTAAACTGTGGAATTCACTACCACAGGATGTGGTGATGGCCACCAATTTGGATGGCTTTAAAAGGGGATTGGATAAATTCCTGGAGGAGAAGGCTATCAGTGGCTACTTGCCTTTATGGCTATGTGCAACCTCCAGTATCAGAGGCTGTAAGCTTGTGTACACTAGTTGTTGGGGAACAAGGGTGGGAGAGTGCTGTTGCACCATGTCCTGCTTTGTTGGTCCCTGGTCGACAGTTGGTTGGCCATTGTATGAACAGACTGCTGGACTAGATGGACCCTTGTTCTGATCCAGCAGGGCTCTTCTTATGGAGGCTGGTGCACCCAATCCATTTTTGCAGTCCCGTTCAGGCAGCAAAAACCGAACGTTGTTGACCAAGCTGCCATATATGGCTGATAGGTTGCCTAGGAGTGGGTGAGTCACAAAGCATGCCGGCCTGCCTTACACTCTAGTTCCATGGTAGTGGAAGGGGAATGCATTCTGCAAATGCTTATATGTTCCTTCTACTGTAATATTACTTTAATATCCATTCAATTAACAAAATGGGTTGCAGGGCTGGTCTGTCCTGGTGTCGCTTTCAGCTGTGAACACATCTGTGAATTCTTCCAACACAACAAAGAACATTTGCAAAATACTGAAAATCATATTTCCCAGGACTTAGTACAAGAGTAATAAAATCAAGCCAAAGTAGCAGGATTTTAATGCCTGACTCTGAAAAGAAGAGCCTGACTTCTATGCTCTGCTATTTTGAGACATAGGAAGCATAAATGCTGGCAGGGTGCCTGCAAAAATGTCAATCACAGGCTTTAATTCATGTTTGCAACCGGCCTTGGCACAGTATGGATAAAATACTATTCCAGGATGCATGCGGCAGTAGCTGCACGTGACTCACACACCCAAAGAGTGGAAGGGATTCTGATGGCCACATCATTATGAACTGTTGAATGGGAGTGTTTGTGAACCCTTCCCTTGGAATTGCATGGGGATTATTATCGGGGTAATTGCTTACCCAAAAATATAGCAGAGTGCGAAATAGCAGCAGCGTAGAGTCTGGAAATGGTTTCAGCTTGAATTTAGGAACAAAAGAAGCACTCACGGTCTTTGGTCAGTAAGAAGCTTTACTGACACTAAATAAATTACTTACAGAATAAATGGTCATATATACAGTCCTTTCACAGTACAGCAACAACGTAGCAGTATAACATCAGCAGTAAGTTCCAGCAGTAAGTTCCAGCAGTAAGTTCCAGCAGTAAGTTCCAGCAGTAAGAACCAGCAGTAAGAAGCCATACAACATGGACTTCTTAAATACACTTTTCTCCTTGGCCCAATTAACCAATAGTCTCTTCATCTTGTACATCTCGTACCGCACGTAGGCCAGGGAAGAATCTGCTTCATACTGGACTTCTCCTGGCAGAGACAATCTGGCCAAGGACATCTTTTTAACTCTTTAGAGTCCTTTTCCTTCTGTGGGTAAAAACCTAACCACAACACCCTTTCATTTTTAACTACAGAAAAAATACAATTTACATTTCATTACATTTCACCTGTAAGAAATCAACTTTACATGTTTACAACAATCCCAACATTGTGTACATTTCTCTGTGTGTTACATTTCCCAGAGACTTATTTATATGTAAGCTTTTCTTTTCTTCTTCTTCCAAGCACTGTTGAAAAACTTTGTGCTTTGGGGCGTTGAACTACTTTGCAATCTTCCAACTTGCAAACTTTCAGCAATTTTAAAACTTTCTGCTTCTGGCTTTTTAGGTAATTTCCTTTGGAAACTTTTCTACCTCTACACCAAGGTAACACCTAACTTTCCCAGAGACTTCAGTTTCAACCCTTCCTGCAGCTTTGGGCTGAGTTTTCTTGAATGTGGTCTTGGGAACTCCCTGCCACCAGTAGACGAACCACTAGCTCCACAATCATGTACTCTTTTGCTTGCCCCTTTGCATACAGACACGTGTGTTTGAAAACACCCCCTTTCAGTTTTCGCTGCCTGAAAACACTTTTCTTGCTCTTGTTCAGACAATTTCAACACATCACTGTAACTCTCAGGTTCAGACTTCACATAACATACACTGAATTCATCTGAATACTTTAAAGGTGGAATTCCTTTGTTTTTTCTTTGTGAACGACGAGGTACACTGGCAATTTCTTCCTCCCTTTCATTTCCCTCCTCCCTTCCACTTTTGGGAGTGGAAACACTCTTCTCAGAGATGTGAGGGCTCTGAGAAGTTAACCCCTGAGTTACTGTTTTCTCCTGGTTGTTCACGGTTTCTAACAGAACTTGGGAACCTTGAATCCTGTCCCAACCTGCCTCCTGAAAAGTAGCAGACCTAGAAACAACCACCTTCCCATGACTTAGGGAAAAACGCCAAGATTTGGATTGCATGCCAGAATAACCCACAAAACGTAATTTCACAGACTTGGTTTCACCTTTAGATCTTTTGGACTTTGGGATATGCACGTATGCCCAAGACCCCCATGTTCTCAAGTGAGACAAATCTGGCTTTGAACCAAAAAGTAAACAGTAAGGCGAACTGCCTGTAACCCTGCTCCAGGTTCTATTACACAGATAGTTTGCGGTTAAAAATGCTTCTCCCCACAAATCTTGCTCAGCGTTTGCATCAGCCATTAGAGAATCTTTCTTCATTTGAAGTACTCCAATTCTTCTCTCAATTGACCCATTTTGAAAAGGAGTTTGGGGATCTATTAACCTGTGTGTGATTCCTGTTTTCCTAAACCACTCACAGAACCTTCCAGAAACAAACTCACCCCCACGGTCCGACTGCACAGAAATAATGGGCTTGTTAAAGAACTTTTCCGCCCAAGTTTTCCAATCCCTAAAAGTTTCAAAAGCTTCTGATTTTCGCTTCAGTAAATAACACCAACTAAAGCGTGTGTAATCATCCAGAATTACAAGCACGTAACTGGATCCCCCTTGTGTAGGCGTGAATGGCCCTACCAAGTCAATAAACACCAATTCAAAAGGCTTTTGTGACACCCTGTCACTTTTCCTGCAGATGTTCTGCACCCGGGATTTGGTCTGATGACAGATTGAACAATCCAAGAAATTTTTACAGTTTCGCAAGCTTAACCCTGTACACATTTGAGGCATGTGACTTAACACTTTAAAACTTGCATGACCTAAACGCCTGTGCAACTCATGAACACAATTTTTATGGTCTGGCACGTTACCAGTTTGTGCCACCCTTTCTTTACCTGCACCCATGTAAAACAGTCCATTTTTAACATGTCCCAGTGCCACATTTTGTCCATCCTTAATCACTTGGCACTCATCCTTCTGAAACGTAACAACGTATCCTTCAGACGTTAGAGCACTAACAGAAAGGAGACAAAAATCTAAATCTGGAACATACAGAACCTGTTCACACTCCTTTTGCAGACATGGAACGTAGCAACAGCCAATTCCTTCCACCCTCGACGTTCGTCCATCTGCAAGCGTGATTGACTTCACCTTGCTTGGTTCCAACTTCCGAAACGCCTCTGGATTATTAGAAATTGTTCTGGACGACGCAGAATCAATCAGCCAAACCTCTTGGGCCTCGTTACACCTCACTGTGGCTGAAACAAATGCATTCGAGCATTCCTTCTCCTCTTCAGCCTGTGTAACTCCCTTCTTCCTCTTTTTACAGAAGCGTTTGATATGACCCGGCTGTTTGCAAAAATAACACTTTCTTATTGCAACTGCGGTTCTCTCCACACTGTTGTCTTGGAAACACTTATCTCTCTGCATTCTTTCTCTGCTGCCAAGGGCTGACTGCTTAACCCTTTCCTGGCAGTTTTCCTCCTTCCTGGAAAGACGCCGTTTCTCTTCTTGGAGCAAACGACCCGTCAAATAATGAAGAGTGAGTTCATCAGTCTTCATACTTTCCAGACTGGTTGTCAGAATGTCCCAGCTTTGAGGCAACGACCCCAAAATCAGGTAGCACTTATGCTCTTCCGTAAAAACGATTCCGACCTCCTGCAACTGGACAAATAGAGATCTCACCTGTTGGAGATGATTTGCCAAACTTCCAGCCTCCTCCAACTTTAACCGATACAGCTCTCTGGTGAGGCTCAGCCGTGTGCTTGCCGACGCACGCACATAAATCTGTCTCAGCGCATTCCAGCTGTCTCTTGCCGTCTCATCTCTGTTGATATGGACAATTTGCGAGTCCTCCATACTCAAGACAATGTTTGCTTTGGCCCTTTCATTCTGCTCTTCCCACACTTGTGCTTCTTGAGCAGTCTGACCAACCGGCCTCGGGACACTCACGACGTTCCAACATCTGTCCCGCTTCAAAAACATTTCCATCTTGAATGACCACGTTAAGTAATTTCTCTCATTCAGCCGTTCCACCGGAATACTGGATGCCATCTGAACCTGGGCCATCCTCACCGGCTGGGCTGGAGCGCGACTCACACTGGATACAGACCCGTCTGAGCTCGATGAACTGCCTGAGCTAGACTCCGTCTTTCCCTCCAGCGTTCCTTTGCTCTCAAGCTTTCCAGCAACCAAAAATTATGCCTTCCAGACTTTCTCTGGGCCCATAACCTATCGGGGTAATTGCTTACCCAAAAATATAGCAGAGTGCGAAATAGCAGCAGCGTAGAGTCTGGAAATGGTTTCAGCTTGAATTTAGGAACAAAAGAAGCACTCACGGTCTTTGGTCAGTAAGAAGCTTTACTGACACTAAATAAATTACTTACAGAATAAATGGTCATATATACAGTCCTTTCACAGTACAGCAACAACGTAGCAGTATAACATCAGCAGTAAGTTCCAGCAGTAAGTTCCAGCAGTAAGTTCCAGCAGTAAGTTCCAGCAGTAAGAACCAGCAGTAAGAAGCCATACAACATGGACTTCTTAAATACACTTTTCTCCTTGGCCCAATTAACCAATAGTCTCTTCATCTTGTACATCTCGTACCGCACGTAGGCCAGGGAAGAATCTGCTTCATACTGGACTTCTCCTGGCAGAGACAATCTGGCCAAGGACATCTTTTTAACTCTTTAGAGTCCTTTTCCTTCTGTGGGTAAAAACCTAACCACAACAATTATGTCTGGTGTCGAGATATTTCATTTGGCTGCTGACTGGTAAAAGTGACTTACGCTTCAGACACTTTAATTCAGATTTAGATGTTAGTTGTAACTAGGAACACCCATGTAATTTCTCTGAAATGACCTCTTAGGAAAGAAAAAAGGGGGGGAAACAGCAGGGAGGGGGAGATTTATTTCATTTCGTTTCTATACCATCCAATAGCCAAAGCTCTCTGGGTAGTTAATAAAAGATTAAAACTTAAAAATACAAAAGAAAAACATAATAGAAAAACCATTTACATACAAAACAAATTTTAAACAACCAGCAATAAAAATGTAACATCCTTTAAAGACCTCTTGAAAACTAGGGTTGTGCACAGACCTCCCGATCTGCTCTGGATCCCGAACCGCAACTTTTGGATCTGGTCTGCTCCGCTTTTGCCCAATCCGCCTATGGTCCGCTCCACTCCACGGCAGGGCTCTGGATCGGAGCTCTGTGTTTCCCCCCATAGACTTGCATTGAAAATGTCAAACACCTATAACTTTTTTAGTTTTCAAAATGGGCACCATGAGAGCTTATAAGTGTATCCAGATACATGCCCATTTTGAAGGAAATCTGAGCATGACCTGATTTTTGGTTAATATTTTAAAAATCCCATTTTCAGAAATCCAGTGATCTCTGTCATTTTTCCAGATACAGACTTCTAACTGGGCACCATTACAGCTTCCACCTAGATCCTTATTATTGCCCATTTTGGGGGAAATCTGAGCATGCCCTGATTTTTGGGGAATTGTGAAAATTTTAACCCTCAACCCTAACCCCAATTAACAAAAGTACATACATCTCCATCACTTTTAAAGTTAGAAACATCAAAATGGGCACCATGAGAGTTTATAAATGTATCCAGATATATGCCCATTTTGAAGGAATCCGAGCATGCCCTGATTTTTGGGGAATATTTAAAGTTAAACCTAAATCAGAATCTTCCTCTCAGGTAACCTTGTCAAAAATAAACACAGGGAACTTCAAGATAAATGGGGTGAGCGTACAGACCTTGCATTGCCACTCTTGGGTCGCAATACTTCTAAAAACATAATTTCTTTCATGCCATGCACTCATTTCAAAGTGCTATTATGTGTTGGTTTTTCAAGATGCACCCCCCACACCCCTCCGTCACAGTTCACACACTCCCGCTTTACCCATTCTATAAAAATTAATATTAAGCAAACCGCACAATGAAAAATCCTGAAAATCAACACAAATGACCCCCAATTATCACTATCTAAGCACAGTATGTTTCAGAGATGTAGCTTTAAAAACAAAGAAGTTATAGGCATTCTTTCACCCAATGCAATCCTATGTGAAAAAAGTTCCAAAATGGCGGGTGGAGCCTTGCGACTAAGTGGATCGCTCTGCAAATGGGTGACCCGCTTCACAATTGTTCACCTTGCCCCAACCCGATCCATCTCCGCCTTTGGTGCAGGCGAATCAGGCCGCTCCGATATCGTTTCTACGAAGCGAAGTGCAGCGGAGCACAGCCCAACTGAAAACACATCTTTTCACACAGGCTTTCCTGGGTTTATTTTGGTTTCAGGTGGTATTTTTAAACTTTTAAAGCTTTATATTACATTTTGAACTGTTGTACTTTATGGCTTTAATTGCGAACTGTCCAGAGAGCCTTGGCTATTGGGCAATCTAAAATGTAATAAATAAATAAATATCCCAGGACCACTTAAAACCTTATCATATACCGTCAAATGCCGGGGAGCAGAGGAAACTCTTAACCTTGTTTAAAGAGTTTGAAAAACTAAATCACTGCATCTTTATCCCAGTCTCTGGTGTCCTTATCAGCTTGGTCCAAAATATTTTGTACTAGTATGTGAGCATGGTCCCAGGCAAATCTTGGTCTAGTAGAGGGTAGCCACTTACACATTGCCAAAATGAGGAAATGCATCCTGAAAAAGAGGACACCAATTTGCCTAACATTTGCAAATGGCTAAGTATGGGTGCAAATTTGGAAAAGATAATGTTAAATAATTTAAGTAGAAATACGGTATATCTCACCATAGTGGACAAAATGGACTACTGGGACCTGTGTGGCTTCTCAATCTGCTGTCCATGTGCTAAGTGTTGATGGGCAACTTCAAGGCTTCTCCCCTGCTTGCCCTATTTATAGTTCTTTGATGTTAACTCAGACTTGGACTAGTTGCCTCATCAAATAGAGGACACCTTTAAATAGAGGAAAGCCCTCTGCCAGCTCACCAAAAATTGAGGACTCTCTTCGGTAAAGTAGAACACTTGGCCATCCTAGAGTCGGAGTCCGGAAGGTAGGGGCCCTATGTCTGCTGTGAAGGAAGATCAGGGTCCAGCTGCCCTCCATGCAAGATGGGCTCTGGATCAACAGTCCGGTTACCCAGAGACCCAATTCCCTCATCCTATGCCAAGATGGCAGAAGCCAGCCTCTGGGAGAATAACAACACAACAGAATAAGGACTGAAGCAGTTTATTAAAACTCTAATACTAGTCATGTAAGGCTCCAGTCAAACATACAGTTAAAAACACAGACAAGGGAAGGAAGGGGAGGGGGGGAGTGAGGAAAAGGAATGAGGTAGATAGCAGCACTAAAACAATTAACCACTGTAAATCATGCCCGAAGGCGACAAAGCAGTTCCCTGGAGCAGCCAGGAATTAACACAAGAAATCCTAACTACAGCCCAAGTTCTATCCTTACTTGAAAGGGATCTCCCCACATCCACTTAAGTTTAGTTCCAGGGAAGATGGGCCACTCCCAGTTACTAACTCGTTTAACCCTTTTGGGCCAACAGTTACCTTGACCAACATAGGCCAATCCATAGCATTCTCTCCAGCCTCCTCCCCTCGGGAAGGAGCCTTTCCCACCAGGCCGCTTTTCTCACAACTGAAGGCTGTCAGCACCATCTTTGCCAATTAGCCCCAAACTTGAGGGATTGGCTGAGCCTCACCCCCCACCCCTGATAACAACCCAGATGATGTTTTCTGGGAAAGCACCTAACAAGCTGTTTTTAAAAAGTTGTTCTTGAGAACTCTCCAAGCAAGGAGGCTCCAGTCCTGGCAACAGGACCGCAGCCATCTTTGCTTGGTCTTCATACTTGCCGCTTTGAGTTCTATGGAAGAAAGATGGGCTATAAATATATGCTCTGATTCCCCTCTTTCAGTATTCCAGCCAGGAATTATGTAGCATCCTCTTTGACTGCAATGTGAAAGTTACCATGAGTAAGTACTGTAACATCAGATGTCAGTAGGCACTTGAGCATGGCACTACTGATGCCCTTTTCTGCTCCACCAAACTTCCGAGTTCCCTCCAGCCCAGAGCAGCCAAATTTTTGTCACAGCACCAAGTTGCTCTCTGTCACTGCTGGTCAGTCATTGAGACACGACCCTCATTCTGGACTGGACTCCACCCAACTGGAAGCATTTTCCTGGGCAGGTGGCAAAAGTGGTGTTTTTGATTGGGAGCCGAACCAACGCTCAGCTCTGACCCACAGCGACCATTGGTCATGTTAGATTTCCCCAGTGCAATGCCTGATTCAACACAGACGTTGGGTTACATTTTGAGTAAACTAATATGGCAGGTGGCCACCACAGATGGGAGCTGAGCAGCTCAGCTCCTTCCAAAAAGCACTACCACCTGCTGCAGCAGAGAAGCTTGTTTGTTCTCTGTGGGATCCAATGAGGTTGGTATGGGCCCTTTTGAACTCCTGGACCTTCAGCAGCTGCCCAACCAAGCCAACTCCTGACACCAGCCTTAGCTAAAGTTAAACTCATTTAAGCCCCATAGATTTCGGCAGGAGAACATGTAAGTTTTATATCTGCTGTTAATGGGAATTGTTAAAGCAGCTTACATTTGGGTAGAGTGAGCCCCATATGTTCTTGTTTTCTTAATATAGCTCATTTCCAAGTGTATATGTGTTCTTAAATGCTGTCATATGGAAGCCAATGACAGTTCAGTTTTGGCATGGCGAGAGAAATATTAAACCTTATCTGGTTTTATTTTTATGACTTAACAGTTTAGATTTTCTTTTGGTGGATCAAATTGTTTGCTAAAATATAGGTACTATGCAATAATGATTTATTATCTATCTGGTTAGGTCCTCTCTCCTGCTTGAATAATTTCCTTGGTACCTACCATTGGCCATCTTCTCCGGTACAGTGTATCAATAATGCTTTTAGTGTCAGCATAAATTATGTGCCACGGTACATATACATGCTTAGTTATTCTTGTATGCTGCCAAATGTAACCCCTCAAATGGAGCTGAGCTCCCATCATGCACCAGTCAAGACAGTGGAAGGCAGCACACCCACATCTGTTGGCAAAGACCTGGCATTTCGCTTTACCTGTTGCCACTGCTGGACAAACATTCAAGATTTGCTTTCCCTTGAGGGCACATGGGGCAGAACTAGGAGAAACCAATGCAACTCCTGCAGTGGGTGGATAAGTTTTGTAATGTATTTATTACATTTATATCCCACCTTTTCTTCAAGGATCCCAAGGTGGCATATGTGATCCTCTGGTTTTTTCCTCCCAACAACCCTGTGAGGTAAATTAGGCTGAGTGTCAGTGCCTGGCCTAAAGTCACCCAGTGAACTTCATTGCCAAGTGGGGGCTAGAACCCAGATCTGCCAAGTCCCAGTTCAGCAATCTAACCTTTACAACACACTGACTCCCTGTATTGATTTTACCCAATAGGTGTGTCCTCTACTAATTTGGGCACTGCCAATGGGAGACTGAGAAGTTAGGCTGAGGTATGGAAAAGCACCTAGATGGAAGCATATTTTCTCAGATATTCACTCACCAATCTCTAACGAGCACCTAGTCACAGGAAATATGAGTTGAAGTTGGTATGCATGATTCATTACCATCCACAAGTCTCAACATCAGCATCCAGGCAGCCTTTTCAACACACACACAAGAATGCACCAGCTGAACAGGATGGGTAGGACCAGTGTCGGTTCAAGGTATTTTCTTAACCTCAGTAACTGTGCTACATCATCTGAGAGATGGGCACCAGGATCCCTTGTAATTTCAGAAGGGATGGTAGGGCTCACCTCTTGCACCGCATGTGGTTTTATTCGAAACACTGCCATGCCAAGCAGCCATGTAGATTGCTTATAAAGTCAGGTGAACCATAACTAGGACATCAAAGAGATTCTCGTGACTACAGTAGTCATGTGTCAATATTTCTATTAATAAATACATAAGAACATAAGAGCCCTGCTGAATCAGACCAAGAGTCCAACTAGTCCAGCATTCTCTTCTCACAGTGGCCAACCAGCTGCCCGTGGGAAGCCCAAAAGAAGGACATTAGCACAATAGCACCTTAGCACAATAGCACCAAATTTCCCAGCAACAAGCATATATAGGTATACTGGCTCTGATACTGGGGGTAGTATCTAGCTATTGATACTAGTAGCCATTTTTGTGGGCCATGAATTTGTCTAATCCCCTCTTAAAGCCATCCAAATTAGTGGCCATCACTACATCTTGTGGTAGCAAATTCCATAGTTTAACTATGCATACATACAGGTCATTCATAAGCTAGTTGTTTTGCATAGTACACCGTGGGCACCCTACCGTTCTGTTTCCCACATGAACCTTGAACTACAATCCTATGCAAACTTACTTGGGAATAAATACCACTGAAACCAGTAGGACTTTCTGAATAACCATGCATAGGGTTAGGAAGCTGCCTCCTTTCTTTAAACTAGGGTGATTCTCCTAAGGCTCATGGCACAAAAGCTTGTAGATTGTCTTCATCAAATTTCCCCCTACATGCTTAACTATTTCTCTACAGAGTTATGGTGAGGATGAGTTATGCGCGCGTGCACACACACACGGTACAAAAAGGACTGGTGCAATCCTTCACCACAGGCTACACCTGTTCATCCATTAATAGATGTGTCAATCTGCGGTTAGCAGCCCATAGGCATGGTGTGTATATTTCTGTGAGCAAGAGAAAAGGGGAGCAAAATGCATTATGACTGGAGGTAGTCAGACAACATGTTGGTGCCGGCCTATAGATGCAGGGACAGGAAATGAAATCTTCCTGTTCCTATATTGAAATCTTCAAAAGAAGGCTTCTTCCTCCTTATTGTTCACTCCTTGTGGTAAGAACAGTGCCCTTTCCTACTTCTACCATAATTTCCATAGCCCAGAGGTGAGGAGGAATCTACAGCCGTCCAGATGTTGAACTACTACTCCCATCATTCCTGACCATTGGCCATGCTGGCTTAGGCTGATGGAAGTGGAAGTTCAACAACATCTGGAAGGACACCAGTAGTAGTCCTAGTCTAAGTCATGGAAATTCTTCTGGATCTACAAACCTAGGAAACTAAGGTTTAGGTGTGTCATTCATCAGTTGTGAGAAAGTCTGCAGTCCCCCCACCCCCATATATATGTTATAAGATCATATTTCCTTAAAAGTCCCACCTGAAACCTCACCTTTTTCAGGAAGCCTTTCAATCATCCTCTTAGTCCCTATACCTTATTGTAACTAATTCAAAGTGTGTGTAATTGAAGCAATGGCATATTCTTCCCTTGCTTGCCTATGCCTTCATTTCCCCCTTTCTCCATGGTTTCCCCATGTTTAGATTGGTGTAGGGATCTGTAATACCTGTTCTTTAAGAGCTATGTACATGGATGGTACTATCATCATCATCATTCTTTTTTTAAAAAATGAATAAACTGTCCACTTGTTCTGTACTGAACACAGAACTCTTGCAATGTCAATCCAGACAAATTATGAACGGGTGACAATCCACTGCAGGTTATCTCTGCTGAAACATATATAGCTTATGGCTAATTATATGTGGCCCGTGGGTATAAAAAAATTACCTTAAGACCAACAACGGGGAACTCTCACTTCAGTCAGGAGAAAGAAGAAAAGTCAGTTGACATCCTGACGAATTTCGAATTACCCCCCCCCCCACCGCCCCAAGATAAGTATAAAAAAGGTAAGTTTACAACTTAATTCCCTGTATGCTCAGTCACTAGTAGGAGCTCTACCGTGTTCAGAGTTGCTTCCTCAATCAGGCTGACAGTACAATGTTATTCACACGTACTCAGAAGTAAAAGTTGCTGAACTCCCGGCATGTGAGTATAGAATTGCAGTCTAAATGTCTCAGCCCATCCACCACCCCTCCAAGACAGGAGTGGAGGAACCTGTGGCCCTGCCGATGTTGGATCACAATTTTTATTTATTTATTACATTTTTATACCGCCCAATAGCCGAAGCTCTCACAATTCCTATCATTCCATTTGTCATACTAGCTGGAGGGGGGCGTTCACACACACACACACACACCCCTAAGCAGCACACGTGGATGAGCTTGGCTGCCGGTATGGGGTTGGGGACATTTTTTAATTTTTTTTTTTTTGTCCTTGTCGTTACACACCAGACAAATGAACAGAACCTCCTGGACCCACAAGGAAGGCGCACGTATCTTCCTCCCTTCTTCTTCGCATCAGAACGAATGGCGAAACCGCAGTTCCCAAGCGAGTGAAGCGATGGCAATTACAACACACCCAGCTCATTCCGGAAAGAAAGAGTTAAAAGGGCGGGGGCTTCACAGAAAAGAGGAGGAGTTTCCCAATCTCCCCGCGCGCGCCCGCCAACCAACCAACCAACCAGACCGACCGGGGAAAAGCTGTGGCGCTCGTGCGCGTCCTGCTCTTAGAGCAGCCTAGTAGTAATAATCGCGCGCGCAAAAGGCGCAAGAGCGGCGCCGGCGTGTTCTCGATTCCCCGCCGTGTGCGCCTCGCGAGCGCGAGCGCTCAGCGCGCGCTGCTGCTGCTGCTGCTGCTAGCGGCGGCTTGGTGAAGCTTCTGCGAGCCTTCCAGATCTTTAGATGGGGCTGAGGCACAGCGGCGCCCACTGAGGAGAAAGCGGCAGGCGGTTGTGCGTGCGTGTGTGCGTGCGACTGAGCGAGCGGAGGGCAGACGAGGCCGGCCGGCCAGCCAGCCAGCCAACCGACGACCGCCTCGCGGGTAACTGCCCCAACCTCGTTGCTCCGGCGTGAGGGGCTTTCGGGAGCCAGCGTGCGCCTGCGTTTCTTCGCGGGGGCGGGCAGAAGGTCCTGTTGCTCACTCGCCCGCCTTGTGTGCAACAGAGTTTGGAGCCTCGCTGGCCCCGAGGAGGAGGAGAAAGAAAGAAGGGAGGTTCGTGTGGGACGGGGGCTGGTTTTCGGTTTCCCAGGGTGGAGGCTGCCCGGTGACTGGCGGCTTCCCGTGTGTCGCGCGGGCCAACCGAGGGGCGGCCTCTGGTGCTGGGGACTGAGGGGCTCACGCAGGTATCTTCCGGGAGGCGGCGGCGGCGGCGGCTTGTGCCCACTCAGAAATGGGGGATTTAGCCTGCGCTGCCTTCCTGTCTCCCCTCCCTCTCTCCCTCCCTGGTTTCTGCTCCAAACTCCTTAGCCAGCCCCCTTTTGCTGCCCCTGGATTATCGCCTGTGGAAGAGAAAATACTTGTGGAGGGGAAAGGAGATAATCTTCTCCTCCCGCCCTGGATTATCTGCCCGCCCTCTGCGGGATTATCCTGCCCCCTCCCTCTCACCCCGCCTCCTCTCGCAAATCCTAGGGGCGGGCGGGACAAATCTCTCTCCTCCCCCCTTTCCCTCGAGGATTATTGCGCGGTCTCTCCACCCACCCACCCCCCCCGCCCCAGATCGTTCGCTTCTTCCTTTTCTCGGATGAAAGGCACGTCTCCGGCTGGCTCGGTTTGTTTGTTCTTTTTCTTTTGCCAGTGGCCGCAATCCGCATTGGGCTGGGGGAGGGGGAAGAGGGTGGCGGGGCTGATCGAAGAGGTGGGTGGGTTGTAATTGCCACGGTGGTGGTGCTGCTGCTGTCACCTCACTGGGTTTGGAGCTAGCGGGGCGGGAGGCAGGACAAGCGCATGGATTGGCCGCGGGAAGGGATATTGGCTGGGGGAGACGGGAGGTAAATGTTGCAATCTGCCAGATGCAAGAGAAAACGTGCTGCTGCGCCTTCCCCTACGGTAGTAGTTCTGTGTCCGGGGGTGTTTCTATCAGGGAAAGGGAAAATCAGCCGGTCCTTTTGGCGTCATGCTTCCCCCCTACCCTACCACCCCCACACCCCTGGTGAATTAACATTTGTCGTTACGAAACTGTAGAGCATGCCTTTTTATTTTTGGATTCAAACTCCCAGAAATGCCTTGGTACCTCTCACCCCAGAACAATCCGAATAGTTTACTTAAATAGAAAATGTGAATGAAAAACTGCATGGATGTCATTTATTGTTAGCTTGTGTCAGATCTGAATGGAGAGGACTTCTTTCTGGCTTTCAGCCAATTGCTTGTGACTCTTGCTGACTGCAGGAGGGGCAGACATAATTTAAATTATTGCTCTGAGGACAAAGCAATATAAAATCATCATGTTTGGTTTATGGTGGTAATCTGGTTATGTAGTTCTTACTTTAGCAGAATCTGTCCTCTTTTTCTTCTTCTCACCTTTCTGAGCTAGGTGCAGGGATCTAGATGACTGCTGCTGCAGAGCGTCTCACCGATTTTGCTGCACAGAGCCCAGGATTATATCTACCTATTAAACTTCATTTTATTTGGCTTTGGGAAAAGGAGGGGCCACAAGGAACTGAAAAGAGGCAGAGTAGCTATAAATAAACCTTTGGGCTAGAGGAATTTTTGAGCAAATTCTGATACATTGTGTTTGAGACACCACTTGGGTGAATGACTGTCATAATCCTATTATGGTTGATGGCTTCTATCTTGTGTGTATAAGTGTTTTAAATGGTTAGCCAGTGTTTCTGCATGAAACTACCATAAAGAATAAGTTTCATTTGGAAGCAAGTATTGACATAGTTGGGAGGCATTGGCTGTAAATTCATACATTCTAGCAATCTTGAACTCTGCGTATAAACTGGCAAAACTCTACAATGTTCAATCTTTAATTTGTTTACATCTCATGGGCAAATTAAATTTATCAATTTATGCAAGATGTTTACAGCAGCAGGGCCTTGTGCCTTGAATGATAATGGAAATCATTTTGGGATATATATTTTAGTTTATTTTGTTAAATGTTCCCTTTAATAACTGTGCTTTGTATTGATATAAAGCTATCTTACTGAATATCAACTCATCTGCATCTTGGTCATTATCATGTCTGGAGATTTTCCACTGGGATTGTTGTTTTGACTATGCTTTCAGTAATAACTTAACATGGAGATTGATAGAACTCTGAAGCAGTGACTTTGTTCTATCTGTTCTGATGCCATATTTGGACAAATTCTATATGACCAAAAAATCCTTATGATGTGTCTGCATAGCTGTTGTAAAATTTGTACAGTAGAGTTTCTTCTAAATGAAGCAGCAGTCTATGGCAATAAATTTATCTCATGTATTAATTAATTTCCTGTTCCCTTTCATTAAAGGGAATGGCTGTGTGGAAGAAAAAAATGATGTCTCACGTGTTAGCCTAATATCCAGATGAAGACGTGTGTAAGCAGGTGTGTTGGAAGTTTTGCAAATGGATTTTAGTGTTAGATATGCATTTGTACAAGTATTTTAACACTACTTTTTAACCTTATTTAAGAGCTTATTGGAAATTATTCCCTGTAACAAAGCCTTATGAGAATAAGAAGTATTTTTCCCCCTCAATGTCATGATGAGTACTGCTATCTAGAGAAGTGGTCAGTTTCATTCATAAGTGCTCTGTACAGGGATAAGAATTCTCTTCGCAGTGATATCTAGAGTTCATTGTATGCTCAGTTACATTTGGATAAGATTTAAATTACTTATCAGAATAACTTGTGGTTCCCAGTACATTATTAGTATGCAGCTGTTGATTGCTACAAAAAGGACAAATGAAGATTATATATGGAAGGAAAAAAGTTGCAGATGGCGAATATGGAATTTGAATTATGCAGTGGGCCTGTGGATACATAGATATTAGATCTCAGACTTCTCTTGTTTAGTGTCTGTATGTCTTGGAAAGTGTGATCCATTTACATATGATGCTATGTTCCTGGCATATGAAGGAGTAGGCAGGGAGAAAGGGTGTTTGGGACGGAACCTCTGGTGATACGTAGCTCACCCTGTCCCCTCTCCTTCTCTACTATCCAGAAATTATCATGGTTGTCTGAGCAGAGGAAGCCTATGGCTCTATGTGTATAGGTTTTCCCAGTTTGTGGAACCTGCATAGGTTTTCCCACCTTAGACAGCCACACTTATAGCTAGTTGGTGCCAGGGGGATCCAAATTTCTATCCATGCTGCCCCTTCACATGAGTAGTATGTGAAGGGGACTTTGTAATCTGTAATTTAGGGCTTTGAGAAAAAGGAATAGCAGAATCCCAAAGGTAAGAACAGTTCTAAACAATGCTGTGAACTGAGAGGTAGTATATTGGTGAATGACTTATGTAATGATTAGGTGTTGCAGTGGAAACTGAAATGTTATGTAGATCATATTTCTTTTCCCAGAATTTGTTCCTTATATTAGTGCTTGCGTCTTAAACTTAAACAGGGAATTCAGTTATTACAGCCATAGTGCAATATGCTACTTATGAAAATGGATGTTAGTAAAGGCTAGTGCCTCTGTAGATGGTATATAGAACTATACATTGACACTGCATGTAATACACAATTGCGTACAATATTTTTGCCAGTGTTGTCTCTATTTCTAATGTACAGGTCAATAGTGTGATCTGTGTGGCCCTCTGATTCAGTTTTAAACCATACAACATCCTTTTAAAGACGTTATTCTAACAGATGTATGTGTTTTGTTGTAGACATGGTAACATAGAGGCCTATATCTCTGAATGCTATAGTAGATAAGTCACCATAATGTCTTGGAAACATTACATTCGGATTAATAGTTTGTCTCCAGATTTATTCATGTGCAGATATAATAGATATAATGGTTTATTTCCAGTTTTATTCATGTGCAGCTGGGCTAGTAGAAACAGACTTCCCCAAACCCTCCACACCACAGAACCCTTCCAGTTTACTGGATATAATAAATAGAGAATGATGGGGCCTTGCTAAATGGGGTAGGCTGTTGTGTGGTGGTGGTGGGGAGGAAGGAAAATACCCTGAAAATGAGACTGTGGCATTATCCGTGAGTAGGGCTCCCCAACCCTAGGTGTAAATTTTTTTGGGTCTGGAGGTACTACTATGAGGAAGGAGTGGGGAGATCTGTTTGTGCAAGCTTAGTTACATGTGCTTAAATCTGGATACAACCTAATAAAACTGGGTTTTTCAAAACCTTTCATAAAAGTGTTTGTATCAATTTTAAACAAATTTGCTTGAAATAGTTCTCTTAAGTTTCAATAGTACTTTGGATATATGTGCTTAGGAGCATAACTTTAGATTAAGATTTGGGGACACGTTAATCGTCAGTTCTAGATAAGGAAAAAAGATCATGAATACCCAGTTGACCTGCACAGTAATAAGAAGATGGCTGTTTCCTTCATGCCATGTTTGTGAACTTACCAGGGTCTTTTTGTTTCGTTTCAATAAACTAGTTTTATGTTAATATAGTGTTGCAGATCGGGAGTCTTGGTGAGGTAGCTGTACTCATGGTCTGGAGTGTGTTACTCTCCTCCCATGTTACACTACCTGCCATCATTCACTTTGTAACAAAACTTTGTAATGATACCTAAGCTTATAATAGGAGAGGTTGTAAACTAACAATTACTGTAACTCAGTATCCCCTTATAGATGCTGTTACTTGGCCTTGGGAATTCCATGGCCTTTAAAGCAGTTTCCCTTCTAACCTACTGCAGACAGGCACTATTAGGTTACAGCAGCTTTCCCCAACCTGCACTCCCCAGATGTGCTGGACAGCAGCTCCCATCATCCCTGGGGCTGATGGGAGTTGTAGCCCAGCACTTTTGGAGAGTGCCACATTTGGGAAGGCTAGGTTATAGTATCAGGATTAATCAAGTACTGGTGACTGAGGATGCCTGCATTTAGGGCTGTGCATGATTCAGTGTTGGAATTCCAAGGCCAAGGCTGAATCATGCACAGCCCTCTTTACAAGTGTTCAGTGAGTCCAGATCTGGATAATGTAAGGCAATCCATATGTTCATCCATTCAGTCTAGTTCCAGATTATTTAAGACAAAGCAGGTAACCAACCTACTTAGGACCTGTATATATAAAATCAGGCCACACTGGCAGGGGTTGATGGGAGTTGAATTCTAAAACTTCTGAAGGGCATCAGGTTGGTGAAAGCTGATAGATAGGATATATAATAATTAGATATACCTGGGTCTGATATACATACAAATTTCAGATAAATGCTAGTTCTGTGATATTCAGTTTCCAGGAATTAATGCATCAAACAGTAGGAAGGAACTATTTCTCCAAGAGAGCCTTTGATGTAAGGGCTGGCAATTACAGCTTGTGCAGAAAACCAACTGTATTCAGTCATTGGTATCACAACTAAATCAAAGGAAAGTTTTGTCAAAACACATTTCCAGGAGAATCAAACTTGTTGAGTTGTTCTACAGGAAGTCTTGATTACTAGGAGCAGAAATTGATTGAAGAGCATGATGAAACTGAGACTGCCACTAGAAGCAGGGGCGATGACCTTTGCTTTACTTGAGAGCATAATCCTATGTATGTTTAGACAAACAAATTCTACAACTCCCAGCTTTCCCCAGCCAGCATGGGATAGTGTCCTAAATATATATTTTTCCACACTTAGGACACACTTGTTTGCTTTGCAGTTGTTTGATGATTCCCCCCTCCCCAATTCTGAGGGGCCAACTAAACCCATTAATGAGAGGAAACTATTTCTGCACAAGGGAGGAGGGGGTTACCAGTTTTCCCCCTTCCACTGTGTTTAGTCCTTTTGCGGAGGCTCCAACTTTCAGGAACAGTTTTTGGTGTGGGAAGGGGAAATGTTGGAAAACCTTTGGTATGTGCATGCTGTTGGGCTCTTGGTCACTTCCCCTCCCCCCTTTATAATTTTTTTCCACACTCAGCAGTGTCTAATGGGAGCTCACGTTTGAGTGATTATAAAGTTCTCCGTATGTAAAGAACAGCCCAGGAAAAGTGTGAGAAAGGATATATGTATTTTAAGCAAAGTAACTGCACAAAGCTTCTAGAACATGCTTCAAGGGAATAAATCCCTCAACGTGATAATGAACAATGATTTAAATAGTTGATGGTTGGCTATTTAACCCACCATGGGTTAATGTGTTGTCTAACAGGAGCTTTTTTTAATGAACAGTTGGTTATTTGGCTGAAATAACCAATGCAAATTACCAACACTGCCAGTGTGGCTCTGCAGTGTGTGCAGAGTTGGTTATTTCCTTGGCCTCCATTGATCATTTTGTCAGCCGCAGAGTTGTAAGGCAAGAGAGGTCAAAGCGGCAGCTGTCGCTCTAGTCCATCTGGCAGGATAGATTGTAGGCAGCAATGGTTGATGGGATGAGTGAGTCAAGTCAGTGTAGACGAATAGCCAACTCAACACTGATCCTAATCTATACCACAGTTGATTATTGTAATGTGTCAGGAGGGCCCCATAGAAAAACAGCTGTTGAATTGATTATTACCCCACTGTTGACTATCATGATGTCCAAACCCAGCCAGTATGTTAGAGAAATTTTAAAGATTGTAATAAAAACGCATTGTAATAAAAATGCATTCAGCCAAATATTCTTGGAAGCATTTGTTGAAGGGATTTGATGAAAATCTGAAAATCGAAGTACCCTGGATCTATTGAGTTAATTTATTCCGTGCTTGTTGAAACCCTTAAAGAATTCAAATATGTTAGTGATTTTCCTTTTCTTAGCATGTTCATTTATATGTTTATCAATTCTAGCCTTGGTGCCTTTCATCAGTATGCTTGTCAGAGGTTTGAATGATGTCCTCCTATGTGCCTGGATCCCTTTGAAAAGTCAGTATTGTGCTAGCTACCTTGCATTGCCTGATAGAGAGTAACGTTCCATGATGTGTTAATAGCATTGCAATTTCAAACTTAACTGACAATCTGATCCCTATAATTTCTTATTTTTACATGGTTTTGTTCTGAAAACCTTTTTTATTCCTTCTATTTGAGTGCTTCTGTTGTATTGACCAGAAAGAATTGAGATGTGGATACTTTTGTCCAATATTGTCAGTTGTGAAGATGGATAGCATTTTTAAATTCAACTTCTTGAGGGCTGCTTTTCTGACTTCATCATCTAATCCTTTTTATGTCCAGGTTTGGATGAACATGGAGAGAAAAGAAGCCATCATGTGTTGTTTACATAAACCCTATTCAGACAACACACTAAGCCATGGTGGTCAAGCATTTTGAACTAAACATTATGGCTTAATGTGTCATGTGAATATTCCTGTTGGCTACATAACCATGGTTTAAACATGCTCATTAACCATTTGCTGCAAAATGGCTTAGTGTGTTGTCTGAACAGGCCCATTGTGACCTGAGCTAATGCATGGGTTGGTGTGTAGTCCAAGCCTGGCTAGCGGAGGGAGTGGCATTGTACCAACCCTACAATCCATGATTTGCAGTAGGGGTTGTGGGTGGGTATGAAGCAGTCACGCTGGGTTCAGTCGCCACATCAACCTGTGCTGCAGCACAGGTAATTCTGTAAATGATTTGTGCAGGGGTTGGTGTAGAAGCCACAATGGCTTTCCTCTTGCACTCATCCAAACACCTCTGTATTTCAGGTACAGCTGCTACTTCTGGGTTTTAGGATGCTTTCTTAGCTGTTTTGTTGTGCATTTAAATTCTTTTTCATCAGCTTGGACATGGGCATTACTTCTAAAAAAGTCTTTTTGCTTTGTGTATCTTCCTTGGCTCTGTTTCTACCATCCTGGCATATCTTGGCATTTGTCCTGATCCAATTCAAGTTGTGTGTTTTAAAAATCCTTGATTATTTTCAATGGGGATGAGGGTTCAAGTTTGTTTGGAGTATCTGATACATAAGTGGAAATCTGTTTCTAAATGTGAGTCTCCATAGTTGGATTGGGCACATGTATTTGTCTCTTGCTTTGTGGCAAATCTATTTCAATCATTTATAGTATATTTAAATAGCTTCCATTCTACCTACAGCAATTTGACTTCAACTATATGTTTTTAAATTCCTTTTAACTACTTCTCTCTTTCTGGTGCTGTTTTCTTCGAAATTAAATGACTGATACCCTGCCCACATATACACTGAACTAAATCATATTGCTATTGTTGCTAGGAGACTTAAGTGCAATCCTAAGCCTGCTTATTTCCTTGGAAGTAAGTGCCACTGACATATTTTTGAGAAGGCATGATTAGACTTAGCCATTTATCAAATCCTCAACATTTGGCTTCATCATTGGGTTTGCCATAGCCTGAGTTGCCACTTCAGCTAGTCAGTCTGAAATTATTACTTTCTCTGCTTTGTTGCTTTACTATTTGTTTCTTTTTAGAAATCACTGTTAACAATTTTATTCAATTTCTTGAGAGCATAACTTTGGTTATAAACTTGTAACAAATCTTATTCTATACATAATGTGAAATCATCTTTCTCATCCCTCTCTGGCCTTAATTGATGACTTCTTTCCTGTCATCAGCGTTTTCACCCCTCCTGTCTGAGGCACATGAAACAGGATGAGAAGGGCATTTGTTCTAAAACCTATCCTAAGGTAGGATCCTCTGCACATGGACATATCCACCCCCATTTTCCCAATTAATTGACCTAATCTTTATCGTGGGTGCCCATCCTGCATAACAAATGGCACAGACAGCAAATGTTTTTTACGTGCCTGGAGAGGAGTGAAGATACCACACAGTATCATAGAATCATAGAATAGTAGAGTTGGAAGTGGCCTATAAGGCCATCGAGTCCAACCGCCTGCTCAGTGCAAGAATCCACTTAAAGCATACCTGACAGATGGTTGTCCAGCTGCCTCTTGAATGAATGACTCTAGTGTGGGAGAGCCCACAACCTCCCTAGGTAACTGGTTCCATTGTTACACTGCTCTAACAGGGAGTTTTAGACAAGTACTGTGCTGCTCTTTGCTCCCTAGCTCAGTAAATGAGAGCCAAAACCATCTTAAGGTTGAAGAGTGCTACATATGTATTTACTGCACTCATCATTTGGACTGCTGGCACACTTGCTAAAACGGTTGGTTGCCTCTGGACTAGATATCAAGGTGCCTCAAGCAAGGGAGAACAAGATACCAGTTATCAGAAGCTTGAACAGAAGATAACTTAAGTAAATGCATTGATTTCTGTGAAGGCAGAAAGCCTGGAGCAGAATACAGGAAAGCAACCAAATACACAAATATTTGGAATAGTTTTGTATGGACTTCCACCACTATCCTAAATGCATTTATGGAAAGTAAATCTCACTATTACACTAGGTCTTATTTCCAGGCAAGAACTGGAGGGCTTTAAATTTAGAAGAATGATGTAATTGGAAAGCAATATGAACATATTTAAGACTTTAAATTAACACAAAACAGGTTGCTGCTAATCAACCTTCTATAGCAGCTTTGTCAGTCCTTGCCACAGAACACAATTTCATTTACCTGTGTGGGCAGGGTTTGGCAGAAAAGCCAGCACACTTGGACCTTAGCTAGATGTAAAGTTTATCCCGGGATCGTCCCGAGTTCATCCCTGTTCATGTAAATGACACACAGGATTTCCCGGGAGCAGACAGGGATGACCCCAGGACGATCCCGAGATAAACCTTAGGTCTAGCTTAGGCCTTGGGCAACAGTGTGGCCTCTTGTTTCATTCTTTCCTCCTCTCTAAGGAGCTCATAGCACTGTTAAAGCCTGCCATGTACAACATCACTCCCAAGAACTTCATAGCTAATCAGGGGTTCAAACCTGGAATTCCCACCTTTAAATTGGACACTGGGACAACAATAAAACACTGGCTGACTCCCATTGAGATGTCTGGTACAGGGTTTGTTATACATGAGATGTACAACCAGTCTGGTATATTCTGGGACCTTGTAAATATGAGAATTTAAATTTCATCCCACTTTTTAACAAGTTAAATGTAGAGGTCTGTTTTCCAGCACAGAGTAGCTTAATGATCCAATCCTCTACAAACTTGAGTATAAGCCTTATTGAATTAATAGATTAAGTCCTATTGAATGTGCATTCTTCAGAATGGATACCAGTTTAGCCTTTCTGGTAGGACCCAATAATTGCAAGGCTAACTGATATGGCTAAATAAAAGAAACTATATAAATATATCTTGATTCTCAGCTGTTCATGTTTCTTTGACATCAAATGACACAAACCACTCTTCTCATTTTAGTTGCCAAAATGTATTTAAAGGAATTGGGATTTACAAACAAATTGTCAAGATGTCTTCTTTTTCAGAATTATTTCTATTTTCTTCAGTATGTTCACTTCCTTAGTTGGCAGCTTCTTGAAAGCAAACATGGCAAGAGCTTAGTTCTCTCCAATTTAATTTCTTCCATGATAAGTTAAAATTTGTTTACTTGCAGCTCTGACTTCAGAACATAAAAATAAAAAATTGCTTTATCTACCTGAAAAATGATGAAGATATCATATGTCTAAATTCTTGGTTATATTTAGCCACTGGGTGGTGACATAGCACTTTTTTCTATGGTTGAAAGCCTGTTGTGCTGCTGAGCTGAAAGTTGGTAGTGACATACTTTCTCAAAATCTCCCTCCTTCTAGATACTTCCTGGCCACATACAACATAAGCAGGAATGTTAGAGGTTTGGTGAAGCTTCTGATAGTGTGGCTATCGAAACTCCCATTAGGTGTTCTCTGCATAGATTCTTCAGTCCCTAATACAATTGTAATTACCTCTTTTGTACTCTCTCTCTGACCATACAGCTATAGTAAGCGTGACTAGAAATTACTAATTAAAAAACAGCAGTGTTTGAACATTTTTGGCAGGAATGCTGAGATGAGACATACCTCTTTGAATACATTAATGCAATCCATTTATATGTCTTGCTTTATCCTGGATGAGTGGGAACATAAAAGAGATCCATTCCCTGCTTAATCCTGGTTACTCCCAACAAAGAGTTTACATTCTTCTGGATAACATTCAATTGGATTCTGAACATTTTTGGTATTTTCCAAAAGAACCATTATGCCACATGAGTTTTGGACACTGCATACTACTCAGTAGTGAGGCAAATAGGATAAGGAGCCTTATTAAGGCTTCTTTTTAAAGCAGTTACTTTAACATGGGAATGGAGCCATGCCGTGTAGCTCCACTCCCAACATTGTGTGCACCATTTCCCCCTTCCTCCAAGTATCTACATGTACAATGTGAACATCGGCGGTGTTACATGTACAATTGTATGGACATAAGGTTCCACATGCACAAGACCCCTAATTGTGCAGGGTACCTGATCATGTGGAAGCCTCCACAAGTGCTACTGTAGGCCAGGGTTAGAGGCTGTATGATGTGCACAATCTCAGGAGGCAGAACTACTCAGTGCATTCTGCCCTTATTCTTGTGTGGAGTTAACTACATTAAAAAAACACCTGAATAGGAGCTTGGGTATCACCTAGGAACAAGGGTGCTTCTGAATAGTAGATGCTACACCTACTCTGTCTCCATAGGAAGCTTTATTATTCCATACCTTGGGTTTGGTACTGGAAGGGTGCATTTTAAGCGGTGGAGAACTCCAGGTTTACTTAGAACTGAAGTTGCCTTGGTCTCATGTGACTGTTGCTTTTCCTGGGCCTCTTAGCAGCTTCTGATACAATGGTATCTTTTGGGGCTGCTTAGATGGGATAGAATGCATAGATGCTGTTTTTCAGGTGGTTCAGGTCCTTTCTGGTCGGTCGGTCCCAAAAGCTAATGCTGGGACACTGCTGCTCCACTTGTCAGTGCTACAGGGCTCCATCATGTCTCCCAAGGTATTTAGCATCAGCACGAACCTTCTGAAGAAGGTCTTCTGGAAATTTGGGCGATGTCAATATGTGGATGACCACCAGTCTCATTTCTGAATGAACTGTTGTTTAGCAGCGGTCTTGTAATGGATGAGGATAAACAAACTGAAATTTAATCAGACAATATGAACTATTGTTTATGTGCAGCCTGCCCCTAGTAGCAGCCCCTGCCAGGAATATGTTTTACCAACTGCATCCTTCCTTGGATAACCTGATCTTGCCATTCATACCCTAGTTACCTCCAGATTATGTTACTTCAGTGTGCTCTATATCAAACTGCTCTTGAAGACAAATCTGGAAACAAAATTTCAATTGGTTCAATGTTGCTGTCAGATTTTTGAAAGGAGCTAGTAGGTTAGATCACATTATACTGACTATGTTCCAGTTTTACTGAATATTAACGAGAGAAACAGGCAAAGGATCATGCCTGCTATAGCTGGAGTACTACACACACACACACACACACACACACACACACAAAAGACCAAATGACACCAACTGCCTTGTGGGAAGGGATTTGGGGAAGTGAGGGGAGAGACAAAGGCAGGCATAGAAAACACATCAGGTGCCTGTGTCCTTGCCTCCCTGGCCATCCACCTTGTCTCCCTGACAATCTACTTCGAACTGCTTTATCGGAAGGACCCTGATTACATTTTATAAATGTCTTTTCATGCATAGTACTTGTAAACTGCATTAGAAGGATTATATTCCTGAAAACAGACTCTAAATAACTGGGATAATAAATTGCTTCTGGGCTCACCTTTCCCCTGTACAAGCTTGCCCAAGAAATTCATTCTACTTCTGAAACTTTGCTTTGGGCCTCTCCAGTGTCACTTATGTGTTGGGCAGGTACTTGGGTTCTTCCTTTGAAGCAGTAGATTTTTCAGGCTTCTTTATTTATTTTATTTATTTATTTATTACATTTTTATACTGCCCAATAGCCGAAGCTCTCTGGGCGGTTCACAAAAATTAAAACCACAAAAAAACATCCAACAGGTTAAAAACACAATTACGAAATACAGTATAAAAAGCGCAACCAGGATAAAACCACACAGCAAAGTTGATTATAAGAATAAAATACAGAATTAAAACAGTAAAATTTAAATTTAAGTTAAAATTAAGTGTTAAAATACTGAGTGAATAAAAAGGTCTTCAGCTGGCGACGAAAGCAGTACAGTGTAGGCGCCAGGCAACAATCTATTCACAATCTGAATAGCCTCCTAGAAAAGTCTTCTTGGCTATATCAGTGCTTTCTTTTAGGTGGGCCTCAAAGCCATTTTATTTCAGCAAATAAGTTTTTTAAAATGTGGGATAGAAATTATGGGAACAATGCATAGATAATTTTTCCACCAGAGGAAAAGCTAGCATGAATTGGAAGGAAACTGACTTTACCCAGGTGTGTCCGGATGCTCTCTCTCTTGCTGTTTTAACTTCATTTTTGTCCCATGCAGTCCTTGTACTAATAGTCTTGCATTTCATACACAGTTCCAAATCTCACTCCCAGTGTACCTACCCAGTTCCTTCTTTCTTGCCTCACTGGCCACCACATTATTACCAGAAAATGATAGATTCTTTGAAAACCAGAATGTAGGAAGTGAAATAAACTGCACAAAGCATATGCAAACTTTGTACAATTCTGAATATAGGACTTTCATTTTCTAGGAAAAAGATTGGATTGTGTATGTGGGAGAGTACATTGACCTAAAAAAAAGTGCATCTGAATGCATGTGGTTCTAACATTTGTATTGCAGTGTGGGTTTTTATATAACACAATCTCTCCCTCTCTCTCTCTCTCTCTCTCTGGCCTTAGCTACACGGGACTTTATGCACATGACTTCATCCACATGACGCACAGGGGATCCCGGGATCAGGGAGAGATCATCTCTCCCTTGCCCTGGGATATAGCCCTCTCCTTTGGCCCCATTTTTTCCACAGTCCCGGGCTGAGACCGCGGAATGTGTGGCCAGGTGCTGCGGGTTGACCCAGCTCCATGCGATTCCATGCGAGGAACCGGGAGCTGCGCACAGGGCACAGCACTTCTCAGGAGCACTGCGCCCATCGGGGGTAGGGTGGAGGTAGCGGGGGAAATAATTTAAATTTTAAAAAGGACTTAACTTTAGCCCACAAGCGTTGTGTGCTGCTGGTCCTTTAATTTTTTTTTTTTTTAAAAAAAGGCAGATGCAACGCCTCTCCTGCTGAGGTTGGCGTGTGTCATGTGTAGAGACAGGAGGGATCTCGCGTTAAACACAACACGAGATCTTTCCTCCTCCGTGCCGGGATAGCAGGTAGGTCAAGCTAGCTAAGGCCTCCCTCTCTCTCTCTCTCTCTCTCTCATATATATATATATATATATATATATCTGGCAAGGTAAAGATCATGTCTTAGACAACTCCCCTAATTGATGTTCTTAGTTATTGAAGAAATTTTCCAATATGTTCCTACTGAACTTGTAAGTCTAGTACTTCACTTTCTGAGTTCCTTCTTTCTTGCCTCACTGGCCACCACATTATTACCTGAAAATGATAGATTATCATTTTCCTAGAGTGGGCATCATTATAAGCTCTCATTTCCTGTCCTGTTTTTCATAGATTCTGATTCTGACCACTTATTCCTCTATAAGCTGAAAAGTGTTCTCTGCCAGAAACAGAAATTTACAGTTCCATTCGGTTTTGGCCCCAAGTGTTGCAGAAATACTTACTTATTTAGAGCATTTTTACAGTGCTTTCAAGCAAAAAATGGCTCCCAGAATAGTTTACAAAGATTAATGACAGATTATTAAGAATAATAATTAGTAATGGAACACAGATTGCATAATGGCAGAAGTATAAAATTGCTGGAAATTTTAAGACCATGGGCTGGGGGGAATATTTCCTGCTCTTTAAGGGGAAATGGAAAATTGTAAAATATGCAGTAGGAAGATCTGGAGACTGTGGAAGACTGGTGTACAGCATCTGTCTTCAGCTCCACAGCATACTATAGAGTGAATGTAACTCTACAGCTTGACCAAGTATGTTTGGGAATGAGCATATCTACAGCCTGAGCCATTTCCTGGTTCCAAGCTAGGGCCTCTTCTACCTTTAGCACAGGAACCGAAATTGTCAAAACTGTTATGATTGATACTTGCTTTTAAAGCCCTTGTTATATTTCTTTTCCGTTGTTGTTGTTGTTTGCATAACTCAAAACTGCTGGTGTTCTCTGATGTTTTCCTTGATCAGTATGGATTTTCAGTAGGTCTATTAATTGCATGACTGGTGCCTCCCCCCCCCCCAATCAATCTCAGAAATAGAACACAACCTCTATTGCAATTGTATCATCCCTTCTCTTCCATCTGTCATAAGCTTTTTCATGCGCTATATACTAGGGCAGCGTTCCCCAAGCTGGTGCCCTCCCAACACCCCAGCCAGCACGGCAAATGATTTGGAATGCTGGGAGTTGTGGTCCAAAACATCTGGAGGGCACCAGATTGAGAAAGGCTACATTAGGGATTCTAAAGCCTTGTCATTTAGCTGCCTGACTAATGGGAGCAATAACACTCAGAATGCCCAGATATAGTTATGCTTTCTTTCCCATCTTTAGCCATGCCTACCATATTGATTGCTAATAAGTCACACTTATGCAACTGACAACCAAAGTTCAAACTAATATTTCCAAGTTATTTATGTTGAATAATTCAAAACTGGGTTAGCTTTGTGCTGTATTAGATATCTGTTGGGATAGTGGTGCAGCTTTGATATTTTTTAGCAACTTTCAGTAGAATTGACTTTAACTGACTAAAGGTAGAGTCCTGGTAGCAATGCAATCCTCTTTTTCTGGTGCTTTCATCTTATTCAAACTGAGTTCTCTAAAAACATTTAAGTGAGGGAAATTGCCTACAGCGCTTGGTTGCTCCTCGTGCTCTTACTTTGTAATCATACCCCTCCCACTTTCCAAACCATAAAGAAGCTTTTATAGCTTCAGGCAATTTTAACACTTTAATGTATCATTGGAGCATGCATTAAATCAATAGATTGAATAGTAGGAGGGATGGAAAAAACTGAAAAGGAGGAGTGATGAAAAATAGTAGTAGGTGAAGGGAAAACAGATTATGAAAGTTGGGGAACTTGTTATTTTAAAAACTGTTAGCAAGGCTTAATCTTCTGTGTATCTCCCCTTTGTTTTTGAGGACAATTCATAAATCTTAAAATAGTCATGATTTCTTTTAGCAAGTGACAACTTGTGAAAGTGCTAGATAATAATACACACACACACACACACACACACACACACTTTTAGTTCAGGGATAAGCAACCTTTTGGGGCATGTGTGCAAATAGAGAAACTGTCCTGGACAGCACAACAAAATGGCTGCTGTGGGAGGTATGGTTAGTCACAAAGGACAAGTAATCTGCCCGAAAGACTGAGTATAAAGCAGAGGTGGGATTTGAGCCCCAACACACTAAAGTCCTTTGAACACCGCATTTTCAGCACTGACAGAAACCTATTTCACAGAAGGCAAACTCTTTCTCCCCACCCCCATCAGCCAGCTCATTCTCCTTCTCTCTGTTCCTCTCAGATCACCACCCATAGTCATGCATGTGCACTCTTCCATGGTTTGACACCCACACCCATCCATATATCCATTCTCTATATCTATCTATCATGCATGTACAAGCACAGAAAGATTCCTGTCTTCTGCTGACTGCAAGCACAGAAAACCCCATACTTTTTCAGGATGGCTGCAAACCCCAGGCAGGTATTAATACCTACAGTATTTTAAGACTTTTAATGTACTCACTGTTCTTCTTTACATGATTCTACTGTGAGCCTTCAATTGATTAATACTTAACTTAATTGATCAGTTCTGCTTTAATGTACCTCAAGAATGTATCCTTCCCATAAAATTGTAGAATAATTGTATCTTGTGTAAGAGAGCCTGTAAGATTTCACCTAAAACTATGAAATGAGGAACAGGTATCATTTTAACATGATACCTGCTACCTTAAGATGTGGAAATTTGAAAAAAAAATGTCCTTCCCCTAAACAGCTCAGAATGTTATATAATGATAAAGGCAGGGGTAGGTAACTTGGTGCCCTTCAGATGTTTTCTACTACAATTCCCATAAATCCAGCCAGCATGGGCAATAGTCAGGGACCACGGTAGTTGTGCCGTCCAGATGATTTGGACTACCAGTTTGCCTACCCAATGACATAAGGTATCCTCTAAACACGTTGTGAATGGGCTAGCTGAGAGATTTCTTGCCTGAGGCCATTTGCTACACTTTATCAAGAATTCATGGGGCATTTGCTTTATCTTCTAGTCTTATTTTTAAAAACTAGAGAAACCAGGTGAACTTGAATTTGAGTGTTTGTGTGTGTGTGTTCTCTGTGTTTGTATGTTCAAAAGCCAGTGAGTGGTCTTTGGAAATAGTTGTATAAGTTTCAAATCATTTGTAGCTTTGGGAATACTTAATACTGCCTGTGTAGATTATTCCTAAATAGTTATATTTGGCTCAGTCTAGTTGGTTTTAATGACAATACAAAATGAGATCACTTTGTAATTATGCAGTTTGCCTATTAATAAGTGTGGGTTGCAGAAAGCATATTACCCCTATATTAGCAAAATTATATTGATTCCTGCTGTGTTTCTGAACTCTATTCAAGGCATTGACTGGTACTATCAGAAACCAGACAGAAGTAAAAGTTCAAAATGGTATAAAGCAGTTTTCATTAAAGAATCCTGATGTTTTTCAAGCCTTGGCTTTTCCACAGGGGAATAACTTATATAGAAAGGCATACCTCTTCTCTAGGCATGTAAACTCTTCTGAAGCTCTTTGGAGTAGGTTATGGGATATTCAACCTGGTGCCCTCCAGATGTTTTGGACTGCAACTTCCATAATCCCTAACCATTTGCTATGCTGGCGGAGGCTTGTTGGGTTGTAGCCCATATCATCTGAAGGGCATCATGTTGCCTACCCATGGACTAGATTCTTCCAGGAGTGAATGATGTTGCTTGATCCTACAGTTTTTGCTCAATTCAAAATATGGGCCTGGTTCACATGATTTCTATAGCCCAGCATGGCTTAAATTATTTAAGCCATGGTAGGTTGCAGTGTGGTTGAGTGTGGTTTGATAACCATTGCGTAGAAGTGTAGAACTCCAGTTAGAAAAAATCTCTTATGGAAGTGTTGGGAAGATTTCTGCTTGAACCTTTGGTAAGCCACTGCCAGTTCAACAGTACTGGGTGTGACAGCTCGTTGTACTCTTACAATATTTTTGGGGCATGAAATTTATTCCAAAATATGTATATTACAGTTGTATCCAGACTGTGTTCACTGAACTTAATTCCCAGAGTTCAACTAACTTAATCCGGATCTAATCCTTCAACCCTTCTTTGCTTTTATAACTATTACACTGTTGGCTAATATTGCTAGTACCTGAAATAGGTCCTGTGAAATAAACAAAATACTGAAACAAATCAGGTTTGTATTACTAGCACAGAGTACGTTTTCAAGAGCTACTTTTAAAAATATGTAGCTCTTGAAAAATATGTAGCTCATTTAGGATGTAAGATATGGGTTTGCTTAGGTATAATTTTGCGGGATGAGTTTACTTCATGGAATACATCTGTTTACAAAACTTATTCCAGTAGTAAACTTTACAAAACTGCCTCAGTCTCCTAAGAGAATAGCAACTTCAGTTATTAAGTGAACATTACCAAACACATAGTATTGCTGTTGAAATTATTGTTGATTGTAAGTAGAGCTATCATACTCATCAGAATCTATAGCAATTTGGGGTTTATGTAATTTCAGCTCCTAATGAGGGAGGGCAGAAACAACGATACAATGAAACAAGGCTAAGCACCCACATCCACCCACACCCACTTGGCTTTCTGAGCCCTTGAGATATCTTGCTCACAGCACTACATCTAACAGTATTGACAATTTGCTATCTGGATGCTGTGTTCTGCCTCAGAGTCCAGATTCTACATGTTACATTTTTTAACATCTAAACAGTGTTTATTGGTGGCAGCTATCTTTTCTGAGAAATTTATTTAGCAACACTTAGGCCAGTCACCACTTCAGGTTTTATTTTCCTTCCCATATCAGTGACCACTTAATAGAAATATACTAAATCTTACTGAGGTCACATTAAATCTTCCATGTTCACATAGAATAGCAGAGTTGGAAGGTGCCTATAAGGCCATAGAGTCCAACCCCCTGCTCAATGCAGGAATCCACCTGACAGATGGTTGTCCAGCTGCCTCTTGAATGTCACTAGTGTGGGAGAGTCCATGACCTCCCTAGGTCATTGGTTCCATTGTCATACTGCTCTAACAGTGAGAAGTTTTTCCTGATGTCCAGCTGGAATCTAGCTTCCTGTAACTTGAGCCCATTATCTTCTTTTCTCAAGGCTAAATATGCCCAGTTCTTTCAGTTAATCCTCATAGGGCTTTATTTCCAGAACAGTGATCATCCTCATTGTCTGCATCCTTCTTGAAGTGTGGTGCCCAGAACTGGACATAGTACTCACGATGAGGCTGAACCAGTGCCGAATAGGGGAGAAGCAGTACCTTGCGCGATTTATGACTATTAATGCAGCCCAAAATAGCATTTGCTTTTTTTTTGCAGCCACATCACACTGTTGGCTCATTTTAAATGCTCTTCACTATAACTGTGCTTCTCCCCAGATATAGCTCTTGCATCCTTACACATTTCGAAAGAGGTTCCTTTCTCTCTAATGGCTTCACAAGTTGGGCTGTCAAGTGCCATAACGTATATCCTCCAGTATAGAAAGATACAGAGATGCTTGCCTGTTGGTGGCCTCCTCTTAGTTCATGCACCATTGGCAAAGCTCTGGAAAAATATCACAGAGCGTGCACATGATTTGGCTCTCCGCTGCTCCTTCCCCTTCTCTGCCCCTACGAGGGTAGATTAATCAGAGACTATTTCACAAGAGCAAGAACATATTGAAAGTAAGGCATGTTGTCTCTTAGGGAGAGTTTTGGAAGGGAATAATGAGATCTAAGATGTGGCCAATAGGCAACACTAATCCAAGATTACCATAGATATGGTGTGGGTGGGAAGCTGTATATTCTGCTTGTGCATGTGCATACATAGTTTTGTTTGAATGGTTTGTGGCAAAAGGATGTTGTTGGGTGCTATCCCATTACAGCTTTTAAAAATATATTTTCAGGATTTTGTATTTGCACATGTAATCCGGGCCGGGGGTAGGTTGTTAAAACTTCTTTGGATTGGTTTTTATATATTTGATACAGGATAAAATAAACATTTGTTCATGTGAATAAAATTCCTGCCTATTGCAAACTAAACTTGTATCTTCTGAGTACCGAAGCTTCTCCCTAGTGAGCAGCATTTAGTTTCCAATGAGGTAGAATTTGGGATATAGCTTAAATATTTGCCTGTTGCCTCCAATACATGTGGGGGAAACTGGATGTCATACAGATGAATGAAATGTGAGAAACTTTTGATTTGCACTATTTAGACTGAGTTGAAGTATGGTGGTACCTTACATGGGTTGTCTTCATTTTCATAGGGAGGGCTGGGAAAATATTTTAGATCCCTAAATGCAAGCTTCTCCCTTTTAGGGGCCACAACAGCTTAGAGCCTTTTTAGCCTTGTCCTTTTACATTTTTTATCAAATTATTAACTTAAATGTTCTGCCTCTCCCCCCCCCCCCCATTTCTCTGTAGTCTTTGTATTTATTTGCATAAGTGCATTATGTTCCAGAAACCTTAGTGTTTTTGGCAACAATCTTGGTTTATTCACTGAAGGAAAAAAATGCTGTCAGAATCTCTGAAAGCATAATGTAAGTGTCATTAGCTTCCTACACTTGCTTTTCAAGGAGAACCTATTTACTAGGAGGAAATAGGAATGCATTTATTGCAGAGTATAGTTATAGCAACTTAATTTTTAAAAATAGTTTTAAGAAAACCTCCATTGAGTCTCACATTTTCATTTTGAGAACGGCACTACATGTTGAAAACTTTCTACCCAGTTAGAGTGGTGAGTAAATGAATGGATTTTTAAGGAAGGAAATAGTAAGAATGTTAAATACCATACATTCTGTTAAAACCGTATATAATGAAAGCTATTGTGAAGGACAGAGTGTGTGTAATGCAAGTTGTTCATTATGGCCTCCTGAAATGCCATGTTTTGGGATTTTCCTTTTACAAGCAACAGTGCAGAACTGTCTGGTTTTCACAAAGGAAATATGCACTCTTGTAAGACTTCTTGTTTGATATGCTTAGGTTGTTGAAGTAGTTAGCTCCTTTTTCTCTCTGTTTATTTTCTGAACATTGCAGAATAAAGTCTCAGGCGTACCTTTTCTCCTCAATGTCATGTACTTCTGTTTACTTTAGTATTGGGATTATTTTGGTCATAGTTAGAATTTAATGCTAGTATCTTTGTATATGAAAGTGCCTTCAAATGCGGGTCAGTAGTTTGCTACATAATGAGGGTCAGTAGTTTGCTACATTTCATTTGCGTGTCTATGTTACATATGAGAAGCACTTATATAAATATATATAGAAGCACTTATACATATATACACAATAAATGCTTGAATTGTATCATTAACATTAGTGTTGACTTCTACAGTTTTCTGTACAATGCTACAATGCAGTAATGTGTGCCTGAACTACTAGTGAACCGCCCAGAGAGCTCCGGCTATTGGGCGGTATAGAAATGTAATAAATAAATAAATAAATAATAGTGCTAAAATATTGCTTGAAAGATAATTCATTGAGGAGAGGATGGTGTGCTTGGCCTTAAACTGGTCACATTATAATTTTTAAGGTGAATTGGTATATTACATTTACTGTAATTAAACCTAAACAGAGCTCTTGCTCAATTTCTTCCCTTACATTTGTTTTCTCACCAGCAATGCAGCAAGTTTTGGATAACCTTACGGACTTGCCCCCATCAGCTGCAGCTGAAGAAATAGACCTTATTTTCTTGAAAGGAATTATGGAGAATCCTATTGTAAGATCCCTTGCGAAGGTAACAAATATTTTTGTTAATGAATACTCCAGAATGTTGTGTGAAACAAGACTGAGGAGGATTCAGTTAGTATATGGAGGATTACTGGACTTCGTCAGGTGTATGATGGGGCCTAGATGTCTGTCTGTCTGTCTGCTCCTTAGTGTGGATTGTGAATTCTTCTCTAGCCCATTGCAAGACTTTAGGGGAACTGGGTGCAGGGAGCTTAAATTAAATCAGTAGGTCAATCAGTCTCTAGTCCCTTCATGTAAGCAGTAGTGCCATCTGACATGTGAAGGGAATTTGGGAATGCCTGAGCCTTTTAGATTTTTTGTTTTGGCATTTTGCATGATCACATCAATTTGGTACCTGAAACTGCCCCTAAATCATGGACCCTCCCAGGTAACTCTCGAGTTCACTGGCAACTCTAGATATAATCTCGTAATTGCTGGTTCAGTTACTGTATTATAAAACATTAAGCTCACAAAATTTTGCACTTGATTTCAATAAATGGATATTGATTTGTTTTTCTAAGACTTGTAACTGTTGAAGAGATGTGGAAATGGGAAACTTCTGGTTCATGCAAACAGATGAATTAAGAAGGTCTGATAGCTGCTTATGAAGGAAATGTAGCAGATGAAGCTATGAATGGAAATTTCCATGACAGAATTATTGTTTCCCTATTAAAGAAAAAGGGCAGGTTCTCTTTAAAAAATGAGAATATGGACAGTATCCTGTACTGCTCCCACTCTAGCGGGACACACTGAGAACCTAGCAGTTCCCAAAGCAATTGGAAATAAGCAGAAACCCTCATTTCAGGAACAGCACAGGTCAGTAATGCTCACAGAAAGGAGCTTCATTGATCTGTCCTGTTTTGTAAATTAGTGTTTCCACTTGTTTCCAAGGTTCCTTTAGGAAGTGGTAGTTCCTGTTGTGCTCACAGTACAGTAGAATCAGCGAAAGAGTACATACTGGAAATCTGGATATACATGCTGCATGCTTTCTTAGTATCCCTTTTCTTGTATTAAGGACTAGAGTACAGAATGTAATCTTGGAGAAATAGGCCTATGCAGATTTTTTTTAAACATAAGATAAGCATTCTGACTTCAATAGTGGGACTTGATATTTGTAATTAGGAAGGAGGTGTAAAACAATATTGATTTGTTTATTGATGGTGCATAGAATTTTTTGTAAGAGATCACTAGATACTATTACACTACCCAGGTTGCCTGGGCTGAGGGAATAACTATTAAAACACTTTCAAAAGCATAGATATGTCTTAACTGCTTCCACAAAGCTGCATGCCAACAATAATAACCTTGCTTTTACTACTAGAGATAGAGGGGCAGGTTAACTGCTCAGAAGGCACGCCTGTATGTTTTGTTTAACTGAACTGCCATTTCAAAGTATCCTGTGGCAAAGATACAAATCTTAGATGATACAAATCTTAGATTATGACTATCTGAAAGAGCAATTTGCAGCAGATGCAATACAATTTGAGAAGCACAGTTGTTATCAATATACCAAGAGGGTCATGTAAAGTAAATGTTAAATCAAAGGCACTTTTCCTGATAGTATTCGGTTTATTCTGTAATCTTCATAGGCTCATGAACGACTGGAAGATTCTAAACTTGAGGCTGTAAGTGACAACAATCTGGAATTGGTAAATGAGATACTTGAAGACATCAGTCCATTAATAAACAAAGATGAAAGCATTGCAGAGTTGGTTGGTATACTGAAGGAGCCACACTTTCTGGTAACAATACTTTACAGTCAATAATTTTAAACAATATTTTTGTTCACTTTACTGTAATGTATCAGAAACAATGTTCACCTCTCGAAAGATAAAACACCGTGTCCCTCATCCAGATAAAGTTAATTATGGTTAATGAAATTTCAGATTTGAACATGACTAACTTTTTCTGAAATGGAGCTTAAAATGAAAATTAGTGAGAAAGATTAAATAGAAGCTCATTGGGCTTATATGAATTGAGGTTATTAAATTTGCAGAAATATTAAAGAAACCTTTCCTTCCTAACATTGAAGAACCACTCTGGATTACTGAGAAGAGGCATATAAATTTATTATTTTCAACATTTGTATACCACTCCACATCTAGATAGATTCCTGAGTGGTGAAGAACAAGAGATAAAATGAATGAAAGATAAATAATGAAACATGATATTAAAATTATTATTTAAAAAACAGAGTGCCAATAAAACCAAAGCTGGTCAACCAAAGAAAGCTTCCTGGAAAAGAGCTCTTTTCAGGAGGTGGTGAAAACAGTGCAGTGTTGGTGCCTGCCTGACTTCCAGAGGCAGGGAGTTCTATAGGAAAGAAGCCACCACACTGAAGGCTTTTCTCTGGGTGAACTCCATTTGGCCCATAGGTCCACGTTGTAACCACCAGGAGCCCTCTGATAACTCTGATCTGCCCTCTGATCTGGCAGGTTGATAAAGGAGAAGGCGCTCTCTCGGGTATCCTCGTCCAAAATTCTTTAAATCCTTCTCTCTTATTGTTGGGTCAATCATAGCTTAAGTATAAACAAATGCAGCTAAATTAATTGTATCACTCCACTCACTCTGTAACTCTTTATTTGCAGTCACTCTTGGAAGCCCATGATATTGTGGCATCAAAGTGTTTTGAGTCTCCTCCTTCTAGCCCAGAAATGAATAATGCTTCAGTGAACAATCAAATAGTACCAGTAGATGCCATTCGTATACTTGGCATTCACAAAAGATCAGGGGAGCCACTGGTGAGTATTTAAAGAAAGACAGTTGTGTTTTCAATGAGATCTAAAATACAGAGGGAGGAAAGTTTTACATACTGGTTTATACTGGCTCTGTTGCTTTTCTTTCAATCAGAGTTGTTAGATGATATGCATTCTAAGTAGAAATTACATCCTAAAGGCAGAAGAGAAGTGGGATACGAAAACCTCTAGAGCAAGGGTCCCCAACCTTTTAACCTTTTGGGTGGGCACATCTAGAATTTTGAGAGTGTCATGGGCATTCTCACAAAATGGCTGCCATGACGGGTTTGGCCATTCCTAAAATGGCTGCCATGGTGAGTGTGGCCATTCACGAAACATCCATTTCATAGAATGCAAACTCTTGAGGCTAATGTACTCAAGAAGTACAAGGGAGAGGTGGAGGTTTTGCTCCCAAGACACAAAACCAGTCTTTTGAACCCGCAGTTTTCTGCGCAAATTGATAAGGCTCAGTGACAAGTAACCTGGCCAACCAAGAGGCATTTTTGGAGATGAAGATGGTGCTGGGGACAGATACTTTGTGTTGCAGAATGCCAGTCTCTATGATCATGATGATTGATTGATTGATAATTACTTTTAAAATCTTTAAATTAAAATAATCAGAAGGCAAAGGGAACCTGATAGAGGTATAGATAGTCACCACATTGGAGACCCCACCTCTAGAGACTCACTGAGCAGTTCAGAGCTTTTCAAGGAGTGCAAGCCTTCTCTGTGTGTGTGTGTGTGTGTGTGTGTGTGTGAGAGAGAGAGAGAGAGGGGGGGGGCAAGGGGAGGGCATAGAATGTCACTTTTTAACATTTAACATATTACCCAGGTTGATAGGTAATATTAAACCTGATTTATTTATGTTAACTGGGTATATAAAGTTCCTTAAATACATTTTGAGAAATAGTAGTGAAAATACATAGCAGTTGTCTAACACTTCCAGTACATGTGCTGCTGAATAGATGCACAAGTCAATATTAATTAGCCCAGATATGACTGAAATTATTGTGACCAGAAAGGCATGTTGGTCTGTCAGTTCCTTATTTGAAAACCCTTTGCTTTTGAATTTCAAGATCATAAGAACGTTCAAGTTTTAATAGGTTTTATGTGGCATCGATTGATAAAAATAAGAAATCACAGTATTAAGGTTCCAAGTTTTGAACTGGAGTTCAGTGTTTCAGAGAGTAACTCTGTTGCTTTTCAAATGTTCATTTAGGGTGTGACATTTAGGGTGGAGAATAACGATCTGGTAATTGCAAGAATCCTTCATGGAGGAATGATAGATCGACAAGGTCTTCTACATGTGGGTGATATCATTAAAGAAGTTAATGGCCATGAAGTCGGAAACAACCCCAAAGAGCTGCAAGAACTTCTGAAAAGTATTAGTGGCAGTGTCACTCTGAAGATTCTTCCTAGCTACAGAGATAATATTATTCCCCAGCAGGTCAGTAGCACTGTGCTTGATTTGACGTTATTCAGAAACACATCACACGTTTATTTCCTTTTCCTCACACTTAACTAAATATGCTAGCTAATTCAATGATGTGTTCATACTGATAATAACCATTTGTCTACTAACCACTTATCTTCAATTGATGTTTCACTAACAACCAGTTGACAGGATATGCAATCCTAATAGAGAATGTACGCCATGTAGGATTAACATGAGTCTTGTGTAGATTGTAAAATGCCACGATTACATCCCACAATCACACTGGGTTTTCTTTTATTCTTCATGTGCTGTGAAGCTGCATTTGAGTAGTTGCTCATTGCTGTCTATAAGAAGGCTTTACATTAAGTTCTTGAAGAGGGTTGCTTTGTTTATTTGTTTGTTTGTTTTGCCAATTGTGCAAAATGCAGCGGCAAGATTGATAACTGGGACCAGAAGGTTCGAGCATATAAGACCCACTCTGGCCCGCTTGCATTGGCTGCCTGTATGTTTCCAAGCTCAATTCAAGGTGCTGGTTTTAACCTATAAAGCCTTACACTGCTTGGGACCACAATACCTGACAGAATGCCTTTCCCAACATGTACTTACCCGAACACTATGTTCAACATATAAGGTCCTCCTCTGGGTGCCCCCACCCCAACTGTGGAACAATCTCCCTGACAAGGCCCACCTGGCGCCTGGGTCTGTTTTTTGGCACATTGTTTTTAAAGTTGTTATAGTGGTTTTAAATGTATGTGTATTTTGCTTGTTTTTGTGGTTTTTAATCTTTGTATATTGTTTTTAAGTGTTTTATCTTATGTGAACTGCCCAGAGAGCTTCGGCTATGGGGCAGTATACAAATGCAATTAATAATAATAATAATGATAATAATAATAATTCCTCTCCAATGAGAAATAGCATTATATTTAGTGTTATATAATTTATTCTTGCTTTCCCAGTATGAGCATAACCTATGTGTAATTTATAGTTGGAAGAATGTTTGTAGTATTTGTTGATTTTTCTTTTCTACTTTCTTGGTTTCATAGTTTGTGACTGGGATTACAGTTTGCTTTTTGTTTTACGAGCTTATGAGGTAGAAAAATATTTGAAGTCTGCGCAATACTAACAAGATGTTTTCAAGCCTATACTGTGTGGTTGACTGAGCCTTGGTCTAGTTCCCAAAATATGCAGAGTAGAGAAGAAAAAGCCCATTGCATAAAAAGTGAGTCTGTCTTTCTCCCCAAAAAGGATTTGCTGAATCCACTTGTTTTGTCAGAAGGATCATGTTCTTCTAAAACACACAGAATAAAGTATACTGATTAAATGTTTAGAAAGCATTAGCTTTGCCATCGATTTTAAAGCAAAAATGAGATGTCGGTAGACATTTGAAGTGTTCACAACTCGTCAGTGAAGTGTGTTTGCCTGGTGCTTGAAATTGTTTGTTCTAATTTTCCCCCAATGTTTTCTCCAAAAGGCTCTTGACAACTTTCATTTATAAACACAGTGTGACACACAGCATAAAATATAGAACCAGCCATATATGTTCTGGTAACTGTAGAAAAACTGGGATAAAACAAATGGCATTCGCTTAAAAAAATCTAACTACATTCACAAATGGTCTCTAGGGCTTCTGTGCACTTTTTTCTAAAATCATGTTTGAGTTCTATTATTTGCTGAGACGGTTTGAGCAGGTGGAGTAAAAGAGTGAAAGGTCAGATGCAGCTGATCACCTAAAAACTTCCTTCCGCATATAAAATTAAGGAGCACAATTTCTTTCCATAGCAGATGGCATGAACTTCCACACAGGCCTGAGTCCTGGCACTCTTCTTGCTTTAAAATGTACCACTGTTCACCCCAAGGTTTTTGAGAAATTTAAAACATATTTTATGGTAATACTCTTATGCCAGTACAAAACTAATGTCAATAATTTGGCCTAATTGTGTTCACTGCTTTCACCTCTGCCAGGATCTTAGTTGTCTTTTTAAAAATTCCCCTCCATAGCCTGTATTTTAATGAAGTAAAAAGGTTAAGCTGTAAGCAGCTTGTGAACTTACTAAGCATTTCTAAGACTGTCAGAATCCCAGTATTTTAAGCTATTTTTTTTTTCATTATCTGTTTCAGGTATTTGTGAAGTGTCACTTTGACTATAATCCATATAATGACAACCTGATTCCATGCAAAGAAGCAGGGCTCAAGTTTTCCAAAGGAGAAATTCTTCAGATTGTAAATCGGGAAGACCCAAACTGGTGGCAGGTTAGAAAATATTAAACAATTTAAATCTCTTGGTATTAATCCAGTCTTTTCCAGAAATTTTCAGGAGCTGTGTTGACCTGACATAGTTTCTGCTTACTTCTCATTGCACAACATCTTTCTTATTCAAATTTGCACTGCCATATTTTTTAAAATTGTTTTGCCTATAGCTTGGTTGTTGTCATAAGGAATTACTTTCAAACTCCAATTGTAGGCAGCTCTTTTCTATATACATTGCTAAGTGTTCAGAACTGTTACATAAAATTTAAATTGCCATACTAGATCAAAACGTTACTTCATCCATTCCAGATGGCCACAGTGAACTTTAGATTCAAGAGAAATAACTGAATAGGAGATGTAGGAATCTTCAGTTTGTACCCATTTGATTCCTCCTGTCCCCAGCTAAGCTGGGGCTGCTATGTTCAATCAGAATGAAGGATGAAAACATACTAGAAAATCTACTGATACACACATGTGCAAGGCTAGTGGGGAGAGCAATCCTATGGCCCCTAGACAGTGTCGGGATGGGCATAGGATAGCTTGGATTTCTGGGAGACCATAGGATAGTTTGGATTCCGCTCTACTTCCCCCTTGCAGCTGGTGAGATCACAAAGATGACTTGGGCTGTTTCTACACCTGCCTTTTCCCCCGAGATCATCCCAGGATCATCCCTGTGCATCCAAATGACACACAGGGGATTCCAGGAGCAGGCAGGGACGATCCCTCCATTTCTCTGGGGTAATCCTTAGGTGTAGAAACGGCCTTGTGCCATGGCTAGACCTAACCGGTCTAGCGCAATGGAGGTGGTATGATCTCGCGATATGGTTATCATGAGATCACCCCCTCTGTCTGCACATGGCGCGCGACGTTCTAGGAGAAAGAGGACATTGCATCCACCATTTTGCTTTGTTTTTTTAAAGAGGAAGGAGCACACGAGAACTAAATCTCTGCAGAATTTCGTTTGTGCTTACTACATTCCAGGTTTTGGCAACATACATAAGTCCCTGAATTTGAATTGGATACCAGTTTATATAGCCGATATAAGAAAAGTGTAGGTCATACAATCCCGAAATCTAACTTCTGGATTTAAAAAATCAAACCTCTGTTCTTTTAAGAGCACAGTTTAGTGAAGTTGGAGAAAATGGTCATGCTTTTGTGTTGCTTTCTGTTCTGGGTAAATTGATAGAAAGCACTATTAAATATAACTTTTTCAAGAATATAGAGAATTTTTACTGAAGAGGAATCAACATGGCTTCTGTAAAGGTAAGTCCTGCTTTACTAATCTTTTAGAGCTGTTTGATAGTGACAACAAACCTGTGGATAGGGGTGATATGGTAGACATCATTTATTTAGACTTCCAAAAAGTGTATGATGGAGTCCTTCATCAAAGGCACCTGAGCAAACTGAGATAAAAGAATGGGTCTTCTTATAAATCATTAACTAATTGAGAAACAAAAAGCTGAGAGTAGGAATAAATGGATAGTTCTTACAGTGGAGAGAGTTAAGAAGTGGGTTCCTCTTAAGATCTTTATCAGGACCAGTGCTTTTTAAATAGATCTGGAATTAGCTCTGACCATTGAGACTATTGAAATAAGCAGATGATACCAAATTGTTCAGGGTGGTAAAAAACCAAAAATGAGTTCCACAAAGAACTCCAAAGATAAAGTGAATGAGCAAATACCATTGGATTCCATAAGATTACAGAGAGCTCTTGGCGAGTTTCTAGTTGCATAGCTGACGCTCCTGTCAGTACCCTGGTCATTCTGTGGAAAGCAGAAATGACCCAGGCAGTTGACACAACCACTCCTAAGTACCCTCTTCCACTGATCAGAGCCAGGTCAGCTCCTTGGTGTTCTCAGGAGATGAGAACAGTGAAACAAATAGGAAGCTGGCTAGAATGCAAGTGGAGGAAGATTTGCAGTTAATATCGATCACTAGTCAGAGCTCATTATCAAGATTACTCAGTGGCTGTGATGTTGGCAAAGACACAGGTTCCTCTGACCCCAATGCACCCTCACTGCATTCCAGTAGAGCTTTTTTCTGGGTGCTTCTGCAACCTGGCCCATCTATAGTGGTTTTGAAAGAACACACAGAAGCCTGCTGCAACATATTTGCAAAGCGCTTTGAGGATAAAATTGCGCACATCCATAGTGACTTGGATGCAGCAGTTGAATCAGGTTAGTCTATGGAAGTGTCTGCCGCACCATCTGGACTTGTGTTATATGCATTGGAGAACTCTCTCGTAATACATTTGGAATCATCCAATGAAACTGATTGGAAAAAGATTCAAGACAGGCAAAAGGAAGAAGTACTTTGTACAGTGTGCTATTAATTTGTGATTTTTTCTGCCACAAGATGTGGTGATGGCCTCTAGCTTAGATGGTTTAGACAAATTCATGAAAGATGAGTCTATGTGCAATCTCCAGGTTCAAAGGCAGCATGCCACTGAATGGGCACAACCAGAGTGGGCTATTGCTTTCATATCCTGCTTGAAAACAGAATGGTGGACTAGAAGGACTGTTGGTCTGATCGAGTAGGATGACATTCTGGTTTGCAAAATGACAACCATTGCAGTTGCTTTAGAGAGGCTGCTTAGAGCATTTTAGAAGTAATCCGAAATCTTAGCTAGATTCTTTTCAGTCTAAGTATGTTTGGCTGAAAAATATGCAAAACTGTTATGAATCATTTGCATTTACTTAAGTACATATTTACCTAAGTACATATTTCATACTAGAAATAATCCTATGAAATGAAAACGTAAAGATCTTAACTGCTAATAGAGCATCAAAACTATACTCTGGGAATATTAACTGAAAAATGGATTTTATTTGTTTGCGAATGGGTGAGCACACATCCAATCACTGTTTTAGGAAAAACCATCTATTTGGGGAGCGAGCATCAAATCACTATTTAAGGAAAACCTTAACACCTGCACTGAATTTGGATGTTCCATTAGCTGTGTGAGGTAGTGCTTTGCTTCTAAACATGCTAATTTAGTCACACCAGACCATGTTAAGTAAGTCCTTTGCTAAATTAATTTTTTATCTATGGATTGGTGCCAAAATGATACATGTTTAATTTGATTACAGGCTAGCCATGTCAAAGAAGGAGGAAGTGCAGGACTTATTCCTAGCCAATTCTTGGAAGAAAAGAGGAAGGCATTTGTTAGACGGGACTGGGACAATTCAGGTAAGGTGAACAAGAATGTAATTCTTTTCATCACTTTTGTGTCTATAAAATCCAAAAGCTCTGAATAAAGGAGTTGATTCAACAATGTTGGCAATTACAAATTATTTGACCCAAGATAAAAAGCAAGAATGAAAACATCTCTTGCAAATTTGAGACCTTTCTGCCATCTGCTGGTAATGGGCAATGTTAAGTGGAAAACAAATTCTGAACTACATTTAATGAATTGCCATGGGATGCTTATGACATGGTGTTTCTAAATTGTTTCATCTGTCTTCAGGTCCTTTTTGTGGAACAATAAGTAGTAAAAAGAAGAAAAAGATGATGTATCTCACAACTAGAAATGCAGGTATTTGAATGTCAGTCTTAAATGTTATAGCACAACAGAACAGTCAAGCAGGAACATTATGAATTTTACCTTATTTTCATTTTCTTTCTGATTTTTATTTGTAATGTATATTAGAATTTTCAAATGGGACTCACTGTTTTTTTTAACTCCTGTGTTTCTAACTACATTCTCTGTCTAAGGTAATGTAAAGGGAAGGCAGGGCTCCTGTATTTTTTCAAAGTTGTGGGGAATTATTATTATTATTATTATTATTATTATTATTATTATTATTATTATATTTAAATACAACCCCATAGCAAAATCTCTCTCTGCATTTTACAAAGATTTAAAAGATTGGATTAAAAAGACTGAACATTAAAAATCAATATACAAAATTTAAAAGCATAGAAACATTTAAAAAACAGTTAACATTTAAAACAAATTTTAAACACTCAGCCAAGCTAAAGCTATTGGAGTCAGTTAAAACTCAGCATATGCTGTTGAATGCCTGGGAGAAAAGGAAAGTCTTAACCTGGCACCGAAAAGATAACAATGTTGTCACCATTCTGTCAAGAGCCCCACCCTCATGTAACAAGCTGTAGCAGCTTCTGTATAACTAGTGATGCTACTTGGTTGATCCAGTCTTAGGCCTTAGAGTGCATTCTATTTGTAGATCCCAACTCAGGCATTGAAAACCATTGTGTTAGTGTACGTGTGCTAAGAATAGAAGAATAAAAACAAAAACTCCAGTAAAGACTAGAATAGTAGTTCCACGTATTGCATTTGTCAGTACCCTCCTTTGAGGGTAAACGCATTTGGTTAAAGGGGCCTTACATGCATAGACTCCCCCATGCAATTTGAAACTCTAGAGTCATGTGAGTTTCTAATTTTTGTGGAGGGGTAAGACCCATTCACACTGACACTGAATCCATGGATATTGGCTCAACATATGCATGATAGAAAACATCAGCACAGCCTAAGAGCCTAGCAAGACTGTTAGCTTCCTTAGGGAGCTAGCAGTCTTGCTAGGTTGTATCCTTATTCTCCAACGAGATGGTGGTGCTACCAGTTTTACATTTTTAATATAATTCTTATGCTGTCTTGCTTCTACTTTCTTGTGTTTAGAATTTGACCGTCATGAAATTCAGATATATGAAGAAGTTGCCAAAATGCCTCCATTTCAAAGAAAAACACTGGTGTTAATAGGAGCCCAGGGAGTGGGTCGGAGAAGTTTGAAAAACAGATTTATTGTACTGAATCCCACAAAGTTTGGAACCACAGTGCCATGTAATTTGCCAGTTTTCTCTCTCTAATGTTTTGTTTTCTGGGAAATGTTCATTGATTCATTAACCATATACTTATTGGGTTCTGATACTTTCCTTTCATTCTCTCTGACAATTATGAGGCTCAGGTGATGCAAAAAGAAAGGTGAAGTGACTGGGAAGTTAAAATTCCAGGCATAAACTTGCCTAATATTTTGTAGCTAGAATGTTTTCCTAGTGCTGTGGGGGGTAGTTTTTGCTTATGTGGCAGTAAGAGCGCGCCAGCAAGCACATAAGCAGCCCGAGTCCAAAGCACACTCATTTGGCAATAAGCCCCATAGAACTCGGTGGGATTAGTTTTAAACAAACATTGGGCTGTACATTATGTAAGGATTAATGCAGTTCCAGTTTAAAATTATCTGCTTAAAAGTTGGTTTACAAATTTTAATAATGGATAGTTGATACTTAGAAAAACATTTTACAGATCATTTTTGATGTGTCAAGCCTTTGCTTTAAACTTGAGAATGGTATGATGTAACATACATTATTTGTTTAAAAAACATAAATTGAGGTTCTGTGTCAGTTTATGGCAACTTCGCTTTTAATTCACTTTTACTGCAGCCCTACTTCCTCTGATAATCTGCCTCTTATCTTTTTCTGCTTCCAAACTCCAAAACAATCTCTTACTCCTGTTCACTCTCTGGTTTTTAAGAGCAGTTTGTACTCTCTGGCTCTTTTCACTCTCCAGTGTTAGTCAATGCTTTTCATTCGGTCTACTCTATGCAGGACTAACATTTGATACTACCCTCTCTTTTGTTATAAGGATGGAATGAGAATTGGTGGCAGGAAAATATAGATGTAGGGTAAGAAGGAAATACATTTAAAATATTTGCCACCATAATGGTTGTCTCCAGAAACTGTTTTCCAGAAGTGCAATAACTTGGAAACTGCAGAACTGACCTGTACCCCACCACCTTGGATGAAGTGCTTTTCTGCACTGTGACTCTCTCTAAGATGCCATTATGTAAACTCACATACGTCAATACTTGTCTTACTTTTGTTACTTGTGTGTGTATCAAATTGGTTTAGTTACATCGCGAAAGCCAAGGGAAGATGAAAAAGATGGACAAGCGTACAGATTTGTGTCACGAACTGAAATGGAGGCAGATATTAAAGGTGGAAGATACTTAGAACATGGGGAATATGAAGGAAACCTTTATGGCACAAAAATAGATTCCATCCTTGAAGTGGTTCAGACTGGAAGGACGTGCATCTTGGATGTCAATCCACAGGTATGCTGGTGTAATACTTTAATAATAATAATTTTTAAAAAGCATCAAAGGGGAAAGATTATACAGGATAAATTACCCTTGAGAGAACCTTTGTTTTACAGATTGAGTGAATATGATCCCATTTTGAACACTAAAGAAGAGATTACCTGAACTGCAGACTCCAGAACATAGCAAAACCCGTATCTCATTAAAAGAGGACAAGAGAGACTTTATTATAGGGCTGCAACCAATGCTGTCCTAATGAACTGCACATTGAATCCTGAAGCTGGATGAAAAGCCAAATTAACTGGTGAAAACCAGATTGGCCAGATTTGTACCTACACCTCCATTGTGTCAGGCAGTCCTGTTACTAAACCCATGCTGCATTTTTGTCCATCTCCCTTTGCCAATCCCTTTTGTGATCGCCAGGTATTTGGGGTGGCGTGGGGAGGGGGTGTCACACATGTGCCATAATAACCCTGGGATCAATTGAATTTGGCTTGCCATTTTTTAGAGGATATTCTCTCCATAGAGGTCTTATGCCTAGACTTGGGGGAATCCTGCATGCTGGAGCTCTCATCCAAGAGAGGCCCATCTCATCCCTCTCTGATCGCGTTCCAAAACTAAGTTCTCTAACAGAACTTAGTTTTTTGTTTTAATATATCTGAAATTTTAGTTGATTTATCTGCTGGCTCCTCTCTTCTATCTGTGTACTATTGGTTTAATATGGCCAAATCTAACCTACTGCTTTAAAGCGTTTTATAACAGTTTTGAAAAAGATATATGGAGTGTGTCCTGGGCCCCAACAGTTGTCAAATCTGTTATAAAGCGCTTTAAAGCAGTAGTGTAGATCCTGCCTATGTCTATTTAAAAGGAGTTATATTGTAAGCCACCTTAAGTATTTTTAATGGAAAGGAAGGGCAGAAATATTTTATAAACAATGAGGATACATTATAGAGTTTAGGGTACTTTTTGCTATCATTACAGAGGCAATTAAAAGAATGTCTGACACTTAACCATGACATGCTATAATGTTTCCTATTGCTTCTTGTTAATCTGTTTGAGCAGAGTAAGACTGAATTCATATTTTAAACGGGGAAAGATTACTACATATTAGCAAGCGTTTCTTACTTTTAGTGTATTAAGTTGTTTATGCTATTTTTGCTTTCTACCGAATGTTCAAAATGTTGAGCAATCTAACTAATTCTCTGTTATCTCCAGGCACTTAAAATATTGCGGACATCAGAGTTTATGCCCTATGTTGTATTTATTGCTGCTCCAGAACTAGAGACATTGCGAGCCATGCACAAAGCTGTGGTGGATGCAGGAATTACAACCAAACTTCTAACAGTAAGGAAAATAAATAAGAACAAACTTGACCTGTCGCATCAACGCTAACATCTGTGTTTAATGCTAGCTTGTATAATGGTGGCCACTTCCAGAACTTTTTCTTCTTTCCTTGCCTGTGTTTTCACACTCCTTGCACAGTTTGACTGCTGATGGAGACAGAATGAACACGACTGCGGTTTTGTAAAAATTATCTAGAAGCTTTTAAATTTATAATTACTTCAAAAAGTAATTTATTTCATTGTACAGCTCCTGACGAAGGATCTCCGGATCCAAAACGTTGAGTGTTGTACAAGTTTGGTTGAAAGTTTTTTTGAACGTTTTTAAAATTTTATATTTCGAATTAAAATAAAGAAATTTCTTTTGACATTTCTTAACACCAGAGCTAGTAACCTCTTTTTCTTATAACCCGTAAAACCACCATTTTAATTCACATGACATTCACAAGAAACTGAAAGATATACATACATTTGTTCCTGTAAAGGGATATAATCTTACAGATGCCTTCTGTTATCAATTCACCCATATCAGCCTGCCCTCACTTTAACACCAGCAAGAGAGGCCCTTCTCATTTGCTGACCTGTGAGAGCAGTTGGGTGGGTATCCACACAAGAGAGGGCCTTTTCAGCAGTTGCCCCAAACCTCTAGAATTTTTATTTATTTATTTATTTATTTTATTACATTTATATACCGCCCCCCAGCCGAAGCTCTCTGGGCGGTTTACAACAATAAGAATAAGTTGCTGTCGGGAATCTGACAACACCATTATTGCAGGCTTTTAAGAAGACTCTGAAAACATACTGTTTTACTCTGGCCTTCCCCTGATATGTTTGCTGATGTTGCTGTTTTTATTATGTTCTAAGTGTTTTTATAATTTTTAAAATAATTTTAATACCACATTGGGTTTTTTATTATGTGTTTTGTTATTGTACTCCACCTTGAGAGGGCCCTACCCTGAAAGGTGACCAAGAAATATTATTATTATTATTATTATTATTATTATTATTATTATTATTATTATTATTATTATTATTATTCATAACATGGCACTGAGATTTTTCTGGGATAGCTTATTTATTCATTTTGCAAATTTCTGTGCCTATGTTCAATAAAGTCTCTCAGAGTAGCATGTAGCAAACCAGCGATGGGCAGCTTGTGCTGGAGGGTCACAGGTTGCCCATCCTTGCAGTAAAAGCAGTGGATTGGAACTAGATTTAGTTATCATTAGTACTTTAAAATGTGCCTGGAAACAGACCAGCAGTCAATGTAATTGTTTTTAGAATTGGTATAATATGGTCCAGATTGCTGGTCCCAGTTAATACAAAATGTAGTACAAAACTAACGTTTTGGGAAGTTTTCAAATGCAGCCCAAATACAATGGATTGCAATAATCTGAAGGCAGCTGAGTTGCCTGAAAGAAAGATGTCAAAGATTGCTGGCTCAGGACTATGGTAAACAAGTGTTTATAATAATTATGGGCATCATGAAGATCTGGACCTCAACCTAACATAGAAAAACCTTTTGGTCCATTAAATACAATTGTTTGCACTTCTTCAGGTACTTGTATAGTTGCATGTATAAGCCTGAAATCTTTAGTACATCTTGCTAGGTACCAGGTCTTGTTGTGCTCATTAAGAATTTTTGAATAATTAAGTTATAACACAGGAAGCCAGATTTTAAACATAGCCCAACTTTTGAAAAGCCTATATTGATTGTTTTCTTTGCTTTTTATATCACGGTTTTACTTGTGTGTTAATCTTCCAACAGGACACTGATTTAAAGAAAACAGTTGACGAGAGTGCACGGATCCAGAGAGCGTACAGCCACTATTTTGATCTGATCATTGTGAATGACAATCTAGACAAAGCCTTTGAAAAGTTGCAAACTGCTACGGAGAAGCTGAGGACGGAACCTCAGTGGGTCCCAATTAGCTGGGTATACTGACAGTTCTTTTGAAGACCAGTGTAAGCACCAACCTAAGCTAGCTGAAGGAAACATTCTACCAAGAAAACATTGTATAGAGGTGCCAGCACCCAATGCATTTTTATTCTGTGTATATTCAGATAATGGTATGCTATTCCAAGTTTTATACAAAATGCTGACGGGAAAGTGTACTTAAATATGTAATTTATTTTAATTTTTCTAACTTTTTACAAATAACCTTTCTATTCATATCACATGAAGGAAATGCGTTGAAGCATTTTTATAAATGTTTTGATTTACTACTTTGCCTTTACTCATATAAGGAACTTTCCAGTCATTCACTTATACATTTGGTCTTACATTTTCACTGTGATAAGGCGAAAAATACTTGAAAAAAAGGTATGTTTTTGTTGTTGTTGTTTTTTAATGCAAAACTAAAGCGATTCTTTCATCTGATCAGTTTTTTCTTATTTAGGAGAAGACACTAATCCTTATCCTAATAAACATGTCAGTCTTCTTGACATGAGCAGAATTTTCAATACTTAAGAAGCAACCAGCACTGAGCCATGTTACTGACATCTTTTTTTGCTTAATGTTTATATATATGTTGCAGTTGTCTTGTTTTAGACAGATGTATTGTAGACTTTCCTGTATATGTTACCTTTTTACAAGAAGTAAAAGCAATATCTTGAACTTTCTCTAGGAGGCTGCTTTGACGAGCCCACACTTCAACCCATTAGAATAAGTATTACTTTTTCAGAGAATTGTGTAAAGTAACTCATTGTGTTTGGGATCATGGTGAAGTAGCCTGAGAGAGCCTTACAATACAGAGCCTTGCAGTGAGGCTCAGCATGTAGGATGTTTGTTCTCACTTGTGAAAAATCATTGCTTAAAACAACAGAACCTTTTACTTTCTTTTTTTAATAATGACCTTGCTCTGTATTTGTATATTGTTCTGTGACAGGCTTTTATTTTACACCGGAATATTTATGAGTGATTTTGTGTGTTTATGAAATGTGATGTGATGGGACTTTTGAGCTATTTGTTACCTTGTGTTAAACTGCTTTATTCACCAAATAGCTTGTGAAACTAAAGTTATTGTCAGATGCTAAAATTCAATGTTATTTATAAGTGGGTTTATTTTTGTTTTACAATCATGTTGGGGTTTTTTACACAATCATAATAACTAACTCTTCCCTTTAGAAGACAAAATTCATATTCTCTTAGATTCATATTCATTGATCACTTAAACACTTTTGCTGATGTATATTCTGTTTAATGAATATAGATGCAGATTGTCACAAAGACAGCCTAGTCTGGTGACCATGTTTAATATTACGCTTGCTGCTGTAAATATGCCCATGCATCACGAACATGCTACATGCCTGAGTCAGTTGTCATCTACTCACTTCATTTATTTTTCCATGTGAGAATAGGCACTTGGCTTCAGAATTTATTTTCAACACCAAAGTATCATACACAAGATGCCAACAAAGGAGAATTCTTGGAAAAGGCTGAGAAAGTGCAAACAAGTTCTTAACCCTTTTGGTTTTTAAGCATTTTGATTGTGCACAAGAAAACAGGGTTTGGATAGTTTTTACTTTATACAGAGAAATGATGAGACACCAAAAAGGTATTATAGATTAAAAACCTTTAAGGTATTTTTTTAAAGACTTAAGTATATTTTGTAAATGTTATGCAAATTATTGCATATCTTTGTCTTAATTGCTGTTGGTACTTAGATTTTAGCTTTTCACAATATAAAATATTTTTAAGGAATTTATTAACTTCTGTTGCATTAAATCTATAAATAGGCTGATCTTAAGTATTTGAAAAATGTATGCAGCTGAGTTTGAAAAGTTATTTTCATGAGTGGTACCCAGAATGACACTTTAAAAATTAGGGCTCTACAGTTTTGCTGCTGTTATAGGACTATGGGATGATGACTACTTTTATTGGATACAACTTTGTAAGTGCAAGAGGTTTAGTGAATCCTAACTGTGAATGTTTACTCTTCGCTCCTTTGTTTTCCAGTACTTTACCAGGCAGCATTCAAATAGGTTTGGTGCTATTGCTTTGAGACAGGAGACTGAAGATGAATTCAGGTAGCCTGGACTGGGGCTGCTCCCCTGCTGAGATTCCAGCTGTGAATTATCATCAGGAGAAAGGAATTCTAAGACTGAACATTAATTAAATCTGTTCCATATCCTCTGGGTATCCTGTTTTGCCTCAGCGTTACAGATTTATATGGTCCCATTTGGTTGGAAAGCAGAAGGAGTTAATAATAAATAGATTGTAGAGAAAGTTTCATGAAACAACTTACAGGAGTTTGTTTTTTGGTATCAAACTCCAGAAGCTCAGAATAAATGCTGCTGCCCAGGGACAATAGAAGGCAAAAAAAGAGGAAACACTAGAGTTTTTCTTAATTACTGTCTGAGGAGTTCATTAAATCTAGGAAGCATGTTCAGAGAGATGATCTCTCTGGACGTGCAGTTTTCATGCTGCTACTCTTTGAAGATCTTGGAAGAAAGGTTTGTATCTGTACAGGGATGGGCAACTTGTGGCACTCCAGATGTTTTGGCTTAAAGCTCCAGTCAGCCTAGCCAACATAGTCAATGGTGAGAGATGATAGGAGTTGTAATCCAAAACATTTGGAGAGCTGCAAGTTCTCCACCCCCTGCTTTAGAGGCAGCAATAGCCAAACCTGCACTTGATTCTTTAAATTCAGTCTTGGTACAAAGTTGGTGCAGGTTTTTAAACAGCTTGTGTCATTGCCATTATCAAAAGGGAAACAGATCCATGCCATCATGTATAGGAGTAACTGTGTTTCACACAAAAGCATGCCCGTTTTATTAGGCGTCAGAAGAACTTTTTGAACTGTGATGCCAAAGGAGGGTTGAGCTAGCTCCTCCCTAATTAATATTCAAAAAGTGATTTTATCTTCCACACCATAGTGCCACTAATCCAGTTTATCCTGTACCTGAACTTTCAAATACTGAGCATGCGGAATTTGAAACTTTAAAAGCAAATTCTGGTCCTGCTGCTGAGGACAGTGCCACGGTGATGTGTTCAATACATAGGGTGAGGAATGGATGACGAGAGAGGGTGAAGCTCAGTAGATGATCCACCTGACTACTAGGCTCTCAATGTAGACAATACTGAAGTTAGATGGATGAATGGCCTGACTTGGTATAAAGAGCTTCGTATGTATGCATAGTGAACCCACCCAGAATATACTCAGAACTGGCACAGAAACCTGCGATAAGTATGTGCTTTCAGAGGCTTCTTTTTTTAAAGGATCAAATATAGTTTCACCTACCTTTTCCTTCAGTAATTGAGGAAGTTAGAAGAATGGGGATGACTTCACATGTGTTTTCCAAAATGGAGATTGTATAAGAGTGTATATTATGTTCATGTGAGTACATGGGATGGGAAGTTAATACACCAAGTATAGACAGGGAAAAGGTACTTAAATCTTAATTCCAAAAGGCCACTTTTTGCCAAAGGAACTGTCCCAAACTAAATATTTATGTACTGAAATACACATGGCTGTGTATGCCTACATAATAAAAGTAGAAAATATTGATTTATGCAACTGCCTGTCCTGTAGATCAGCGGGAATCAGAAACATTGCTGAGACTATTATGGGCATTTGGTAGAATAGAACAACTGGGTGTGGAAGACCATTGAAAGTGCATTGATGCATTAAAATCCACAATCAAAGATGGTTATGTTCAATGCATTTTGAGTTTAAACTAATGATTTTATCATGGTAATTTTCTAAAGGCCAATTCATACATTCAGGGTATTTTTTAAAACTGAACTCTAAAATGTCATCCTCAATTCAATAGGTACTATGCAGTTCATTGAGTGGTGTACAGTAAGATATATGTACATGAGCTTAGATTCAGTATTTTTTGTTTGTTTTGCTTGCAAAGTTTCATTTAAAGTACTAATTCATACCAAAATCTAAGGATTGCAGAATATATGGATGGGGCTGATTCAGGCCAACAAAGAACTAATTTTAGTTTAAATTGATTATTCATTTGTATGTATCCAGTTACTTGACTTTTTGAAAAACAGAGCTGCTATTGTGTTTAAAATTAAGTTCCTAAATTTGTAAATACAATATAATATGGAACAGACCAGTCTGTTTTAACACAGTAAAGAATAGAAGATATCTAGTTGCCAAAGTATAAGGCTACAATGTAAAGACTTCAAGGGTGAAATAAGCACCAACAGATCCTGTCACAGGCACCGAAAATTGAGATTACATATTGATGAATAGCAGTTACGCTCCATTGTTTCAGATCACATGTGTTTCTGCCTCAAGAGTACCTGCATCTCGGGTCAACATACTGGCTCCACACATGGGATGTGGACTTCCATGCTATGTGTGCATGCCAAAAGCATTACTCCCTTTGCTCTAAAAAGGTGTGATATGCTGTTTGCCTTGTGTTGATAACTTTGCTGTTATGAGATTTGTAAAAAACACCACCACCACCACAATAAATGCTCTTAAAACCAACTATAACAATTTAATTTCAAAGCTATCAAAGAGCAATTTGCTAAATCTTGTTCTATGGTTGGAGAATTTCAAGCTTCCTCTTAATGAGAATCATGTTTTAAAGCAAATTTCTAGCCCTTATAGCCATGCAGAAAAGTTTCAGGTTGTGAGTTTTGGGGTTTTGCAGTATATCTAGAGACAAGATTTCAGGGATGTGTTGTTTTCCACTTCCCATGACTAATAGAAGCAGATGAAATCATGCAAAAAAAAACCCCATATATGTCAACTTAGATATTTTGCATAATTTCTACAGTTTGTAGAATTTGTGAGAGGCTGTCTTGGGAGAATAGCAGTAGCACGTTTCAAGAACTGTGATGTGGAATCTAGAAGAATGGAAAGAGATTGTTTTGCTCAGTTCTTCAAATGGCATAGATGTGCATAATGTTGCGTGATAATAGAGTAGTTTTGATTTTTTTTTGCACCCTGGGAAAGACGGTACCAGAAAACAATCAGAAGACAAGCACTAAAGGCAAACTTACAGGAAAATTCCCAAATTAGTATCTTGCACAGACCTCATGATTTGGGATCTTCAGTATTTTTTAATAACCTTCAAGATACAGCCTATATCTGGTATATAAAGTCTCTTTATTTCCAACTAATTTTGGAAACATTGTGAGAAAATAAAGCATTGTTTACATACTTTCAGAAACATCATCCCAAAAAAGGAGTCGTTGACTTTTTCTTCTTCACCCTCACCCTAGCATATTGTATTTAAATACAGACAGAGCTTTTATTTCTGCTGTAAATTACTTTGGCTTAGATCTTTAATTCAAATTCAGTGTTTCCAATATGGCTGTAGCTGCTGTAAAAATAAAAACAACATGTTAAACCTCTCTCAGAAGTAGGTATGTCAGCTATGAAAACATGGAACAATAGGCCTCAATCTGTCTACCAGATTTCTAGCGTCTCCTGTTGAAGATTTACAGCTTTCTCACTATTTGGTACTTTAAAAATCTAAATTAATTGTATCTTCTGGGTTTGTTTAAAGGGCCTTGCCTTATATGGCTTTACTTGGCAGAACAGTATGTAAACTTCCTATAGTGGCTTCAGAAGTAGATAAAGGAATTATTTATCAGCCTCTTGTGGCTAAGGGAATAGCCTTCTTTTAACAGTGACATTTTCCCTACTGAATAGGAAAAGGTTGGATTTGTTAGATTTGACAAAAGCATGGCAGAGAACCATGATGAGTTTTCAAGGAATTAGTGTTTCTAGATGTTGCTTCTTTCTGTTTAAGGACAAGAGGAATGTCTGATTAAGACTGACCTAAAAAGTTGTTCTCATACATGCTAGCAGAAAAAAGTTACATTTCATTGAATGGCAGTAAACTAGGCAGGGAAATACACCTTTGTACTGGCATCTGTATTCAAACTAATGTATATTGGATGCCACTGACATGCATTTTCCTTGAATGCATAAGCGGGCATTTCTTTAAGTCCTACACTTTTCTGTATACATGTTCCTCTGTATTTTATGTTTATAAGGATAGTGGCAGAGAATCCAAAATCTTGAATTACATCATGTTCTACAATTCATAATTCTGGTTGCTTGAATGTTTTAGATGTTTATTAAACATCTGTCAACTTGTTCAGTTTCTACATGTGCACCAATGTTGATATGCATTATTTTTGGGATATATGAGTAAACATTGGACTTGGTTGCAAGGAAATCTAAGTATCCCTTCTCCACTGCTAATTCATAGTAAAATCTTGTCTGTCTGCCAGTCACATTTATCAGTTTAGAATCTTCTAATGAAGGGCAATGGGAGAATTACTGAATAACATGCTAAAGATATTGTAAGAGCTATTTGGCTAAAAATAGAATAACTTTTAAAAAACGAATCTCTAAAGTTTTCGCACTCAAGTCATATGTTGTTCTGTATAATTGTTGAAATGTACAAAGCTGTGAAATCCTGTTAACTCTTAATAAAGTATTTTTGTATATATGAAATAAACATTTAATACTGGAAGAACTCAGTTGCTTCTCACAAGTTGCTCTAAGTGCTTGTGAACATTTGCATTGCAAAATGATTGTTGCCTCCTGGATAATGGCAAACACCGTGGTTTTTTCCCTGACAGATTGGGGTAGGAGGGTGGGAAAGGGCCAGATAGAAAAGTATTATAAAGATCTATAGCAGGAGCGAGAAACTTGTGGCTCTCAAGCGGTTTTGGCCTACAACCCTGTCAGCCCTAGTCAGTGTAAGGAAATGTTGAGGAGTGGTTGTAGGCCAAAACATGTGGAAGGCCAAACATTACTCACCTCTAAGCTAGGGGAAGAAAGAGTAAACCCGTAAAAGAACTTTGGAAGTATGAAGGAATTTGAAACGCAGGAAGTGGTGGTGGTGGTTTTGACTGCTAGCCAGTCTATTTTCATCCTTTAATTAAAATATTTAATATCTTGTTCCAGTTTAAAATCTCCAGAGCAGCTTACATACTATAATATGTAGAGTTAATAAAGTAGAGCTCAAATTGGTGTGGAATACTACAACATTAGTAGGATATGTAAAAAGGCCTTTGCCTAGCACAAGAATGATACAAGACTTGATACCAGCCATGTCATTCTGGACAGACTGCTTTATAAATGGGATGCCACAACTGCCAGGGCCCTTTTGCGGTTTCCCTCACTTTTGAAGGTGTAGCACTCTGGAAACAGGCTCGATTTAAATTTAATGTTTGGGCAGGTTTAGTGGTCTTATCTAGTGGACCTTAATGTGTAACGTTGTGCCCTTCTAGAAACCTGGGATCCAAGCTGTATAAACTAGGACTTGATAAAGATAAGCAGCACCATTTTGAGTTGTGCTCAGAAATGGACCAGGAAAGTAGTTTCATGAACTGGTGAGATCTTCCTACACTCTTTCCTCAACTTAGGGAACAGGGTAGGCTTAGATATTTTAACATCAGCTATTATCTCTGATCAATGGCAATACTGGTTAGGACTGATGGGAGATGGAATCTTAACAATACTTGGAAGGCCATAGGTTCTCCTCCCCACCCCCCAAGGGTGGTTAAAAATAATCTAGAATGGGATGAATCCTACCTCTCGCGGTAGATGAACTACTGACCAACAGTTTTGTCTACAGTGAGTTTCAGTTTGTTGGTCCTCATCTAGGATACTACTAACACAGCCTCACATGACTGATGAAAAAGAGAACTAGCTGGCTGGTGGCATCTCACTCAGTGGTTTTGTAAAGGTGGTTAAAAAGCATGGGGGTTCTGAGCTATCCACATGGCACAAGAGCCATAGGTCAGATCAATGGTCTCCCAGTACCACCATCTGGAACCAGTCACCCAGAGATCAAAGCTGTTGACAGCTCAAAAATTAGCAGGCTAATCTGCAAAACTAATGACAAGTCAAAGCAGCTGCAAAAGGTTTTACTCTAAAAAGTGCTTAGTAAACAGGCTGCCAAAACTTCGTTTGGATCATTTTGTGGGCTGAGTCAGAAGAGGTCTCCTTGAACAACTGCTGCATCTTAAGATCAAAGACGGGCACTTGCATGCATTCAGTTGGATTCATTTTGAGCCTTACACCACTTGTATTTTCTCACCCCATCTGCTCCATGGCATTCTGTTCCTAAACCAAAACGCTGTATGAACTCCGTTCAGGGGGATGGGGCATGCTTCGGAACAGTCATGTCAAACTGTCCAAAGCTTCACCCTATCCATAAGAAAATCCTCTAAAATGTCTTGGGAATCCATCTGCCTGTGGTGACTGGCCATTCTAATAGGCTCTCCACAGAGTGGAAAGGCCACTACCAGCCTACTCTTGGCTTTATATCTCTTCAGGAAAATTTTGGTTCCTGCAGTTACTCATATTTAGCTCCCTGTGCCCATGCAGACCTTTCTGTAGCCATTCATTCAACAACATAAGCGCATAGGGTTGCATATTGAGGGTAGATTGCTGCCCATAAATCTGGCCCGATTATGTTTGGGTAGCCTGCTGAAGATTAGTTTTATTGCCGATTTTATATTCCTAAGAGCCTATAACTCTTTTAGGCAACACTTATAAAATATGAAGCTGTGCTTCCCTTGATCAAGAAAGGAAGAGAAGTTGGCATATAAAATAAAGCGTCTCAGCAAGTAAAGGTACTGTACATAATGTCTTTATTCAAAAGGACGTCTCAACAAGTAATTTGAACCAGCAAGGCGCTGATAAAAAGCAAGGGAACTTGGGGAAGAGCTGAAGAGCACACAGCTGAAGAGCACCAGGCTGGGGAAGGCTGCTCTAGCTAGTACAAACACTAGTTAACAGCAAGCGAAATGAGGGCTTCCAATAGAGAGACTAAATGGTTTTGGCTCACTGGCACCAGTAATGTTTGAGGACAGTGTGTTAATATTGCTGATGGAAGTATCCTTCCATGGCTTTTTTAGATTTGTTCATTAATACAGTCAGTTTCAACTACTGCCATGCTTCAATGACACAGCCTCTTTGCTGATGTTCCAGTTTCACTGCAGCTAATCAGCCAGATTCAACACTTGTCACAAAGACAGATATTAAATAATGTGGCTGTTTCGGCTATTAAACCATCCAAGCCGTTACTTCAAACTTGAGCTGTTTTACAGCCTAAGACCCAAAGTCCATACAATGCTATGTAGAGAATGATAGGAAACAATCTGGGCTTCTTCATGGTTACAGCCCTTATGGAAGATTCTGTCATTTCAAGGTTAATGTTTGATAAAGCAAATAGCCTTTGTGCTATCCAAAATCTTCCTGTGTCAGCAAGCGGAGCAAGCATCGGATCTGCCAGTGTCAACTTGCCATCCGTTGAGGTCACATTAGGCTGTTCGGAGAGAGAAAGGAAAGAGGCATTAGCACAGCAATGCAGTGCCTCTTTCAGGAGCAAGGGTAAATGCAGTTACGGAGCCAGTGTGGGGTATAATCGTTAGAACCAAGTTCAAATCCCACTTGCTAATAAAGCTCACTTCCAATGTTTGTGCCACATTCTTTAAGGTGTAATTCTTTTCCCCATTACAAATTGGGGGATATATGGCACAAAAATACTACAAGCAAGAAGGATCTTGGAATTGTTGTAGATCACAAGCTGAATATGAGCCAACAGTGTGATGTGGCTGCAAAAACAGCAAATAATATTTTGGGCTTCATTAATAGAAGTATAGCTTCCAAATCATGCAAGGTACTGGTTCCCCTCTATTCGGCACAGGCTAGGACTCCTCTTGAGTATTGTGTCCAGTCCTGGGCTCCACACTAAGATGGATGCAGACAAGCTGGAGGGGGTTCAGAGAAGGGCAGCAAGGATGATCAGGGGTCTGGAAACAAAGCCCTATGAGGAGAGACTGAAAGAACTGGGCATGTTTAGCCTTGAGAAGAGAAGGCTGAAGGCACTCTTCAAATACTTAAAAGGTTGTCACACAGAGGAGGGCCAGGATCTTGATCATCACAGAGTCCAGGACACAGAATAATGGGCTCAAGTTACAGGAAGCCAGATTCTGGGCTGGACATCAGGAAAAACTTTCCAACAGTAGAGCAGTACGACAATAGAACCAGTTACCTGGGGAGGTCGTGGGCTCTCCCACACTAGAGGCATTCCAGAGGCAGCTGGACAGCCATGTATGCCTTAAGGTGGATTCCTACATCGAGCAGGGGGTTGGACTTGGTAGGCCCCTTCTAACTCTACTATTCTATGATTCTATATATGGACAGAAAAAAGCCTTTTTTTCCTGTATAAATATGCATAGGATTGAACCCTGTGTTGTTTTTAAATGGGGCCTTTGAATTCTAGACTGTTTTTAATTGCTGATGCTGGTCCAAAGCCTTTTATCTTTGCTGGTCTGAGTTGAGATGTTTTAAATGTTAATGTATTTCAAGCCTGCCTCCCTCCCTCCCACCACCCACCTACCTACATTTTGTAACCTCTTTCCTGATGAAGCAATGTGGAGATCTCAAAAGCTTGCACAATTTTGTGATCTTTGAGATGGCCTAATAACGATATTAGCCAATATAGATTTTAAAATGTTTGAAATAGTTTTCAATGACATTGTTTTAAAATGCATAGACGGAAATCAGAATATACTGACTTAAATAAATAAATCGACCAACACACTCAAAAAACAGCCTAACTTCAATCCAGCACAAGAATGTAATTACAACACAAAAGTAACAATCAAGCATTAAGGGGGCAACCCTATGAAGACAGTCAGCAGCCTCCAATCTCAAAGGTGTGGAGTATCCAATGCAAGGTGGCTGGAATGCAGAGGCAATCATCACCTTTCCTCTCCAGCAGCTCTGCATTTCTGCTAGATGGGCGATTTCGCCTGTCTAGCAGCAGTGCTTCAGAGTGGGAGAGAAGGAAGTTGGGGCAGTCACAGGAAACATCATAGGGCTGCTGCCTCAGTCTCCTCGGGAGCGCCCCCTTTGCCTGTCTTTGCAGTCTGTTTCCGAGCATGGAGATGAAGCCAGAACTATGCTGGGTAAAAGGCGGAGAGGGGGAGAAGCATGATTTCAGGGCTCCAAGGTCAGAGCCCAGTCAGGGGACGACATAGGATTGCTCCCTAAAATTAATAAGCCTCCCACTCAGTAACAGCAGCCACCTATCTCACCTGCCAAGAGATGCTGCTGAATAAATTTGTACCAATCTTTATTATACAAAGTCTATTCAGAATCAAGGAAAGACCTCCCCTGGGTTATTGAAACTGCTTTTTATTGATTTTTTTTATTGTCTTGTGTTTTTTTAAACACTGAACTGCCCTGGAAACCAGTTGGTTGAGGGTGGCATACCACTGCATAATTAAAAAATGTCCCCTTAGACATTACAAAGTTTCCAAGGCTGAATGGAATGCATTCCCGGTGTAGGTTGGAGCAGGCTAAGGCATGGATGAGTGGTGCTAGAAACCAGCTGCAGCAGCAGTCTATGGAACCTTGCTATTCTCAGGACTAATCATGATTGTACTTTCAGGACTTACCAAGCAACACAGAGTAGGGACGACCTGGAGATCACAGCAGGCACGCAGCAGGACAAGGGCATAATCTGACAGTTCTGTGAAAAGGAAATAAGTAACAAAACATCCAGAAGTATAAAATGGATCATTCCTACTGATCAGTGAAGCAAGACTGTTTGGAAATGTTAATGAAGTGAACTCATGGAATGTAGAACTGTGGGTGTGTTGAGGGAGTCCCTAAAGTTCAAAATCAACTACAAACACAGAGCAAAAGCATGTAAGAAGAACCATGCTGGATCAAACCAAGAGTGTATCTTGTCCAGCATTCTGTTCACAAGGTGGCCAACCAGCTGCCCATGGGAAGCCCACAAGGAGGACATGAGGACATGGCCATGCTACAGAGTAGCCACTGATAGCCAGGAATTTATCTACCCCCTTTTTAAAGTCATACAAACTGGTGGCCATCACTACATCTTGTGGTAGCGAATTCCATAATTTAATCCCTTCCTTTTATCTGTCCTGAATCTCCCACCAATCATCTTCATGGAATGATCCCAAGTTCTAGTATTATGAGAGAGGGAGAGATATGTCTCCCTATCCACTTTCTTCACACCATACACAAATCTGTACACCTCCATCATGTCTCTCTTCACTCCCTTTTTTCTAAGCTAAACCGTCCTAGGCACTGTAACCTTTCCTCACTGGGGAGTTGCTTCAGCTCCTTGATCCTTTTATTTGCCCTTGTCTGCACTTTTTCCAACTCTGCACAGAAACAGACTCTGCTATTCGTAAGGAACCAGCCACAGTTTAAGATTTCCAGGGGCAGAGAACATCTCCCAAGAATCTTTTCTACAATTTAACAAAACATAGCGCCTAGTGCTGTGAAACACACAACTGGGTCTTGCCCTCAAATTGTTGCCATTCATATCTATGGGGGGAAAGCAAATTTGATACATTTGAAAACTCTCCCCAAGTCTGTGACACCATAGGCTCCTGTGTTTGGGGCAAGAGTCCAATTTGGCTGCACCCAGCTATACAGGGGTGATGAAGGAGATGAATTCTTGGGTGGTGTTCTGGAGAGTAATGAAGGAACTGAGATGACACAGCAGAAGGTCACAGTGACAAAGTACAGTAGTCAAGGCAGAAAATGTCTAGGATATGAGACAGTTTTCACTGAGGAAGCAGGAGACAGGCTGTATTTTCACAATGTTGTACAAGGGGAAGCAGCATGAGTTGGAGACATGGACAGACTGAATTTGAGGAGACAATCCAAGCAGAAATATCAGCCAAACTTGTTGGATTCAATGGAAAGGGGAGGCAGTTGGGACAAGTCATATGTATCGGTCAGCCTCCTCCAAAGTGAAGCCCTTCAGATATGTCAGACTACAAGTCTCATAAATGGCTGGGAATGATGGGAGTAGCAGTCCAATACATTTGGAGGACACCAGGTTGGTGAGGAAGGCTGGTACAGGAGGTATTGAAAAAAGCATAGGATTTGACAAGGTCTTCCAAGAACAGCATAGAGCAAGAGTAGCAGAAGGCCAAAAATGGAGCCTTGAGGGACCTCAATGGGGAAACCAGAGAAAGTTTCCCTCTGTGGAAACACTGAATGAGTAATAGGATCGGCAGGAAAAGAATTAGATGAGCACAGAGCAGGAAAAGAGTCACGGGAAAGGCATCAACTGAATCAAATGCAAAGGGGGTGAAGACAGACGAGAGAACTTCAAATCTGGCAGTGAAGAGGAACAGTGATGCAGGTTTAGTGGAGGACAGAAGACAATAGCAAGATTCTAGGAAAGCAAGTGAAGGCAGCTGGAGCTAGTAGCATATCCCAGAGGTTCAAAGGCAAACTAGTCAGAGGATAGGTCATGGTTTTCTGGGAATGCATGAAAATGGGGCATCCTTGAAGGCTGTAGGGAAACAGCCAGAGGAGAAGGGTCACTCGACAACGTCATGGAACAGAAAAGATGACAACAAGGTGAGTATATGAAGCCATCCTATGCCAAGATAGACCTGGTCCAATCTATCCCAGTAAGTAAGGCCTTTAAGTGGGTGATTCTCCAAGGTCTTTGGAAGAGGGAGGGGAGTGAGTGAGAGAGTGAGGGTTTTTCCCCAGCCCTTCTGCCCAACAACCTTTTAAACTGGTGGTGTCAAGGATTTTCTCTAGGCCCTTCTGCATGCAAAGTATGTGCTCTAGACTGGAGCTATGGCTCCCCATTCAAGTCAGGGTACAGGAGCAGGTGGGGTTACCCAAGGACAACAATACAGTCAACTCCTCAATTCAGATGGGGGAGGAGAGGAAGGGCTTGAAGGAGGAGTTGGAAGATAGGGAGCTCAGAAAGAGAGAGACCTGAGGATGCCGTTTCTATGTCATCACTGAAGGAGGAGGCAAAGTCCAGAGAGAGAGAGGGAGGGAGGGGGGGAGGGAGGAGGTGATGAGGCAGATCTTAGTATGGTATCAAAAGGCAGAGAAGAAGCACTGAAGTTTTGTAAAGTTAGTGTGCATAAAGGAGGTGCTGCTTAGTTAGGAAGATGCGGTGGAGAAAGGTCATTTTGCCCAGTGAGAGCTTTCTTCTTCTTAAGAGAGAGAAACCTGGCGGCTTTTAATTAATGCTTTGGTGCCAACTTCAGAAGGCGACAGCATCTATTAACATTTCTAACCAACAGCCTTTTCCTTTGGTAGTTCAATGACCTTCCAACTCCAATGCTGTCATGTCACATTTATTTTTGAAGACGCGTTTGCACTCAAAAACAGCCCATTATATCACCAGCATGATATGAAAGCTGGAAACTTTCATGTGCCTTCCTGCTAGGATATGTGAAGGAGCCTTGGCACACAATAGGAATAGTAATCACCTTGCAAACCTGAATGAAAAAGCCTGCATTCAATGCTAGTTGGGGGGTGAATGATTTATAGCACAATGCCCAGTTTTATGTTTCAACTTTCCAATGCCTTGTGCTTGCACAGAAGTCTCAGCCAGATTCAGAAACTGTTCCATAGCCTGCCCATTTCTGCACTATGAAAGTGAACCCTTCTGTTTCTACCCCTCGTTGCAAGTGCAACTAACCTAAAGGAGAAAAACAAGCTGCGTGCAAAATTGATCTTAGTAAGAAAGCTGCTAATTTCTCTTTTCATTCTGTACCTGCCACAGCACTGAGGAGGATATGAGCAGCTAAGAGGAGATCCTTATTATGAATTGGATCCTTCTGTATCAACTGCTTGTTCTGTAAATGGACTCCTAAAAGATGTAAGAACTCCTCCATGCTGTGCTCCTCTGGTGGCTTTAAATCCTTCATTACTCGGAGTTCTGGATTGTCTTCGGAACATATATTGTCCAGCTGTAAAACAAACAAAACAAAACAGATGCTAAATATTGAGCTAGAAACACACCAGCAACTGGAATAATCAAACACAGTCTTCCTTGTTTATAAACAGCCAGATTTAAATACCTGGTTCACACATGACTCAAAGCCATGGTTTATTTAGCCCATGGTTTGTTGCCCTACTCAGGATTTATCTGACAATCAAACAAACCAGAGTTTGTTTTCTCAATCCCTAGGTTGTTTTCCCTCCTCCTTTGCCTGCTCCCTCTCTGTAGCCCAAAAGAAGTAGGTGCAGGGTTCTTGTGAGACCCAGGCGGAGCTCTCACAAAGCTGGCCAGCCACGCTCTCGCACAAACTCTGCAGCCAGAGAGCCAACACAGTGGCAAAAGGAAGGGGCACGCAATGTGGTGGCAGCAAAAGGGGCAAATCAGCTGCCACATGTATTCTCTCCTACCTTAGATGGTGAGAGACCTTGGGCTAGGGCTGTCTCACAGATGTATCTTGTAGGGGGTTTCTCTCATTCCAAATCTACCCAATTACTATAGCCTGAATTAGGAAGGCATTTTCCAGAAATACATTAGCCTAGTTTACATGGAAGGCTAACTCATGGTTTATTTAACTCATGGTTTGTCTGGCACACAATCAACAAACCACGGTTTGTTTTCTCAACCCCTAATTTGTTTGCTTCCCTCCTCCTTCGCCTCCTTCCTCCTTGTATCCAACATGCCTATGCAGCCCTGTAGTACAGGTATGTTGAGGGATTTTTTAAAGTCTCTTGCCCACTGGATCCTGACAAATCAACCCATGAACAGCCCATGGTTCTGAGTTCACAACAGCAATCCATGGTTTCAACAACCCAGAGTTCACAACCTAATAACAAACCTCTTTCTGATTTGTTTGTGGTTAATAAATCATGGTTTGTTAGCACAGTTGTGAACTGGTTGCATGTGTGTTTAGGAATCAAAGATTACCACATCCTCCAGCTGAACCACAATTTCTTCATGAAGCAGAAATTCACAGAGCGTTTTGTATAATGCTTCCCGCTTTCCATCTGATAGCCTCACAAATGGCTGGAATTGGGTCTTGTATTGTAGGACATCTTTCAAAGAAAAAAAGGACAAATAAAACATACATTATTACTTTATAAAAACCATACAAAGAGATATTGGGTGTGGGGGAAGTTACAACATGCTTAGTAAGTCATATTATTCAGCTTCAGCTATTGGGCAGTATAGAAATGTAATTAATTAAGAAATAAAATAAATATATTCATTAAGTAATTTATAGACCATTACTAAATATAATTCCAAGCCACAGAGAGACAGGTGCAAGCTTTGCTGGAAAGTAAATCTTGTTGCAGTGCAAAACTGTTGTAGCAATCCATAATTTGTTACTGTTTAGCACTCCAATCCAATGAGCTTTTTGGCAGGAAAGCTTCCATTGTAGTCAAGAGATACAATTCTTCCTGTAAATGGCTTAGGCAGAAGTCTTGGAGTCTCTCTGTTCCCAATTATCATCCTGTTTCATTAACAGAATCATAATTTTAATAATAATAATAATAATAATAATAATAATAATAATAATAATAATAATAGCAGCAGCACTATTTCACCCATGTATCGCTGGCTGATTTCTTTTAGCAGTTGCCAAACCTAGCTATTTTACTGCAATCAAATTGATCTCTCTCTCTCTCTCTCTCTCTCTCTCTGTGTATAGATTGTACAAATTCAGCATTTATTCTGAAAGCAAATTTAAAAAACAAACCACAACAACTACCCTAAAATTCCAGGAAAGAGGAGGAAGCTAGTGTGTACAGAAAAATAATAAACAGTACCAGCATAGTGAATGCCAATGTCAAATGTAGAGGGCTTGATGGAAAGGCAGGTTAAATACTTTTCTTTAGCATGGGTTATATCCAGGATCTGCCATCTGCAAGAGGTCAGGACAATCTGCAAGGGAAAGGGTTCCACTCATGGAATGACCCTCCCTCCAATATGGGGGGGATCCCATCCCTCTGCCCCCCATAGCTCACTCCATTCAGCAGGGCCTCCTGACTTTGTGTAATATTTTCAGTGGGCTGGAGGGACTGCCATGGGAAGAAGGGGGTGGGGAAGGTCAGTTCCACCAGCACAGATGATCCAGCAAAAAAATCTGAATCCAGCCTAATTTAGGCCATTTTAAAAAAAAAATTCATGGTAAGTTTGTGTACTAATCATTTATGGGGCAGAAGGTTGAATTTGATGTTGAACAGCAAAATCAAGCCTCCAATTTGGTTCAGTTGCAAGTAAGCTGAAGCATTGCTTGACTGGGTAGAGCAGGCTAAATGCAATAAGGCAACCAACAAGCTGCTTCAAGGTGCCATTTTTTTCCTTGTCCCAACTTTGTTCATCTGAATTTGCCTTCACGGTGCCACTTTGCCATGAAACCACACAGTTTCGCTGCTACGGGGTGGCGGCGGGCAATCCTCATTGAAGAGGAGGTGCAATAAGGTGGCCATTCGGTGTATCCAGCCCGCCCCCCGCCCTCTGCTCAGTTTCCAGAGTGAGGTCACACAGTGGAAAGGCTGTGGTGACCTCACTTTGAAGGGAAAAGTCAGGGTAAGTCCCCGATTTTCTTAATGCAAAGCTGGAGGGGGAAAACCCTGCGGTGGCTGTGGACCAGCACCTGCATCAGATAACTGAAGCAGCCCTACTGTGCAGCCACCACAGAGAAAAGAGTCTTTAATTGTGCAGGATGCAGCTAGCTACCTGCCATGCCAGCACCCAGTTTTCACCACCCTGGGTTAGAGGGCCCACCCTTAGACATGGTCTCCAAGATTTAGGTATGTGCAACTGGGTTGGTGGAAATGGTCTTCTCCCCACAGAAGCCCTTCCAGCCTCCCTAAAAATGTTACACAGAAGGTAGAAGGACCCTGTGGAACGGGAGGAGCTCTGGGGTGTGGGTGTGCGTGCGCATGTGTATCCTTGAAAATTGGGCAAAACCACCATCCGTGAGCAGAGCCCGTCTGTCAACAGGAGGCAGATCCTGGATCCAACCTTCTGTACAGTGTCTCGCTGGTGCTCACTGAGAAAAATAAGATCCTGTAGCCCAAGATGCTAAGTAAGCCTCTGCGGAGGAATTTAATTAAGAAAATGTGTCCATGCTGTGTAACAAATGCTCTGAAGAATTGCTAGGCCATGCATACAAGCCCAAAAACGTTATTAATTTGGAGCAGTTTGGCAGGGACACACTATAGTCCATAATTACGTTCATGGCAAGGGACAATGTACCTTCCAAGAAGAACAAAAGGTGCATATTCCAAAAGCAACACATTTTGCCATTAGGGACTTTCACGGTGGTGTGTGCCCCCGCCCTGTTTTCTAAGAGGGGGTCTCCAGGTCAATAGCAGTCCGTGTAAAAACAGTCACTGCTTGAGCAAACATGCACACAGGCAAACACTCCAGAAACATGGAGGTGGATTATGAAGAGGGGGAATAGAAAGCTCCCCCCCCCCCCGGTTTTTGGAGCCCAAAGACAACACATATTCACGAGCATGACATAACTGGAAAGCTAGGGAAAAACTAAATGGGGTTCTGTAAACAGAATGGTGGCGGATTTATTTATGTATTTCATTTATATCCTGCCTTTTTTCCTCCAAAGAACACAAGGCAGTGTACATAATCCTCCACCCCATTTTATCCTTACAACAAACATCCCATGAGGTAGGTTGGGCTGAGAGTCTGTGACTGACCCAAAGTCACCCAGTGAGCTTCCATGGCCAAGTGGGGACTAGAACCCGGATCTCCTGACTCTCAATCCAACATTGTAACCACAACACCACACTGAGCAGGTGACGCCAGTAGTCCCGCCCCCCGCGCCACATACACATTATTTTATTATTTATTTATTTATTTATAAATAAGCCATTTATAAATAAATAAATACTATACTAAGCTACGTGGCACTGCCCCAAGTCAAGAGTTACCACCTTTGCCCAACTGTGGTTGCCCCCTTTTTCATCAACTGTTGTCGCATGGAACAAAAACAGCTCCCTTTGGGCCAATTGAAACAGTATCATTCTCTCCAATGGCACACTTGGGGCCCTGCGCCAACCAGTGGGGCCATGAAACAGGGCAATCAATGATTAACGGAGGGGTTTCTCTGGGTACTCCCAAAACATGGAGGATAAAACTCAATATATTCGTGTTTGGGTTTTTTTAGAAAGCGGCGTCAAAATTGTCCTCCGGATGAGGACTGCACGTGCGCAAAGCCCTCCTGTAAGATCAGAGCGTTGGCGAATGCTTCCTCCTTCCGCAGCCTGCCCCTCACAGGTCGGCATAAGAGCCACCCTGTCAGGAAGGGAGCAGAGCAAAGACAGCCTGACTGAAGTGAGGAGCGAGAAAAGAGCAGGTGGGAGCCCATCCTTCAGCCGCCAATTAGCCTGGGTCAAGCATGAAAGGCAGCTAGCGCAAACAACATTTTGAAATGTCAGTGCTTTTATTGCACATCAGCTTGGGCACTTTTGAGGAGAGATTTATACATTCAGTAAGGGGAACGGGGTGGGTGGGGGAGGCAGACTTCCAGACAGCACAGAGAAATGGGAGAAGAAGCTGCTCTCTGACTGGACTATTCAAGCTGAGCTCTGGGTGAGACGTTTGCTGCTCAGGCCGTTCCAAACCCTCCTATCTCTATAGCGCTGCGGCACTCAGGTTTAAGGCTGGTTGTAAGGCCTGGGGAGGGGAGCTTTAGGCCCCACTCTCCATGTTGAGCCACTCAGGTCGGGGGCTGCCTCCTCCACCACTCCTCTACTTCAGCTTCCCACGCCCACCTCCCGCTGCTTGTACACCCTAGCTTCTAAGGGCTTTCCAAAATCCACATTAAACTGAGAACAGCTTCATTTCTAACCCATTTATGATCAGGAACAAATCTTTGTTCTATCTTTCTGAATATTTTCCCAGACCTACCTTTGCTCAAAATGCTTAATGGAGCATCGCTGGGGATACTTAATGGAACATCCCTGGGGCGGTCAGGGCCAGGTGGCTTCTCGTTATCCACAGCATCCAGAATATGGGGGAAGAGAGCATCTCGGAAGCCTAAAGAGCAGTAAGACGAGCTCTCCGTGCTCTCCCTTTCAAAGCCGCCTTCTTGCTCATGAAGCAGGCAGAATTCTGTCGATGAGAACGGTGATCCAGAAAAACTCAGAAACCAAGAATACTGATTAGGTGACACCCTAACTTGCCAAAAACAAAACAAAACCGCTCTCGCCGTGTACATCTGAACTTTCAGAGAGAGAAAAGCCCAAGTTCCTGGTCCACAAAAACTGCTGCCCAGTATCCATTTATATTCCTAATATATAAGCTGCTTTGAACATTTTTATTGGCTGAACAGGAGGGCTATAAATTGTAGAGAGAAATATATCCTTTTAGGCTACGCTTTCACAAAGATACAAGAAAACACTGGGCCCAAGTATCACTGAATTCTTTTACCTGATAAAGTTTGTCATGAGAGAATTTCCCCTGCCATATTGTCCAAGTCAAGTTCATTGTACTTAGCCTCCAGCTGCCATACAGCTCCACATAGATGTGTTGCATTCATTCGTTCTCTTGGCCTTTGTGCACAAGAGCAGGGCCAGCACAAGAAATTTAGTAGGTCTAAAAGTTACATATTTGTTAAAATCATTCAATAAAAAACAGTTTTTCAAGGGATGATCTTCCCTTCATCCGAACTAGCAAAGGAAGGATACAAATTTTCCTAATGTCTGAATAGACTTCGCATTCTAAAATAAAATGGGTGACGTCTTCTAAAGTAAAAAGGTTGCAGGGACAACCTCTGGCTTCCTTGGGGATACCTTGGAGGTGCCCCATATAGTCTGCTAAGGGGAGTACATTTAACCATGTTGTGGTAAATGCCCAATCTCGCCGCAAGCTCCACACATGTGAGAAAGGGCCACAGCTACACCTATCCATTTATTTTGCTATCCATTCATGAAATCATACTATCAGTCCCAAGCTCCTGATGGAGGGAAAGGTTATCAATGGCTACTAGCCCTGATGGCTATATGCTACCTCCAGTACCAAAGGCAGTACGCGAGTTGCTGGGGAACATGGGCAGGAGGATGTTGTTGCACTCATGTCTTGCTTGTGGTTTTCCCTTGGGCAACTGGTTGGCCCCTGTGTGAACAAAGTGCTGGACTAGATGAATCCTAGGTCTGATCCAGAGTAGCTCTTCTTATGCCCTGATGTACAGTCCAAGATTTTCTGCTGCGTCAGAGAAAATTATAGCTACTACCTGTTCAGGATTCACACTCCTATTTGTACCATCTCTATAGAAAGATAATCTAAGCAGATCCTGAATATTGTGTTGCTCAGTGTAAGTACCATTTCTACAGGATGGATTACTTGACTACACACTTTCAGGACCGATGGGCTACTTGACCAATACCTTCAAGTTAGACTTGCTTTGCATGATGATGATGATGATGATGATGATGATTTCTTACCCGCCCCCCCCCGCCCCATTCTGATTGAGGCAGGGAACAACAGTAAATATAAAAAACATAAAACTGAATTAAGATCATAATATAATTGTTAAAACATCCTAAAAACGTTTTAAAAAAACATCCTAAAATTCCACTGGATAGGCCTGCCGGAAGACATAACCTCTGCCTGCCCTCCTAGAAATATGTACTGGTTTCACCTAGTTAGATTTGGGCCTGGCTCCTCCACCACCACCCTTGTGTATAGCAGGCAACACATACCACCTAGCTTGGAGAAGACTTTGCGTCAAGGTTTCTCCCCCCCCCCCCGCCCCCTTGACTTTTAGAGAACTACGGGATCTTGAAGAGGCAGACACTAAGTGATCCATCCTCTCAGTGAAGGGTGTTACCTAGGGGAATTACAGAGACATTTCAAAAAAGAGTGAAAGGACTATTGAGCATCATCATTAATTCAGTTTATACTTTACAAGCTGTTAAAGATCACTAACAGCAGTCAGGGAGTAGCACATTTTGCAGCAGGGAAAACTGAAACAATGGTTAGATGCTTCATCTTTATCACAGGATTGGAGGGGGAGTTGTAGGCCACCTGGTCCCACCCCTTGCTCGAGACAGGCAATCCAGGGTGCTTCCACATGAGGCCTCTATTTTGCTGTTGCCCTGCTTCATTCACAAAATGGTAAAGGTGCAGATATTATTGTTTTCCACTTGTGTATTCCACTTCTTCCACCTTTTTGATTCCACACGCACCAAAAAAACCAATTAAAGGAAGAAAGGACAGAATAGCCACATGATGGGACTTTCCACAAAACACACTCACCCACACTCAGTGGTTGAGTGTGGGTTGTTTGTTGAACCATGGTTTTTTTGTTGAACCGCAGGTCTGCGTGTTGTCTGAACACAGTCAGGGTGGATTGCTAATCATGCAGTGTGGCTTATTTTCTTGAACAAGCCACCTTGAGAACCCATGGTTTGTTGTTGGGTTGTTCAAGCCACATTGGCTGAGTTCAGACAACACGATAACCCACCCTGCAGAAAACATGCTGCATCCAGACATGATAACCCACAGTTCAAAAAACAATCCAGGTTTCAAAACAACCCACCCTCAACCACTGAGTGTGGGTTAGCATACTGTGTGAATAGCCCCAGTGTATTTTGTTTTGTAGCGCCTGGAGCTCTCCATCTGAGGAAGAGCCAGTCCATGTCCAATAGATGGCTGTCCAGCCTCTGAAAGTCTCCAAGTGAGGGACAGCCCACCACCTCTTTAGGCAACAGGTTCGAGGATAACTCATTAGAAAACAGACAAATTGTTAGAGCCAGCTTAAGGATGCTGGTGTTTGTAAATCCAACAATGCTCAAACTAAGACGAGAAAGATTCAGTTCCCCTTTATACGCTGTCCAGAGCACCCTTGCCACATTGCAACGAAGCCCACATGAAGAGAAGAGAAAAAAGCAGATTAAGGACAAATGTGAGAGGGGAAGAGAAATGTTAATGATCAAGTGTACTCTTCACAACTCATGCTCGGAATTTAAATATATCTGCTCCACATTCATATCAATTCTCACCGAATTGAGGGCATCTATAAAAGGGAAGGGGAAGTACGAAGAGCAACAGGAAAGAAGCATTTCAAGAAGAGAAAAAGGCTGCAAACACACACACAAACTTACTTCTCTGTGCTACAGAATGCAAATGAAGAAAGCAATTGTTTATGGCGCTGTTAGCACATTAAAACCCTTTAGAGACCAAGGCAAGCTACACAGCAAGAGAAAAAGAGTTATACAAATTAAAGCTCTCCCTGCTGTCCGCCCCGAGAGGAATGAGACTGTGCCAGGATGCTTCTTGTGCCTCTGTGTTAAAGCTAATAAGAGCTGTGTGCAAACACCAGAAAGAAAATAATATTGGTGACACTAATAAATTAACTCCTGTTCCAGGGGCAATCTGATCTAATCATGCTTCAAGTTAGCAAGGCTGCCTGGCTGCTCTGCCTTCTCCTTCTGAACTCCTGTGTCAGTCCAGGCAGGAGAGCCATCTTCAGGAGGCAGAGAGGGAAGCATGGGTAATAAACTACAATGTTTCATTTAGACCCATGGCTTTCATCCACCCCACTCGTGCCTTTCCCACTAGAAAAGCCATCAACAGCCAAGTGGCCATTCCCCTCTCTTTTGATAAATCTATTTGCATGTTTACAGTTGCATGTTTACAGTTACCAGGTTCTAACTGGCAAGAAGGCCCAGAACATTCCCCGCCGTTAAGTCAATAGGTCGTATGGACTGTGGTTTTCAAATAATTATAAAGCATTCAGGCAGCCACAACTCCTGTGCTACTGACACAGAAGGGGAGGCAGAACCAGAAAGCACATAGGAAATTGATGAAGCAAAACACATGCCACGCATAAACATGCCCTCCTGCTAGCAAACAGGAACTACCAAGAGATTAGAAGTGCATGATGTGTAAGATCATGCATTCACAGTGAGCACTAGAGACATGTGCTCACTTTCTATATACATTATAACCATTTGGAGGACGCCTTACCTGTGAGACTATAAAAAGCAAGTAACTATGAAATAGAAAATAGTGAATTCACAGCAGTATCAAGGAGATGATACATGATGCTATAGAGGGCATGAATCCAGAGCACAGATTTAGTTTTGGTTTTTGGAAAAGCAGCTGAATAAGGGGGAAAACTTAATAAAGCATAACAAATGAAACAATCTCTTGGCATCTGCTGTCATAAAACATTACTGTACAAGACAACAAAATGTTTATGAGCACAATGTAGGGTCAGTTATTTTAGACACAAGTTCTTGGGCACCAAGCAAAGAGATGGACACTAGAGATTTGGAGGCCCGTCCTTCTGAATAGCGGTAACAACCAGGCTTCTGACATACATGTTTCCATGTGGACTTTATGTTCATTCCACCCTGCTGCGGGAGGGCTGGCCACCTGAATACTGGGGGAAATATGGTTTGTTTGGAGACACACTCCGTCCGTTAACCATGTCCAAGAGATGGGGTTAAACACCGCAGGCCCCAATGGATTCCTACCATCACCCAATGATAGCAACAAGGAGGGGCAAACTGAGCTAGCAGAGTCATTCATCTTTTATGAGGCTTGAGAGATAAGATAAACAAATATTAAACAGGGCAGGGCAGAAAGAGCAGAAGACGCAGCTGAAAAATGACCCCAGGAATGCTGAACTTATTATCTAGTTCAAACAAAACATTCCAATAGTGCCATAAGATGGAAAATTCATATGTATGCACAGAATAGGTACTTGAAATTTGTAATTTTAGAGCTATGTATATGGACAAGCCTTCAATAGCATTAAGTCATATCCGTGTGTGTGTGTGTTTTAAAAAAAACATGTGCGGTGATGTGATACATCACCCTTCCCCAAACTCGTGCTCTCCAGCTGTGTAGAACTACAACTCCCATCATTCCCAGCCAGCCAACGCTGTAATCAAACACATCTGGACAGTTCCAAGTGGGGGAAGGCTATTATACATAATATTTTGGCAACTACAGGCAACACTATCTGCTCTCCTCCCTTTGATCAACCAAACAGAGATGAGACAAGCTGAGCCTTCTCTGCCATTTACGTGACCGTCCATCACTGGCAACCAAATTGAATGCTTGAAGGCTTTGTACTGAACTTGCACCTTTTGTGTGCTAAGGGACGGGTGGCTTATGTCAGTTTGAATTACTGACCCTTTCCCTTCAAATGAGCTCCAGGAAAACCAATCTGATGCTGTTGTGTTCCCAAGGATGACATCCAAGCAGAAGAGAACCACAAACTCGGGAAAGCAAGGGCAAGTTGGGCTCGTCATCAGTGCATACCAGATCACTTGGCGGTCAAAAGCCAGCTCAGCCAGCATACCCTTCAAAAACTAATTCCCACATCTATACAGACAAGTAAGAGTGTTGATTGCAATCCAGAGGCACAGCAGGCTACTAGTTCTGGAGGGTTCATTTATTTATTATTGCATTTATATCCCACCTTTTTTCCTCCAAGGAACCCAAGGCGGTGTACATAATCCTCCTCCTCTCCATGTTATCCTCACAACAACAACCCTGTGGGGTAGGTTGGGCTGAGAGTCTGTGACTGGCCCAAAGTCACCCAGTGGGTTTCCATGGCTGAGGGGGCCCAGAACCCGGATCTCCCGACTCCCAGTCCAACACTTTAGACACTACACCACACTGGCTCTCAGGGGGTTATGCTAAAGCAACCTTTACTCCTTCTCACAAACCATTTCCTCCTCTGCCTTTATAGAACAAGTTAGGTAACTTTCACAGGCAAATGCACACACCACGTATCTACTGTAGACAGGATTCCACTCGCTCCCCCCGCCCCCGCTGCCCATCTGTGAATTTTCATTGAAACCACCCCAAACTTTTTTAAAGCTCTCTGGAGCTTGAAACAAGTCAACAGGGTTTTTTTTTTTGGGGGGGGAAGGTTGTAGAGAGATAAAGAAACTTATGTGGAGAGTGAATAAAGTGGAGAAAGTTTTCCTTTCTGCAGCTTTTGTGCTAAACTTCCAAACAGCTAAACCTTTTTTTTTTTTTAAACACATTGCAAAACTTATAGGGTCTTAAAAATGGAATTTAGATATTCAGCAGGAGGGGAACTACTGAAAAGAGACGACTCAGAGGAACTCCAGTGCGAAAGCAGATGGCGTATGAGCAAGAATGGATTGCAGCCACCGAGTGAATGAGTAAAGAACTAGGCTGACTTGGACAGATGGATCTGTTGGGGAGGAAGACTCTTGTGTCACTAATATGTTTGCTCATTTACAATGACACAGAGATGCTTTTGTAACACACAAGCAATGCGTGCACAAAACACACAGAGAGCTGATAGAACCGCATTTCAACGCAGAAGCACATTTTCAAGTTCAGCCAAAGAAGAGCTTTAAGCAGTCAGGCACACCTGCCGTGCCCTTTATTTAGCATTCCCCCACCCCACCCCGCTAACTTTATTTAAAAGTTATCAGACAGTGTACAACCTGATTGAATATATCATGTTCAGATCCTACTAAAAAGTGATTTCTCACTGGGTAACAGTGTTCTGTCATGCTGCTCAGGGGAAAGGTGGGGGGAAACGGGCTTATTACTTACCAAATTGACCGTCACGCTTTATATACAGTTCTATTACACCATAAGCAATAGCCGTAGGAGCAGGAATCTCTAGGATGACATTCGAATCCTTTATCACATTCCCATCTTCACTCACTGATACCTAAGGGAGAGATCCATCTGCTCTTTAGTTACGCTGGCATAATCCAAAGCTGCAAAGTAACTAACACACAAAATGAATGTCAAGGTAAAAAAAAACCACATATTTAATTCTCTGGAAGGTTAGTTGTGTTAGTCTGTTGCAGCAAAAAACAACAGTGACCCTTTTCAGACAAAACACTAAACCTCAGTGGTTAAGCACAGGGTGACCCTATGGAAAGGAGGACAGGGCTCCTGTATCATTAACAGTTGTATAGAAAAGGGAATTTCATCAGGTGTCATTTGTATATCTGCAGCACCTGGTGAAATTCCCTCTTCATCGCAGCACTTAAAGCTCCAGGAGCCCTGTCTTTTGTATCTGGTCACTCTAGTATAGCTCCTGCAGCTTTAACTGTTGTGCTGAAGAAGGAATTTCACCAGGTTCTCCAAACATACAAATGACACCTGCTGAAATTCCCTTTTCAATACAACTGTTAAAGATACAGGAGCCCTGTCCTCCTTTCCATACGGCCACCATAGTTAAGCATTTTGAGCGAAACATTATGGCTTAATGTGTTGTGCGAACCATGACTTAGCGTGACGTGTGAAGCATTTCTAACCATGGTGGCTACATAACCACAGTTTGCTGCAAAAGGGTTAGAGGCCTAACCATGGCTTTTGAACAGGCCCAAAGAGTCTTCTGGTACCTTAAAGGCTAACACATTTATTCTGGCATAAGCTTTCATGGACACTGCACCTGATGAAGTCAACAATGTCAGAATAAATGTTACTCATTAAGGTGCCACAAAACTCTTCGTTTTATTTAATTCTACAGTGCAAAAATAAGAATAATTTGAAATTATTTTTAAGCCAACTAACACAAGTTGATGAAACAGGAACAGAAACTATCCAACGCTCAGGATTACAGAACTCTGCAAAATTTCTCATATTGTTTTTCCCTAATCCAAGACTTAAAATGCATGCAGAGAAGTAGCCAGAAACCAACATCTCTTTAATCAGCTGTCCCTGCCAAAGGAAGTGGAGTGGTTGGCTACCAGGAAGAGGGGCTTTTCTGCAGTGGTATGCTGGTTGTGGGGTGGGTTTCCCAGAGAGGTTCAACTGCTGCCTAAGTTGTACTCATTTTGGCATGAGGTGGACACTTTTTTATTCTCTCAGGCATTTTGAGTTTTTCAGTTTATTTTTATCTGGTACTGTATTTTAATCTTTTTGCTACTAGCTTCTGTTCGATTATCTTATTTTTATATTATAGTTTTAAACTTTTACATTGTATTTTATTATCTGTATTTTATTGTTTCATTTTTTTATGGTTTCAGTTTTTGTGAACTGCCTAGAAAGCCTCAACTATGGCAATATAGAAATGTAATAAAAATAAATAAAGTGCGGACACAGCTTCAAGGCAAAGGAAACAAAAGCATTTTCCTCAAAGTGTAGATAACAGATTTGTCTTCACAAGGTTAGCGAAGGACAATAGCTTAATTAGCTTTAAAAAAGAATTAGAGAAATTCATGGATGATACAACTAGCACCAAACACTCTCCTCAACAGCTACAAATGGATCCTCTGTCTACAAAGGCAGGTGCACTTTGAATTCCCAGTGACAAGAGGCAGAGGAGGGTGTGGTTGCCTTCATAACAAACTGCTAAGGAGCTCCTCCGTTGCTGAAAGGACTGGTGGGCTCAATGAAATGGTTCTCACCATGGCTTATTTTGATCATGCAAACTGGCCACTGAGTCCTTGCTGAAATGAAACAAAGTTGCATGCTATCGGGGGTTTGTATTCAGCTTTCAGTCACTTCAATGGGGCTTGCGAAGCAGAATGTCCCAGAGAAGTAGCACCTAAGTCTGCAATGTGGCTCAAACAGGAATCACTGCATAATTGCCAGAGGACTGTTCATCATCCGGAACGCTAGAGGGGCCGTAGTAATGAACACATCAGCAGAACATTCCACAGTTACTTTTCGAAGCTGCATATCTCGAAGAATAGCATTCTTCCTTTTATGTTCTTACCTTTATAATTTTTGTATGGATTCCCACCATGCTAGCCATTTTCTCCTCAGTTTGAATATGTTCAGATATTAAACATTTCTGAGTTGTGACTATTCTTTCAGTCAGGATACAAAGAACTTCATGCTTTCTTTCAAGCATTTGCTGCAACAATACGTGGTGTAGATTGATTGTCCTGAAGTAGAAAAGAGGCCACAAAACATGAAGGGCGCAATCCTATGCATTTTAGACAGCAAAAGGCCTTACAATTCCCAGCATCCCCTAGCCAGTATGTAGGACCTTTTCTGTCTAAACATGCATAGGATTGTACCTTAAAACTTGCTACTATGAAAAATACTTCTACTTTATACAAATCTATGGTGCAACCACAGTTCTGGTCACCATACTTAAAAAAGATATTGTAGAGCTGGAAAAAATGCAGAAATTGGCAACTAAAATGATCAAGGGCCTGAAGCATCTTTATGAGGGAAGGTTACAACAGCTGGGATTGCTTAGCATGGAAAAAAGGAGGCTAAGGGGAGACATGATAGAGGTGTACAAAATTATGTGTGGTGTGGATTACATTTTTCTCCCTCTCCCATAATACTAGAATCCCTAGGTCATCTCATGAAACTGATTGGTCAAAGATTCAGGACAAATAAAAGCAGGTACTTCTTCACATAGCACAAGATGTAGTGATGGCCACCAATTTGGATGGCTTTAAAAGGAGGTTAGATAAATTCCTGGAGAAAGCTATCATTGGCTACTAGTTCTGATGGCTATGTGCTACCTCTAATAGCACAGGAAGTATGCCTCTGTACAGCAGTTGCTGTGGAACATGGGCAGTAGGGTGCTATTGCACCCATGTCCTCCTTGGGGGTTTCCCACAGGCACCTGGTTGCACCACTGTGTGAAAACAGTGCTGGACAAGACGGACCTTTGGTCTGATCCAGCATGGCTCTTCTTGTGTACTAATGATACACAAAGCACCGTTCTATATGGAATTGATAAACTGTTGATTTTTCATTGGCAAATTCCAAGAGTTCAAACATCACCCAAAAACAAATAAAACAAGATGCTAGACCAACTTTTCCCAACTTGGTGTCCCCCCGCTGAGATATGTTGAACTGCAACTTCCATAAACTCTAGCCAGCATAGCCAATAGATCTGAGGACCACTCAGTTGGGGGAAGGTTGTTTTTGACCACTGAATTAGAAAACATTAGCTTAGCATTGCAAGTAGATGCTCCTCTAATTAGGACTTTAGTTGGATTCTAACCCCAAGGTCTTGCAAACCCATCAGTTGGGTAGATCTTTTTTTTTTTTTTTTTTTTTTTTAATAATAATTTTTATTCATTTTCAACACTATATAAACATAGATAAACATTTCCAAAATATAACTGAAACTAACACAATAAGAAAAAAAAATACATCAAATATCTGCTGCATACATATTGAATAATTGTTGAGTACAAATATCAAAAACTATTACATATGCCTTATCACACTACAACATCTTCATTCTTAACATAAATGTGCACCCCCCACCTCGGGATCATTCTTGAGTCCAAAATCTAATCATTTCTTCTGCTGGTGGTTTCCCACTTCCCTTAGTAAACACAAACACTAGGAACTGTTTCCAGATTCCTTCGAACTCATTTATTTTAGTTACGCCTTTTCTCCACTTAATATTGCATGTCAGTTTATCATTAATGGCTATGTCCCATACTACTTTATACCATTCCTCAATAGAATATTCCCCTTGGATCTTCCAGTTCCTAGCTATCATCAATCGTGCTGCAACCAACAAACTCGATATCAGCTCTATAGTTCCTTTTCCACACTTTATATCTTCAAATAGTGACAGCAATGCTATTTTTGGTGTTTGTTCTATTTTCATTCCCACTATTTCTTCAATTTCTGAAAACACCATCTTCCATAATCTTTGTACATATTTGCATTGCCACCACATATGTAAATACGTTCCTTTTTCCCCACATCCTCTCCAACAATTTGCTGAATGTTGATCACTTATCTTATTCAGTCTAACCGGGGTTAGGTACCACCTCCATAAAATTTTAAAATAATTCTCCTTTATTCTTACTGATAAACTTCTCAACACTCTTTGTTTCCATAGTCCCTCCCAGCTCTGTCGCCCTATTTGTATCTTCAAATCTGATTCCCAAATCATTTTCTCTGTATTCTCTCTAAACTCCTTCTCTAACAATATTTTATATATTTCACTCATTAATCCTTTTGAAACTATACTACTTCCTTTTCCTTTCTCCTTACTTACTACTAATTCTTCAAACCTCGTCATCTTTCTGCACATTCTATTATCTTTAATCCACTTTTTATTCCATTGTTCTAATTGACCATATTCTAGCCAAGATAGCTTCTTCTCCTTTAACAAATTTTCCATATCTTCTCTTGTTTTAATATCTCTTACCCAATCCTTTAATTTTATTTTATTTTTCTCTTTTAATATTTTACATAATCTACCCTTTAGATCCTCTGGGAAATTCTTTAACATTATTATCGGTGCTAAGGGAGAGTTGCTCGGAAGCAGCTTCCCTTTAAATTTACTCCAAATTTCCCATTGAGTCCTCAGGAGTGGATTATCTATACTTCCAACCCACTTTCTTCCTCCATCTTTAAAAAAAACATTCTCCAGATTCATCTCTACCTTACTTATGATTTTTTCTTCCATCCAATATAAATCTCCTACTCCCATAATTGCTTCTACAACATGTCTTAATCTATTTGCTACGTAGTATAATTTTATGTTTGGGAGACCCATTCCCCCCTTTTTTTGGCTTAGGTACCAATTATTTTTATTCACTCTTGCTCTCTTTTCTCCATTACAATATTTATTAATAATATTTTGCCAACTTTTTATCTCGGTTTCTGATATTTTTATAGGTAACATCCTAAATACAAAATTAATTTTAGCTAATATCTTCATTTTTATCAAAGCTATTCTCCCAAACCAAGATAAATTTAATCTTTTATATTTTTCCAATTTCTCTAGTACCTCCTTCTTTAACCTCGTTAAATTTTCCCTTTCTAAATTCTCTAGATTTTTTGTAATTTTAATTCCCAAATATTTAATCTCGTTCTTAACTTTCAATTCCATTCCCTTAAATTCCCAATCCTTTTCTTCCTTCTTAGTATAGTTAAACAACATCATCTCTGATTTAAACCAATTTATTTTTAACCCTGTAATTTCCTCAAATTCCCTCAACTGATATTTAATTCTTTCTAATTTTCTTAATGGATTCTTAATGGTCAATAAAGTATCATCCGCAAACATGTTTAGCTTTATTTCCCTTACCTCTCCAATTCCTTCTAATTCTTTATCCTCCCTTAGTGCCTTCGCCAAAACTTCCATAACCATTACAAAAAGGACCGGCGAGAGCGGACATCCTTGTCTTGTTCCTCTGGCTAGTCGTATCTTTTCAGTAAGTCCGTCATTTACCACCACTACCGCCGTATTTTGGGAATATAGCTGTTCTATTACATTTTTAAATTTATTTCCAAATCCCAATTTATCTATAATACTCTTTAGTGCCTGCCAGCTCACACAATCAAAAGCTTTAAAAATATCTAATGCCATAATACCTGCCTTAATATTTGCTTTTTTTATTACATTTATTACATTTAAAACTCTACCCACTAAATTATGCATATGCCTTCCTACCACAAACCCACATTGATCTGCTCCTATATATTCTGCCAAAAATTTATTTAGTCGTTTGGCCATAATAGATGTAAAAATTTTAGCATCCTGATTTATTAAAGAAATAGGTCTATAAGAATCGGGATTAGTCAAATCTTTATCTGGTTTTGGGATCAGAATTATCACTGAATGTTCCCATGATTCGGGTATCTTCTCTCCTGATAATATCCTATTATAAAGTTCCATTAATTTTGGAACTAAACAATCTTTGAAGACCTTATAATATTCTGGACCCAAACCATCTGCTCCTGGTGATTTACCCACTTTTAACTTATCAATAACCTCTTCAACTTCTCTTTGAGTTATTACTGACTCCATTAACTCCTTATATTCTGATTTTATTTCCTTCTTTATAAACCTTCCAATATACTCCTCCACCTTTTCTTGTTGAATTTCTTTACCCTTGTACAATTCCTGATAAAATTCCTGAAAAATTTTTATTTTAGCTTTCATTGCATGACAATAATTCCCTCGGCTATCTTTCAACGTTTCTATCCCATTCCTCCCTTTTTCTTTTTGTGTGAGCTTGGCAAGCAACCTCGAGTTCTTATCACTGTTTTCAAAATATTCCCTTTTCATATACATTAAATTCTTTTGAATCTCTTCTATATTTAAATTTTCTAATTGTTTCTTCTTAGCTTGTATTTCCACTAATTTATATTTATCTTTACTTCGCCAATATCTTTCCTCCAAGTTTTTAATTTCTATCTCTAACTTTTCCTGTTCTGCACGTTGTTGTCTTTTTAAACTACATGTTTCTCTAATACAGATTCCTCTTGCTACAGCCTTCATGGTGTCCCAAATGACTGACCCAGCTGTTCCTCCTTTTTCATTAATTTCCCATGACTCCGACAGTTCCTTCCGAATTTTATCTACTATTTTATTGTATTTCAATATCTTTGTGTTCAACTTCCATCTATATGCCTCTTTATAATCTTTCTTAACTGTAAATTCTAAACTTAACAAGGCATGATCAGTTACTTTTATTACCCCCATTTCCATTTTACAAATCCTCGTTGCAAAGTCTTTTGAAACAAATATATGATCTATCCTGGAGTATGTATGATGAACTGGGGAAAAGTATGAGAATCCAGGCCTATTCCCGTTAAGTAAGCGCCACGAATCTAAATAATCATTTTCTTTTACTAATTTATTCAATATAGTCATATTGTTCCTCTTTTCAGCATTAGTGGGATTTGACCTGTCTCTTTTATTATCCATAACCATATTAAAATCCCCAGCTAATATAGCATACCCCTCCTTAAATTCTTCTATTTCTTTAAACAACTTTATAAAAAACTCTCTATGCCTCTCATTTGGGGCATAAACATTAATCAAAGTATAGACCTTTCCCTCAATTTTACCTTTTAACATAAGATATCTACCCTTATCATCCTTTTTTACCTCTTCTAATGTAAACCCACTTTTTTTTGAAATCAAAGTGGCCACTCCATTTTTTTTTGATGTCCCTAATGACTTTTCATAATAGGCTAGCCACTTTAATTTTATCATATTCGAATTCTCGGAGCCTTGGTGTGTCTCTTGGATCATTATAATATCTGATCCCTCTTTATTAAGCATTTGTTTTATTCTCTTCCTTTTCACGACTGCCCCTAAACCTTTAACATTGAGTGTTGATACCTTTATCTTTTTATCCATAATCACCCTTTTGAAATCTCTTCCGATCCCTTGTGCTCAGCAGTTCAAACTTGCTTACATAAAAACACAAACTCCATACATAAAACCCCCACCCTCCTACCCCAATCCCTCCTCCCCTACCTTCCCCCCCTCCCCACCCCCCCACTCTAATCCCCCCCCCATATCCCCGTGAGTCTAGTACTCCAGCCATCTACTTTAAAGGGGGAGGGGGGAGGCAGTGCTGTGCCTGGCCGGCAGGTTTCTATATTAGCATTTTTATTTGCAATTATCTCCAAACATAATTAACAATTCTCTTACTCTCCAGATGTCCCAGCCTCATTCCCTCCCCCACCCACTCCAGCCCCATCTGCTTCCCCATCCAGACCCAGCCTCTTCAGCAAATCTTTACCTTGATCCAATGAGGTTACTCTATGTTCCCTCCTCCCATATGTAAATCTTAAAAAAACCGGGTAACCCCATGCATAAGGAATTTTATTCTTCATTAATGTTTCCGTTATTGGTTTAAGACTACGTCTCCAATTTAATGTACGTTGAGAAAGATCATTGTAAATTTGCACTGGTTTGCCTTTATATTATATCTGATTCTTAAATCTCAATTCTTTCATAATTTGCTCTTTTTTATAATAATTACCAAATTTCACCAAAATGTCTCTTGCCCCTTTGTGGTTTTGCCCCCCCACACGATGGACTCGATCCGGATCCAATCCGTCTATTGATATATCAGGCATCAGCTCCTTGAACCAGTTCACGATGATTTCTCTAAGATCTTCTCCCTGCGACTCCTTTAGCTGCTTTATTCAAAAAATAGATCTACTAGATTAATCTTCCAAGGCAATCGATCACAGTACCCATTCTTTAAATTGTATATTAGTTGATTTCTCAAAAGACTCTTATTTCTTCTGGTCCAAATCCGCTTTAGCCTCTATCTTTTTGATCTTATCCGAATTTTCCGCCTTTTTATCCGCTAAATACACAATTGATGTCTAAATTCACTCATATGCTGATCCATTTTTTTAAAATATAACAATGTTATTTTCAGCTATAATGGGCCTGATCTCCATCAACGAGGGAGGGTTACTACCACTTCCTCCTCCTTCAGTCATATTTTTTTCTTTATTTGGTATTGTATCCAAAGGGACTGGGTCTTTATCTTCCTCCTCTTGCTCAACTCCAGGGGCTGTCCTTTCCAGGAGGGAGAGGTATGCCAAATTATGATTTGAAAGTTCCTTTTTTTATGATTTGAAGGTTTCTTATTTTTTTTTCTTCTTTTTTTCTTTTTTTTTTCTTTTTCTTTTTTTGTATATTGAGCTTTGCCCAACTTTTGATCTTTCTTTTAACGTTAGGCATGGGACTCTTCTGGGTAGGGCATAAATCTTAGAGTGTAACTCACTTCCTTAGCAACTTATGCTGGCTTCTCTGTTATATATCAAACACTTTTTCCTTCTTCATGAGGGGGGGGGGAATATCCAGTTCACAACAGCATTCACTAGAGGGGATCAGTTTAATCATTCGCAGCCTCTCAGCTTCCCACATCTCCCTCACCGAATGCCGAATGCAGCTTCTTCCACCTTCTCTCCCCCCCTTCTCACCACGCCAATAAATCCAATCACCAACTTCCACCTTACAAAGCCAGCATTTCAATCTTTCCCATGTGAGATAAGAATGAAAGGTTATAACACAAATCAATGTCCAGCAAGCATAAATTCCTTCTTTTTAAACTGCGTCAGTGTTACTTTCGGTTTCGATAGTGTTGCCGTTTACACAGACATTGTATTAAATATCAATCATCTCACCTCCCTTCTTCAAATCTCTCTGCTTTTCCAGCTCCTGTGACTTTTATAATCATTTTCTGTCGTTTGCTCAAAGATTTATGCCCATTAGAAGAGAGATAATTGCTTTTTCCGGCAAACGCCGCTTAGAGCCTCAGAAGAAACCCGCCATTGCTCAGGCGGCCAGCTCCGCCCCCCCTCAGTTGGGTAGATCAGGGAGTTATATCAGTTATATATAATAGTGGTGCATCAAAAGAACGGAAAAAAACCTTTCTAAAAGAAGACTATAGACTTAATTATTGATCTCCAGAGAGAGTTCATTATAGTCAAAGAACCCTCTTAATGGTACTGTGTTAGATAATTACAGCAGATCCTTTCAAAGTAACTAACACAGCACTTAGAAAATGCAACATACCTTTAATTTACCGGCAGATCTAAAAAATAAAAAGGTGGCTAGACAACTAATAAATCCATTTTTTATTACAGTTCAGCAATTAGGTCCTTGTTTATAGGAAACTCATGTTGTGCACGCAGGCGTTACCTTCTCCCTCCCCACTTTTCTGCTGCTACCTACATATTAACATATAGTATGCATGATTTAATTAATTAATAGGTATATTTTATCCCACTCAGTTGAAAAGACTCCTGGAGTGGCTTATATGCAATCAGTGACTCGGTTTGGATGACACCTTAACCCACGATGGGTTAAATAAACCACAATGGTTTATTTAAAACATGATGGCTTAGTGTGTTGTCTGTGAACTTCCCCCATTCCCCTTAGTGGGTTATTTCCACCAAACCAGCCACCTTGGGAACCTAAGGTCTGTAGTAGTAAGGATTATTTTATCTATGGGGGGTTAGCATATCATGCTAGTGTGGGTTACGGATATCACCTACAGAGCTATTTGGCAAGAGCAGCAAAAAACACTGCAACCGCTCTGCTCCTCTTGTGCGATCTCTGAGCAAACTTGTTCTCTTGCCGCATTCAACTGTGTCTCCAACTCCAAATAAGTTTCCCACCACCACTTTGCGCAGTTCCCAAATGGTTTCACGTGTGGATAAAGCCCCACACGTGTGTGCAAAGCCCCACATTTACCCAGTAGTGCATGTGGTGGCTTACCAGAAGGGGAACCTGTATATTAAATTTCGTTGCACTCCTGCAAACATTCAAGGACTTGGAGCCCCATCTTTTTGTTGCATGCGGGTGGAGAAAAGGGACCTGGCAAAGGCTTGAAAATCTGCAAAGGAACCTGGGATACCTGCCTGGCTGGGCGGAAGGGCTGCAGGGAGAGGAGGGGCAAGGGGGGAAAAGCACACCACTACACCGTGTAGTTTATTTGTCCAATCGTGTGTTGGGGCACAGTAGGCTAATTGCAAAATAAACAACTTACAAAATAAACTACTCTACATAGCTTATAAGCCACTATGAGTTAACGTGACGTGTAAACAGGCTGAGTTGAGTTCGGTTCTGGTTCAGGTCCTTTTGGTTATCAAGATGAAACAAGCCACTTGCGCAAAAAGATAACAGTTTTTTGATAGAAAATGGATGCAGAACATATACATGCAAAGGAAGTTAGCACCTCTTTCCAGCTAATCAAGCTCTCATAGCTGGGTGTCTATTGGGCCCCCCACGATAAACAGAAGCCATCCCTTTGAGCCACAGCAGATTCTCCAGGCCGCTTGCACGGTTCCTCCTGAAGCGAGGCCGAGGCGTGAAGCCTGTGCACTGGATCTTATAGGCTCCTCTGCTCAGGAGCTGATAGGCTGCATTCCTCCCCCTCTTAGAAGAAGCATGGGGGCTCCCTCTCGCAGGTTCCCAGAGCATTTAAACTTGGGAAATTAACTGCCTTTTCTAGTGCACCATTAGGAGTGAAAACCTCCCAGGTTATCCTGAGATAAGATTCTATGAGAAAAGGATGACATAACTAGGAGAGGGCCATCCAGGGAATGAGGCCTGCTCTTGTCAACTAAAGCCTGCTAAAATCTACTCACTGTGTTAGGCTACACAGGTCTCTAAACAGCATTTGGGAACTCTGTGAAGTCCATATTTCTGCTCACTAATGAACTCACTACACAAGTTCAGTCCCTGACTGAAGGCTTACAATCTAAAAAGACACAACATACAAGGAAAAATGGATGGGAAGGGAAGGGAATCATCTTTCAGCAGGGCTGTAGGAATGGCCCAGCTCTGCCTCTCATCTCCCTCTCTGTATAGCCTGCTGGAATGCTTGCTGGTGGTCATAGTTGAGGGAGGAGCAGCTGATATACAGTACACCATACAATTAATCCATACCAAAACCACTCCTAATCCATTGCATAGGAAGGGGTAGGTTGCTGGAGGTGCAGAATCAGGAGTCGTACAAACATACACCAAGTGGGGGCAGAGAGAGTTCCTATGTTGATGTTCAAAACCTTGTGGGCTGATGTTCATAGTAATGAAATTGTAAAGAGAGGCTGAGCCCCAAATCTGGTCTTCTGGCTTTCTCCCAGGGTACTGGAGCAACAAACAACCGCCCAGTATCTTCTATCCAACATGCTGGCAGCAATTCTATAATGCCAAGCTTTATTTCCCCAGAAGGGAGCTAGCTAGACCGGAGAGCACGAGTCTAATCCTCTGTCACATTCCACCAAACAAGAGTCCCATGTTAGTTCACCTATTAATCCAATTCAAAATACAGCTTTCCAGTGGATTAATTTCAGACATGCACACACACACACACACACACACACACACACACACACACACACACACACAAAGCTGCAAAGCCAACAGTTTCCCAGGCTGTGCCAGTACTTCGCTCTGCATCTGCCTCAAATGAAAAGCTGTACAAAGCCACCTGTGTAGGGTGGATTCATACAACTTCTCCATCACAACTGCCTTGTTTGATGGCGACTTACCTATAGCAGAGATTCACAGGAATTCATGTTTTTAAATTGTTGGTTGTTTTATGCTTTTCATGGTTTAACTTTTTGTGAACAGCCCAGAGAGCTTCGGCTATTGGGCGTTATAAAAATATAATAAAATAAATAAATAAATAAATACAGTCTTTGACAAACTTCAAAATTTAACTCTTAAGCTAGCACCCAGTACATGCATTCACATGACTCACACAAGACCAGCCCGTCATGTAAAGCAGTGATCATGTAAACTCCAAGTTTCTATGTATGTATGTTACATAACCCCCACCGCGCTTGTCCTGATATGTCCATCCTGTCATACTTAAGTGTGAGGGAGCTAGCCGTAAGTGTCAACCATAGAGATTCAGGTGGCCCATGGCCATTTTCCATTCACAAAAAGTGCAGGAAAAGATCTGCTTCAAAGGCTGTTGCAAGCATCAATCTAACGATAGCCTGTTGACACTTTCAAAAATGCTATGTAAAAATGATGAACAACTATTTTATTTTGGACTTGTGATGTTTAACAAAACCTTGCAATCCCTAGTGCTAAAAAGACTGGGTTGGATCCAGATTTAGGCATATACAATTTTATTTCCCTGCCTCCAATTCCCCACAGCAACAGCAGCAGCAGCACCCAGCCCTGCGAAAACGCTGCACAGAGGGTTGAGTGACTCTGCTGAATGGTGTGAGCTGGAGTGCAAAGGGAAAGGGAGGTGTCCAAAATGAGGCAGAGGCAGATGGAGCCCTTCTGTCCACTGAAGGCAGATCCTGGATCCAATCCATTTCCAATTCCAGCATATATAAACATGCACAAAAATATTTGTAGGCTTGGAGCCTACATCCCATTATGTGGAGACCATGTTTAAGCATCAATGGTTTAAGCCTGTTGTGGCTTAAACCATTAATGCAGCTCTTCAGTGCTTGGGAAGAAGAGGCTTGTCAGCACCCATGATTGGCTGGTAATTACTGAATTAGCACCATTATAAAACAACAACAGTAAAGATCTTGCTGGGCATAGTGATATCAGCACATAGCCAAGTCTGACAAGTTATGTGACAATATCACTGATGGCAAACTAAGCCAATTCAGAGAACAGTGCCTCCATCACTTTGCCCTCACTCTGAATGGGTGAACATTTCCACATCCATTTTAACTACATTACCACTAAAAAAAATGCCAAGGAGAATGCCAACTCTAAAGCCAAATACCTACCTTCCCTTGACATCTTTCATAAGCTTCTGCAAGTCAGCTTCTTGCTTTTTTAGATTTCCAAAAGATGACTGGCTTTCTACAACACCTCTTCCTCCAGCTCCGAGATTAATCTTCCCAAACGAAGTTTCAATGCTTCCCCCGACATGGTTTTCAAACTTTCCCTCATACTTCACAAAATCAGATTCCACCACGACTTGAAAAATAAACAAAAAATAATAATCGAGAAATAGCTTAGATGTTGGCATATCAGCTCTGAAGCACAATTGGGACCATTAATGAAATAATAATAAAAAAGAAGAGGAATGGTCAAATAAATTCAGAATTGAAGCACCTGTGAATCTAACACAATCTGCTTAAGGTGTTCCATCGTCTTTGTTTCTGAAGATCCAGTGAACAAAGGGACAGATGGCCTATGCAGCAAAGTCTTATAAGTACGTTGGAAAGATTTCTTACAGTGCATGTGTGGGTGGTTATTATTTTAATCATAATGGAAGCTTCTTTAGATGCACAGTTCTCTGAATTGGATCAATGGGTTGAAATCCTTGATCACCCACTGACTCAGGGCTGCTTTAGGTAAATCACTCTCTGCATTGCACACACAGAGCAGTTACCTGCATACAAAAGAAAGGAAAGTGCTGCGGTGCTTTGGCTCCCATGTAAGCCAGTAGATCAAAGCTCTAGAGAGAATTACTATCTAAAGGGGACAGTGCATCACTCTGACATTTTGAAGGATAGGGTGGCTGTGGTATCTGGGCATCTGTTGGCCAACCCTGTGCTTTGAAATGCACCCATTCTGAAGCTAACTTCTTGTTCTTTGAGGCTGCCACACACATATAGTATTCATTTTACCTACAGGTTAAATTACCCAGGCCAAAAACTTATTACACAATCCAATAAATGCCTGGGAGAGGATCAACACAACACCAAAAACCATTATGTTAGATTAGCACTGAAAGGGTGTTTCCACCATGTTGAAAGCAAAAAGACAGGTGCAAAAGTACAGGACTGATCCATCTGACATGAAGCTTGGTTTGCTTTCTCTGGGTGGGGGCAAGGGATGAGGATTTATCCACACAAAGCTCCCCTTGTTTTTGGGTCAAAACACTATGATTGGAAGGAAAGGAAAGGAACCTCTCGTGCCAGCACTGAGTCATTACTGACTCTTGGAGGGACGCCAGCTTTCGCTGAAGTTTTCTTGGCAGGCCTTATAGCGGGGTGGTTTGCCGTTGCCTTCCCCGACCGTTATTACCTTTCCCCCAGCTAACTGGGTACTCATTTTACCGACCTCGGGAGGATGGAAGGCTGAGTCGACCCGAGCCGGCTGCCTGAAACCAGCTTCCGCTGGGATTGAACTCAGGCCGTGGGGAGAGTTTCAGCTGCAGAAACTGCTGCTTTACCGCTCTGCGCCACACAAGGCTCGCTTGATTGGAAACCAGAGACTATTCTGGGGCCAACTCTTCACACCTCATGGAGAAATGGTCTGAAAAGTCCTCCAACCTTTGAAGGTGACTTTCAGGGGTTCATGAAGCTGGTGCTAGAAAGTCCCCATTTGCACATGACATAGAGCAAGAGTCCCCAAAATGGGGCTTTTGGATGACATGGTGTCCTCAGGGACTTCCAAAGGTGCCCATGAAGCTCTACTCCCTGTCCCTCTAAAAAAAATATGTTTTTGAATAAAAACCTTGGATAATGTTAGGGCAGTCTTCTTTCTCTCCCTTTCTAGCCTCGCTATTTCTATCCCCCATTTTTTGAGCTAACTTTTCCTCCCCCTCTTAGCTTCCAGCCTTCCTCTTTCTCTTCCCCTTTGTCTTCCTGCTTCCCCCTCCCTCCCAGTTTCTAGCTTTGTTATTTCTCTCCCCAATTCTTTAGTTTGCTGTTTCTCCCCCTTCCCAGTTTTTGTCTCCCCTCTACCTCTTTGCCTTTCTATTTCTTCCTCTCTCCCTCCCTCTCAACCTCGAGCCGCTCTATTTTTCTCCCCATCACCACCTCTAGCTCACTTTTGATTAGACAGGCCCCCATGGCAGCCAATATGTGACTAGCCACATCCTCCACCATTTTGTGCTGGTGCTCACAGCAGTTTTTCAAATTCTCAAATGTGTCCACAGGTCCAGAAAGGCTGTGCTCCCTTATGGCAGACCCTTTTGGATTCTAGCCCATGATATGCTGTTTAGGGTTCTCAAAAGGGCAAAATGGAATACCAACTATGTATCACAGTACCAGCTTGGAAAAAACAGTAACATTGCATCTAAAAGATTAACAAATGATGAACAAAATCAACTTTGTTGATACAATCAACTTTCTTGTCATTCTAACTGATCAAGAAACTTGATTATATTATTTCTTAATATTTAAGGTGCCACAAGACTTTCTTTTATCTATGTTGCTTCATATAATCTAATTTTCAACCTAATCTGTTTAGGCTTAAATAAAAACAATATCATCCTATATCCCATTTCAGGTGTTAATTACCTTACCAATGCTAGGATGATTACGCTATCACCGATTTTCTGCTGTTGTGAATAGCCAGTGTGCTTATTTTGCAAACATTTACACATTAATTGAATTGTCACAGGCTATAACTCTTGCAGTTTATGGCCATTCAACTGCAGTGTTTACTATTCCACCCTTTCTCTCTCTCTCTCTCTCTCTCTCTCTCTGTGTGTGTGTGTGTGTGTGTGTTTATTCACACAAGGTATGGGTGAGAAATTTGTTGAGTTCACATTTTAATGCAAACAAAATTATATATAAATATATATATATTATCGGTATATTCAAAAATTATTACAAAAATCCATACAAATTTTATGTGAATGAAAAAAAACCCACAATCCTATGCAGAAACAACACAGAATAAACTTAAAAGTGAAAAAATAAGCTTTCAAGTGAAATCGAGTTTGTCAAGTTAGCTGATCCCTTGTGTGTGTGTACACACACACGTGTGTGTGCAAAGTGAGGATAACTCTTCATGGAACTGATGAACTGGAGTCAAGTCCACCAAATACTAAAACTAGTAGTCTTTAAATATGCCACAAGACCCTTCCTTGTTTTTCGTGCAACACATTAATATGGTCCTCTGAAAGTTATCAGTTTAAGAGCATCTGAAATGCAAAAGAAAACCCTGACAGCCACTCCAGGTAAGCACTTCAGAAAATCAAGCACATAAAACAGTATCGTTTAAGTCAGCAGTATCATTCAGGTTCAATAGCATTCCTTTCACTGCTTGCTTCAGAGAAACAATTTCACTGTTTAAATAAGTGTTTTATATACAATTTAAACTGAAAGGAAGAGCAAAATGACACATTAACATGGCACCACCTGACTTTCTGAAAAGTGTTGAATATTCAGTTTTTTAAAAAAACACACAACAAACCCAGAAAGCTGACAAATCTGCAGCAGTCTAATTAGAAATGCTTTTTATTAATGGTTGCACTTTGCACTTTTTCTTATCTCCTGTAACACGGTGTAGCTGCAATTATACCTGGTTTTATGGGTTCGCCTTTCGCAAGCACATCATTCAGCGAGACTGACAAGAGATGGTACTTTGGCTTCTGCCAGCACCAGGTCTTCTTCTTCTTTGTCACTAAGCTCAGGAACTGCAATTTATCCAAGTTATTCAGGCTAGATACCGGGATCAGGTCTCCTCCATAGTCAACCTCTCTCACAAAGTTCTTTGTTGCTTTTGCAAACATCCTCAGGGGATTGAAAAACAAAAACCTGAGGAAACAAAATCAAGACTTGACAAGTACAAACATTGTGAACAAGGCCTACCTTTATACTCTTAATTAGGGTATTGGTTTGGATGGTTGTCTCCAAAGTGGGTTGCCTCAGCAATGCTTTTCCAAACCCAAATCAGAGAGGTTTGTGTTCAGTAATATCAAATTGGCCATGCTTGCTGGGAATTCAGGGAGTTGCAGTCCAGTACATCTGAAGGGCAACAGGTTGAATAAACCTGATTTAGAACCTGTAGCTAGACTACAACCTTAGCTAGACCTAAGGATTATCCCAGGCAAATGGAGGGGTCGTTCCTGCCTGCTCCCGGGGTCCCGTCTGTCATTTGGATGCACGGGGATGATCCTGGGACAATCCCGGGATACAGGCCTGATTTAGCCATGGCCTGGGTCTACTTGGGGGTTGAGGTGAGAGCAGGTTTTTCAGAAAGCTCCTTCAAACATTACACCACAGCAAGTGCTGGTTTCCCACCAAGTAGCTCTCAACAAGGAGATGCAACCAAACCCAGCTCAGTGACCTAGTGTAGCTGCACAATATCCATTTTTTCAAATAAGTTGTCACATTCACATTTTTAGATATACACTTAAAACATCATGGTGTGATTTAACACACTAAAGCATGCATGCATGCATGCACGCGCGCGCGCGCGCGCGCACGCACGCACGCACGCACGCACGCACGCACGCACGCACACACACACACACACACACACACACACACACACACACACACACACACCACTACGTGGGACTAGAAAGCTTTCTTGCTCACGGGAGACGAGGAAACTTTCCTTCCAGGGGCAGCTCTTCATGAGCTAATGCTCTGAGGCCTTCCCTGACACTAGGGGTTGAGTCCTCACACATGAATGGAAGCAGCGGGCTCTCCCACACTAGAGGCATTCAAGATGCAGCTGGACAGCTACTTGTCAGGCATACTTTAATGTAGATTCCACCATTGAGCAGGGGGTTGGACTCAATAGCCTTACAGACCCCTTCCAGCTCAACTATTCTATAATATGTACACCAAAAAGTAATGTGAGAAACTCCACATACTGTCAGACACCACTCCAGAATTGTCTTAAGAAGGTATGTGTAGAGTTCTCCATATACGTAATACACAATAACTTCGCTCCTAACAGTTTGTGAGGCTAAGTCTGACATTTTTTCTATACTTTATCAAACACACAACTCTGAGAACTGTGCAGTGGATAATAATTATTAATAATAAATATTTAGAATAATGATTCTCCAAGATGTTGGAAGGAATGTTTGGGCTTGGAACCATATTGCTACATGTGGTGGGCATGCAATGTTATCGACAGTTTTGGAGGTAAATCTTTGGTTTAATTAATAAAGTTACACACTCTAGCTGGTAATATTAAGTGTTTGTTGACAGAACTTCAGGACACTGCACACAAAATCCCTTCCCTCTCTCTTACTGGGAGCAAGATTGAAAACTCACAACAGTGACAAACTCAGGAACCCCCTAGAAAGAACTTGCTGGGTAGTATCCTTAGTTAATGCAGTGAGACTGAATAGTGATATCCTGACTCTGCATCCTTCCTAATGTGCTTGACTTGTTATTTTATGTTGTGTCTTTCCGACAAACGTTGCACAATTTTCTTTTCAATAAAACACACATACATTTTTCACCTTTAATTCATGTGCAGAGTGAATAGGAAAGGATTGGGCCCCTGCCTTCATGTAGTTTAAAGAGAAAATGGCAATTTTACACATTTGTGTCTTCATATCTGATTATGTCAGCAACATCAGGAGGTCCAAGGGACATTTCCCCCCCTCAAACTACTCCCCCCGGTGGGTTGCAACACAAAATTCAATTCTTTATCTACTTATAACATAAAATAGCATTTCGAACACAAATTTAGCTTGTTGGCAAGCTTAATTTGACCTTTTTGGGTACTCTGTAGTGCTCTGGACACTGTTCACTTTTCCTACAATCCCCCTGAGGGCTGTGGACAATGTTGCCCTCTTTTGATTTTTGCACATGGTATTGGAATACAAATGTCAACTTTCCCATAAGATGGCCCCCTTGGATCAGTCTTCCAGAGTCTGGTGCCCTCCAGATGTGCAGGACTGCAAATCCCAGGATCCCCCAGCCAGCATGGGGGATGCCCGGAGTTATAATCCAGCACTTCCGGAGAACACAAGGTTGGGAAAACCTACCTTTGCCTTAGTATGCAGAAAAGACAAATGCACAAAGGACAGAATGACTGAGAAGCCAGGCCACATGGGAAAGATTTTGCAAAATTCCATGGAAACAACAGAGGGACAGCACAGCTCTGAAGGCTACAGCTGAGATAATATTACATTATGTAGTAGTTAGAATTTTGTTAGACATGTAATATTTTTCAGACATATAAATGAGAAATGCATACAAACAGGTAGCTAGTAAGTGATAGTATGTAAACATTAACTTATCTGCCAATGACATAATTTATGTGCACCACTCTTGAGTTTAACTAATGAATCAACAGTTTTTGTACAAACATGGTTTGAACTGAACATGCAACTAAATACTGAACCAACGGATCCACAGCCATGTGGTACATACTGGCAGAACAGTTATCAAAATAAGCAATGTTCAAACACCGTGCTGGAATGAATTAGTCCCTCAGTGTGGTAAGAACTACGTAGAAAACTGTCCCATTAAACACTCTGCCAAGACAAGATGAAATTACATCTTGCAACCGGCAGATCTCTTGAGATCCAGCTTCAATTGGACTAGCGGTCCAGCTTCAATTCTATTGCTTTATGTTAATATTATAAGCCTGCAGAATGTTGCATGGCTGGAGGAGGCTAAAAAGAGTTTTCTAACTTTACTCAAACCATCAGAACTGGGAATGTAATCCAACTATCTCTTTTTCTTTCGTTATACTAGAAGTGACATCAGAGTTGACTTATATATAAATTGCTTGGGAGTTCCCCCTCCAGATGCTGTCAAAGGATAAGGAGGTGATTCAACTACAGATTATCAGGACTGCCATGAACATATTACTGTTTGCCACCAGCCACAAAGAATTGCCCCCAGTCAGCCTGTATCCAACTTCACCTTTCCATGCCCTCTTCTCTCTCCTGCAGCCCTCCACATCCCCCCACATCTGCTCCAGAGGGCACTCAATCCAGATTTGGGGCATTTGCCGGGAGTTGCAGGGGATAGAGGAGGGACAACTCATTGCTCCAGAGGCTTCCCTTCCATTGGTGGAATGGCACCATTGGATCGAAGCCTCAGATCTTTTAAAATCTTTTGCATCTTCTTTAAAAATGGACACACATTTAACACTTTGCATAGTGCTGATTGAAGTCTCACTAGCCACCCTCTTAGCAGAAACATACTTTTCAGTGTAGGCTGGAGGCTCCAATGTCAGTAGCACTTTGGACCTTGGATAGCATCTTTGCAATTCTGACTGGTTTGATGGAAACCTGGAGCGGATTCACTGCCCCACTGGAACCACCAGCCTCCACTGGGTCATTTTCTTCTTCTGTTTGGGGGCTCCAGGCTTTACTAGAGGGCTGTCTTCATGGCGGCAAGTTGCTACTGCGATGAACCAAACCCCGGGTATTCACTGCTGCGGAGTGGCTAATCTTTTCCTTTGGTGGAAAGCCCCAGAGTGGGTGCACGAGTGCTGCTGCATTGTATAATCGACACCGCACCACTGCACACCCACCCCAGGGCTTTCCAAGTATTTAGACAGCCCGCTAGTCTTGTCCTGCACACCTAGTAAATCAACAAAACAACTTCCTCATGGAGGTGGTAAAGCTGTGTCTGGACTGAACTGGATACAGGCCCCCAGGTGGCCTATATCCACTTCAGACTCTAGGTCTTGCCTCATCCATGCACCTCTCAAGGTTAAAGAACCCTGATTTATGCATGAATAAGACAGACACACAATTACAAAAATGTGACTACTCCCATCTTATCTTCTGTGACCCTGAGGACAGGGCCACAGTCTCAGCTGAAGGTTTATGCTCTTATCCCTATCTCTATCCTCTTATCACAGAGAAGATTTTAGAGTGAAGTCTAATTAGTACAGCTGATAAAAGATTTAAAGAAGTCCTATTTAAGCATATACATTTTAATTGCACTAATCAATCACATTTGTTATGCATAGTTTCATGCATACGAAAAAAAATGTTTAGATGTCACCCACATATGTCATGAAAGGGACCCTCAGAGGACACATTCCTTCCTGTGCAGAGAGAAGGAAATCAACTTCTAAGACAGTGTCGGTCACTCGTGGCTTTGTAAGGATAGGCAAATTGGGGCCTTCCAAATTTGTTAGACTAGAACTCTCAGTAGCCTCAACCAGCAAGGCCAATGGCCAGTGATTACGGGAGTTGTAGTCCAAAACATCTGAGGGGTGCCAGGTTGCCTGGCCCTAGTTTATAATCACTTACATTTTTAACCAAAGAATTGACTGAACTGGGCAGCCCCTCTAAGTAGCTGGATACCTTTGTCGTAGAAGCTGCGATTGCCTTAAGAATAGGGCCGGCATCAAGGGCAGGCATGGGCAGGCACCCACGGAGGGCCCACACCCAGCGGGGGACCACTGAGAAGAGCCTCCTGGAGTCCCTTCCTCTTCACCATGGCAACTTGCTTTTTCACCTGCTTCTTGGTTTGGCCAAACAATGGAGGCGATGAAAAGACGACGCGGGAGAAGCCACAGCCTACTTGCTTTCTTCAAGCAAGCGATATCAAGGATGTGAAAGAGGATGGGGAGCAACAACAGCTGGTGACAACGGTGGTGAGAAGATAGACTCACTGGGGAAGGGGAGCATTGAAGGGGTCTTGCCCAAAGGCCCTCAGAAACCTGCTGAAGAGGAACATCCTAGAACCTGTTTTTAGATACAGTTGATCAGAATTGGACTCCAACATCTGAAAAGCCAGAAATTGCCCTCCCTTGACTGAAGAGGAATGAGCAACAAAATGTTCCCTCTCATGATTTCCCTATCTGTTCCTGTGAAGTGACATCAAGGTTGTTGTTTTTCCTTCTTTCTTTTCAATTTCCCAAGTATTCCCAACCCCCTTTAGGTGTTTTTCTTCTGTTTAAACATTTTGTCATCCAAAACAGCCACCTTTATACCAGCATTTCTAAAGTTTGAGTTTACAGAGTCCAATCACCACCAGCCCAAAAATGCACATACGCATCCATGGGCAGGCCATTACTTTTTTCTTGTTGTAGGCTAGTAACTTTTGTGAACTTCACTAAAAAAAAACACCCCTGCAGTATATTGATTGCAAACTAATTATAAAACAATGCTCCTACCTGAAGAAGGACTTTGACAGGTGAGATTTATTAAAATGTATGACATATTATGAGCCAAACATTTACAGCATGGTTGTTAATTAAATCGTAATAAACCAAACCAGAATAGGGGACAACTGCTCTGAATTTCAATGAGGTGTGAACCAACTATTCTTTAGGGAAGATTGTGAGATTGATTGCCTGTCTAAGCCACATTTTGAAACCAATTTAATCGTTTTTTTAAACAAAACCTTCAAATAAGATGTAAGTAAATAACACCACCCTCATTCAGGCACAGGAACACACCAACAGACAGATCACAGGAACACACCAGCAGACAGATCACAGGAACACACCAGCAGACCTTTCTAGAACATGTGCAGTGTGTGAATAAGACAGTCCCAGGAAGTGGTGGTGGTGGAAATAGAAAAATCCTACGTTGAGACTTCAGGAGGTAAGCATAGCACCTCTTGTGGACTGCAGACGCTTTTGCTCCAGGTGGCTGGCAGTCTCTGCTCCAATCATCTGTTTTGGGTGGGAAACCAGTTCCAGATACGCCCCCGCCCAAATGTCTGATTAGGGCTGCCAAAGCTGGTAGTGCCAACTATCTGTTTGGTGAAGTAAACCCTTGTGCACATTAAGGAAAATGCAAGCTGCTGCACTTGAATGTCTTTGGACCAAAACCATACTGGGAGGGAAAATATGAAGTCGTGAAAGTCTACCCCACCCTCAACAAGCATTTGGCTTTTTACCTCATCATTCTAACACACATTCAACCAAGCAGCAAAAACGCAAGACCAGTTATACAAATTTTATTTAAAAGTATGTTTTTCTTTCCAAAACATTTACACAGATAGGGTTGGATCCAGATCTAGGCACGTGCAACTTACTAGACCTTTAAAGTGGACTTCCCCGTCACTTCCTCCCCACAGCAGTCCTTCAGTCGACTGAAAATGCTACATAGATGAATGATGTAAATTATGGTGTTGAGGGGTGGGGGGAACCCTGAAAACCAGGCAGAAGTACCTTCTGTGAGCAGAGCCCTTTCGTGAATGGAAGGCAGATCCTGGATCCAACTCTTAATAATTTAAATTAGATTCCACCTAAAATAATACATGGCACAAGCCTTATACCAGGGTGAACTATTTGTCCATGTAGCTCAGGATAGCTTACACAGATTAGAAGTGGCTCTGCATGGTCTCAGAGGAGTCTTTCACACCATCTGCTGCCTGGAGGTACCTTAGTTCAATGGCAGAGCACTTGCTTTGCACGCAAAGGGTTCTGGGGTTTCTCCAAGTAGGGCAAGAAGAACTCCTGCATGAAACCCTGGAGAACCACCAGCCTTCACGGTCAACAATACTGGATGGACCCATGGCCTGACTCCATCTAAGGCAACTTCCTATGATCCAACGTACCTGGTCCTATCTTTAACCAAAAATGTAGGATCTTTTGTCATTCCAATTCACAGCATCTGAAGTTGCAGTCTTTATGGGACAACGACTTCACTGCCTTAATTTCATAGGGGCAGCTGCTTGTGTAAAATTCCTTCAAGTTTTTCATCAGGTTTTGTTTGTTTTTAAAAGAAAGTGTCAAAAGGAGCTGCTGTTTGTAAATAGCTGCTTTTATTGACATGGTAGCTTTTCAGTTTCTCACCCTGGGGCTCTTTTACAGAAATTGCTCCTTATTTTCATCAGGAAAATGAAGCAGGAAAGACATCACACAATTTTTATTGCCTCAAAAAGAAAGATATGAATAACTGGTTCCAAAATTTGCAGCTCTGCTTTTGAAATCATTTGGCTAGCTTAGGCCACAGCTAGACCCAAGGTTTATCCTGGGATCATCCAGGGTTCGCCCCTGCCTGAGCACTGGATCCCCTGTGTGTCACCTAGATGAACAGGTTTGACTCCTGGACGATCCAGGGATAAACCTTAGGTCTAGCTAAGCTTAAATTGATAGGACCCAACCTAACGGAGTGGAGGAAGATATGATAATACGCACTTACACAGGCCCAGTAATGCCAATCAAACTGCCCCACATAACCGCCATGTCATAACAAGAGTTTGAAACATGTCTGAATCATTCAGTTTGGTTATAACAAAACCATAAAAAAAGCATATACACTGTGGACAAATGGGAGGTGATGGGGTGGCTGGAGGGGATTAACAGAATTGGGGGTGGGGGTAGCCAAGACCATATGGTTGTGCAACTGTTATGAAAAGCAGGGTGGTGTAATGGTTAAAGCATTGGGTTAGTAGGATTGGGGAGATCCATGTTCAAATCTCTAGTACTCAGCTATGAAGTCAAATCAGTCACCAGCTCTCAGCCTAACAGACTTCAAAGGGTTGCTGTGAGGAAAAAAAGGCAGTGTGGAGGAGAGAAATCATGTGCCCTGTGCTTCCCAGAGGGAAGGTAGGAGATAGATAGATAGATAGATAGATAGTAGAGAGGAAGAGAAAGAGGAAGCAACCAAACTTTAGAATAATATATGAAATACTGTGAGGGCATAGGCAAGTACTACAAGACAAGAGACTAAAGCATTTGATTTTTTAAAAGTTTAGACTAAAACAAGAACATTTCTAAATAAACAAAAAGCTTTTTAGTTTGATTTTAGTTTAAGTGACATGACACAGTTATAGAATTATGTATGGTGGAGATTCTCCACACACCCCACCCCTTCCTCTCTCGACATAGGGGGCCAAACAATGAAACTGGTCTGCAAAAGACTCAGAAAAGGAAGTAGCTCTTCAGTTCATTCACAATCCACATTTGGAATTCGCTGCCACATACTGGCTTTGACAATTTTAGACAGGGATGGGGTAATTCTTGGTTTCTCAACAGCATTTGCCCTTAATGCTCAGCAGAACCTCCAAGTTCAGAGGCAGGTGTAGCTTTGAATAACCAGTTGCTGGGAAACAACCACAAAGGGCAGCTTTTGCCTTCATGTCCTGCTCACCGCCTTCCTGAAGAGGAGACACTCTGGGAGAGGGGTTGCTGAACTAGATAGACCAAACCTTGCTCTGATTCACCAGGGATGGTATGTTCCTACAGTGCAATGGCTTGGGGAAAGGCAGAGGTGTGGGTGAAACGGATTTTTGTGTCCGTTATAAAACAAATATGAAGGGATACGGCCCTGTGAGAAACTGCCTTTATCTGAAATGTATGCCAAGGGCTGTGGGATATAAATCCCATCGACCTTGACTATGCTGGCTCAGGCTGATGGGAGCTGGAGTCCCAAACCTCTGGAGAGGAACCAGGTTAGGGAAGGCTGCTAGCATCTCAGGGCCCTTTGGCGTTTGGTTTACGATATCTTTTAAAGCAGCCTTCCCCAATCTGGTGCCTGCCAGATGTATTGGGACTACAGCTCCCAGTATCCCTAGTCAGCCTGGTGTGGGTGTGTTTGGGGTGGGTGTTATAATCCAGCACATCTGGCAGGCGTCAGGCTGGGGAGGGCCGCTTTAGAGTCTGAAACGTAGACAAAGACCGATTCACTCAGGAGAATCTAGCCGCGAAGAGGACGCGTTAGAGAGAGTGCGGGAGAGACAGCGAGGAAGAGCGCCACGAGCCAAGAAGGGGCAGAAGAAAGCGGCTCCCCCGGGCAGAACGGGGAAGCCCTGGAGACGTCGCCCCGGAACGGCATCCGTCCCTCCCTCAGGCTCGCCTCCCGTTACTCACAACTCCTCCAGGGGGGCTGCGCGCCGCCGCCTTCTCTCGCGAGCCCGCCGTCCTCACCGCCCCGCTGGACTGCGACCCATTGTTGGCGCCTGCCTATCACTGCCGGCGATTACGCCCACTAGTGCTGTGGGCAGCCAAACTCCCAATATTGCATTTTCAAACACAGAAGCCACTTGCAATATCCAGAAATCATTTGTTTGAATTTTGCACCTGTTTACAATAGAAAAGCAGCTACATGCATTCACAGAGGTTGTATATACACAATAGTTGTGCTTCCATATCATTCTTTGAAGTCTGAGGACCTCCAGTGTACTATACGTAGTATTACCTGCCTCTATTTATCCATATCTTTAAACCATGATAAGAATTTGAACATCTGAACATTTCTAAGAACAGATTACCATACAACTTGTTTAGTTCAATATGAAATCATTTCTTTGACATAAACCTGATCTTATTCATGGATAGCTAGCCCAAATGCACACTTACTGAATTGCTGGAGAGGCAAACATTAGCTGGTTGCAGCAAACAGTGTCATGTGGCACCTTAAAAATGTATTGGAACAGCAGCTTTCGTGAGCCAGAGCTCAGTGGCCAGAGCTCCACAAAACATAATACAATAAATGTATTTTTAAGCTGCCACAGGACTACTTATACTAGACATCAAGAAAATGGTAACACAGAGATCTCAACAGAATAAAATATGGATTACATTCAGAAGTCTACAATTCCACTAGCTATGCTTGTCATGGCTAGCAGTATGAGGGAAGTCCCAGTATTCCTCTCCAGCATGGAACTGGGGATGAGTGAGATCATCCTTACAATTGCACAGAAAGAGCCTTGCCTCCTTCTCCTGCTCCAAATTGAGAATAGAACTAATTAAGGTCTTAGAAGCCCATTTCAAAGCCATTTGCAGGGTCCTCAAATCATAAAAATGGCGACCTTGTCAAAAATAAACCATTGACAACCAGACTAACAGGAAGATCCACGCAGAATTGTTTTGGAATACGTTTCACTGAGCTCAGTGGATCTTACTTCCAAGCAAGAGATCAGACTGAAAAAGGAAACATCCCTCTCTAACTACACCAACTTTTTTTTTAAAAAAAGCCTCTGATTGCTAATATTTCTTTCTTCCAAAGAAATCTCTCCTCTAAGCACACAATGAAGTCAGCTAATCCACTGTGTGCATTCCTATGGCAACAGAAATACAACTGTACAAGCAGGGAGGGGAAAAGAGATTATACAGATGTCCGCAGATTTCTTGAACATAATCAATGGTAGCAAATTTAAAAGTGTAGTCACTTGTACTATTGATTTTAGTTGTTTTCCATCATTTTAAACCCAACTTCTAGTTACTCAACTTTTTTTCTTCTACCATCTTGGCTGCAAACAGAATGTAGAGGTTCTCCCCCCCCCCCCCCACAAAGAAGACGCAGAAACAGTGTTCAGAAAAGGTTTATTGCATTTGTTTCCCCTATGGAAGCATTGACAGAATTGAAAAGATGCAGCATTCACATTATTTTCAAAACGAGACAGATCTATTGGCCTCCTCCACTGACTTCTCTCCCACTCCATGGCTTTGATTCAGTCTAAAGAATAAATGCAGCAGCCCAGCTTATTTGCAGTTCTATCATTTTAAAGGGTGTTGTTGTTGGTTTTGCAATTATTCCGAGGTTTCCATCAGTAGTGGGGTTTTTTTTATCCAAAATATATGATAAAAGTCCCTATCCAGATACAAAATAATCAGCTTGGATGTAATCTCTTCTACTTGCTTCTTTTTAAAAACAGAATGCCCTCTTGAAGATCTCTCTGCTTCCCATCCTTACTACATACACGGTTTGCCATCCACATAATCATGACAGAAGGCATGCATGATTTTTTTTTTTAACACGTGGCATTTCCCCAATGTAAAATATATATATATATGTATAAATATAAAGGAGAACAAACATTTAGAGATATAAAAAAGGTGGTAATGTTTTAAAAAAAGAGAGAACAATGCTGACATATCTATACAAACATTCTGTGCTTATGTTTTTATCTGGACTTGCAAGCCTTTTCTACACATGAACACTGTTCAATAACAATCCCTCAATTTAAAAAAGCAACCCAGGACACACATTATCTTGCTATTCTACACATTTAACTCCATATTTCTTTCTCCTCCAATTATAAGGCATTACAATCCACACATATTCACAAAAACTGTCCATCCTTTAACCTAGGAAGAAAGCATTTCCTGCTAACCAGAGAAGGTATGGAATCAAACAGTGCAAGAAAGAATCCTTTCTGTAGCTGTCCAAAGTACAATAATGTAATGTACAGTAATGTTGGCAATATGTTTTAAACAATAAATGCTAAGCAATTTTGTTATTAACTGGCCCTCTTGTAGGATCACACTTTTATCTTCCATCTTTCAGCTCTTAGTAAGTGAGGCTTAAACTTAGTGGGAAATTGTACCACAACACAAGGAGAGAGTCCTTACTGCCAACTAAAAGCATCATCTGCCATCAAGAAGTCCATAACATTTTATGTAAGAAGATGGTGGCACTGCTGGCATAGACTGTCATTTGGATGTCAACCATGGTGAAAGGACTACTCAATCAATATGGGTGAGTAGGCATAGAAAAAAGAAATTCCCCTTTACATTAGTCATGTCAGAGAAAGCAGACGGAAAAACAAAACAGGCCAGTAAAGTTAACAAGTTAAAAAAGAGAAAGGAAAAAGCTTCAGCCACCAGAGATGGAGAATTACCAAAAGTTTTCAGAATACAGGGCTGCTTTTTCTCTGCAATGATCAGCCATTTAATAGGCATTTTTCTCTGCAATGATCAGCCATTTAATAGGCAGTTTGTAAAAAAAAATTGCCTTTTCATTTGAAACATTCATGTATAATAACCGAAGTGCCATAAATGCAGTTTTGTTTTAGTGGAAATGCTGTTCATCAATTCTTAGACCACATACTGATATGGGTCTGCTTTGCCTTGGTCTGGAGTAGCAAATGGGCTAAGCCAAACTATAGAGAACGGATGGCCAAATACTGCTTTCATGTTCATCCATTTTGTTTTTTTAGCCCATCTTCTCTCTTCTTTTTTCAACTGTTCTATTCCCTAAAACAGAAATATGACATTTTCAGTCAGGAACTTATTTTTGTAGTTCTGGTTTTGGGGAAAAGAGTCACACTTGTCTATCCTTTATCAAATGGCTGGAGCAGGAAAACAATCACATTTTTAAAATATATATTCTTTGAAAAAGGATAGAAAAACAAAAGACAAACCTGTAGCAATTAATGAGTAAAGACAAAATCACACAGTTGTCATGAAAATTTTCAGAAATGCCGTAATACCCTCATCCAAAAAAAGCACTCAATATGGCCATCTTACGTTTTTATCAAAAACCCCTCAAAATCCCCTCCATCTTGAACAACTTTCAGGTTCTCCACAAGCAAGTTCAAGAAGTGCCCCAAGCATCAGAATCTTTGAACTAGCAAAGCAGAGGCTGTCAAGCAGGGAAAAGGCTTCCAGGATGAGGTGTAAGCATGTTGGTGAGTGAGAAAGGAACAACATTTAGTAAAGATGAGAGGCAGAAAAAATGTAGGCCCTTTTTAATTTCTAGTTTGTAGGTTTCTAGTTTGTTAACTGCTTCAGTAGTAACATTAGCATTTGAGATTAAGTCAAGACTATAAATGGACTATTTTTTAAGCAAAGCAAGATCACAAACCAGATCAAACCATGGTTTAAGATCCTGATTTACAGGCAAACTCCAGTCGGTGCACACCAGTTCAGCAGTTTCATACAGAACAGCAACCTATGGTTTGCTATGAACTGGGAACAAAAGCCTCTAATCTCCATTGCATGAAAAACCCGTTCTTGTAATGGCAAAACACAGTTTGCCATGATGTCTGCATGCAGCCATTATATACTTGAAACTTTCAAAAGTCTTCTCAAATTTAGTAGTCATGGTATGAGAGGATGAATCTTTTTATGGATCAGCAAATGGTCAAAAAAGTTGAAGCAGAGGGCAGTAAATAGGCAGTGTTCACAATGGAGTAAAAGAAGCCACGGGGTTCAGATCCTATTGAAACCAGTGGTATTTAACTTGTTTATAAATTGTCTGTAGTTAGGTAGCCAAATTGGCAGAACGTACCGGGGTTATTCAGGATGGTGAAATCCAAAAGCAGACTGAAGACTTTCTGAACTGGTTGAATGGGTAACAAAATAGCAAATGAGATATGTGCAAAGTAATGCATGGGCTAACGAATTCTAACCTCATATTAATCTGAATTCCACAGTTTGGCAATACCTTTAGTAGGATCAACCAAAATGCCACAAATGTATGCAAACTACTGAATTCTCCAAAACTCTTCATCAGACTAGGTCGTGTAAAAAGCAAGAGAAGTCTGAAAATCTGTTGTGGCCATGCAGACGGCAACCAAAATGGAGATTTGAAGTCTGAATAAATTAATATTGCAGTATCGGTTTACACCTAGCAATGCATTCTGGGGCAGAGAAGAAATGGCTGATCTCCATTTCTGAAAACAAAAGTGCTGACTGTAACTCAGATCTGCGTCTTGACTTGGGCAAAACACTCAAGTTCCTGAGTTTGCACCAAGCAGAAGTACAGAGAAACAAGACAGTACTTATAACAGCAGTGGTGGAGGTTAATTTGCACTAAGTAAAACTTCATATCTACATTCATGGGATCTGATTTACCATGACTACACAGGAAAGGGAGACTGCTCACTGAAAATGACAACTTAGTATGAAGAAAAACAAAGGAAATTTGAATGTTGGAAATTGTTAGAAAATAATGCAATATAAAGTTTCCAGTTTCGTAATATTTTTATATCAAATTCAATCATGCAGTGACATTTCAAATATCATGTAGAGCTCTAGTTTCCCTCTCCGAAAAAGATACAGCAGTGGAAAAAGTTCTAAATAAGAACCATGAAAATGATCAAGGGATTGGAGCACCTTCCCTACAAGGACAGAGTAAAATATTATTTGAGGCTTTTTAGTTCATCAGAAGTGAGGAGAGACCCACATGACATGACAGAGCAGGAGTAGGCAACCTGGTGCCCTCCAGGTGATTTGGACTATAACTACCATCAGCCCCAGTCAGCATGGCCAGTGGTCTGGAATTATGAATTGTAACGCAAAACATCTGGAGGGGCACCAGTTTGCCTGAGAGAGATTTATAAAATTTACTTTAAAGAACTCTCTAAAGATGATCACATGTATGAGCACTTATATTTAAAGTGTTGGTTTTAATGGGCCTGTTCAGAAGACACCTTAAACCCTGCAGGTTAAGGTTTTGGGTTGAGCAGCTGGGTTTAAGGTGTCTTGTGCAATGCATTTTGCTAAACCCTGGTCACTCACTAACCACAGTCGTACCGTCTGAAGCAGGGTTACCGGCTCTAACCGTGCCTTAAAGTGTGGTTTGTGACAGCACAGCTTATGGTTACTGCTAACCCAGGGAACCCCAGTTTCGCTAACCACAGAGCCTGAAATGTCATCTGAACAGGCCCAATATTTAAAGTCCTAATTGGTTTAGGATTTAGGAAACTTATGCTCTACCTTCTCCTGCCCAGACATGCCCAGATATTAAGATCTTTCTGAGAAGTATTTCCCTATGTGTCAGGGAATAGTTTCAGCACTGCAATGGGCCTTGTAGTTTGTAGCTAAGATTTAATTAGAAGTTCTCTGGAAGAGTTTGGGCCTATTCTGTCTGTGGAATGTCAGAATCTGTGTGAGCTTATCTCTGCCAGTGTTCTCAGAGCAGAGAAGTGGGGAGTCACTTTACTCCCCATGGCTCAGTCTTGAGAGGCTGGGAGAGCTCTCTGTGAGAACCTGACAGAGTTGGGAGAAGGAATTTGCAAAAGAGTCACCCAGACTGAAGTGTCATCCTGGAGGGCTGAGCAGTGATGCCCTGTTTGGACAGGGGCCTTGCTGAAAGGCCAAAAGCCCTTTTCTGTCAAGTGGTCTAGAAGAGATGTGTAACAGTCACGCCTCCCTTTTTAAGCTGATGCAAAGGATATTTACCAAGGCCATTTAAGATCTTTTAGGATGTGTTTTTTATGCATTATGACTTCCCCAACCTGTTTTACCTTTGTATGTTGCTTTGGGAGTTTGGGAGCTGAAGAATAACATTACATTTTCATAATATGAAATATGAGTGACACAGAGAGAAATGTCCAAGCAAAGAACAGAATCTGGATCTTCCAATGAGTATAGAGCAAAAGATCTCTTCCTCTGAGCTTTCCCATCTCAATGTAAGGTGCAGATAATCCATTCAACAATTGTTGCTTGTGTCTGTTAGGATACTTATCCCAGTAAACATGGACAGAAAGATCTACTGCTTTCAATGCAATTTACTCAGAAGTGTGCATGCTGTTTTACAGAAAAATCATAATCAGGTTTTTACAGAAGTAACTCCTAGGAGGAGTATCTAGGACTGCGGCTTTGGTCATTTGTTTAGGATTATATTGCACATTATCTAACCTTAGGAACTAAATTTACAGATATACCTGAAGGGGTGGAGTAAGAGAGATTAAATGATGACATGACAGATCAATGTATGCAGTTTTAGGCATATATGAACCTATTGGCACAAAGCAATTTACTTCCCAAGCTAACCTTCCTCCCAAGGCAAACAACAAAAACTGATGATTAAATATTTGGTGATCATGTATATGAACAGCCCTTTCCAGAAGCTGCTAATAAACATTGCTTGTACCCTAACCCTGCTCATTCAAAACTGCAATTAAATTGCTATGCATAGCTGTATGGCAACCATTTTTGGAATGAGGATCAATAAATGAACAGGCCTTTTCATGAAGCAAAACAAGCAGAAGACAAAAATGGCTCAACTTGCTTGTGTGTTGGGGACAGAGCTGCATCTCTTTTATGGCTCTTCACCAAAAACTACCTCAGACAAGTTGGTCAGTGCAAGGAAGTAGAACTTTCTATTGGGAAGGAACCAAGGAAGCAGGACAAATGACCATACCCATCTCTCTGCATACTCATCAAAACTTACAGACATATCCCTCATGTCATACAGAGATTATGAGAAGATGTTTGACCCTCTTACATTCTGAGCTATTCACAGATTTCGTGCGGGTGTTCTCAGTGAAGCCTGATATTACACTGCAACAGTACTTCAGGATCTTCCATTGAAAGAGGTTCCATTGAAAGAGGTTCCATTGACAGAGTCCTAAGGTATTTACTTGAATTTAAACACACAATTGCCTTGAAGTACATTTTGACCTGATTTGTACATAATGCTAGCCCATGGTTTATTTCACCCATGGGTTGTTAAATTCTGATTCGATGTGATGTGCAAACCCAGCTGCACTAACAAACTATGGATTGTTAACCGCAAACTACCCAGAAAGAGAACCCATCATTTGTTGTTGGATTGTGAACTCTTGATTGTTTAAACCATGGCTTGTTGTTATGTATAAAGCTGGAACAGTGGATTGGTTCATGGGTTGTTTCGTCAGGCAACAGAAGTGGTGGGCAAGAGCGGTAAAAACAACACCTAGCTGTTAGACATGCCAGTACTACAACATCACACAAGCATTTGAGATAGGAGGAGGGAAACAACCCTGGGACTGAGAAAATAAACCATGATTTGTTCAACTGTCTGCTGGACAAACCTTGGCTAACAAATTATGGGTTACCCATGGGTTAAACAAAATATGGGTTAGCGTTATGTGAGCTTTCTACCGCATATTTCATATCATCCTTGCACGTCACTATATCAAGGTGTGAATTCTAGAGCAAATTTGGTTCCTGGAAGATTCCAGCCTCTGTTATGTGAGATTATCTATTCTATGAAGTGATGGAACACTGAAAAGTAATTTCAATTACAATTCAAAGAATATTTTTCACAAGCGTCATATTTTCATTCTCATAAATGCCCCAACCTACCTCTGGAGTATGCTTACTGATTTTGTTAGTTCCCTCACATTGATTACTACCTGCTAAATCAAGGAAGGAAAAACCAAGTAATGTTTGTAAAAACGTACTCACCGTTTCATCAGTGCAGATGGAGTGTACCTGCGTTCCAAACATTACAGATGTGAAGATGAGAAAGAGGAGAGCCTCAAAACACAGGAGTATAAGAAGGATCACAGTAGTCGGTGGAGAGAAAGAACTGCACTCTGTGAAAACAACGTGACAAAGCTTTGAATACTCTTCACAGAAACAGAGGCAATGGAGTATTACTCAATTTTTAAGTACACAAAGCAGCTTATAACACACACACACGCACACACACACAGAGCAAAATATATTAAAAATTACTGAATTAAAAGGCCCCAATCATAAAAAGCAGCAATTAATACAGCAGCAGAATTGGATATTAAAGGCCCATGTGAATGGTGTTAGGAATAATCAAGGTCATATGTATTTCATAATCATACCACCCAAATCAGTGAAGGATTGGTAATTCAACTACCTCAAAACCTCCGCATTAAGTTTCTAAAATAGCAAGTTTCTCTTGTCGGCAAAGACTAGCTTGATTATGTGAAAGCAATGCAGGATGAAATTTCAGTAGTGGAAGTTGGTGGTGGGGAGTTGTGGTAGCGAAGTTACAGAACCTCATGCACAATGAATACATAATTTGCGTAATTTATACAGGTCTCCAAAGGGTACTTATATAAGTTAAACGATACGTGGGAATTCTCAGCCCAACCTACCTCAAAGGATTATTATAAGGATAAAATGGGGGTGAGGGGGATCATGTATGCTGTTTTTGGCTCCTTGGAAGAGGGGTAGCATATAAATGTAGCAAATAAAACGAAATGTTTCTGGGATGTGGCTAAAGCTTACCCATACTTTAAGGTAACCTACGGAGTCCCTTCCCTAAGTGCCACTTCATGTTGACAGTCAGAAGATGACTTCTACAGAAAGCCTTATTGGGGGTATCCCCCTCCCCCCCAAACATGGAGCATTCTCTCCGGGGAAATTTGCCAGGTGCCAACATAGTTTTCTTTCTATCACCAAGTTAAGACCATTTTGTTGTCCTGCACCTTTTAAATTTTACTATTTTAATCCCTGCTGTATGTTGGTGATTTTAACACCATTTATTTCTTGGCTGGTTTTGTGTCCTCATTAATGTTTGCAAACCTCCAAGAGAGCTTTGGCTGTGGGCTGGTATAGAAATGATGATGACTAATTTTATCATGCTGGCTTGATGTTTCTGTAATTCACTCTGATGGTTTTATATTGTGTTGTGGATTTTAAAGCTTTGTGTATTTGATTCTATTTTAACAATGCCTGCAGAAATTGTCTTTCTAGGCATCTTATAAATATAATAAATAAGTAACTTTATTAACAGAAGATTTAGCACTGTGCCCCAAATGGGGACATGACTTAAAAATAAATCTGACTGCCAGCTATAGAAAGTACACACCATGTCCTTGTGAAAGACTATGCCAAGGATGCAAGAAAATTAAGACACAATTATTAGTATTACTCATTTGAAAGCAAAAAATAATAATCATGCTGTGATGGCATGCAGGTTCCTTTTCCAATTAAACGCTTCTCCAGGGGTTTGACCTATTGTGCATTCTGCCATTTAGAGATAAGACATTTTATCATCATGAAATGGATGAGTACTTCCTTCATAAATGGTCAAAGTTTCCAAGATGATGATGATGATGATGATTTATTACATTTGTATACCACCCCATAGCTGAGACTCTCTGGGCGGTTTACATAGGATAAAAACACTTAAAAACAATATACAAAAATTTAAAATCGCAAAAGCATACAATTTAAAATCACAAAAACATACAAAAACAAACCCAGGCTAAATGCCTGGGAGAAGAGAAAAGTCTTGACCTAGCGCCGAAAAGATAATAATGTCGGAGCCAGGCAGGCCTCGTCAGGGAGACTGTTCCACAATTGGAGGGGTACCACAGAAAAGGCCCTCTCTCTTGTTGCCGTCCTCAAAGCTTCCTTCGGAGTAGGCACCTGGAGGAGGACCTTGGAAGTTGAAGACAGCAGAGTGGCATTCCTCTGGTCCCCTTTCCCAATCAAGGTTTACTGCACACAGGTATACACATATGTAGAAGCAGTAGCCAACCAAAGGTGCATGAAGGGATAGAGGAGGGGTTGAGCAGAGACTGGAATAAAAACCCACACCCCTTAATTCTTCTCTAGTATTTTTTTCTGCTCATTGTGATGTGTCCCCATGAGGACTATATGAGCTGCAGGCTCAAGCATACCAACTCCAGCCTCCTAGTTCTACCCAGTCACGTTTGTTGTCATCTTAATTATGAAGCAGAAATTGATCTTTAACCCCACAAATATTTATATATGTATGTATTTAATACATTTACATACCTCTTAAAGAAATTTATCAAAGCCATGTACAATAAATGTCATCACGATAAAATACAATGTAAGAATCATTAAAAAAATATCCATTTCATATTTGAAAGAGTAATCAGTATACTTGATCAAACAAAAAACTCATATGGAAAAGGCCGGGTGAAAAGAATTGTTTTTAGCATGCACCTAAAATTCACAGTCATTGGAACATTCCTTTATTCCTTTTAGGGGAAGGGGCAATTGGACTACAGGCCTTTTTCTGAGCACCCACCAGATCAACCCAAGGACCATGCTGAGCCAGGAGAAGCACCTCCCCTAAAGACCAAAGGAACAGGGGGAGAACAAAGAATGAGGCAGTGTGTTGTTTTATTTAGCACTAGCTGTACCCTGCCACGCGTTGCTGTGGCTCAGTCTAGTTAAATAGAAAAGAAAGAAAAGACAAAGCGGATGTTTCTAATATGTTTAATTTCACAATGCTTGTGGATATACAATATTTTTAGTTGTTCCATTGTCTGTGTAGATATAGAGATTGTCTGGTTTGCCGACTCTAGAACACGCAACATATAATTGTCCATGTGGGAAGCGATCTGTGTCTAGATCTAAACCGCACAATTCTAAAGATTGGCCCTGAGCTTTGTTGATGGTGATTGCAAACGCCAATCGAATTGGGAATTGCAATCTCTTACATTGAAATGGCATATCTGTTGGAATCATAGGAATCATTAGTCTGCACAACGGGTTCTCTGCTACTGGTATTGCACTAGAGGATTGCACCCTGTAATTTACGTTAGCACTGGTGCGGACTTGGATACTGCCCAATATGAAACAGGTCTCACCGTGCAGATTAAACGTAATTAATATTTTACTTAGAGGAACATTTCAAAGTTTCCAAATTGCTAGGTGGAGAAATTTTATTGCAGATGAGTTTTTTGTTTGATCAAGTATAAGGATTACTCTTTCAGATATGAAATGGATTTTTTTTAGGGATTCTTACATTGTATTTTATCGTGATTATGTAATTTATTGTACATTGCTTTGGTAAATTTCTTTAAGAAGTATGTAAATGCATTAAATACATATGTATGTATATGTATGTCTTTAATACATTTACATAAAGAAATTTACCAAAGCAATGTACAATAAATGCCGTAATCACAATAAAATACAATGTAAGAATCATTAAAAATATAAATATACATACATATATAAATTTTATTGCAAACATGTATTTGAGCTGGTACAATCTTGTGAGAGCCATACAACATCCCATGGCCAATATATGAATGGGTATGGTCTCGCATGCTTCTCCGTGAAGTGTTTCTCAAAGAGGGTTAGGGAAGCACCCAAAGAATGATTATGTCTAATTGATGAGAAGCTGAAATAGCCTCAGTTCAAGCTTTTCCAAATATGAGGGTTGTGACCATACAGGGATTGCTACACAGGAAGTATGAAATCACGAACAACTGCTGGCTGTTGAAAGCCTGGCTATCTGATACACAACTGCAGTAAGGATAAGAGCCAATTCTTTGGGCCTGGACACCCTCCTGCTTTGGCAATAGTCTAGATCCAGAGTACGAAGAGAATCTTCCCCCATACAGTTTACTAATTTGAAAGGAAACAATTATGTCCAATTAGTTTAGAAAGCATTACACTTGTTAGTACTCACTTGTCCAGTCTTCTTCAAAACAATACAGGAAGTGAAATCCAACCATGATAAGGGCATGCAGGGAAATTAATGCTATATACATCTGAAAGAATACAATTTTGAACGGTTAAGAAACACAGCCTCGAGAACAGTATCTTTATATGCACAATCCTACTGTATGGTCTGGAGAATATGGATAGGGAGACATTTCTCTCTCTCATAATACTAGAACCCAGGACTATCCCATGAAGCTGACAGGTGGGAAATTCAGACAGATAAAAAGAAGTACTTCTTCACACAACACATAGTTAAACTATGGAATTCTCTACCACAAGATGTAGCGTTGGCTACCAATTTGGATGGCTTTAAAAGGGGCCTGGATAAATTCCTGGAAGAGAAGGCTATCAAAGGCTACTACACCGTGCTACCTCCAGTATCTGAGGCAGTAAGCCTATATACACCAGTTTCTGGGGAACATGGGTGGTAGGGTGCTGTTGCACCTCTATCTTGCTTGTGGGTTCCTGGTTGACAGCTAGTTGGCCACTATGTGAACAGAGAGCTGGACTAGATGGACCCTTGGTCTGATCTAGCAAAGCTCTTCTTATGTGCAAAATACAGTGAGGAACGCTTCTAGTGATGCCATGTCTAGGAGTAATGGTTTCATAGGACTTTATCCCAGAGAACCCTCAAATGAGTGGACCCTACATCCCATGCAAGTACTATAATCAAGAGATAGCATCTTCTATACATATGAAATATAAGCAGCACAGGAATGTAAGAATTCATTCTCTGTACCTAGTTTCTATTGCTGAAATTTCCTCCAAACGTCAGCAAAGAATTTGTTTTGCGATCTTATAAAAGTAGTTTATGGTTTTTTTTAAAATTAAGTAGGCATTTTGAAGTCAGGATAAGCATGCAGTTCTTTGTTCACACATCACTATGAGTAACAAATAATTGTTGCTAGTGTTATTCAGTCTGAGATACTGTATAGGATTGCAGTTAAACTCTCTCATTAGCAAGTTTTGTATAGTGGATTATATAGTGGACAATTATCCTGTGTCACATCCCCCCACCCCCCACTCCGCCAGTTTCCCTGTGCAGCTACTCTGCCATAATTTAGTAAGAAAACTACACGCTCACACACACAATCAAGACAGAACAAAGCAATAACGAAGATTTAAATAAGCCCCAAGTTGGCTTGCCAGTTTTTAGCTGGAGCTGAAATCCAAGACACAGCATTCCGAACAGATAAACATTATTCTAGTCCCCATGATTAAAGATTTCCTTATCTTCAGCCTCATCTCCTAAATTACTTCAACCAGAGAATGAATAGACCTAGATATAGCCAGCGGAAAAGTACCTGAGTTAAATGAATTGAACAAGAGGTCCATTTTTCTCTAACAATACTGAATGATGCAGTGAGAGCTTGTGGGAGGGGAATTACTCTTTCATTAGATATATTATATGCTATGTGATAAGAGCATATTTCCCGCAAGTCAGGCGAAAAATGTTTAAAATATGATGTTAGCACATTATTTTAATGTAATTGTAGAATAAGAATTGGAAAAGGCCAGAGGCAATCTAGTCTCAGCCCCCCTACACAATAAGGACCACCACCATTCTCCCCTCTTCAAAGTGAAATCAGCATGCAATCTTGAACACAGCCGTGCTTAAGTTCACTGTCAGTGCATGGCAGGAAGTGCACCAAAACCAAATAGCACCAGATGATTCAAGCAACAGAGCCAGATCACACTTGACTGGGGAAAGCAACGCAAGAAGTCTCCAGCCAATCAACACACACACACAGAGAATTCTCAATATTTTGTTACTTCAAAACAAAACAAAAAAACACACTGCTATAACTGGCACTCTCATTTTGTTGCTATAGTATTAGTTTTTCTCTTTTTTTATTAAGCAAACCAGACCACTTTGACAGAGATAGTGATATACTTTGATAAGAAAAAATGTAGCAGCTGATGAAGTAACTGGGCTTCAGAAGTTCCGAAGTATTTTGTGATATATGGAATGAAGAGGAAAGCTGATAATGCACACTTCGATTTTATTAATTTTTAATTACTTTGCCTCAAACATTTTGTAATAGTACTGTTGTTTCTTTTCCCAGGAAAATTACATGGTAATTATTTAAGCAGGTAACCACAGAAATTGAGCAAGTCCCACTTGTAGTTTCAAGATTCCTGTTGAACAACTATACAAAAAACTCACTCGGTGAACTACTTACGGTAAACAGTACAAAGTACTTCTGGTTATTCTCTCCTACACAGTTGTTAACCCATGGACAATGATGATCCATTTTCCGTATACATCTCTTACAAACACTTTAAAAAAAAGGGGGAGGGAGAGGAGAACATACAGATATTATAAATTGAGACGTAATCCCATCCACTTCGAAAATTCTGTCTTCTACTGATCTTAGATCACCAGGGTGGGTGGGATCCCCTTTACCAAAAGCTACTTTGCCTTTCAAGTTACCTAAACTGAGGTCACATTATATTAGAAGCACAACATCATTCATAATTGAAGGAATATCAGTTGGATTTGGAGCAGCATTAATAAGTGATAAACTCTGCCGAAATGCCTTCAACTGGCTCAGACACTCCTGTTTTGATTGCAACCGTTTGAGTATATTTCATCAGAGAGGTCTAATTTGATTCTGTTTTGTTCCAAGTTCAAAAAGAAGTTACTTAGGACAATTATAATGCTAGATTCCCCTGCCCCCCACCCCCCGCTCTTTTTGACAGCATAAGGCCTGCTTGTTTGAAGTGCAATATGCAGTTAGACCTCATGCTGCCATTTAGCAGTATAAACTGTTCTCATGGGCATGTGTGGCATTGTGGTTTATTGTGTCCTGTTGTCTCTCATTCACCCACTTTTGGCTGTGTAAAGACATCTGAAGTTGGAGAACAAGGGGTGGGCGTTGCTGCAGGGCAAGTTCTAATTCCTCCTACTTTTGCTCCTGTACTGACACACATACCTAGCTCCAGATCAAAAACTGATAGCTTCTCCTCCCTCCATGCTTTAGACAGACTGTCAGCTTCACTGATTGATTGATTTTTGCACAAGTGCCTGCATGTTATCTGCTCAAATATTTGTTAAAGCTTTCCCCAATACACACACACACACACACACACTTTTAGAACTGTGAAAACTGATATGGGAAGTTGCTTTGTGACTGACACAAGGGACAACTAACCAGTGTTATGCACAGCCTTGCTCCAAGAATGAGGGAGGGGGGAGTTCCTTTATAAGTGACACAAAATCTGACCAATCAGCACAGTACATATCTGGCTTTTGAACCAAATGAGAAAGAGTCCCCTGAGCCTGATCCAGGCAAGAAAACAATATGGGTGTGAGGAAATGTAAAATACACTTCTACAGTGGGCTCCTTGCCATCTTTGTTTTTGATCATACCCATTTTTGCCTGGAATTTACCTCCGATGTTTCTAATTTTCTGGAAGAGGTCTCTTGTCCTTCCTATTCTATTGTCTTCTTCCACTTCCGTGCATTGCTTGTTTAAAAATAATTCCTTATCTCTTCTGGCTAACCTCTGGAATTTTGCATTTAATTGGGCATATCTCCCCCTATCACTCTTGCCTTTAGCTTTCCTTCTTTCTTGGGCTACTTCCAGTGTCTCAGCAGACAGCCATCTTGCCTTCTTGGTTTTCTTTTTCTTTGGGACGTTTTTTGTTGCCACCTCTTGGACAATGTTGCGAACTTCTGTCCATAGTTCTTCCGGGACCCTATCTACTAACTCTAGTCCCTTAAATCTATTCTTCACTTCCACTGCAAATTCATTAGGAATATTAGTGAGCTCATATCTAACTGATCTGTGGGTCTTCCCTATTCTCTTTAGTTTGATTCTAAATTGGCAAAAATGGGTATGATCAAAAACAAAGATGGCAAGGACCTAACAGAAACAGAAGAGATCAAAAAAAGGTGGCAAGAATATACGGAAGATCTGTATAGGAAGGATAACAATATCAGGGATAGCTCAGACGGTGTGGTCAGTGAGTTAGAGCCAGGCATCCTGAAGAGTGAGGTTGTATGGGCCTTAAGAAGCATTGCTAATAACAAGGCAGCAGGAGATGACGGTATCCCAGCTGAACTGTTTAAAATATTGCAAGATGATGCTGTCAAGGTGATGCATGCCATATGCCAGCAAATTTGGAAAACACAAGAATGGCCATCAGACTGGAAAAAATCAACTTATATCCCCATACCAAAAAAGGGAAACACTAAAGAATGTTCAAACTATCGGACAGTGGCACTTATTTCACATGCCAGCAAGGTAATGCTCAAGATCCTGCAAGGTAGACTCCAGCAATTAATGGAGCGAGAATTGCCAGATGTACAAGCTGGGTTTAGAAAAGGCAGAGGAACTAGAGACCAAATTGCCAATATCCGCTGGATAATGGAGAAAGCCAGGGAGTTCCAGAAAAACATCTATTTCTGTTTTATTGACTATTCTAAAGCCTTTGACTGTGTCAGACTGTGGCAAGTTCTTGGTAGTATGGGGATACCAAGTCATCTTGTCTGCCTCCTGAGGAATCTGTATAATGAACAAGTAGCAACGGTAAGAACAGACCACGGAACAACAGACTGGTTTAAGACTGGGAAAGGAGTATGGCAGGGTTGTATACTCTCACCTTACCTATTCAACTTGTATGCAGAACACATCATGCGACGTGCTGGGCTTGACGAATCCAAGGCTGGAGTTAAAATCGCAGGAAGAAACATTAACAATCTCAGATATGCAGATGACACCACTTTGATGGCTGAAAGCGAGGAGGAGCTGAGGAGCCTTATGATGAAGGTTAAAGAAGAAAGTGCAAAAGCTGGGTTGCAGTTAAACCTCAAAAAAACCAAGATTATGGCAACCAGCTTGATTGATAACTGGCAAATAGAGGGAGAAAACATGGAGGCAGTGACAGACTTTGTATTTCTGCGTGCAAAGATTACTGCAGACGCTGACTGCAGCCAGGAAATCAGAAGATGTTTACTTCTTGGGAGGAGAGCAATGACAAATCTTGATAAAATAGTTAAGAGCAGAGACACCACACTGACAACAAAGGTCCGCATAGTTAAAGCAATGGTATTCCCCGTAGTAACCTATGGCTGCGAGAGCTGGACCATAAGGAAAGCTGAGCGAAGGAAGATAGATGCATTTGAACTGTGGTGTTGGAGGAAAATTCTGAGAGTGCCTTGGACTGCAAGATCAAACCAGTCCATACTCCAGGAAATAAAGCCAGACTGCTCACTTGAGGGAATGGTATTAAAGGCAAAACTGAAGTACTTTGGCCACATAATGAGAAGACAGGACACCCTGGAGAAGAGGCTGATGCTAGGGAAAGTGGAAGGCAAAAGGAAGAGGGGCCGACCAAGGGCAAGATGGATGGATGATATTCTGGAGGTGACAGACTTGACCTTGGGGGAGCTGGGGGTGGCAACGGCCGACAGAAAGCTCTGGCGTGGGCTGGTCCATGAAGTCACGAAGAGTCAGAAACGACTGAACGACAGTGGGCTCACCACTGAAACTATTTATACTTATACACATTCTCTCACACACGCACACACTAAACATAAATCAGCTGTTGGAGAAAGACTTCACACTGTCATACATGGGGAAACTGCTCAAATCATAATAGGTAAGTGAAAGGCAGTTGCCATAGACTGGATTATTGCCAATGTCAAGCCACAGAAAACACAGTTCACATGTCACTGATGTAAGTACATAATAGCAACAAGTGTGTCAATACTACCTGCAGTGATGTGCTCTGTCCGGTTTGATACTACAGCATTTTGGACACTTGTAAACCACTTGTCCTGGCTTTAGCTGTAAACTTTCTATGAACTCTTTTGTGGCATTACCTTTGGGCACTGCACCCTGGAAATGAAAATAAAGAGTTTTAGACTAGGCCCCCTTACAGAATTGTTGAAAACAGAACAGCAGTGAAATCTTAGATACATCAACCATGTTTTGTAAGCTAAAAAGGGAAACTGATGAACTGGCCTTAACGCCAATTCAAATGTTTCAAAAGTCGAAACATCTATCCAATTACTATCTGAAGCACAACAAGACATTCCCTATGGGGAAAATCGGAAGAAAGGTTATTGTTCACTGTACATACTGAAGACATGACAAGGAAGTAGCGGATTTGAAACTACCGGGATATAGGCTCGAGTTAAAATTCACAAAGAACTTCATAGCTATAAATAGTAGTACATTAATAGTACAAACTCTGTAGGGAACCTTTGAAGTCTCCTACTTTGGAGATTTTCCAGCCTCTCTAATTTAGTAATCTGGGGATTTAAGAGGTGCTACAGCTATATAACAGCTGTTTCCAACCTGGCGCCCTCCGCATGTGTTGGACTACAACATCCATAATCCTCAACCACCATGTCCATTGGCTGGGGGGTGATGGGAGTTGTAGCTCAACACATCTGTAAGGCACTGCATTGGGGAATGCTGTGTTACTATTTACATTTTTAACATATTATAGGAGTTCAATAAGCTTGATCAAAAAATGTGTTTTCAAATTAAAGAGGGTACTATTTCATAATTAGATAACCTTAGAAAAAAATCAGTAGCCCCGCCTGGGACACTGCAAAATATTCCAAGACAGAATGTTTGGTTGATGTGGCATGAATATTATAAACAATTCTTACCATTACTAATGGATATGCATATTGTATTCATACAAAGAAATATATGAACCACCAGACAACTGACCTATTTATAGGGAAAGTTTTTAGATGATTCTTTGCAACAGTTGATACGCTGGAGTTCAGCTGTACAAGCATACAACACAAGGAGCAAATCTGGAATTGGAGACCTAATTTAGGTTTTCGTTTAATCATAAGCAGTGACCAACCGTAGGGCTGTAAGCTCTACATAGGAAATGAGATGAAATGGTTTTCCAGGCACTTGCAGAAATTTTAATCATCCTGTCGCAATTTAAAACCAAAACCAAAACCCGGAATTGTAATGGAATAGTTTAAATTGCCACACCCAAACAGGCAGTTGCTTTATACCAATGGCTGCTTATGTGAAGCTGCACTCAGGCAGCTGCGGCAAGGCCAAGGGCCGATTCAAATGCTTCAGGTTTCTCCACAAACAGCAGCTCCATGTACACAGAGGCATGAAGGAAGTGAACGATATTGAGCTGCCATTTGTTAAGTGTAGCGGTACATTTCTCAGCCACCATGTTTTTGTGTATCATCACCAGGGAACATCACCTACGACCAAGGATTCCCTGAGACCGCTTTAACTGGAGTCTCACTGACCCCGATATTATTTCAATGAAGCGCTCAGATTTAAACACTAGCACACACGACGATCAGAGAGGCTGAACCAAAAACCATCTGATTCCTTTATTGTAAGAGAATGAATGTGGCATGGAACAGTGCAGGTTAGGGGAAGGGCTTAATTTATGCTTATGTCTCACTGGGGTCAGTTGTAATCCCAAACTGCAATGAAAGGTTAGGTAAACGGAAATATTCCCACAAATTTTGCTAGACTGAATTATTCTCCTTCAGTTTCATCTGTTACAATCTAGCATACTGAAGCCCATAGATAATATTCATTGGGGGAATAACACAGAATTCAAGACCGATAAAATGGGAAAGCAGCTTACTTATCTGTATTTCAAACCCATTAAGGCTTGAAATAGTACTTTAAAAGGGTCCACAGTTAAAATGTACTTGGATAAAACTTTGGCGTATGTCAGTAACCTACAACCCTACCAGCAGCAAAAAAAGCAAGCTTTTATTATTATTCAGAACGCAGTTTAGTTGCAATTTTCTGAAGAGACAGATACACAAGACAGGCTTTTCCTGCTTTTCAGTTTTCATGACATGACATGACACTAACATGATATGTACTCCTTAAGAAGAAGAAAAGGATAGACTCTCCCCTCCCTACACTACACTCTCCGCCTTTTCTTATTTAGAGGATCCCTCCTGTACTGCCCTGATGTCATCATATAGCTTAATTGAATAATGCACTGTAGTACATTATAAATTACATAATTAAGTAGTTAAGTTCTTGACACTCAAGGGTTTTATAGAAACGTTGCCATTTGGCCAACACTGCATATGCCCTGTAGGTTCTAGATTACCCTAAATCATCCTAAAAGAACAAGAGAAATAACGGTTAATATATTCAGCGGTAAACTTACTGGATCTGTTATCATAGCTCGCATGTGTGAAGCCAGAGCCAGGAATGCCAATGCATTGAAAACTATTCCATTGATCACACTGTAAATATAGTCTCTTGATGGAAGCAGCATAACAAGGAGGACTACAAAGTCAGCATACAAGACCAAAAACCAAGTGACGACTGCGCAGGCAATACCACAGCCATCTCGAATAAACCACATTGTTCCTGAGGAACCGTTGCTGGGAGGTGGAACGCACTTGTCCGGCTGAAGGTATTCCGGTTTCCTCTCAATATCTCTGAAGCGGTGGACTGGAGTAATCATCATAGGTTATAATGTCCATTCTTGGATCTGAAAAATATATTTTTTAAAAAAATGGTTCTCCATTTTACACACGTAACCAAGGAGATTTCCTTTTGACATGCAGCTCCGAGAGGGAATGCTAGAAAGAGGGAGATTAAAATAAAAGAGGGATCAGTAATGGAGGGGAGGGTTTCAGTAAACAAGAAAATAAGGTTTGCGACAACTTTTTCTTCATATAGTCTATAATCAAATAACACAGTCATGAAAAGCAACAGCTTATTTTACTGCAGAGAGAGAGAGAGAGAGAGAGAGAGAAGTAATAGAAGTCTTGGCAGAAGAGCTGTTGTTGGTGTTTGATCTTTGGAACAGAGCTGGGCAATCTCCTTTGAAAGGAGCTTCTGTACCCAGGCAGACAGTAAACATTTCAGTAATATTTCAAATCTAAATGGTCACATATGCCAAGGCAGCTATTGTCTAATTGAAAGTGGCTTAAAGATGACTGAAATAACAATTCACTTTTTAAATTGGGATGATAGCATGCCTTTTTCTTGGCCAGACAACCACCTAAAAACACCTGACAACTATTTACCACTTAGCAAATTTTAAATCTATATGAATTGTTAATGCGCAACTGCTTTTAATTAATAGAACTATTCCTCTATCCAAAAGAGCACTAGAAAATTGGAATCCCTATAAAATGTTCACATCTCCCCACAAACATGAAAACTAGAGTAAAACAACATTGAAAACTAGCATTGTTAGGAATTCAAATGCAACTAACAGTAAAAAAATTCCATGTGGAATGCCACCAGAGAAAAATCCCTGAAAACAAACATTCCTGGTCAGAACCTTGCCTTCTCAATTATGCTTTGAGTACATTTTTAACAGCAAGCAATTCAAGGCTCAGTGGATACTGGCTGAGATCTCCCGCATCAATCTTTAATATGTGTTTTATTGTTGTATGCCACCTTGGGAGGGCTCCTGCTCTGAAAGGCAGCCAAGAAATATTTAAAATAAATAAATACCCTCTTGGAAGAGCTCACCACTGAATATAGAGGAATTGCGGAAAACACAGGGAAGGCCACTCAGAACAGGAAAGCTGTCTGTTCTTAATCTACCTTCCACATGCTGTTAAATTTTCTACCAACAATGCTCCCAATACAGAGCTTCCATGTACACGTTCATTTCAACAGAAGAACAATATGCACTTCTCCATAAAATTGCACGTGTAGAGAGCTACCACAGCCACTGAAAAATGGAGAAGCCCTCGGGAGTAGGGGAACTTCATGCATGAACCGGACCTGCAATTGCCAATTGCTAATCTTCAGCAAAGAGCAAAATGCATTAAGAGATCAACATTTTGCGAAATATGCTTTAATGAAACATGACTGAGTGCAGCTGAAAGAAAAAGCAGTCAGTCCACACATATCCAGATCAATAAGCTGGCTACACAGCCATCTACAGCAAATATGTGAATAGCAACCCGCAACAAGGAGTCCGATTAACAGCAACCCATTCCTAGACTCTAGGGCCTAGAAGCATCAAGAGCAGCGTGCTGCTGTTGTTATTGTTTTAACAACTGACAAGCCCACTACCATTGGTGTTTAGGAAATTGCCTGCAAATACTTGTTTTAGTGTTATTTGAGGGTTGTTCAACACTTAAACAACTCCCTGCTGCTGAGTTCGCGCGACACGATAAGCCACAGCAAATCGGGTACCTGTGGGCACCTACAATGAAATAGTCACATAGGGGCATTAAGAAGCACGAATGAGAAGAGTGGCAAATTGTGCTGTTCTCCTCACCCAAAGGACCTGCCGCCACCTGCCTGTCCAGCCAGCCACTCTCCTTCTCCCTCCCACCACACCATGCTGCCACCGCCAACCGGTTGTTCATGTCACCTCCCTCACTTGCACCAAACAATTCCCTGGAAGGGCAGCCCCGGCTTTAAGACAGCCCTGCGTCCACCCAGCACATGCGAGGGCAGCTCGCCATCATTTCATGCACCAACCGCCAACGCAGGCAGCACAGGCAAAGCAAGAGGAGCTGGGTGTGGGTGCATGCGTGTGGTGGCGGCTACAACCGCGGAGGGAATGGCTGGCCCTGGCGAGCGAGAGTGGGCGGGAGAAATTATTCTTGGGCCAGGTCTGTCTGTGGGCGCTGTGCAAAAGTGTTCCCCCAAAAAAATGGTCCACCAAAACTGGTGGACTGTGATGTGGATATATCTCCCTTGTGTACAGAACGTGAGTGCATATGTACACACAAATAGAAAGCAAGCTTCAAGCCGATAAAAGCAGAGTCAGTACATTTAAGTAAATCTGGTTTTTTAGTGGCAGGCATGCTTATACTTTCTGTGACTGATTGCATCTTTTAAGGATCCAGAACTTCTTCCTGAACGCAATGCTGTTTAGTTCCCTCCTTCCTTTGTCAAAGGAAAGCTTACTGAGAGTTGGAATGTGCCGGAAAAGTCAACACGTGTCTCACCAGAGACGACAACTGCAAGTCCCCCAATATCAACAGGTGCTTTCTGCATGTTTTAGTCAACACAGCATGTAGCACAGGTCACTAAAACCTGCCAGAAGGACCTTTTGATAAGGGGGGGATCTTGCAGTTGTTGACCCTACAGACATCTGTTCAATTGCACAAAAAATTCTCCCTTGATAACTGATTGAGGTTCTCTACTTTTGTTTACATTTTTGCCATTGTTGGTGCTGCCTTTTTCATTTCTGTAATTGCCTTTTTCAGAAGGCCAGATAGAATTGTCATTGGAACCCTGTGTCCACTATGCAGTGTCACAGAATTATTCCACTAACTTCCTATCTGGAGTGCTTTCTAACTTAGTTCCATATTCAATTAGGAACATATAAAGTAGCCTTATTGAGACAATACTATGGGTCTATCTTGTCCAGTATTGCAAATTCTAGGAGCAGCAGGTCTTGTGGTCTTTCCTATTGTCTTTGTCTTTTAAATAGAGAGACTGGTCTTAGGGGGCAATCCTATGCATGTTTAGACAGAAAAAAGGTCTACAACTCCCAGCAACAGCATCCCTTCCAACCCCATTTCTGGTCTCCCATGAGGATTCATATTAGCAGACTTTATTAAGCTGGGTTTAAACCTGCTGGCCATTGTAAATCTGTTTGCTAACTGTAATAATTTAGTCAATTTTTGTGAACCGCCCCGAGGAGCTTCGGCTATTGGGCGGTATAAAAATGTAATAAATAAATAAATAAATAAAAATAGCATGGTCCAGCCAGCCATGCAGGCTGGGGCATGCTGGATGTTGTAGGATGCCTTATTTCTGATTAAATGTACATAGGATTGCACCTTTACTTTTTGATTTTTGTATTCCAAAGATGCCATGTATTTTTCATGCAATGCTTTGTAACTTGATCCTTCCTAAACAGCCTAGATATTTATAGCTTAATTAATATATTACCTGTTCCAGCTTCCGGTTTCTTCACTGCATTTTAGAATAGACTCAATGGGTAAAGTCCTGTGTAACTCAAACTTTCTTCTAGTTTTTAAGGAATGTTAGTGTAATTTGCTTTTATTAACTCAGCAATTAATGCTTTATTAAGACACAGACAATGTACATTAAATTGGAAAGCATATTATTTTCAGCTGGTGTTTTATTTAAAAAAAAATCTGCTTAGTAAAAAGAATTATTTGCACATTTTCAGGCACATATAATTAAGAACTGCTTCATATGTTACAGAAGAAGCTAAGCCCCCAAACGTACACCTTGAATTGGCCACACATTTTCTGTAATATATAATGGACATTCACTTTTCTGGAAAGTATAAACATACTCAAGAAGCTTTGGTTAAACATGGCTCCCACGCAAAGGCTTACTTTATAAGATGAAATATGGCCAACACATGGTATAAATCCTTAACCCATTTTTACTGTTAAGATGTGTAGTAGCCAAAAATAGGATGCTTGGAGTAAAATGCATTCTACCAATTGATATGGTACTTGAATTCATAAACAGGCAAGCCACAGTGCTCCACCTATCTCTGAAAAAGAACCCTGATAAAATGAGATGCAAGTGTTAACAGCAGCTCATTCATTGTTTGTACAACTAATGAGCCTAATTGCTTGAGAGTGAGACACAGAAGTACAATTCAAGTCAGGGCAGATGCCTCGATTTACATTTAGGCAACACCCAACATTGGTTGCTCTACCAGGAGTGAGTGAATAATATAAGTAGTTCAAATACGTTTATTTTTTAATTCTATCAGCACTTCTGTATCAAAACAAGGGTCTATCCCAGGCTTTCCCAACCTAGTGCCCTCCAGATGTTTTTGAAAACAAGATGTATATTTTTAATGACAAGATGCACATTTTTTTATTTACAAGCTTAACTCCACGTTTGAGTTCATCAAGAACACTTGGATGTCTGCCACTAAGACCTGATGACTAGTTTTGAATTTGTCAATGACTCTAAGGACGTCATATCTTGCCACCTCTATTTGATTTAGCAATTGAATGCCATCCCTAAAAAAGCAACTCAGGACTGCATATCTAATGCCTTCCCCAGTGAAGACCAACTTAGAGAAATTGGATTAGTTCTCTACTATTTGCCTTGGTAGTTATTTCATAGCATTATTTTCTAATAGCTGAAATCCCTCCTTGACAGGTTTCGTGCTTCTGAAAAAAAATTTTGGGGGGGGGATGACACACTGCATTTATGACTCCAACAATTTGCTTGCTTTATTGTGTTTGTCTTATCATAGTTTCTGTGTCTTTTTTTTTACTATTTCAGCATGAATGCCACTTTCAGTTGGAAGACTTCTTCTCTTTTATGGCTTCAACTCTGCTCCAGGGTGAGTAAAAAATCAGCGATAGTTTAAAAATCAAAAGACATGGTTTTATATATTTAATTTGGCTTTTGCTTTTTAAAAGTCTGTTTCTCTTTTAAAATAGCCTGACTAAATCTGCATACAACTATGTTAAACCAGTACGTAATTCCTAAAAACTATTTCAATATCTTTCTATTAAACACATTGAATTAAAGGCTATTTTTCTATGCAAGTAAAACATTATAGGAAAAAATACCTTTTTGATGCCAGGCATTATAAATATGGCAAAATAGGCATGTAATGTATTCTTATGGACTTAATACTGGGGGCCAGGACCTGAAAAGTCATTACAGGAAGTGAGATATAGTGCTAATTTCCAGGTTATGGCAACTTGCATATTACTACTTGATTTTGCATGCTCCTATTTTTATATTCTTTAACTCTAGCTTCCTGAGCTCCGTAGTTTGCTCAGTTCTCAAATGATAAAATATCAGCTCTCTATAAACATTACAGTTCCTTGTCCTCATATGAAAAACGGCTGCACCCAGTAACTATGAACACTTGCTTAAGAAATATACAAGGCCCTTACCAGACTCTAAACCATAAGTAGGCAGCCTCTGGCCTGTAGCCCAAACCAGGCTGTAGTGGGTTGGGCATGCTGCATGAGCTCCACCCACTCCCTGCAGGAGTTCCTGCAATCACTGGCCAAGATCACTCTACCTGCTCCATGTCCTTACGCAACGGGAGAAGGTGCAGGGCAGGTGAAGCCACAGCAGCTGATGTCCCAAGTGGATCATCTGCCTAGCTATCAGTTAAGGCAGTTTCACTGTGTGGTTTTCTCCAAACTTGGAAGGACCCACCACCACCAATAAAGCTAGTTCCAGACCAAAGCACTAGGTGGATGGATCACCCACCAGGTGCGTTGGCTGGAGATCAAATGACATCAGAGGAGACAATGCATTAAGTCAGATTCCTGTAGAATTTTGAAATGTAGACTAGACATCCAATTATAAAAGCGAATGGAATTCTGTACCTTCAAGATGTATGTACTCTTGGAAGAAATATTATTTCCAGATATCTTGAATCAGTTCATCCGCAATATATACATCAGGCAAAACAGAGTTTTTGTGAAAGAGACAACTTACACTAACAAAAACACATAGACATACATTATATATGAATGAAGAGATTGCAGAGTAGACTTTTAAAATTATGCAGTTGCCTCAGAAAATGTATAAGAGAAAGATGCTGCAATATTTTTTTTTCTATTGACCAACATGAATACTGTTCTGTTATTTGAGCATAGTAGCATATCTTTGTAATTTATACTGGTCCTGAGCCAACATTTGTGCATAAAGATCTACTCTCAACCAATATTCTCTAAAGACAGAAGTTAACCTCATGCCTTCTGTTATGTAGCAACTAGCTAAGCTGAAGATTTAAACTGAAGCTTTTTTTCTGAACGGTACATACGATGGAAAAGGATATTTTTTTATACACAATGTATTTTTTTCTGTTTTCATGATGTATTTTCTGTTCTGTTTGTTGATATTCACAATAAAAAGACTGGAGCTGTATTTGTCTGGATGAAGTTTTTGAACAGGAATATTAATATGAAAAAAAAAATCCCTAAGAAAAAGTATGAGGGGCGGAAACCTTTGGACTTCAAACTCAAGCTTTCTTGCATCTAGCTTCCATGCTTTAAATTGCTACTATACAATCTGAGAGCAGGAAGTAGTTATAATATGGAAAGCGGAGGAACTTGATGTCCATTGCACAAGCTCTTTCAAACTTTGAAGGAAATGGTGGGATTACAACAGCGTAAAAACAAGGACCAGTTTTCTTAAACAGCCACATTCAAATAACTTCATTTCTGAAGTGTATAACATACAGCTTCATCTAAGGCCTTGACTCACCAACAATATTACAAAGACGCTGGTATTTCAGGTACATTATGACAGTGGTACAGCTCAATTCACTAGTATGAAATTTGAAAGAGTGGAATATTTTCAGTCCTTTATTATTTCAGAGGACAAAGATAGACACAGCAAGAAAGTTCGGAAAGTGTCAAGCAACGCCTCTGAAATGCCCTGTGAATGATTCAGCTACCTTCTGGGACCAAACAGGGCAGCAATGCAAACACTGCAAATAGCAGGAGCTATTTCAGAATTCATCCCTTTTTACCAAGACACATGGACCCTGTTTTCCAGGAAATCTTTCTCAAGTATGGAGTACAATTAAATATTAGCTCTGGCTTTACTGTTGCAAACTGTTATCATAGGTTAATAAACAGCCACTTGGAGTAGCTGGGGTAAGTGTTAGCTGAACTTTTTCTGAGATGTAATATCACATACAGGAAAGTGACAGGAAGGCTACACTACTGAGTAATAAAATGCAAGGGGAATATCAGTCTAACTTATGTAGACTTAATAAATACCAAAACAAGCAGTCTAAAACATACAGTTAGAGGATATATGCTCATTGCACTTGTACATCCATCTTAATAAAAATGCAGAGCCCTGCTTTCCAAACAATTCTGACAGCAAATCGAGATCACAGCAAAGTAATAAAGACCTCTCTGTCCATACGTGTAGAGAAGACGAGAGAGCAATTATTTCTACCCTGTTTATTTGAGTCTATATTCATCGGTAAGCTGTTCTGGCCTGAATGTGAAACAAGGTTCTCTCTCTTGGCTGCCTCGTATTACCAACTCTTCTGCAACATCTGTTAAGAAAGGCTTCACATCTGTGTGATTAACTTAAGACGATCCAAACCTATAGGATTGCTCATGTGAACATGTTCTCAGAATACCTACGTAAATTACACAATTTCCATTTATACAAAATGTATTGCATTGCTGATTCTTGACTTAAATTCAAGTAACTTCTTCTTACTGTGCTTCTCATTATTTCCCCTAATTCTAGGTCTGGGTAAACTTGTAAATAATTCTTTAAATCATGCACTGATTTGTTGCCTTTGCTAAATTTGTTTACTGAACATTTCCACTATTTTATGAAGTCTCATTTGTGTTTCTTTACCTGCTAGGTTATGCTGTTTACAGAGCCACTGACTACACTCTGTGATCTTTCAGAAGAGCTACTGTGTTCAACTGTTGCTGCAGAAGAGAGCAGTGTAGTGCCCAAGAAATGGACTGGTTTATTACGGCACAAGTGTTCATAAGCAACTTCCTATCTCCTCTGATGCAATACCTGGACTAATAAAGTAGCAGTACAAGCTAAATTATGCTTAAGCCGCCATTACTTTAACAAAGTAAAAGTAAAGATAATGGGAATACAAAATATGACTACAACAGCACAATCAGTATTCTTGAATGCTAATGCATTCATGTCCTGTTGTGGGCTTTCCATAGGCATTTGATTGATCGCTGTGCAAACAGAAGGCCAGACTAGAGAAGTCTTTGGTCTGATCCAGCATGGATCTTCTTACGTTCTTAGTTATATACCAATACAACACACAGTCAAAATGGGAAGCAATTTACTCTTTATAGTGTAAGAACAACCTATAATCCTTATTCAAGCCACAAGATATTAAAATCTGTTAATGAATTCCTGTTCTGTAGATTCACACAATAACTATCCTGTGAGATTGCTCTGTTTAAGTGCAGCAATTGTAAACTCAAGAGACTGAATAAAGGAGCCTGAGAGCTTGACCAGATGACAGCATCCCCCAGGCTAGTTCTGCACTGCAATGCTAAAACAGAAGGGGCAAGGAGAAAAGAAATGTAATACACATTAAGCAATGCATTGGGTTTGTGCCATTTTTAACCTTATTAATACACCAACCTTGCTTGTGCCTAGAAATTTGGATTCGCACACAGATCAGCCCAGTTCCCACAGGGTTTGTGGGTATCAAGCATACAAATCAGAACACCTCAGAATATCCTCTGCTTGAAAACACTTTAAAATGCATGCCCACTCTATATTCCAATGTTTAGCAGGGGTGGGTGACATATGGCCCTCTAGATGCTGATGGACTGAAACTCTCATCAGCCCTAGCCAGCAAAGGCCATGGTGAGGGATGATGGGAGCTGTAATCCAACAACAGCTGGAGGGGCACACGTTGCCCATCCCTGGTTAAATGCAACCTTGTAAATAAGTCCATAAAAGTACTAGGTAGCAGAGGTTGGTGTTGTTGTTACTAACCTGCTGAAAGCTGGCAAAGAGGGGCGAAGAGCTCCAGCCCTCCTGCAGCAGCAGCACACTGCATTTCTATGTTGGGTGCAGTGGCACTTGACTGCATTAAATCCCTTCATGCCTAGGCTACCAGGCTAGAGTTTAAATATCCCATCTATCCCCTGGCAGTTCTATCCTAACAACCCTGAGAAGAAGGCTAGGCTAAGAGATAGTGAACTTCTCCAAAATCGCCCACTGATTTTTTACAGTTGAGAGGGAGTTTGAAGCTAGGTCTCCCCAGTTGTAGTCTGACACTCTTAAGCTTAAGTCTACACCATACATTGGCCTGGTTTGCACATAATGCTAACCCATGGTATGGGTTGCTGAACTGAGAAAGTGAACCCAAAGTTCTTGTTTAAACCATTAGTTGTAGTTACATTTGAACCCAAATCCGTGGTTTGATTATGGGGTGTTTTGGCAGGCTACAGGTGGTGGGCAAAAGTGGTAAATCCATCCTTTCTACATGCCAGTACTACAGCACTACAAAGGCATTTGGGATACAGAGAGGGAGTGAGAGTAGAAAAACAAAGAACCCAGGAATTGAGAAAACAAACCACACCTGTCAGACTGAGAAAACAAACCACGCCTGGGAAGGGCAACAAACCATGGGTTAAATAAACCACCGTTTCATATTAGGTGTGAAACAGGCCATTCTGCTTTGCAGGGCCATTGTGGTTGGCTGACTGAAAGTACTGAAGACCATTGCTGATCATTGATGGAGAAACACTGGCCATCCTGGGGGGCCTAATCTTGCCTTCCTGGAATTCCAAAATGGCCATATCCCCTTCCCCTACCCTCATCCACTTTGCCGCAATTGCCAATCATTTAGCAGTTTCCTACTTTTTGCGTAATCCACTCCCCAAATAGGTTGAAATGCCTCTCCTAAGGCTTAGTTAATGACAATAGGAGTTTTAAGCTAAAATATGCTGGCATTTTTGGCCTCACCTCTTTTGCCTTAACTCTGCCCACCATTGTAATGCGGTTCCTAAGCACTTTTCTGAAATGGGATTTGGGACTGAAAGAGGTTCTGCACCCCCAGCTTATGTGATGTGAGACATATCCAGGGTTCATCAACTGAAATAACAGCATGGAACATAGCATGCTTTTATGACTGTTCTCTTAAGACTGCAGCTTTAAGACACAGTTCCTCTGGCCAAGTACTACTTATAGTACACCTTGGGCTTTGTTTATTAAAGAATGAATTTGTTGTTCCTTTCAGGCTTCTCTCATGCTGCAATTTATTCTTACACAGAATATTTATACTTGTTGAAATAGTCAGAATGACCAGTTAACATTCTTTTTCTGGGTTGTTTTAAAGAGTTCACATACGTATTATGGATCACTACAATGTTTTGTTCCTTGAGTTCCCACATCCTGTGACAAATCTTCAGCTTCTTTTCTGTAATCAAAAATTATGCTTCAAATACCTGTATCAGAATATTTGCTGGACTTGCAAGATCCTTTAACACTCAGACTAGTTAATTAAAAAGGCTTTTGGAAATACCAATTCAGCTAAATGAGATTATATAATAAATCACAATTCATAGCGGACAACAAAGTTCTTTGGAATGCTATTGTGGGTTAATTCATTTCTGATCAAGTTACAGTGGGACAGATTCTGCTAAGGCAATGCTTCTATTCTCTCTGTATTATGGATTGTGCCTCTATATGTTTTGATGCAGGAACAACATAACTAACTAAACAAGAATACTTCAGCAGAGGGTAACGTAACAAAATATATTGCAAATGTAGGCAATAGAACTGAGTGAAAAAATTATCAATAAAATCCTATACATAGTGAGAGCTTTGGCTATTGGGCGGTATAGAAATGCAATAAAAATAGAGAGCTTCGGCTATTGGGCGGTATAGAAATGCAATAAATACAGAGAGCTTTGGCTATTGGGTGGTATAGAAATGCAATAAATAAATAAATAAATAAATAATACATGTCGACTCAGAAATAAGCCCCATTGAGTTCAATGGTACTTCCTCACAGGTAAATGTGAACAGAATTGCAACCACTGTATTATTTAGATAAGAAATAGACAAGTAAGATAGCAAACAGGTGAACAAAATACTGTTATAAGGCTCACATTCTGATTGGTAGTATAGTATAGTCAGTCAATCCCATAGGATTGCCCTCTTAGATAGTTTTAACAATCCATACCCAGAGAATGGCATTCCCACCTTTTGTTGGATACCGAAGAACCCCAAAGGAAAACAATTCAAGAATTTTAAGATGTGCTGCTACATAATACAAAGAGTTGTTTTAAGATCACGATGACAAACTTTTGCATTTAGGTGACTAGTAAATTAGCAATTTAGATATCAAAATCTGAATAATACCCTAGTGTTATAAACAGCTGAAAAGGGCTGCTTACAACTACAATCATACTTGAGTTACTGAAGCATTTCCAGGACTATTAAACATTAGCAATTTCAGAACTAGGGAAATAAGCTACATCCTGGCACCTTTTATCACACCTACTCATGTATACTAGGCAAACCTGTAGTGATAAGAGTGATAAAGAGATACACCATCCAGAATATATGCAGTGTTTTACTTTATCCTTTAGGAATGAACTGTAGCAAATGGCAATATAAAGATCAGACTTGGCAATACAAGTATTTGCTCATACCCTTCCAAACTGTGAGAACAACATGAAATAAAGACCTTGACTGGTTTATACCACCAATCAACACTCCACAGTGACATCCAATACTACATAATAGGGGTGTGCCTGAGCTAGAACTCTTGCCCCGTTGATATTTCTTTTCCCAACAACAGTACTCATCTTTGTGAATGTATATGGTTCCTCCTCCAGCAAGTGCAGGTTCAGAATTGTTTTAAACCCTACCCATGCTGAATTTGGACAATTGCACCAATACCTGTGATAAGATGCTGAATAAGACGGTCAAGTGTTAATTATGTTTCTATCTTGCCCTTATCCAAGAAACCCAGGGCAACATGATTCCGGCCTTCCATCCCTTACTCCCACCAGTACCCTGTGAGATAGGTTACTCTGAGAGATAGCAAATGGTCTAATGTCACTCAGAGAATTTCTTGGCTAAGCAAGTATTTTTCTCCTTTCCAATCCAGCATTCTACCCAATACGCCACACTGTTTGAAGTTGCTTTATGAGGAAGCCCTGTTCCAGAATCATGAAGTAGGTTACGTTTAAGTACTGCTAACACAGTGGTTCTCAAACTTTTCACAGACCATTTGAAAATTGCTGAGTGTTTCAATGGACAACTTAGTCAAAACTCACATATATCTTGTATCTGAATTTTTAAAAAATCTTTCGTGCCAGCCCCATTGTCAACAACAGTGGACCACCAGAATGGAGCTCATGGATTACCAGTTGTTCAAGAACCACAGTTTGAGAACAAAATTAGCAAGGTATGGTGCTATATAAATAAATAAATAAATAAATAAATAAATTTATTTATATCCAGTTGCAATGCTGCAGGCCTTTGTCTGGCTCGTTGTGGGAAGCTTTGTACTATTTTATCAGTTAACCTGAGCATTTGGGTATTTTTAGCCTAGAAGTATAGTACTAAACAGTAACAGCTCACACAGTGCAGTGTAGACACTACTACCTGATTATACAATAAACATGCTCTGAGACATGACATTTCTCGACATGTGAACTGCAGTTGAGAAATATGCCATTCATATATTTTAACATGCTATCCATATATTCCTCGTAAGATGTTAGGGTAGCCTTCCCCAACCTGGTGCCCTCCAGGTGTTTTGGACTACAACTTCTAGCGTAGCTAGCTTGGGGATGCTGGGAGTTGTAGCTCAACACATCTGAAGGGCACTAGGTCAGGGAAGGCTGTGTTGGGGTATGTCTGCACACTAAATATTCATACCTTTAGGGACACCAGCTGGAACCACGCCAGGACTTGTCCGTGGCATTGTTCCCTGTATTTGACATGCAAACATGGTGTATCATTTGTATACCTTCCTTAGTGGGCGCACTCGATCCAGCAGCCTGACTAGTTTCGACCGACCTTTCAGCAGCGTCTTCTGCCTTTAAACTTCAAATCCTCAGCCAAACAAGATTAGGATCCGGCTAGGGATGGGAGGGGGGAGTATTGTAGCGCCCAGTGGATTGTCACTGGATTCACCTTGCACGAAACCCCGCACGCGACAAACTACCCCCAGACCCACCATGCTCGACTGCCGGCTTCCTGGCTCGCTCGTTCTCCTTCCCTCACCCAAACACGCACCGCCCGCTGACCTACTCTTCGCATTTTCTTGGCCGCAGAGAAGGCAACGGCGGCCGGCCGGGTAGCCTCTGGACGCCGACCTGCCTCTTTTCCCAGCTCGGGCTCAGCATCCCTGCCCCCCACCCCGCCCGGCGTCTCAATGTTCCGTTCCGCCCGGGCTTCCCTCGCTTCAACCTACCCAGGCTGGAGATGGAGCAACGCGCGTGCAGCCACCCGCGCTCTGCCAGCGGCGCGCGCCTCCCGGGTCGACCTTCCAACGCCCAGCGCAACGTTCCATCCGGCCCGCCAGCCGCACGCGACGCCCCGGCGCTCCTCGGCCAGGGAGGCGGCTAAGGCTTCACTCTCCCTTTTCGCCGCCCCTCCATTCGCGCTCCGAGGGAGGCGGAGAAACCAGGAAGTGAGCGACGCGAAGGGCGGCTCCGCCCGCCTTCTCCCTCAGAACCGGAACGCCTCCCTCCCACGGAGAGGGCGAGCCGCGAAGGAAGGAAGGAGGCGTGCCCGTCCCTCCTGCGGCAACTGCGTTGTTGCGGCTTCAAGCGGCACTACTGCATTTAAATCGGTTCACGGTCCTATTGGTTATTCTAGCCGTGGGGGCGGGGGCTTGGGCTTTGAGTTGGTCTGAGTACACACCGCGCCTTTCCTGACCTAAATACAGGACACTTCAGGGTTCCTAAACATGTTAAGGCTGCAATCCTACGCGCACTTTCTTGGGAGTAAGCCCCATTGGATACTATGGGACACACATCTAAGTGCATAGGATTGCACTGTAAGGTTATTTACCTGGGAGGAAGAGCAATTCAACTCAAGCTGAGTAGACATGTATAGGATTGCCTTGTAATTTAGTGAATGGCACACATTTCAACTGAAATTACTTCCGAGGAAGTGTGCCTAAGATTGCTGGAGCAATATATGACGAGCTGGGGATGAACAATTAAATCTTACACTTAATATTTGTTAGCAAAAGCAGCCTTATTATGCATTCTCCGAATTCAGAGGGTCTCTTTCTGTTTTTGTTTCATTTTACAATGTTTCTAGAACACTATCCATTATTTTTTTAAAAAAAAAATCATACGGATTTGTAGCATTAAAAAACAAAAATAACCCCCACTAAAATCACACAATAATATCAAACTCAAAAGGCTCCCTGGAGAGCAGCAAAGCAAATGCATAATAAAAGAGGATCTTTCAGCGCTCCGATTTCAGTGGGGCCATGAACTCCATCTGGGTTTCAGTTAGAACTCTCCAAGGTGTTGAACCCATTTTGGGGATACGGTTCAGCACTTTGGATAACTCCCTTAGATACTGAAAACCACAGCGGATTCACAGGCCCACTGAAATTGGAGCCACCAGCCTCCACTACTTGAACCTCATACACCTGAAATTTAGCACATATTCTTAGGGTATTCTAGGGGTGCGGGCCAAGGGTTTATTTCGTTTTGAAAACGCATTCATCTGAGTGTGTGTATGGAAGGATCTACACTACTGCTTTAAAATGATTTATAACAGTAATAACAACTGTTGGGGCCCATGACACACTCCATATAGTTTTCGAGCCGTTTTCAAAGTGCCATATCCTGGTTGGTGTAGATCTGGCCTATGTGTGTGTTTTAAGCCTACGGTACTAACTTCGGGCACTAGCTGGTAGCCTTCCCATAGCTTTGTGGCTGAGACCGTTTGAAAGGGCGAGAGAGTAGTCCGAAGGGCAGTTATTCACCCTCCTTCCTACTATGGGCTACTCCCCCCCCCTTGGGTAAACCTTTTACTCAGGGGCAAGTAGGCATGGTTTCATTGAGAAAAGGCAGGACACAATGCATCCAACTCTGACAGCTGGGTAATGTTATTTGAAAGCTTTACTGTATCAAACTAAGGACTATTCCAACCCTCATGGAGTCTGTTAGCCTTTCCATAAGATGGAATCCAAAGCAGGGCTTCATCAGAAGCTCTTAAGCAGCAGGGAGGGTGGGCTTCAGATGTTTAAGGCTTTACAGGTAATTATCACTCTAAGTTGGGTCTGGAGGAAAAATGGAAGCCAGTACAGATATTTCAATACAGGTGAATATTGATCCATATCTATTAGGAGGGGTGATACATTTTGCACTAGCTAAAATTCCCGGACAATCTTCAAAGGTGCCCCCCAAAAGAGTGCTTTACAATAGTCTAATCTAGAATTTATCAAAAGCAAGTTTCACAATGATAAGCGGCACTCTGGGCCGCAGCTGCTACCTGAGAATCTTGCACCATCCAGAACAGGCATATCTCCAATTAAGGTGTCTACTGAGTCTCTTATTATCACCAACACTGTCTCATCCGGACTGAGCTTCAGCTTATTGGCCCTCATCCAGTCCCCCACGAAATCCAGACATGTATTCAAGGACCAGTCTGCCTCACATGACTTTAATGAAAACAACTAATAGAGCTGGGTCTCCACAGGGTACTGGCGCTGAATCCTATATTCACTAACAATCTCTTCCAGCAGTTTCATATAACTGTTTATTCATGTATTATTTACAACATTTATATACCGCTCAGTTATCTAACACAGATTCCAGAGCAGTGAACGTAGATATAAAGAGTAAAAGAAGTTTTAAAAAGCAAATTAAAATTATTCAATTTAAAAACAAAGGAGCAAGTAAAACAGTGGCTAGCTAGTTGGGGAAGGCTTCTTGAAACAGAGATGTTTTCAGGAGGCGTCAAAAGTAGTCTAGTGTTGGTGCCTACCTGACTTCCAGGGACAGAGAGTTCCACAGAGAAGGGGCCACTACACTAAAGGCTCTTCTCCTGGTGGATTCCACTTGGGCCACAGGTCCACGTGGAACCACCAAGAGCATAAGTGGATGTGTGATCTTTGGTTGCAGTCTACAATTCATGCATGCAAGCCTCCTTTGGGCTGCAATCCTATTACATACTTCCTTGGATGCAATGGGACACACTTTTGAGTCAACAAATATTTAAAAAAGAATGTCATCAATTAGGAGTTAACAAAGCACAGAAGTATATTTGCAACAAATTAATTCATAATGTAGTGGGACGTTATATATGATAGTATCAAAAAGAAATCAGGGCACATATGGCCATCCAAAAGCACACATTTCTATATTTTGTACTGGCTGCTGACATATACTGAATTTGTATCCAATACGAGCTTCTTCGCTGGAACCATCCACTATTTTATTCATTTGTGACACTTCTCTACCGCATAATAAGATCTCTAAGCCGTTCAACTATACAAATATATATCGATTTCTTACATTCTGAAAACTGGTACTTGGGACAGCAAACGTGTAAGCACACACTAGGTTTCTATACTGTAAAGAATTGTTTATTACTCACAGCCTCTTCTGTTCAACTTCACACTCACCCACAAGGAAGGCTACACTGCAGTGCACACTTACCGGGGAGCAAGCAGCTTTGCGTTTCAGGGAGGTTTACTTCCCAGTAAAGAGGCACGAGTTCGGACTGCTCGCTTGCAGTCCTATGCATTTACTTGGGAATAGGCGTAAGTGAACAATTGGACTTACTTCGGACTACACACACCCGTACGGTCGGGCAAAAGCGCCAAGACGCTCTCTGGCTCTAACAGCAGCAGCAGCAACACTTCCCCCTTCCAGAAAAGAACTGCATTGGAGGTGGGAAATTCCCCAGCCCGACACTTTCCCAGCGCTGAGCATCCCTCTCCGCCCGTGACGTAGGAGCAGAGAATGAATCACCCAGTGGGAAGACGCGAGGACGCTTCGCCTACGCACCCGCCAAGGGAGGGGGAGAAATCAGGACGAGTGACGTCATTAGCAGGCGCCGTGAGGAGGGCGAGGTGGGCAGGGCTCTACGGTTAGCGCTGGGCGATTTTGATTGACGGTTGGAGAGAGGGAGACGCGCGCGGTGCTTGGAGTGGAGGCTGATATTATGGCGTCCGTGGTGCTGAGCGAAGCGGAGAAAGTGTACATCATGCATGGCGTCCAGGTAACCGGCACGGCGGGGCTGCTGAAGGGGGTTTAAGGAGCTAGTTCCCAGGGCTTCAGGATGGTGGCGCTGGAGGCAGAGTTTAATATTGCTCAGGGATTAGCCTTGAAACCTCGACTCAGTACAGCAAACTGGTGCTCTCCAGATGTTTTGGACTACAACTCCCAGCATTCTTGGTTTGGCTGGGGCTCATGGCAGTTGAACATCAAAAGATCTGGAGAGCACCAGGTTGGGGAAGGCTGTAGTAGATGGTGTACCTGATCATGTACAGAGTGCTTTCCCCCTTTTACTCAGGACTGATTTAGACATGCATGCTTACATCTTGATGGCTGTACAGTGTCGCATGATGTGATTTGCCTGGTTGAATGAGCTATCACAGCTCTAACACAATACACTTAGAGCTTTGATATTGTCAGGTGTTACTTCAGACGCAGCACTTCCCATAGAGTCTGTTCATACCTCAAGCTGTAATACATGTAGCCAGCTTTGAGTAACCTCAGTCAGGCTCTCCACATCTGGGATTTGTGAGGCAAGGCTTCCAAGCAGGTTAATGCACTAATATGTCAACATTTAGCAAGTGAAACGTGATAAAATTGCAGGAGTTGTTGATGGTGGTGCAAAGGGTTTTGCTGCTCTTGGGGGCACCTGCACTGTTTTGCTGTTGTGCTTCTCTCAGCTGGAGTTTCCAACAGCTCTTGTGATTCTATGTTATGGGTGAAAGTTCAACAGCTGGAATTTCCTCGTATCTATGAAGGTAAAAATGCACCAGCTGAATTTTTACACTGTTGTGCAGTGTTAAAGAAACTTGAGTCCTAAGTGGGGAGGATGTTGCCTGCTCAGCGCAGCCCTTGTTGATAAGCTTCACAATGTCACTGAATGCTTTGATACTCAAAAACAATGCAATCTGTGTGGAATGGAGACATCACAGTTTGCTTGATCCACTGTTCATCACATTTTCTTTAAAATACTAACATGCTTCAACCAGTTAAAAGTGAGGTATAGGAACTAGGCATTTTTAAAAGAGATGAGCTATTGGTGTGGTCAGTCTTGATTAAGGTTTTGTTCAGATGATCAACTTCTAAAACCATTGTTTAGGAGACCAGTAATGAGCCACACGGGCCTTGAGCTCACATATTCCCCCCTTCTCTCTCCTTCCTCCTTCATGTGCAAGAAGAGATTACTTCAGAACAAACTAGAGTTCTGCATTATATATGAACTTGAGGAACTGTGATTTCTTCCAACCAAAGTTAGTTAAAACAAACAGAAACAAATAATGATTTGATATCCCGATTTGTTAACTATTTGTTAGTTCCTTGAGTTTATATCTAATGTGGAACTGTGGCTTATTCTAACATGAAAGAAGATGTTTTAACACTCCTCTTCTTGCACACAAGAGAGAGGAAAGGGATCATGGGAGCCTGAGGCTCAACACAGCTTGTTTGTGATCAACCTAAACCATGTTTGAGATTATCGTCTGAACTGCACCTAAGTAAGTCATGTCTGGGTGGAATGCAAAGATAGGTTATGCTAAGAGATAAACTTTTAGTTAGCATTTGCTTATACTAATCCACAGTCTCATAAATAACATGTAATGATCTGCTCTTAGTGGAATTTATCTTTGTGGTTAAACCATGCCATTATGTAACAACATCATGATGGGTATTTTAGGAGGATCTTCGGGTTGATGGCCGTGGCTGTGAAGACTATAGATGTACTGAAGTGGAAACAGATGTGGTATCTAATACAAGTGGGTCTGCTAGAGTAAAACTTGTAAGTACACCTAATGGGGATGTTATCATGGCTAGTTATGGGGTTTAGTTTTCTTTGAACATCAAATGTTTCTCTTTATACTGCTAGAAACTGGCCGTAGTCTATCTAGGAATCCTCCCCTAGACACTGGCTGAGTTGTGATATCGTGAAAATCAATGAAGATTCTGATGGCACTTTTAAAGAATAGCACATGTATTGTGGCATAAGCTTTTGTGGGCCAGAACCCACTTGGCTTGATGCATGAAGTGTTTTCTTCAGTTGGCAGGGCTGTGTACATTTATATCGTGTATACCTCAGTACTAATGGGGAGGATGATATATCAAAGTGAGGTCAAAATACAGAGCAATGCAAGACAGAAGTGTGTCACATTACTTGTAGGGCACAAATGGAAATTTGATATACTCAAAACAGTTAAAAGATCCAGTCGTAATGGCCCATCACTCATCCAATGGGTGCTGAATTGGCAAAGGAAGATTAATAGGATCCGTAAAAGCCTGATAGTATTTAAGCATTGGAGTGATAGCAGGTTATGTGAGCTAAGTGAAAGGTCAGTCAGAATGAGAAAAAGACACTGACTTACAGGCTGTTTGCTATTGGAGGAAAGGGGGAAGGAGGGGGGCTGAGTGTTCGACACAGAGAGAGGCTAAGAAAGGAAAAGCTGAGTGAGGAGGCGGCTCAGAATATCTTAGAACCAAGACACCCAAAAGAAGGTTAGCTGAGGGGAGGGAGACAGAGCAGCCATTGCTGTGGAAATCAGAGACTGGAAGGAATGATAGGTGGAGGCCTGCAGGAATGGAAGACTGAAGAAACAAGGCGTGAAGAAAGCAGGCACCACTGGAGAAAAAGGGCCCAGAGAAACATTTCACACTGGTCATGTACACAGGAGAGTCTGTTTGCTGTTGGCAAAAAGCTGCAGGAAGCAAAGACATAGGGTAGATGGTTGGGCGGGGGGCAGCTGGTTGGGAAACTGAGATAAGGCCTACAGATAGGCTGATTCTTGGGTTATTGTTCTGAACAGCAAACCTTGACAACGTTAGTAACTCAAACTTATACTGTTAATTATCATTGCTTATGTACAGAAAGCTATATATATATCAGGATATTAATTGGATGGCTGATTTTCATTTTTTTAAGGAGAAGTACTGGGTAATGCTGGCTAATATGGAAAGCAGAAGGATGTATATTGGTAAGATCAAATGACTTGGAAAACATATCTAGTGAAGTGTTATATTTTAACAGGGCCACACAGACATCCTAGTTGGAATCAAAGCAGAAATGGGAGCACCAAAGCTGGATAAACCAAATGAAGGCTACCTGGAATTCTTTGTTGATTGGTTAGTACAAACTGCTCACAGTGGGACCTTGTATATGACCATAAACGAGCAATGTTAAAAGCAATTTTACTGGTAGGACTATACACACTGTTCTGTCTTTAAAGTTTCCATGTCAGCTGGACAAAACAAAATTCTTATTCTTATATTATTATTAAATTCATTTAAATTTCTCCAAGGAACTCAGTGTGGCATACATAGCACCCATTTTAAGCTGAATGTTGTTATCTGTATTCATTTTGAGAACATGTGCATATTTACTTCAGGGTTTCAAGATCCAAAACAATGGCTCATGTAAGATACCCAGCAATCTAATTTTACAGCTTCTTCTCCATTTGGAGTGGTAGCATCACTTCAAAATGATGGATTAGATCCAGAAGAAGAGGAGGGGAAAAAACACCAAACGCTTCACAGGGCTGACAGCTGAATTCCCTCCCCTCTCCCTGGCAGCCCCCCTCCGTGAAAAATTTGGTGGATTCAGCTGAATGGGATAGGCTGTGGCATGGGGGTGCTGAAGGGGAAGGAGGGATTTCTAAAAATCAGGCAGAGGCCACTGATTGTTAGGATACATTTCTTGCATTTTGCACCTCTTATTTGTAGCTGTTTTTTGTTTTTGCTTTAGTTTGCATTTCTCTAGATTCTAGACCATAGCTGGTTGGTAGCAAGATACTGTCCAAAGAGGTACATAAATTCACATTTTTAATAAATACGTAATTCAATTAATTCATAACAATCAACATCTAGAAAAAAACACTACATTAAAAACAACAACATTAACATAACATACAGCCATAAAATGTTTCTCCAAGCTTGTTGTTTATTCATTCAGTTGCTTCCCACTCTTCGTGACTTCATTGACCAGCCCACGCCAGAGCTTTCTGTCGGCCGTTGCCACCCCTAGCTCCCCCAAGATCAAGTGTGTCACCTCCAGAATATCATCCATCCATCTTGCCCTTGGTCGGCCCCTCTTCCTTTTGCCTTCCACTTTCCCTAGCATCAGCCTCTTCTCCAGGGTATCCTGTCTTCTCATTATGTGGCCAAAGTACTTCAGTTTTGCCTTTAATACCATTCCCTCAAGTGAGCAGTCTGGCTTTATTTCCTGGAGTATGGACTGGTTTGATCTTCTTGCAGTCCAAGGCACTCTCAGAATTTTCCTCCAACACCACAGTTCAAAAACATCTATCTTCGCTAGTTAATGGTATTATATTCATTATGTATTGAATCACTGATTGCAAAGATGTGATACAATACAAGATGTATTGCATTGCATAGATGTTTGTAATGCAAGGTGCTTCCAGACAAGCCTTTTATCCCACCGTCTGCCTGCCTTATTCAAGAAATGTTATGGGTGGTCCGGACCTCATTGTCCTTCATCATAAGTCTCATGTCTTTTTCCCCATCTTTTTTCTTACCGTAGAAAATCCATTAAGGAGCAAATGATTTTCTAGTATTTCTTTGCTTTTCTCCTTCACCACTACAAATGTATAATCTTTAGTCTTCTAGCAAATCCAGCATTTTCCTGTTTTCCTGTATTTTCATGTGGGCATATTTAAAACAGCAACTAGAGGCCAAAGAGTACCATTGCAGCCCATAGTGAGAAAGTGAATTGCAATGTATCAATCTCATATTATTCACCAACCACTAGGTGGTGATAGCTGAATATATTTTAATATTTGGAATTCTCTGTGAATTACTCCTTCTCCCTTGGATTAGGTCTATTTATTCTCATAGGAGATTTTGGTGGTCTCCCTGCATTTTAAAAGGTAGCCAGATTTTTTTTAACTCATTTTGAATTTCAATGCTGGTCTCGTCCATACTTTGGGAGAAACACAGGAGGGCGGAAAGCACATCTTCCGCTAGAACGTTTATTCTGTATGTTAATTGTAATGTTAATGAGATTAGGAATGAAATTAATGTGGATTTTACTCCTGCCCAGTTATGATTACCTATTGAAGAGTACTATCATTGAACTGTTTCATGGCGCTATGCCAGGAGATCAGGCAACCTATTTAGTTACAAAGACTATAGCAAACACATACAACGTATTTAAGGATTGCCATGAAATTATTTACTTGATGTAATCAATACTTCTAATGTAGTATTCTGAAACAACCAATATGCAGGTGATGTGATGTGCATGATACCGCATTCCAAAACAAAACCAATGACCACATGTAGTGCATCAAGTTTATAAAGGTAAGTTTATAAAGGTATAGATTAAAAAACTTAAATATAAATTTATAGCTTTAATTTATATAAATACACATATATTTTAAAATGTGAAACGTTTCAGTATAAAACAACAGCTTCAGTGACTCAAGCTGGTGTTTTAAACTGAATGTTTCACATTTCTCATTTTCTCCAAGCTGGGAGAGTGGGTGTCCAAATGGCAGATGTGGTTCAATGTAAAGCAAGTGTAAGGTGATGCACGTTGGGGCAAAATAACCCAACTTCAAGTATAACCTAATGGGATCTGAGCTGGCGGCGACCCAACAAAAAAGAGATCTTGGGATTGTGGTGGACAGCTCGATGAAAATGTCCACCCAGTGTGAGGCCGCTGTAAAGAAGGCAAACTCCAAGTTAGGCATTATAAGAAAAGGCTTTTATTATTCATTTATTTATTTAGCACGTTTATACCCCACTCCTCAGCCAAAAAAGGTTCTCGAAACGGCTTACAATTAGTTAGCAAAAAAGGCAGTCCCTGCCCTCAGGCTTACAGTCTAATAAACACATGACACAAGGAAAAGGAGTCTGAGAGGGAGAGAGAGAGAGAAATTGAGAATAAAACGGCCAGTATCATACTGCCCTTATACAAATCTATGGTGTGACCACATTTAGAGTTCTGCTCACCACGCCTAAAAAAGGATATTATAGAGCTGGAAAAAGTGCAGAAAAGGGCAACTAAAATGTTAAGGGTCTGGAGCATCTCCCCTATGAGGGAAGGTTACATCAACTGGGATTGTTTAGCTTGGAGAAGAGGAGGCTAAGGGGAGACATGGTAGAGGTGTACAAAATTATGCATGGTGTGGAGAATGTGGATAGGGAGACATTTTTCTCCCTCTCTCAAAATACTAGAACCCGGGGTCATCCCATGAAACTGATTGGTGGGAGATCCAGGAAAAATAAAAGGAAGTACTTCTTCACACAGCGCATAGTTAAGCTATGGAACTCACTACCACAGGATGTGATGGCCACCAATCTGGATGGCTTTAAAAGGAGGTTGGATAAGTTCCTGGAGGCAAAGGCTATCAATGGCTACCAGCCCTGATGGTTGTGTGCTACCTCCAGTATTCAAGGCAGTAAGCCTGTCTGCACCAGTTGCTGAAAAACATGGGCGGGAGGGTGCTGTTGCACCATGTCCTGCTTGTTCATCCCTGGCCGATGGCTGGTTGGCCACTGTGTGAACTGAGTGCTGGACTAGATGGACCCTTGGTCTGATCCAATATGGCACTTCTTATGTTCTTATGCCTTAAAGTATTCCAAACACTTCCCATTCATTATCTCAGAAATCGCACAGCATAGCATAGCGTAGTGTAATGTAATCCTATAATAAAGGGCTAAAATGCAGAAGCCCAAGAAGTCAGACTTAGGGGGTTGCTATGGGAAGCATAAATCTGTCCTTTAATTGAGCATAACTCAGATCCTCACCCTTAATGAATTAGGGATGACTGTGTGGTTTGATGTTTATGTAAATTGGCTATTAGAACTAACTACAATTTAGAAATCCAGTTTGCTCGCAATTACTTGGTGGCTGAAGTGTGCAGCGCAGGTAAATTAGATACTTGCTAGAACTTTTTCTCTGTATGCTCTTCATCTTAAGGAACCCTTTAATGTTCCTTTCTAAGTATGCAGTTAGGAAGTGTTCAGCCTCTGACTCACAGCGTGACTCAAAAGACTCAGCGCAATTTGAGTGCTGGGTGGAGTTCTTTCTATATTGTAATGAAAGGTGCTATCTGTATGTGACATACAGCCCATATATCCTATAAGAAAGTGGAGAACCTATTTGGCTAATGGAGTGGACCTCTTCCAAGGCTTGTATGTTACAAAACATGTCTTAGGAGGTGGGATATTGATTGCAGTGCTAAGGCAGCCGCACAAGCAGGGATAAGATGTCAATGTTGCTGGGAAATTGGACAGTGTAAGGCAGTGCAGCAGAAATGCCTGTGGCTGGTGGAGAGCCTGGGACCGGAGGGATATCATGGTGAAGGGAGTGTGGCACGACCACCAAGCTCTGGCTTAATGAAGAAATGGCAGTGGAACCAATCAGAATAGCAAGGAAGTCTCTTTAACCGCCATAGGCCAGAGTGAGTCATGTGGCTGGGCTCTGACCCCCTATAAAAGCTTCCTAGAGAGGCTTATTCATGAGCTTCTGCAACAAGGAGACTCTTCTGCTCTTTTCCTGCCTTTTCTGATCTTTACCTAGCCTTCCTCCAGTCCTTTATTGAGAAGAGCTGTGCCTGACAAAATGTAATGGATAATTTCTAAAACAGTGTTGGGGCTAGAGTTTTGCGCAGCACACCTGTTGATCTCTGATATTTGCTCGGCACTGCAGTTCCTGAGTGGTGAGGGAAAGGCACTCTGCATATGCTCAAAAGTGCTATCACTTCATAGCCTCTCGCATTTAACCCTGCGGGTCCCTAGCTCATATTCAGCCATGTGCCAGACAATCTAAATCAGTTGGAAAAGCTGATCTTTCAGTGAGGACTGTCTGAACATCTCAAGATGCTTCATGCATGCTATAACTAATAATTCCGTCTTGCTATGGCAGTGACACTTTAAATCCCTTATCTTGCATATCCCTGTTTTCATCCTGGGGTAAACTGAGCACTGTTTGCCTGTGCATGTTCTAAACTGGACAAGTAGCTAAGCTAAAGTTGCCGAAATAGCAGCAACAGTCCTAAAACCTGCTCTTGGATTTTGGCAGAGTCACACAATATAAAGATTATTGCTTGACAACTTAAGCCAGTAATTGAAAATATGTGTGTGCTTGGCACATGTTTTGAGCCACTGTTTTCCCAATCTTAATTTTCTATTTTTCCCATATAGCAAAACAGTCAGAGGGTAAAGGCCAATAGAAATGCTGTCTTCTATGCAGCCTTCCCCATGCTGGCTGGGAATGATGGGAGTTGCAGTCCAAGACATCTGGAGGACACCAGGTTGGGAAAGGGTGTTTTATGGGATCAGCCTCTTGATGAAAATGCATAACACATGGAGTCTTCCCTGCTTGACCAGAAAGGGAGGATAGCAACAGGAGAAACTATTTAAAACAAAACAATGCTGTTGGGTACATTATAAAGACACTGAAGGGAAAAGACAAGGACATTAATAGGGAGGGATTCACATGACCATCCTGTTGCAGCCGCTGAGTCTCCCCCACCCTGACATGCTACAGTTTTTGTACATGTTCCCTGTAAAGAAAACCTTTATTGGTTTATAAAAACTTTGAACTGGTCTGTAACCTTGTGTTGGTTGATTGGTTAGATCAGCCTTCCCCAACCTGGTGCCCTCTAGGTCTGTTGAACTGCGATGCCTACCATTCCTGGTCATTTGCCACCCTAGCTGGGGATGATGGGAGTTGCTGTCCAACACATCAGAAGGGCACCACATTCGGGAAGGCTGGGTTCGATTTATAAAGGTTTTATAATTGACTAAACAAGTGCCTGCGGTCAATTGGGCAGCAGCTGTTTTTTAAAAGTTATTTTCAATGCAAGTACTTTAAAAAATGACAGCTGATTGGCATAATCCAGAAGAGGCGTTTCCCAATTCTCCTAAAAAGGGACACAGTGGCTTACGCACTTATATGTGTGTTCTTCAGTTATTGTGTCCATTAGTATGCAGATGTATGCAGATTTACTTGGTGAATTGGTTAAACTTGACAACGATGTCTTCATTTGGGTGACGTCCGCAACTGTCTCTCTTGGGGCAGTGAAGCCCTTCCTACCTAGAGTGATGGTGTGGAATGCGAGGCTGTGTAAGGTTTGCAGCAATGTGTATGTGTGTGCGTGATGCAAATAATAATTGATAATGCGTTGTAATGCTTGATTTGAAACATTATAGTGTTAGCATTAGTGAAATGACTTGTTTATTGTTGTAACAATGTATTATTGTAATAATGCTTTTTTGTTTTCGCACTGCGGTTTTGTTAGCTGCTTTGGCCACTTTTTCTGGAAAAGCGGAATATAAATTAGATGATGATGCTTTGTTATCCGCATGCACAATCTCTTCCTCCCCACCTACAGCAACTTGTGGCTTTGCCTGCCTTGGATAACCATTTGAAGCGGGCAGTGTTTGGGACTGTGCCCTTGTCTCTCCCCTAGGAATCTGCCTTATACCGAGTCAGACCATGGGCCCACCCAGCCCTTATTGTCCACACTGACTGGCAGCAGCTCTCTGAGGTTCCAGGCAGGATTTTTTCCAGCCCCACCTGGAGATGCCAGGGATCAAACCTGGGACCTTCAGCATGCAAAGGAGGGGCTCTACCGCTGAGCTACAGCCCCATCCCTGGAGAGGGCAGGATAGGGAGCTAGTTCTTGCAACTGCTTCTACCCGACATGGACCTGAGAGCTTCTGAATCCCAGGCATGTGACGGTAGAAAACAGGGTGGGCTGCACCGGCAGCCTTAGTCTGTCAAGTAATTCTGTCAAGTTAGTGCTGATCCTCCTCCTTGGATACCTTTTAACCAGGAGGGCTGCGTGTTCTTTTGAAAATCTGTGCCTGTGTGTGCAGCTTTGAAATTGTAGCCCTCCCTGAGTGACACTTGTTGAAGATAATGAGACTCCTTCAGTACAGCAATATCCGCTACTGCAGCAGCCAATTAAGACTGTGCCGATCACGCTGTCACTTCATCTGTTCTCACCCACGGCATTTGTCTCCTTAATCTGTCATGTTTAACAGGCTAGATGGTTAGCCTTTTTCAACTTCGCCCCCACCCACCCCGCTTATTTGTAACCCGAAGGCAGAGTGAACCAATTGTTCTTAACTTTCAAAAGTGCCGTCCCCATCAAATGAATGGGTTGTATCTAGCTGTCAGGAGGCTATAATACAGAGAGAGCTGAGATAGTTGCTGGGGGACATGGGTGGGAGGGTACCGTTGCACTTGTGTCCTGCTTCTGAGTCCCTAATCAACAGCTGGTTGGCCACTGTGTGAACAGAGTGCTGGACTAGATGGACCCTTGGTCTGATCCACCATTGCTCTTCTTATGTTCTTATAAGCGATGTGCCTTTGGGGGCTGGGATTGTTTTCAGGTAATCCGTAGAACTCCTTGGTTCCAGTTTATTATACTGATTGGTGAAATCTGAATTTATTCATGTCCTGTAGCAGGGGGAGGAATGGGATTTAATCGTTCTGAAATAGGCCATGTCCTCCGACCTGTAAGATGTTTTATTTTTCTTCCTTTCAGTTCAGCAAACGCCACTCCTGAATTTGAAGGCCGGGGCGGAGAGGAACTTGGCACCGAAATAGCAAATACCCTGTACAGAATATTTAATAACGAGAGCAGTATTGACCTGAAGCTGCTTTGCATTAATGCCAGAGAGCACTGCTGGGTGCTTTACGTTGATGTCCTGGTAAGTAAAGAAAAATGAGCGTAATTTAAAATTGAGCTTCGAAGGACTCGAGGTGTTGACTAGTTGAACATTCATGAGTTTTTCTCTCTCAGAGTTAAATGTCGCCACTCTCCCTGGGTGTCATTGTGTTGATTTCCTGTCTTTCCTGGTGTGCCCAGTCTCTCTTCATATGATAAGCCTCCAGGCAAGGGCTACCGAGGGGACTTTGGCATTTCTGGTTTCAGTCTGGAATCCTGCAAGCAGTTTGCACTGAGTTTCTGTAGTCTTCTACTTGAAGTACGTTGTTTTGTATTTCAGCGGTCTGGGAGGTGAGGAATGGTCCTAAAGGCTGCCAGATGTTAAGGAAAGTGACCTAGCTTTAGATTAGTCTTGGGCCAGCTTCAGATGGTCAAAATCTTACTTATTTATTATTTATTTTTATTTATTGCATTTTTATAGCCCCCAATAGCTGAAGCTCCCTGGGTGGTTCACAAAAATTAAAACCATTCAAAGTATAAAACAAACAGTATACAAACATGGTATAAAATACAATCTAAAAGCACAACCAGGATGAAATCTTTTCCCTCCTATTAGTAGTAAGTCCCAGGTTTTTAATAATCAACCAAAGAAATTTCTTTGGTCATCCATTTGTTAACTACTTGAACCTTGTAATTTGCTCCCCAGAGGACTGAGAGTTTTGCTTCTCCTTGGTACTTGTTTAAATAATTATCTAGATCCCATGAAAGACAACTCCCTGTGTTCTTTGTTGTTTAGAATCGCTTCCCATGATATTTGTTTTTCTGTCCATAGTGTTTCTAGCATTGTAAGATGCAAGGTACTACCTGCTTGCTGTTTTATTAGCTAGCTCATGACTCCCCAGCCTTTTTGGGCCAGTGGGCACATTTGGAATTTTGAGGGAGTGCTGTGGGCACTCTCACAAAATGGCTGCCATAGGAGGCGTGGCCAGTCACAAAACCTCTGTGTCCCAAAGGGAAACTGGTAAAGCTAAAAGAAAAGTGATGTGCTTAAGAATCTAAGCACGAGGCAGAGGATGTGAGGGATTGACTCTGGGGCCTTCTGCATGCAAAGCATGTGCTCTACCACTGAGCTACAGGCCCCTCCCTAGTGAGAGAGGGGAGGATAGGGAGCTAGTCCTTGCAGCTGCTTCAAGAAGGCAGAGTTGTGATCTCAGCTCCAAGACCCGAAACCACTCTTCTGAACCCACGCATTTCTCCTTCAGCAACACGTTTCACAGAAGGCAAACTGAGGAGTCTCAGAGTACAAGATTGATTCTGAGCCCCGAATGCCAAATCACATTCCTCCCTATAACACCAAAGAACTCCCTCCCTCTTTTACCCTCTAGCCCCCCCCCCCCCCCCACAAATGCTTTCCCCACTTTCTGGCTCTCCAGTGTGCTCCCCATCCCTTCTATTTACCGTAGTCTTTTTTCCTGGGTGGCTAGGCATGCTCTAGCCGCCCAACATTTTCATTTCCCAAGAATGCCTCTGGGGCCCGTGTGGGCATTCTGGGAAATAAAAATGATGCTCAACGTCAGTGCATTGCTTTGCAACACGGCCCAGTTTAAAAAAGAAAATCATGAGATACAGGGAGGCTAGAGGGTGCCATTGGAGATGTCTGCGGGCATCACTTCACAGACCTTAGAGATAGTTTATTGCTTTGTTTTAAATCTTTTTCCAACGTTGCCGAAGCCAGGAAAAGCTTGCATAGTGATGTTGGTGGTTCACAGCTTGAGTTCCAAAGAAGAAATCTGCAGATCAGCTGTAATGTGTTTTTTTTTAACAAGCTTCAGTCATTACTAAAGTGTTTTCTCTGGGCATCTTTCAGGAATTAGTATATCTTGTTTCGGGGATATCTTGTTATGGGGAGAAATAGCATGGTAATATCCACCAGTTCTAGATTTGGTACATTTGAAGGACTGTTCATGGAAAACTCACTTTATTTTTTAAATTTCAGTTACTGGAATGTGGTGGTAACTTGTTTGACGCCATCTCTATTGCAGTGAAGGCAGCACTATTTAATACCAGGTAAAGCATATACATGTCATATTCTGAATGCAGCAGTTGATTCAACTTGACTCAACACATATAACTGAAGGGAGGCGAAGGGGCCGTGGCACTGTGCTCAGGCCTCCCACCATGCACAGAGATGCCATAACTCCATCCAGCTTCCGAGCTTTGCCAAACAATCTAGTTCAAACGTCTGGTTTTATGTTTTGTTTCTCACTGTATTATATAAAACCTACATAGCACTTTTTGGCACAGTTATGAAAGGCTGTCCAAAACAGTTCTAGGCTGTTTGTTTGAAAAGACCGGCTTTGGAATGAACCCATTATATGCTGGGAATGTGCCTTTTCGCTTTTTACAGATGGGAAAGCTGTTCTAAATTATTTGCTGATACAACTTCATTTTTTAAAAGTTTAGATAAGGGGAACATAACTTTCCCCAAGGTTTTGTGAAAAGCTTTTCTATTCAGGGAATGAATTGAGTCTCTTCCCATTTTTTTTTTAAAAAAATGCTGACTACAGGGTGGCTTGTTGGTTTGATAGCAAAGGAAATTGTCAGCTCAGAACTAGCTATAATCTTGGTGCTATATTTTAAAAATGATAAATGTGGTATGTCATGTTTGTCGGGCTGCTGTTAGTGTGTGTGTGTTCCTCACTTTTCCAAGTTCAAAAGCTATGACTTAAATGTCCTTCCCCAACCTGGTCCCCTTCTGATGTTTTATACTATAACTCCCATGAGCACCAGTCAGCATGGGCAATTGTCAGGGAAGATAGGTGTTGTTGTATAAAACAACTGGAGGGCACCAGGTTGGGGAAGGATATTTTAAAAACTCTGAATGCTTGAGCAGGGGGTTGGACATGATGCCCTTATGATAACCCCCTTCCAACTCTACTTATGCTTGTTGTTGCTCCCCGCCTTGATCCAATCGGAGAGGTGGGTAAGAAATACTATTATTATTATTATTATTATTATTATTATTATTATTATTATTATTATTATTATTATTTTCTATGATTCTGTGATCAAAATTTCAGGAATGTTCTGGCAACATAAACTAATCCCTAACATGGTTGTGAGCAGTTACTCAGCAACTGAGTATAATATTGCCAGGATTCGATCATTTTTGTCTGTCTCTTCTGCCAAGATGCTTGTTCATGCATTGGTTATTTCTCGGTTGGACTACTGCAACCTTCTTCTCACTGGCCTTCCTTCTTCTCACATCAGTCCGTTGGTTTCTGTTCACCACTCTGCCGCTAAGATCATCTTCTTGGCTCGCCGCTCTGACCGTGTTACTCCACTTCTGAAATCTCTTCATTGGCTTCCAATTCACTTCAGAATCCACTATAAACTTCTCCTGTTGACCTTCAAAGCGTTTCACGGTCTAGCTCCTTCCTATCTCTCCTCTCTCATCTCACACTATTGCCCCGCTCGTGCTCTTCGCTCCTCTGATGCCATGTTTCTCACCTGCCCAAGGGTCTCTACTTCCCTTGCTCGGCTTCGTCCATTTTCTTCTGCTGCCCCTTACACCTGGAACGCTCTTCCAGAACATCTGAGATCCACAAGTTCAATCGCAGCTTTTAAAGCTCAGCTAAAAACTTTTCTTTTTCCTAAAGCTTTTAAAACTTGATGCTGTGTGGACTTTATACTGTTATACTGTTAGTTTTACCCTACCCTGCGCCTGTTTACGCGAACCTGTGCCTGTTTGCATTCTCTTCCCCTCCTTATCGCTCTACTATGATTTTAATAGAATGTAAGCCTATGCGGCAGGGTCTTGCTATTTACTGTTTTACGCTGTACAGCACCATGTACATAGATGGTGCTATATAAATAATAATAATAATAATAACTGATGCTGTCACCCTTGAAGGCGCAGGCAGTAACTTTATATGGCACAGATAGGTCAGAGTGTGGGGCACATTACTGGCAACCCTGTTTATCATTTAAAACATACCACACCTTTCCTCCAGAGAACTCAAGACTGATAACGAAATAAAATAATATACGAGTAACTTAAAATTTACAATATAACAGTAAAACACTGGAACAGCACCAAAAAATAACAGAATACAACAGCAGAATTATTTAAAAGCTACAGACAGTTTTAAAACACTTTTAGTAAGATGGTGATTAGAGAAGATCTGTACACCGTTGGAACAGTCTACCTTCGGAGGTTGTTGGTTCTCCATCTCTGGAGGTTTTTAAGAAGAGACTGGACAGCCACCTCTCATGGATGGTTTCACTGGTTTTCCTGTACATTGTTTTTAACTTTTGTAAACCACCCAGAGAGCTTTGGCTATGGGGCGGTATATAAATGTAATAAATAAATGAAATAAATAAATAAATAAATTGTAGAGGGTTTGACTAGATGATCCTTGTGGTCCCTTCCAACTGAACAATTCTATGATTCTGTGATAAGAGGCAAGATGGGCTTCCCTCAAAAGGGAGTTCTGGAGCCCACGTGCAGCCACCAAGAAGATCTTCTCCTTTGTCCTGACTAAGCGTATTCTGCGGGATGTTGGTACACGCAGGAGAGCCTCCAAAGATTATCTCAGTAGGTGGGCAGGCTCATACTGGAGAGGGTGGTCCTTCAACTATCCCAGTCCTAAACCATTAAGGTCAAAGTTATCACCAGCAGTTTGAATTTATCCTGGGTTGGCTTGATGCCCAGGGGAAGGATGTTTGCCCACATCTAGTCCATCACTGCCTCCAGGCAACAGTTCAGAACCTCCACAACCTCCATGGAATGTAATAGAAAGGAAGGGTGGGCTTGGGTGTTATCTACATACTGGTGACACTTATGCCCCAAGACCTGGATAATCTCCCTCTGCCATTTCATATAAATATTGAATAGGATCCAGGAGCAAGATAGAAGCCTGAGGGACACCATAGGCCAATGGCCAAGGCATCAGACCTGAGCCCCCCTTCTGAAACTGGCCCTCCATGAAGGACCAGAGCAACTGTAACACTGTGCCCCCAAAACCCATCCCAGCGAGCCAGCTCAGAAGGACCTGTCCTAGGGTGTTTCGGACCCCAAACGAAGCCTAATGCTAGGTTTTTGGAATGGATTTGCCTAACACAGAATGAGGCTCAGGCGTCATTAGTGCAAGCCATTGTGTGTGTACTGGGTACAAACAGTTCAGTGAGTGTAACATTGTGTATTGACCAATAATGCTGCCCCCTCTCTGCCTATTTCTGTGCTGTACAACATGCTTCTGTTGACCATGTAAGACACTGATAAAATCTTTCTGGAATGGATTGTGACTGGGTAAATGTTTGTTAAGCATATATTGTTCTCTTAAATGTTTGTGCTATAGCATTATAAATGTGATACTCTTTGAGATTATTTAGGATAACAGGATTTATCGAGGGCATGTTTTAATTGAGGCCAGAATTTCCCAAGTAGGAAGTATGTTTTTAGAACAAAACAGGCAGCTGTAACATTTTCATTGTAATTTATGAAAATTCTGTCATCTGTAAAATTTGATTTTGATTAGGAATTGGAGCAATGCCACATGACAAAATAGGCAGGAATGGCAAATGATTGAACATTCACTTCATTTTCTTTAGGATACCCAAAGTACGTGTTTTAGAGGATGAAGGAGGACGTGAAATAGAGCTCTCTGATGATCCCTTTGACTGCATTCGGCTTAATGTAGAAAATGTCCCCTGCATTGTCACGCTAAGCAAAGTAAGCCTCTGAAAATTCTGAACTTTTCTTCTGTGTTCTTGTTTCAACACAAAAGGCTGGCCTCCCACTTTTCCTCCGTTAAATTAAATGGCCTTTCTTACTTACTTTCCTAACTTATTGGCCTTATTTTGCCACCTTGTGTGTCGTCGTACTGTATTTTATGCTTATAACCACCTTGAAATCTAATATGATTAATGTGTGTGTGTATAGTATTTTGCCAGAGGTCCAAATTGATAATTTGCAGAGAGATTTTGAAATTTGGCAGAGGACAACAGGTTGTCCACCCCCAAATTTAAAACAATAAAAAGGTGCAGCTTTTTCAGATCTTAATTTTTGTCAGCACAGACACTGATATGGCTTTTTAAAATCCATGTTGATCAAAAGAAAGGTCTGGAGAAGATTTAAAGGGCAAATTGAATGGGCTTCCAGTTGTGAAATAAATTCCCCATGGTTCTTATAAATACTGCACAGCATTATAGGTTTTGATCTTTCCCCTTCACCTCCGGGGAATTGCCTGTATAACAGAATTATCATCCATTTTAAAAGATCAGCAGTATAGAAAACAAACTCACGCGAAGCAGGATTAAATGCCATCGAGAATTGGGAATGATTTTAAATGCTTGTAAAATAAAAAGGGAGTTGCCTGATGCTAAAAAGATAACGTTAAAAAGTTAGCACCCTCCTGGCAAAACCATTCCACAACTGGGATACAACCACCAAGAAGGCCCTCTCTCTCTCTCTCTTGTTCCTCCCACCTCGCCTCAGACGGCAGGGTCCTCCAGAGGAGGGCCTCCAAAGATGATCATAACATAACTGGAAGCCAAGACATGCAGGGGCTCCACTGTGCACTTTAAGAGAACAGCATTGCATGCTCATTGGAATATATGCAATAGAGCTGTCTCCGATACTGAAGCCATAGGAAGATTTGTCTATTCAGCAGCAGTACTCCCATATGTGCACGGAATGGGTGGGTCTGGGGACTTTACTGTGGGATCCTACATAGGTTTACTCAGAGGTATATCCCACTGTGCTCTTACTTTGAATGCAGAAGGTCCCAGATTCAATCCCCAGAATCTCCAGGTAGGGCTGGAAAAAAAATCCTGCCTGGAGAGCTGCTGCTGCCAGTCAGTGTTGACAATACTGGGCTAGATGGACCTATGTTTCCGATGCACCTGCATAGGACTGCAGCCTACTTTTGTTTCTCCTTGCTTTTGCAGATTGGTTATCGGCATGTCGTGGATGCCACCCTTCAGGAGGAAGCCTGTTCCTTGGCTAGCCTCCTCATTTCTGTGACAAGTAGAGGTGTCCTAACTTGTATGAAGAAAGTGGGAAGAGGGAGCCTTGATCCAGAAAGCATATTTGAGATGATGGAGGTAAGCAAGCTTTGGACAGTTGGTTATAACTCAAACTACAGCATGGATGTTGAGCGTGTTAATAAGTCGATCATAAAAGTTGACCTGTCGTCCTATTTTAATTTCCGGTGTAATTTCTAAAACTTTCAGTAGGTTTCAAGAAACATTTTCAGGTACATTTGCTGTATAAATTAAAGCTTGTTGCTACAGTTGTTAACAAGTGCTGACGCCTGTAAACTTTTTTGTTTAGCAAAACCTAAACATTACAGTTTTATCAGCAAACGTCATGTTGCGTGATGTTCTTCCCCTGAAAGGGTGACACAGTTAACTGTAGGGATCTGGAGGGTCCTTTTCTGAGGAAATGGAAATCGTATTTTTGCCAGGTGGGGGTGGAAGCTGGATGTCAAAAATGCAGAGATCATAATTTGTAACAGTTTCATAATTCCCCTTTAAAGCTCTTCTATTCTGGAATGTATTGATGCCTAGTCAGGAATTGTGCTCTTGTTTGTCAGCCTTGCGGCAAATGGTTCCATCTAGCAAACGCGTACTTTAAAAACAACAACCTGAAATGCTAGAAGATAGCTTTGAAAAAGTATTGCAGACTGTGCTTCGAGCCAACTTTTAGTTATGGGAGACATTGCTTATCTGTAGCATTCAAAGCCATATCTTATGTAGTATGGTTATGCTTTGTGTTCCATTACTTTATTTCTATAGCTTATCCTAAAGATGTTCAAATGATATGGGAGATCTTTCTTAATTTTCCATCCAAGACACACAGCCTTGGCATCCTTTTTTGTTGTGTCCTCCCCTGAGCTCTGTAGCAGCAATTTTTTATATCTTCTCTCTGATATCCAGCCAGCTAAAGTCCTCTTAGCAATAACTATTTTTCCCTCCAGGGGAGGTTAGAGTATTTCATGATAACCCTTCTAATTTTTCATTGTTGTTGACATCTGTGAATGGGGGGAAGAGGTAAAATCTGTAGACTGTGCCCTCGTTTTGACAGGGAGGCAAAGGATCCAATTCTGCTGGGTTCTCAAGAAGGGGAATTTTTCATCACCTAAAATCTGCCTCTTGTCTAAGCGTTATCAGGTTCAGACTTTAATGTCTACCAGGCCATTTTCCCTTCTGTTTTTACTTTTGTAATGGTGCAGTAAATCAGGATCTGGGCATGCAGCGGGGCGCACAGACAATGGCTTCAGCATATACTTGCATAAGCGCAGTGTGGACAAATTCAGCACAAGCTAAATATAAGGCCTGAAAGTGGTTGTTGAATGGTTCTTGTTATGTGCTGAACAGGAGCACAACTTTAAACATGACTTCTTTGCATTTTCCAATACTTTAAAAACATATTTTGATCAGGTTGAAACTTTTTTTTTTTTTGGCTCTGTTAAGTCTGTCACACCTGATAGGTCTTAACTTTTAAGAACAACCATTTTCACCAAAGAAGCAGCCTCCTGTATGGATTGTTTTCTTCTAATTAAATTTCATTTGCATTCCAGACAGGGAAGAGGGTAGGCAAGTTATTACACACCTCATTGCAAACTATCTTAGACAAAGAAGAGAGTCTTGGAACAACACGGAAAAAAATTGGATTCCTGGGATGAGCACCATCTGGACATTAATCTAGTTGATGGGTCGGTTTGTTTGTTCCTTACAATTTTTTATAAATATGAATGTGTATTCTTTAAATAAAGGTGGGTGTTCTCCTCCCCTCTCTCATTTATTTATTTATTTGCAATATTTATATACCGCTCCCCATTCAAAATTTCAGAGCAGTGTACAAGATGAAATACAATATTAAAACAAAATAAAACAACTTAAAATAGATTTTTTTAAAGCAAAATGAAAGGTGAACTGTGAACCGTGGCTGGCCATTAAGGAAAGGCTTCCTTGAACAATGACTTTTTCAGGAGGCGCCGAAAGGAATACAAAGTTGGTGCCTGCCTGACTTCCAGAGGCAGGGAATTCCATAGGAGGGGGGCTACCATGCTGAAGGCTCTTCCCCTGGTGGACTGCAATCGGAGGATGGGTCTATGTGGAATCACCAGGAGCATGCCCTCGGATGACCTCAGTGACTGGGCAGTTTGGTAGGGGAGAAGGCGCTCTCTCAGGTATCCTGGTCCCAAGTTGTTTAGGGCTTTGTACACAAGTACAAGAACCTTAAACCTGGCCTGGTAGTGAATAGGCAGCCAGTGCAGTTCCCTCAGCAGAGGAGTTATATGCTGGAAAGGGGCAGCTCCAGACAACAGCTGAGCTGCAGCATTCTGCACTAGCTCCAGCTTCCGGAGCAGCTTTAAGGGCAGCCCCACACAGAGCGCATTACAGTAATCCAATCTTGAGGTTACCAATGCCTGTACCACCGTGGCCAAGCTATCCCTGTCTAGGAGAGGCCGTAGTCGGCGAACCAACCGAAGATGGTAAAAGGCACTCCGAGCCGCCAAGGCCACTTGAGTCTCCAGCGACAGAGATGGATCTACGAGTAACCCCAAACGTTGTCATTGCAACTCTTGTTAAGCGATGTTTAAATATCGGTGGGAGAGCAGAAGGTGATCGTATTAACATTTCTACAAAAGTTGATCAGATCATGGAAACAGGTTTCTGTGTAGATCTCCCCCCACCCCACCCCAATATGAGTGCTAGCGTGGTTGGGGATCACTGGCATAGAGCCCTTGGGGTTGCATGCACTGCTCTTGCTCTGTCTAAATGTGCACAGGCACAATCAGGGCGCCACATGTCTCACAGCAAGTGCAACAACAGGTCTGCAGTCTCCTGTTATATTCACAGAGCTCCTCCCTGTCAAGCTAGGATTTCCTCACCATTGTCAAGGATAAAAATCCACTTTGGCTGTAAGGCAACTCTGTTTTATTGAGTGTTATACAGCTGTATGGAGAGAGTCCTACAGACAAAGAACTTCTCTCCCGGCAGTGTGCAAAGCAGGTATATTTATACATAGTAGCATCTTAACCAATTAGCAGTTAGCAAAGTTCTAAAGCAAAACAAAGACAGATCAAAGAAAACTTCATTATACCTTATCAACAGATGGTCCATAACTTTTCTGGCAATGTCAGATTGTCCTGGATGGTCAGTCCTCCTTCTCAAGCTAGCTTATTTGTCTTCTACTATATCAAGTGGTCTTGACAATTAGAAATTCCAATTAAGCATCTTCTTCCAATTAAGCAGTTCCTGCATTACAGCAAATTCAGGCACATACATCATTCCAATCCCATCATGCATTTCACTTGCAACAACCAAACTACACAGAGAGGCCTACAAACAGAGCAGGTATATCAAGGCTTCTGGCCTGGTCTTCCCACCGTACACATAATAGGCTGTCAGCACTGGAGAAAGGACCCACAAGCATAGCAGCTGGCATTGGCAGAGTGATCTGTACCATGTCTCTGGGCAAATTTTAAAGAATTAGGCATGAAGAATGCCTCAGAGGTGAACTCACGAGCTTTGGCTATTGGGTGATACAGAAGTGCAGTAAATAAATTAAAATTAATTGCCTTGTTCCATGCTCCTAAGAAAGGTGTGGCCACTTCACAGGCAAGATACTTCACCTGACACAGAAATGCTCGGACATGTCGCTCCAGGCAGACAACTGGCTGCACACCATGCCAGCATTGCTCTCTGACCCACGAACAGCCTTTGCCATCAGGGCTGGTGGAAATTTCCATGCGTTGCTGCGCAGTGTTTGGCATGTTTTCACTGTAGTTCATCCAGTCGAACAATAAAAGGAAACATCTGTGGAGCAAAAAGCTCAGTGTTTGTCCCAGAAACGTTACATTGCTTTTGCTCAGACATCCCAAAGCCTGGTGGAATAAACCGAGGATTTCAAGAGCTCCCCCAAGCTTCATAGAAAATGAGGAATACTCTGTCCAGTAGTTAAAAATATTTCGTTTGATGTGTCAGTGATAGAAGTGTTCCTCTGAACCAAACAGTGGAAGCTTTAATGCAGATCAGCAACACCACAAAAATCCCCTTTTGAGTAACCTTATTCTTTCATGAGAAGCAATTGGCTATTTGTTTTATGGAAACCTTCGCTGTTTCAAAAGATGCTGCATTTTCAAGGTTGCTAGTTAGTAAGTCCCAAATGCGTTATTTCAAGTTCTTCCAGTCCACCGGATCATTTTAATAAATATAAAACCACATACCCCTTCCTTAAGGAAGTAATGTGCTCATAATTTCACTGTTGTATGATGGCCGTTGTGGGGGAGGCCATGACTCCAGCTGGAATATGAAACTGGAATATGCAAGATTCACAAGTCAGGACCAATGGTGCCAACAGATTTCCTCCATTCAAATGTAGCATATGAGCTGTAAAGCTGATTATACGTAAGTGCAAAGACATTTTGTGCAGCTTTTTCAAGGTCCGATTTGGGCAACCGCTTAGAACCAGGTAAGTGTTGACAGACTTCCCTGACCTGGTGTCCTCCAGACATTTTGGAATGCAACTCCCAGCAGCCCAATGTTCACGCATGTTGGGGGCTGTAGTGCAAAACTTCTGGAGAGCACTAGGTTTGGGAAGGCTGATTTACTCTTAATTCATGGGTTCCTACAGATAAATGCATGTAAATGTGAACTAAAGGATGTTGGTATACTATCACTTTGGCTATCACCACTCCATGTGCAAACCGGTTCTAAGTAAACATAGAACATCCACCATGAAGCGATTAGCTGGTGTCACGAAGTGCCTACTTTCAATCTATCCAGAGCCTGCTGTTGCATGACATCCTCTTTTCATGCAGTATCTTAGCTAACATTCTGGCAACTGTTCCACCTCCGCCAAAGCATCACTCTTTCTGAGAAAGGATATATGAATTCCCTCATGACCTAATTATTTAATAGATTTTGCTGATGTGGAATCTGGCTGTGTCCAAACTGGGAATGGAAAAGTCATACTGAGTAACTTGTTTCTACTTTCCCCTCTGAAGTTCATCCTGATTTCAATTTTTTTTCTAATTTTATTTGCAATTATAACAAAACAAAAAAAGGGGAGAGAGAGAAACATCAACACCCACAAAACACCACCAACAAAAGATATCTATTCACAATAACAATTCACAACACCATTAATACCAGGGGCAGAGAGGAAGTTCAACAATTACGGCCGGATTTGCACGTCACTTTAAGCTGTGATGGCTTATAACCTATTCACAGTAGTTTATAAACTACTGTATCCCCACCACAGGATCACGGAAATCAGCTACTGTGCATAGCTTATTTCTCCTGCCCTCACCCCTCCTTCTACAGTCCTGCTCAGCCAGGATGGTATCCCAGCTTCCTTTGTGCTGGATACCACTCCCTGATAACTCTCGATGTACAGCTACCTCATTTTCCTCTCCATGATCGTATTCAGCTTTCCTTAGTAAGCTGTCCAAACCCTGCATGATTACACCCAGAAGAGTGAAACCCCGATATGCACCAAAAAGAGGTTGGCACAAATAAACCTTTGAAAATTTGAGGATTGAGACAAAACTTGATACACCCCTAGTAGGGAGGCACCAGATGCTCTTTCCAAACCATGTGACCCCCCCCTCCCCATTCCTTTCACTGCCACATTTTCCTATTTAATTCGCAGTAGCACTGTTTCAGGCATTCACCACTTCACATATAGGGTAATTGGTGATGCCGCTCTTTCCTTTATAATTTGCACTATTGCACAGTAGCACTATAGAGCTACTGTGAAATACCACTTCACAGATAGGGTAATTCTGATGTTGCTCTTTTTTTTTCTTGTGCACTATGTCATTTGCTTTTCTCATTGGTTATCTGTGACTGGCAGCTAGGCAGATCTCAGAAACAGAGATCTGCCAGCTGGAGCTGAGTAGCACCTGCGGTTTTAACTGCTCTTGCCTAGGGACTCTGTAGGCTATCTTTAAATTATTCTAGAACCACCTGTGGATGGCGCAGTAAGACATGATGGTTTAAATAAACCACATTGCAGACCGTGGCTTATCATGGTGGCTTATTTTGGCGGTTGGGGAAAACCACTCGCAGACAAGAGTGTGAGTAGTTTATAAACCACCATGGTTTATCATGATGTGCAAACCTCCGATTGGCCATTAGAGTGTATTCTTAAACCAATGGTGATTGATTGCTTATGCCATTGTCTTTAGGGACCATCTCTAAATTGCTAAATGGACAAAAAAAATCATTGCTCCATACTTGTGGAGCTGCTAGGTTAGGGCTTTATTTGCTTGCACAGTGGCAGAGTTCTTTTAGCCGGAGTGTGGCAGGCAAGTTTTCAATATTTGGAACTATCATCAATTTATCTCCATGCTGGGAAATGCTAGACCTATTGAATTTCTACCTTCCATTAGTAAGATTCCCGATTTACTGCCTCCTCTTGTGCATAGTTTACTATGCAGAATCCATCAGATGAAGCTTTTGTGACACGGAGCTAAATAACATCATTAAACTTTTTAACTAGGTTGCTGTTTGTTCACTCTCTCCCTGTATACTTAGTAGCTTAGTATTGTGTCATTTATTTTAATGTTGTGGGTTCTTATTTTTATTTCTGATTTGTTTGCTGGATTTTGTTGGCCAGTTTGCATGCCTCTGTTGCAGAATTTTTTAGTATTAAATGAATAAATAAATGTGTGAACATTGAGCAGCTGTTGTAAAAGCATAGCTACAGTGACTGATTAAAAATCTGGCAAGCTTAGCACTTAGGCACAGAGCCCCAGTCAGAGAAAAAGGTGGCAACACTATTTTGGAATCTCAATGAATCTATGGGGAAATAAACATTTCACACTTGGTTATTTTATCTGTAAGTTTAAGAAAGACCTAGGAAATGAGAGAAATATCTCATTTCCACATACACACACCCTCCATGTTTGCGGGAGAGTTTGAAAGCCCTTAGGATACTGGATCTCTCCCAGCAATCTGTAAAAATAACCTCTAGTCACTGGAATGCTACGGAAGAATCTGGAACTGTTTCTTGGCCAGACATTTTTGGTTAAAGCCCATGTTAAGAAGCCTGGCTCGAGGCAGCTCAAATCCATTTCAGCTCCACTCCCTTTGAGAATTGCAGCAGCTGAAGAAGAATGCCGTTCCGAGGAGTTTGCCTTCTTGTATGCCTTTTTTGTATGGCACACATGACAATTCAACAAGGCACAAGAACCAAGAAAAAGCCAGAGCCCAGGAGAGGTAAGACATCCAAGAAAATCTCCAAGGGTGCTTCCAGATTAGGCTTTTATTCTGCAATTACTCTTTGTTGTGCATGCAATTTTACTAGGGGGTACAGATGTTGCCGTCTTCTATTCTTAACCCTCTCATGTTTTTCCACCATTTCCATCATTTTATTCTTTCCACACACACGACTCTTAAGGAGGAAAAGACGGAACAGCTGCACAATGTCTTTTGATTGGTAATGCGAGGAGCCATCCATCTGGAAGCACCCCAAGTCTTACCTATGAGTGATCTCTCCTTTTTTAAACTACGTATATAAATCTTTATTTCTATCATACTTCCATCAAGGTTACGTCCAAGAGAGGCTACAAGTTTCTTTTTAAAAAACTTTGACCAGGTTACAATATCCAAAGACCTTGCTTCTGCTTGAAAATGAATAGAATTCACAAATGGAGCTCATTCTGCCTTGTGTATGGTTATATCTACATATCCAAAATCCATAAGGACCACTTAAAATATTAGCAAGCAAGCAAGCTTTAGAGTTCTCCAGAACTCTTCATCAGGTAGTATGTTAAATAAAATAAGAGTGAGAGGGGGAGAAATACAGTGCAGTTGATGTATTTACTCCTCAAGTGCACAGTTTATTTATTTAGTTTAAAAAAATTGACCTGGAAGACAGGCAGAGACATTGAACTGAACTGCTATCCTATACACAACAAGTCCGATTGAATTCAGCAATAAGCACTTCTCTGTAGAAATGTAGAGGATTTTGCTGACAGCCTCTGAAGGAGGTGTAAAATGGGGAGTGGTATGTAAATACTGTAAATAAATAAAATGGATTGCAAGATGTATCCAATGCCATGGGGACAAAAAAAAAAGAAAGCAAAAATGGATGTTCCCTCCTTTTTAAAAAAATGTAAACGTAGCTGTTATTCGGTTCTGTCTCAAGCCCTAATTGGAACATGCAGGTCCCCTGGGAGGCAGGGAACAAAAATAAAGGGCGAGGTGGTGAAACTGCATTCTGCAAGCATACCTTTATGCTTGCTGCTGTTGAAAGATTTGCCCTCCATCAAAGCCAAGTCCGAAAAACCAACAGAACTCACATGAGCCCACGATTTCATGCCAGAATGCCAGCTTACCTCGTGAGGTAATCTTTATGCCCCTGGTTTTTACTCTTAAGTGCAAAAACATCCCCTTTCAGACTTCTTTAAACTAATCAATGTGCCTCAGTCTATATGTGTACCAAATTCCAGGTTTCTGTATGGTCTGGAAGTACTTAACTATTTTGGGATACATATTTTCTCTCATATTAAGAGGTTACTTACAAATATCCCAGATTGCTTTAAAAAAAGTAATCATGGTGCACTGAACTATGTTAGTAACAATTTATATTTTTCTGAGTCATCTGGAAGTGCCTTAATTGTGGGCTACACTGCTTGTCCCTGTTTCACAGGGGAGGCATACAAATAGCTTGTTTCAGATTTGTCTAGTAATCTGGATGCATTGAGCTATGCTGGTACAGAATTTAAGCTCTTTAGCAAGTGTGGATATGGTTATTAAACTACATCTCTATCATATTGCATGTTTCTAGCTCATCAGGAGTTACCCTAACAATTTTGGTATTTCAGTCAGACAGTAAAATGCAAGGTTGTATCCAATGATAGTCTAACATATATCCCAGTCATTTCAATGGGTCTCCTCTAAGAAGGACTAACATTAGATACATATGTCCCAGCCATTTCATTGGGTCTACTCTAAGAAGGACTAACATTGGATAGAAGTATATTTATTTTATTCCATTTATCAGTCACCCAATAGCCAGAGCAACATACAGATTAAAAGAAGTTAAAATCGCAATTTAAAATACCACCCAATAACAGCTATGTATTTTTTTTAAAAGACCATCATAAAACAGAACAGCCATACTAAAGCAGAGGTTAACATATTTTCAGAAATAGACATATATCACAGGGAATAATCTTAGCAGAGCTTTAAAAATGCCAGAAAAGCAAGTGACAGGAGCAGCAGAGGGAGAGAAACCAAGCACCGCGTGCGGGTTCACTTAAGAACAACACATAGTCCTAATGAGCCAGCTGTGCTGATTAACAGCTGGCTATAAATCAGCTCAGCCACAGTCACACCTTGCAGCAGACAAACTGTCATTTTCCTCATCTCTCTGACTTATGCTTTATGAAGAGACTCGTATTCCTGGATTCATGGATCCATGACACTCTCATAGACCATTCTTTTAGATGACCCCTAACCAGCTGTGATGCTTGGCTCCACGACCTCTTGGCAATTGACAACCGGACTGTTCTGACCTCACTTTTTTCTTTCACTGCACTCCTGGAATTCCCAAAGACCATCTATTATCCTTAACGAATTATCCATGGTAACAAAATAGATGGAAGAGGCAGTGGGAAAACAGGAGGATTGCAAGTGGAAGACAACATTGTCTGGACCGCCGTAAAATTCCACAGATGAGGCAGGGTGGTCAAAGCTGGCCCTAACGTTAGGCAGAGTGAGGTAGCTGCTGAGGGGAGAGGAGCAGACAAAGTGTGTGGGTAACGTGCCCTGGCCTACTTCCCCTAAGCTAGCCTGGTGCCCTCAAATGCAGTGGAGGACATTATAGATTTCTAGAGTAGGCTTTTCTAAACTTAAAAACCTGGTTAGCCAGCCTAACTAAGACTACCCAGCCACTTGGTAAGTGTAATTTAGCACTGCCTTACCCAACCTGGTGCCCTCCAGAAGTGTCGGACTGCAATTCTGAACCAACACATTCTGGGTGGGTTCCAGATTTACGCTGAATCAACTACTCTGATGGAAATGGACTTTCATGCCCCCTCCTTCTCATGGCAGCTGTCTAAGTGGACTCAATAAAACAGAATTTGATCTGACTACAACATGCTGGAAAGTGTGATTTTGAAACAACTCTGAAGACAAAGGGACTCAACTCCCTTTTATGATTTCTGGTTACTCCCCAGATCGAAGCTCATTGGTTTCAAGTTCTATACATTTCAGTAAACAAACTAGCCTGAGCCAGGCAGCACGTACTGGTCACAGATATTTTTCTTCACTTATCATGAGGACAGCATAAGCTGATCATGCACTGGACGTACATTACCCATCCTGCTTATACTGTTCCCCTCAAATTCTTTTCTCACATTCAGCATGTATATGCTTCAGACTTCCTTATAAGGCAATCAGTTTCCGTACAGACCCCTGAAAATGCTATACAGAGTCAAGAGACGCTACTGAATGGGGTGGAAGGGGAACCCCCCCCCCAAATTACATAGGGGAACCTTTCGTGAGTGAAACCTTCCTTTTGCAGAAGGCAGATCCTGGATCCATCCCCTGGAGGTCACCAGGTTAGGGAAAACTGCATTACAGTGACTTGCTATTCGTCCATTGTTTGTTTGTTTAGGAAACAATTACCCTTGGCAAACTCTTTTCCTATCATTCTCTAGTGGCTGAGTTCTTAAACAAGTTCCCTGAGAAGTTCCTCAATTTATATCGAACCATGAACCAAAGCAGAGCAATCGTCTTATGGCACCTTTCAGACAGCTCGTTTTTGTGGTTAAGTATACATTTGCCAATGCAGGGAATGGCACAGGCGAAATATCCTGTGTCAACAGTGACTGCATAAAATCATACTCATGCTGAGATACAGCAAAGAGTGTTGTGTATGCATCCCAGGGGCAAGTAGAGCATCGTTTTAAATAAGAACAGTTCTATGATGAAAGATTCCCTTTGATGAGAGTGCCATAAAGTAGATATTTCCCCATAATGTTTTTGATTAAAATCAATCAAAGTAATAATGATTAATGCAATGTTAGTGGAGCTCATCAGAGTGAACTGAGCAATAACTAAAGTAGTGATATCATTAATAGTAACATGCACTTCTCCTTTTGTACTTATCAGATGTTTTTAATTCTTGTCATTTACGTCATGTGGGCAGTTACTCAAACACTAAGTGATTTACAGCACAATCGTGACTGGCCACTTATGGAAGTTTGCGGGTTGATTACATGATGTCATGAACAGCCAGGACATCTCCCGCACTATCCCCCCTTTATTCCACTGTCTGAAAACGCAAAATTGCCCCATGTAAAGATGGCATTGTGCTATAGTTCTGCCACTAGATGGTGCTGTTTTATTGTGTTGAATGGAAGACACAGAGATAGGAAGTATTCAATCCAAACTACATGGCAACCTGTGTAATTGAGCTAATTGCAACCCCAGAATTAAAACGGGAGCAGAAAGCAGTGCAGGGGAGCGGGTTTAAATGTAGAGAAGCTCATAATCTCACTAAAATGGACAAGTGCATAGGATTAAAATCAACAAGGTGGCCAGGTTTGGGGCTATTTGGGTCCCATTTCTAACCAGATTTGAAATGTACTTTTTATGCTGTATGTCAAGAATGAATGTTGATGCATGCATAGACTAACAGATAAATGAATCTGCCTAGAAACATTCCAGGCTTCTGTTCTACTAAGGGCTTATTTATATGGCAAGAGCAACCAATTAGCTTGATTCAGTTTTTACCCTGTTTACACAAGATGAAGATTAATTAAAGGCTGAAGTGAACTGAGGCTCAGGAACTGAAGTGCTAGTTAATTGGATGCTATGGGCTTGCCTCTCTCTCATCTCAAGATCAATTTCTATGTAAAGCCCAGCATGGCTATTATGGATTAGAGGGTGCAGTGGAGTTCAAAAGCCAGTGCAGTCCACACAGTGACTTGAAAATAGCTTGTGATAGCAACCAAAAGCATAAGCGTTTGGTTGCCATCACAACAAGTCAACAAGCGTTGCCTTAAACAATCATCTTGAACGATTAATATCTGCAGCACTGCCAGATGTCCCTGATCCTTGTGCAGTGCCATAAATGGAAGTATGAAAATTATTTTTAATTGTATCAAAACAGTGGGTAATGTAATATTACTGAAACAGAGCACTTTAGAAACCTGGTAGCATCACCCCTTTTTAAAAAGTATATCGAGGTAAAAGCGGGACGGGGAGTGTACAACAGGGTATGGGAGGAAAGAATGAATAGGGAACCAGGATAGCGGTGCCACCAGCCTCCACTGGACTAGGATTACCATTTTTAAAAACTAACCTCTGTAGAAGTGATATGCAGCAAAGAGGTGGTAAAGGTCTTTGCAGCATGGAAATATTATCCACTGTTAATATCATGCACTATGCCATCTTTTTGACAAGTATGCATAATAAGATGCCGCTTTCTTTTTCGTTCACTATACAATTTGGTTGCATCACCAATGGAGGAGCAAGTGCTGACTCCATTCGTAAATGTGACTTCATGCATTAGGTGAAGAAGACTGATATTATCATTGAACTGCTTGTTTGCTTGACAGACGTTGTAAGCCTCAAAATGATTGAAGATCTGAAGGAGCAGCTAGACAATATCTCCCAGGAGGTGGTTCTGCTAAAGGAAAAGCAAGCACTTCAAACAGGTACAAACCCTGACAGCCATAACTTTCACACACCACACAATTGACTCATCTTGTGGAATACAATGGTCTTGTGGAATACAATGGTCAGTATAAGACAGCTTCCTATGGAAAAGAGGGGGTATGATTACACTGAGCAGCAGTCCAGGGAGAAAGTGAACCTTCTCCCCCACCCCTTTCCCCAGAAAATTTCACCCACAAAAAGTGCTCAGGAATAGCATGTTGAGCTATGGCATTTTATAAGCTGGCAACTGTACTCCTAGACTAGAGAGAGGTCACTGCAACTGTTTGGCAGGTAGTGGGATACCCATTTCAGAGGGTAGACATCAGTTGCATTGCCGAGCACATCATGTGTTCTTCTACCCAGTGAGATCCCCACCACATAACCACAGTGCCCCCTAGCCAACCCCCTGTGTCTCCAGCTCTCCCTGAGAAGAAACCTCTAACTTAGATCATGGGTTGTGCCATTTCTCACCATGCAATGATCCTTCATTTCCCTTCTCCAAGACCTAGCAGAAGTATGGGTCAGCCACCATCTCTGAAGCACCTTAGGTGGCAGTGGCAGTGGCAGTAGGAGGTGGACATGGACAGCAGGCTAGAGTTCCCTCAGCTACCTCCTAACAGTAAGAATCCCAAGAAGAAGCCATGCCATGCCATACACTGGAACAGGGGAGCCATGCTCTGGAGGTCTGGGTTGTGTGGACCAGCATGGCAACTTAATGCTGCATCCACACTTTACTGCCAAGGTGAAGAACAGCTCTTTGAACATCAACAGACCCACTCAGAAGACACTTTAAACCATAGCTTTAACCATGGTGGTTAAGCCAGAAAGCCAGGCCATGTTTAGAAGACACTTTAAACCGTGGTTAAAGCCGTGGTTTAAGGTGTCTCCTGAACACAGCCTGGATTTCTGACTTAACCACCATGGTTAAAGCCATGGTTTAAGGTGTCTTCTGAACAGGGCCAATCTCAGGTAAATGAGAGCTCATTCAATAACCGGAGGAATCAGGAAAGTCCTTCTGAAGGGACTGAGGCGCTCCTTGACCCCACTTATACCAGGACTCTAAAATGTAGTTTAAAAACATTGCTTTGCTTGTCACCAGTGATGCCACAGTTACTTTCCAATAAATGCTTGTGACACCCCTTATTGCAATGAAAGTGCCAGCAAAGGGGGAGAGGAGAGTGAACGTTTTTGATTTGAACATTACCAGCATGCTTTGGCAAGTATATCTAATGGGAAACTGCTTCCTTATAGATACAGGGCTCCTCTAAACAAGCAATGCATTGCATGCTTGTGATTGGCTATTCACAGAAGTTTTCAGGTCCATTACATGACATTGTCAATGACCAGGACGTCTCCCATGGTATTCCCTGTTGATATCTGGGGAAAAGTAGGATCTTCAACCACTAGATGGTGCTGTTTCAATAGACTTGAAGGGAGGGGAAGTATTCAATACAAAGCATGTGGTCATCCCTCTCCGCCGGTGTAATGCAGCCCATAATAATTGCACCAAAAACCCCAAACAAACCAGGAAGCAAAGTAAACAACGCAATTTCCCCTTAATATAGAGACACTCACACTTAACCGCATCATTATTATGCCTCCAAATACAATCTTCCTTTTCTGATGACACCTTGTCTCTCCTCCCCCCGCCCCATCCCCACCCCCACTTTTTGTCTCTTGCTAGTTTGTCTGAAAGGCACCAAGATCAATCTCAAATGTTTCCTGGCTTTTCCCAATGCCAAGACCTATCACGATGCCAGTGAAGACTGCATCTCCCAGGGTGGCACACTCAGTACCCCGCAGACTGGAGATGAAAATGACGCTCTCTATGACTACGTGAGGAAAAGCCTTGGGACCGAGACGGAAATTTGGCTCGGCATTAATGACCTGGCAGCTGAAGGAAACTGGGTGGACATGACAAGCAGTAGCATTGGCTATAAGAACTGGGAAACGGAGATCACCACCCAGCCGGATGGCGGGAAGCTAGAAAACTGTGCAGCGCTGTCTGGGGTTGCTGTCGGCAAATGGTTTGACAAGAGGTGCAGAGACCAGCTGCCTTATGTGTGCCAGTTCATGATCGTTTAAGAGTGGGAGAATAAGGCAAAGGCATTCCATTTGGCACCTGGAATGGAGCTGTGTGTGTGTGTGTAAATATACACACACATCGGCAAGGAACACACACATATATACTCTTGGCACATCAATTCATGGCTTGGTAAAGGATTAGAATGAAATCTAAGCTGCACTTTAATTGGCTGAAAGCTGCATTATTCTTACTAAGGCATGAGTTATAGATATAGATATATTTTTACACCAGAAACTTATTAGGAAGGCTTCATTGTCTGAGCAACATTCTAACTTTGCAATAATAATAATAATAATAATAATAATAATAATAATAATAATAATAATAATATGGTACATAAGGCTCATTCGTTGCTGCATGTAGTTTTCCTGCAATCCTATTTTTTGTTTCTCCTGCTGATTGCACCAAATAAAACCAGCATTCGCTGAAGTGTCCTGTTTATCATCTATTGGAACGAAAAGCTGAAAGTTCCTTAGCACAGCCTGCTTTCATTTAATGTTACACCCTCCTCAGAGCCAAATTGTTAGGCCACGTAAGTCCATTTAGCAACTTTGGCACCCCTGAAATCAGAGTTCAGAGGACCTGTCTCAGCCTAAACTAGCCTAAACTGAGCAACACCAGTGTAACAACGAGAAGCCAAAGACGAGCCAGCGAGAGCATTCATCATTATAAAGACGAAATCAAAAAAATCTTGCATCTGCTGGTGGACGAGTCCTATATCTCTGAGCTACAGTAACTTCCTTTTGCTGGGCACATCTGGCTGGAAACACAAGGCAAAAACTGGAAAAGAAGTAACCAAAACCAAACGGTGAAGCCAGGGAACAGGCAACCAAGAGCAAAAAAAGATTGCATCTTATTGCAGTGTTGTTGTTGGTGGTGGTAATGACTGGAAGATGCCAAAGGGTTACTACAGCTCCAATCTGTATAATCGTCTCCTAAATTGGAACTGAAGGGAGAAGAAATCCATGTTTCTGCTGCAGGCGGTTTGATCCAGTGCCTTCACGATACTGAGAGAACAGTGCTAAACCCAATACTTCTCAACCTCAGCAATATGAATGGATCAAGAATTTCTCTCTCTCTCTGACTGTATGTGCCCAACTGCACGCATGGATCACTTGCATTCACCAAGGGGGATGTCCCCATTCATTCAAAAGGACACGATTGCCTTCCTCTGTTTAAATGAGTAAGACAGAAGTATACATCTATGCCCCATTCTTTGGCACAGAACATTGAATTGTGGCAAACGTTCTTCTAAAACCCACTAGAGATGACTTAGTTGGCTAGTTTTACATGACCACATACAGCGCACAAGTATCTTTCAGATTTTTATAGCAGGTGAGCTAGGGTAGAAGGATCTAGAAAGATTTATATCTGAGATTATCACTGCCAAACTTTCTGTTGAGATGACCAAAGAATAAAGAAATATGGCTTGTTAAAGAATAGTGTCAACCCTCCATTTTAATGGTGTGTTTTCTTGTTAAGATGTGAATACGTCCTTCAAAGTTATCCATCAGCCAACCAGAAAATAACAGGGCAGCAGAAAGAACTCAACTGCACAATGTTTGCTTTACTGGACAAGGATTTTTCCTCAATATAGCCCATCCATGAGGCTCACCTGAGTTCAACTGGAGGTTTAAACTAATTGACTCCCCTGAACTTTAATGGGAGTTATTAGCACATCCCACAACACTGTTCAGGTTTGTTACCTTAATCCCCTGCCTCAATAGGACTAAGTTATCCTAAATCCAAGAGCCCTGAGCGGTCATTGTCCACAGCAGTGTTCCCCAAGCTCCTGAGGTCCATCTTTTCCTCTGAATTGAAAATGGAGGCGTGATGCACTGAAAGGCCTTTAGAGAGTGGGTGGGGAAGTGTGACCCTTCAGATGTTCAACTGCAACCTCCCAGCATCCCTGACCATTGGCCATATGGGCTGGGGATGATGGGAGTTGGAGTCCAAAACATCTGGAGGGTGCCAGGTTGGGGGAGGTAAGAATTGCTGGCCTTCACAGCTGGATCCATAGTTTCTGTACAAGTCACTGTTCCCAGCATGCTTTTTTGATGAGGAGGAGAAGGACGAGGCAGTAAGCAATTTTAAAAATAATGTAAAAAGTTATGATAGAACACATTCGTTAGGATGACCATATGGAAAGGAGGACAGGGCTCCTGTATCTTTAACAAAGGGAATTTCAGCAGGTGTCATTTATATGCATGCAGCATTTGGTGAAATTCCCTCTTCATCCCAACAGATACAGCTGCAGGATCCCTGCCCTTTTTTGTATCTGGTCACTCTAGTATAGCTCCTGCAGTGGAACAAGTTAGTTGCAATCTAAATCATGGGGTGGATCCAGGTTCTGCCTTCCATGGATGGAAGAGTTCTACTCTCGGGAAGTGCGTCTGTCCGATTTTCAGGGATCCCCTCCTTTCCCTCACACCACACTTCATTCCATTCAGCAGGGATCCCCACAACCCTCTGCATAACATTTTTAGAGCTCCATCACACCTACTTCCCCCCCCCACGCCTTGAGTCCGTGGTTTCCCCCTGAGGGGAAAACTGCCCTGCCCTCCTCTTTTGTCAGAGAGAACGCCCTTCAACACACACACACACAACAAAAACGGGATGGTCCAATATAGGACAAGGAGGAGCGGCTTTATTGCGCACGGAGGGGGAAAAAACCCTAGACTTTCCCCGCTCCAAAGTAAGACATAAAAGGGAGGGGAAGAGGCGAGATGAGCGCAGGACGTGGACAACATCATGTGAGTACCACACTGTAAAAACACATACCAGGCATGGCTAGAGTGTGATAAATCGCTAGTGTGCTGGAGCTCTTAGGGGATTGGAGGGGCTGTCATGTGGAGGAGAAAAGTGGAGAGGTCTGCTTTTGCCTGCCTAGTTGCACACAGCCAGATCTGGATCCATCCCAATATTTGCAATTCCAGTGGGATTTAAATGTTCATCGGTTGGATCTAGGTTTAATCTGGATCAACTGCATTGACTCGAGTGAACTTCACCCCCTCCTCCCCATGGCAGCTCCTCCATCCCCCTGGAATTCTACACAGAGAGTCAGGGCCAGCTTTAGGGTGGAGCCCTGCATTGAGCAGGGGGTTGGACTCGATGGCCTTATAGGCCCCTTCCAACTCTACTATTCTATGATTCTGTGATTCTAGGAATCCCTGTTGAATAGAGTGAGCAATGGGGGGCAGGGGTCCTCAAAATTGGGTGGAGCGCTTCCTCTTGCAGAAGGAAGATCCTGGATCCAACCCACTAACTTCTTCTGGATTGGGGAAAAAAAAGAGGTTCTATGCCATGGAGCTCACAAATAGTGCATGGAGATTACATTATGCAAATGTGAATGTATTTGTTTTATTTGTATAATTGAATATGCTGGCAATCTTTGGGATTTCACAAAACCCAAGAATACTTTAGCAAACTCCATTTTAATTGTATGAGCTTTGTATATACCTCACAGAATCTGTCGTTTCAAAATTACTTGATTTATTCATCACTTTCCATTAATCTATCATTTGATATTTGTGGTTATATGTCCCTTATGTAACTTGGCACAGGCCAGCTCTCTATTAACATGTGACATAGCAATGGCAACAGCTGTGGTAACAAACTGAAGTAAACTTAGAGTTGTGCAAGCAAATTATTTGGACGTGAATTATGTGACATGTCATCTGAATAATCATCAAAGCCATTTTGAGCCAGCAAACTCTAGAAAGCATTCCTTGTGATCTCAATAATATGTCCCCAAAAATATGGTCTTTGAAATACTATTTTTCTGTCGACTCCTTTGACCCCAAGAAGTCAAGACTGCCTTGGATTTCAAATCAAGGAGGGTTGCTGTTTTCATAACTTTGTTCATTTTATGAAAGTGCTGAAGTTAAAATATCCAAGCATATTAAATGACAACAGGGTAAAACGTGATACTATTTGTGCTCGTCATATACTTGGAGGTCTGAAATGGGGTGCATTTCAGTATCTGCCAACTACACTACAATTATTTGCCAGCATGGCCCATTTAGCCTGCCAGTTCCTCTTGCAATGACCTCTTATCTCTCCTAGCTTTCCCATTCAGAGATTCTAGCTATTGTTTAATAAGCTTCTATCTCCATCTCACTGCCACAGGATGTGGTGATGGCCGCCAATCTGGATGGCTTCAAAAGGGAGTTGGATAAATTCCTGGGGGCAAAGGCTATCAATGGCTACTAGCCCTGATGGTTGTGTGCTATCTCCAGTATTCGAGGCAATAAGCCTGTGAGCACCAGTTGCTGGGGAACATGGGTGGGAGGGTGCTGTTGCACCATGTCCTGCCTTGTTGGTCCCTGGCCAACGGCTGGTTGGCCACTGTGTGAACAGAGTGCTGGACTAGATGGACCCTTGGTCTGATCCAGCAGGGCTCTTCTTATGTTCTTATCTCCACAAGCAACACAGGAGAAGAAAGGAGACTGGAGGAGGAGAAGTGATGACAGAAAGACAGTTGGTGGCCCTTTGTGAATAATGTCCAGAATTCTGTGGTATTTGCTTTCATGTCAAGAACCTTGGCTCTGTTTAAAATACTTGAAATGGCAATTACCCAGAACAAATGGATCCCATCTGCTCAATACTGGCACCGATAACTATTTAAAACCATGTGAAAAGTTCTAATGTCCAAACAGATGACAGAACATGTGTGGCCCTAGCACTTGAGGCCAGATTAACCATTAGGTTAAGTTTGTAGAGCAACACCTAGGCTCCCAATTTGGATGTGGGGTGAGTTTGATAGCATAAAACAAGGGTGTTGAATCTCTCTCAGCCCAAGGGCAAAATTAAATTTTGAAGAAGCTCTTAAGAAGATAAGAAGAGCCATGCTGGGACAGACTTAGGGTCCATCTAGTCCAGCACTCTGTTCACACAGTGGCCGACCAACTGTTAACCAGGGACCCACAAGCAGGACATGGTGCAATAGCATCCTCACACCCATGTTCCCCAGCAACTAGTGTATACAGGCTTACTGCCTCTGATACTGGAGGTTGCACTTAGCCATTAGGACTAGTAGCCATTGATAGTCTTCTCCAGGAATTTATCCAACCCCCTTTCAAAGCCATCCAAGTTGGTGGCCATCTTGTGGTGGGGAATCCCATAGTTTAATTATGTGCTGTGTGAAGAAGCACATAGTTAAACTTCCTTTTATCCATCCCTAAGCACAACTTCCTTTTATCCATCCTGAATTGTCTACCAATCAACTTCATGGGATGACCCCGAGTTCTAGTATTTTGAGAGAGGGAGAAAAATGTCTCCCTATCCACGTTGTCCATACCATGTATAATTTTGTACACCTCTATCAGGTCTCCCCTTAGCCTCCTTTTTCTCAAGCTAAACAATCCCAACAATCCTCATAGGGTAGGAGCTCCAGTCCCTTGACCATTTTAGCTGCCCTTTTCTGCACTTTTTTCAGTTCTACAACATCTTTTTTTTTAGGTGTGGTGACCAGAACTGTACAGAGTATTCTAAGTATGGTCGCACCATAAGTTTTTATAAAGGCAGTAAGATATTGGCAGTTTTATTCTCAATTCCTTTTCTAATCATGCCTAACATGGAGTTTGCCTTCTTTACAGTGGCACACGCTAGTCTGACATTTTAATTGAGCCGTCCACCACAACCCCAAGATCTTTTTCTTGGTCAGTCGCCATCAGCTCAGATCCCATCAGGTTATACTTGAAGTTGGGTTATAACTTCACACTTGCTTACATTGAACCACATCTGCCATTTGGATGCAAATGGCAAATTTGCAGGTTGGAGAGATCCTTTTGGAGCTCCTCACGATCCCTTTTTGTTTTAACCATCTTAAATAATTCAGTGTCACTTCACTGCCTACTCCTAATTCCACATCATTTATGAACATGTTGAAAATAATCGATTCCAATACCAATCCCTGTGGGACCCCACTATTTACTTCCCTCCATTGGGAGAATTTACCATTTATTCCTACCCTCTGCTTTCTATTCTTTAACCAGTTACTGTTCCAGAAGAAGACCTCTCCCCTTATTCCATGACTGCTAAGTTTGCTCAGGAGTCTTGGTGAGGGACTTTTGTGGCCATATTCCAGTGGTGGGTGAGGTTGTATAGAAAAGGGAATTTCAGCAGGTGTCATTTGTACGCATGCAGCACCTGGTGAAATTCCCTCTTCATCACAACAGTTAAAGCTGCAGGATACCTGCCCTCTTGACCAGATACAAAAGAGGGCAGGGCTCCTGCAGCTTTAACTGTGTGAAGAAGAGGGAATTTCACAAGGTGCTGCATGAATACAAATGACACTTGCTGAAATTCCGTTTTCTATGCAACTGTTAAAGATACAGGAGCCCTGTCCTCCTTTCCATATGGTCGCCATTGTCATATAACCAACACAGCACAGATTCAGAGCCACCCTGGGGCAAGGACAATATTAAGACAGCTCCCTGATTTCCTCTAATATTAAAAGCTGTGTTACTGTGCTTTCTTTATATAATGTAAGTCACATCAGACTTTCCAACAATTAAAAAAATTAAACACATTACAACACCATAAAGGATAAAACAGTATGGCTGTGCTCCACCTCAGACAGAGGCCCCGAATCTGAGCCGAGGCGGTTCTGGTGAAGCCCGAGGCAGCCCGAAGCCAAAGCCAATTGGCTCCAAAGCTTCAGGCCACCTCAGCGCTTCAGAGCGGGCCCATGGCGGGGCCCTTACCTGCAAGGGTGGTGTCGGCATCGGACAGAGGCAACAGCAGTTAAGTGGGGAAGGGGGAGGGGTCTTACCACTGCCGCCAGATGCAAGGACAGTGGCGATGGACAGCGGAGGCACCAGGTAAGTGGGGAAGGGGAGACTTTTCTGGGCGCCAGCTGCACAGCCAACACCCAGAAAAGTCTGAGTCGCCTCAGAGGGCCCACATTTCGCCTCGGCTTTGGTGCTGAGGCAGGTCGGGCAACCTGTGAAGAACCCCTGAGCCGAACCAGGGCTGCTCCGGGGGCTCAAAACTGGCCTCCGAGGCGGATAGGGGGGTAAGTGCACAGCCCTATAAAACAGGATAGTAGCAGAACCTCTCACAGGTCAGGCAAAGCCTCTGTAAACAAGTATGTTTTCAAACTAAACACCATTCTGCCTTTCGAACTTCACATGGGGGAATATTCCAAAGAGTGGGGGCTACCACTGAGAAGGCCCAGTTATGAGCCACTGTCTTACTGGTATCAATGAGTTATCCCATTGTTCCCCACCACCCTTATTTGTGTACTGCTCTTGTGCCACTGCTTGCTCTTGCTGCAGATCTTGACTTGACTTTATGCTGCTCAAATTTTTAGTGCTGAATTTTTATTTTAAGCTGTTGCTTTGTTTTGTGCTAGTTTCATTATTGATTCCCTTGTTCCTATGCTATCCCTTGTTCCTTACCTGGCTGTAATTCCCATTGAAGTTCAATAGAATTTACAGGATCTATACTACTGCTTTATAATGGTTTATAACGGTATTGACAATTGTTGGGGCCCACGACACATTCCATATAGCATTTTCAAACCACTTTTAAAGTGTTATATCCTGCTTGGCGTAGATCTAGCCCCAGATAAGTGGGTACGGAATTGCTGCCCAACCACACCATCCTATGCATGTCTACTTAGAAGTAAATCCCATTGATTGCATTGAGTCTTACTGCCAGGTAAGTGGATATAGAATTGATGCCTTAACTACTTAGTTGTGTAAGCCATGGGGAGGGCCCCTTTTTGGCTGGAAAAGCAGCCCGTAAATCTTTACGGCTAAGTGAAAAAAAGTAACATATTTTATTCAATTCACTTCAACTTCTTTCTAACTTGTGTGCTTGTGTGCAGGGTGTGGCTCAATTTGGGGCAAGGCAGATGCTGCCAAGACCAGTCTTAAATCAAAGCCATGTGTGTCCTTCTGGGGATCACGTTTAAAAAAATTCTTACGCTAAGCATGTTTTCAATTAGATTTTATAATGCCAGAATAAAATCAAGTACCATCTGTTCTTTAAAAACTACGTAATAAGATGATTAAACAGTTTAAGGCTCTTTTGAGCAGCTAACAACCTTGATTTTATCCAATTAAGTTAATATTAATGTCTTGCTTGGGGAATATTCTGAGGTTATTCAATTATGCAAACACTTGCTATTGGGTAATTTCAACTGTTAAAATGATCTCCTATAAGAAGATAAGATTTAAGCCTTTAGACAGTGGAGGCTGGTGGCTCCGATTTCAGTGGAATCCATTCTGAATTGGAGCCCCCAGCCCCCATTGCCTTTAAAATAGGGGTGAGCAACCATTTTTCTGTCAAGGGCCACATTATCTTTGGGGAGAATCTCTCAGGGGTAAGGCCAGAGCCTAAAGTGGCTGGGGTGGCCACCACCCCTCTTCCTTCCTTCCTTCCTTCCTTCCTTCCTTCCTTCCTTCCTTCTAGAACCTTTCTTTCTCATTCTTTGTCCCTTTCTGCCATCAGCACCCCCATACTAGGGTGACCATATGGAAAGGAGGGAAGGGCTCCTGCAACTTTAACAGTTGTATTCAAAAGGGAATTTCAGCTGGTGTCATTTGTATGCAGGCAGCACCTGGTGAAATTCCCTCTTCATCACAACAACAGGTGCAGGAGCTATACTAGAGTGACCAGATTTAAAAGCGGGCAAGGCACCTGCAACTTTAACTGTTGTGATGAAGAGGAAATTTCGCCAGGTTCTCCATATATACAAATGACACCTGCTGAAATTCCCTTTTCAATGCAACTGTTAAAGATACAGGATCCCTGTCCTCCTATTCATATGGTCATCCTACTTTAGATAGCCAGCTGACCAGATTTTTCTTGGGTCTTTCCTGATTGGGACAGGTGAGGGGTGGGGTGAAGCCGGCTCCTGACAGATCCGGAGCCTCAAGGAGCAGCTCCTCAAGGTGCCACCTCAGTATGGAACTGGCTTTGTCCACCCCTCACCCCCATAGGGTGGTCAGGTGTCCTCTTTTACAGAGGACAGTACTTGAAGGCCTGTCCAGTACAAGTCCGGTTTCAAGATAAAAGTTCCATCAGAAGAAAGATCCCAGGGCCTTTGCAGCTGCCCACCCACAGCACCTGGACAGCAGACTGAGCAATGCACATCTGATCACAGTCTTCCATGCTATAGTGAGATGTATTGCATTTCATTTTAAATTATTATTATTAAATTTGCATCCATAGATATAAATTAGCATATTTAAACATTACACAAATCAGCATCCTCTTTTTTTGGTGATGCATTTCCTGTTCTTTGGCAATTTATTAGTGGCTACCCTACTGACTGGGGAAAGCAAGGGAGCCCGTGCCTTGAGGACTACAACTCCTATCATTTCCAGCCAGTGGGGACTGTAATGTGACACTTCTGGAGGGCATCAGGTTGGGAAAGGGTGGTCTAGCTCTTCTCAGAAACCAGAGGTTGGATCTAGACTGAGTCATACTTAAAGTAGACCTATTGAAATCAATGGAATTTAAGTTAGTCATGACAAATCTAAATCCCACTCATCTGAAAAGGTGTACTCTAAGCATGACTAAGTCTGGATTCAATTCCATGTCATCTAGCTCACATCATTGCCACAACTTGCAAAGATCTGGTGCTAGATGGATCACTAGGAGGACTGATCAACAAACACTTCCATTTTTAAGAAAACCCTAGGTAGTATTTCTCTTACTGCAGCACATAGTTCAGCAGATGGAATTTATTACCATGCGATGGCGTGACTGACATTAGCAGTAAGTGGTTTTTAAAAGTCATTCCTCCCATATATTCATGAAAGAGAGGGCTGGCTCTTCTCTACTGGCAGCAATACCTTGACATGCAGATTTAATATTCAGAGGCTAAATTCATTCACCTACCAAAGGATGTATCTTTCTCTACTTGTGAAATTCCCTTGGGATGTTTAGCTGGCCATTACTAGAGACTAAATCCTGAGCCAAGTGAGCTGTTGATCAGAGACAGTATTGCAAACGTTAAACTTTATTTTTTAAAATCACACTTAATGAGAGTTACACCTAATAAACATTACATTCTGTATAGATTTCAAATCTCAGTACACTGATCTCACAGCTGGTTATTATTTTAGATGTGTTGTTAAAAGCCCATGCTTCTGTTTAGTAAAGGATGGAAGTAAATGACCCAGAGTTCCTTCTCCTTCACCCCAAGTGTTCAAATTGAAAAAAATAACTATAAATGAATTTGGATGTAGCTGTAAGTCTTTATTTCTTTAGCTTAGGCTTTGGAATCTGGCAAAACCAGGCTTTGGCAAAGTTGGGATTCAAAAGAGAAAGAAAGTAACAGAAAACCAATTTTGTCTTTCCAGTGGTCTAGCCAAGTTCAGATGCTAGAACAGTCTCCAATTTGGGAATAGGTGGATACACAAGAGCCAAATTTGGGGGAAATTACACCATTCTCTACAGATACTTATTATGAATAGCTTCCAGAGGACTAACATTGGGTGTGTTTTTGTATGTGAAGTGGTGGAGACACAGCTAGAGAAGTGACCCAAGTGATTTTTTCTTGACAAGCATTTCTGATTCTGCAACATGCAGGCTGCCTTTAAATGTCAGATTTTAGGACAGCTTCCAGATATAACATCACTGCTTATAAACATGTTAAAGCAATCGCTTTGCCTGAAAAGCAAAGCATGCAATGGATTACGAGGGTGTGGGTGGTATGTTGTGGCTGCTCACTAAAACAGGACCAGCAAAAAAAATTCTATGACTGCATGCACTGGTATTCAGCCGTTTTCAACTTTGGGGTGATGGGATCACACCAGAGCAAATTATGATGACCTTTACTGCATGTTTGCTTGCCTACCCCCCCCCCCCAAAAAGTCACATGAAACAACAAAAATTGAAATTCCTGAATTAAAATATACAAAAAGGGGGTGTGGCATAGAAACAGCATAGTATTATGAGAAATGGATACTATTATCCCTCGCCCGGACATAAAAATCTAAAGAAAGGAAAGGAAAGAATAAGAGATGATTCCTGCTGTTGATGTGAGCATGGAACCAGCAATCAGGACTGTTCCATATTCATTTAAGCAATGTTAAAGGGTGGAGATCTGGGCTCAATTCAAGGTGCTGGTATTTACCAGCAATACCCCTATACAACGTGAGCCCTGAGTATCTGAAAAACACTTGCTCACCCCTAAATGTTTTTTTAGTGTAATTGTAGTTGCTATGTGTATTTTTGTTGGTATGTATTATGTGTGTTTGTATGATGTGTGATGCTAGTTTAGATGTTGTCAGAAAAAATAAAAATGATGGGGGGGGGGAGAAATTCCCTAAATGAACAAGCAAACAAATTGTTAGTTAACAAAAGATCCGCACTCTCATCCAATATCTGTTTTCATTTTGTTTTTCTGCAAGGACTAGCAGGCACTGGACTTGGCACGGTGCCCACTTCCTCCTCTATCAGACTGCCAAGACTACTATGGAACTGATACCATAGTCATCCCCTTAGGCTAATGGAGGGTTCTATCATGCATATAAAAACACAGGCATGTTGACTTCTCTTCTGAGAAGTGCAGGGTTTATTCTCTAATATGAAGGAAGGAGAATGCGAGATAATTAAGTCCTCAAGACAGATCCCCCTCTGCACCAGTTGATCTGATGTGCAGAAATGTCCCAGAGTGAACACTTACTTACATTTTACTTCAGTTCTCATTAATACTGTTCACATTTGAAAGCTGGCATAATAAACAGAGAAACCGAAAGAGCCCTCCCCCCCCCCCCCCCCTAGCCACTGTGCCTTGCCACAGGGAGTCACTGTTGTTCCAGACAAAGTGGAGCCTGGTGTTTTGGTTTTAAACAGATCTGTTCATGTCTGTTTATGTGTTTGATTTAAAAACAACAACAGTGCCTAGAGGTTTATAGCATTGTCAACATTAGGATTTTGCATATGACACGGGCTTTAAAAGCCCATGTGAACACACAACCTGTGGGTTAATGAAATGGCACTGCATCTAAGGATACAGGAAGAGCCATGCTGGATCAGACCAGGGGTCCATCCAGCACTCTTTTCACACAGTGGCCAGCCAGCTGCTGACCAGTAATGTGCAAGCAGGATACAGGTGCAACAACACCCTACTACCCATGTTCCCCAGCAACTGGTGTACATAGGCTTACTGCCTCAGATACTGGAGGCAGCACATAGCCATCAGGACTAGCAGCCATTGCTAGCCTTCTCCTCCAGGAATTTATCCAACCCCCTTTTAAAGCCATTCAGATTGGTGGCCATTTTGTGGTAGTGAATTCCATGATTTAACTATGTGCTGTGTGAAGAAGCACTTCCTTTTATCCATCCTGAATCGCCCACCAATCAGCTTCATGGGATGACCCCAGGTTCTAGTATTATGAGAGAGTGGGGGGAAATGTCTCCCTGTCCACATTCTCCATACCATGCATAATTTTGTACGCCTCTATCATGTCTCCCCTTACCCTTCTTTCCCCCAAGCTAAACAATCCCAGCTGTTGTAACCTTCCCTCATAGGGAAGATGCTCCAATCCCTTGTCCATTTTAGTTGCACATTTCTGCATTTTTCCAGCTCTACAATATCTTTTTTTTAGGTGTGGTGACCAGAACTGTAGACAGTATTCCAAGTGTGGTCACACCATAGATTTGTATATACATAATATGATACTGTATACATGTAGAATTCTCACACCCTTTTAAAAAATAAAACTCCCCCATGAAGAGCAGCCATGATAGGCTGCAGGTGCAATGGGAAAGTGGTTAAGCACACAACACACCTTTACCTACTCACTCTTCTATTCCCGATCACAGGCCCCCATGTTTGTTCTCCATGGGGGAAGAGAAATCACAAGTTACACCCACAACTGTATGAAAGAGTCCGACAAAAAGCCAGTTAAACCTAGAGCACTTGGATTTAAGCCAATACAGTCCTTCAGTTAGACTAAATTCATTTAGGTTCATAGTTCTATTTAGAGAAGAGGTGCACAACTGCCCCTCATGATCCCCAATCCTCCTGTTGTGACCACCGAACTCACCACCAAGTTGCCACAGATTGGCTAGGATTGTTCCATTAGCAGCGGTAAAGTGGCAGTTGGGTTCACTGCGATGGGAAGGAAGCTGAAGTGACCCCAAAACTGTGTAGAGGCTATGTATGACTACATCGGTGCACATATTCACACAAATATGGCTGCAGGCCCCCCAGTTGATACCAGAAGCAATCCATGGGACTGAAAAGGTTTTGCACCTCTGATCGTGTGTGTGTGTGTGTCATATCAAGCCTAAAACCTGCAAAAATACCTTCAAACCAGACAGGGCTGTCCCACGACATTTTGGTTCTTTAGGTTAAGAACAAGGTAGAACTCCCCCTCCCATTCTGTGTACAAAAGCTGACTGGACTGGCAATTGAATCTCAATTCAATATCGGGATGGGACAGCTCCACTACACCTGAAAGCAGCAAGCTAGCTTAGGGGGTGAAATGTAGGCCACGTGGCACACCTTGCTGACACCTCCCAGCATCTGCCACCTGAAGCATCTGCCTCACGGTAGGGCCGGTCTGCACCCAAAGGTGAAAATTGTTCCATTGGATACTTGTGTCTACCTTTATTCTCACACAAGGCCCGCTGGCAATTAGCTTCCTACACTATTACACATTGCTGGAGGGTTCTTATTATTATTATTATTATTTGCCTACTGTACTTTGCTATACCCTGTTCTTGCAATAGCATTTGATGTGGGGGATGTTAATAAAATGAGCATAGGAGTTACCTTAAAAAACAGCAAAGAGATTATTCTCTCAATAAACTGAATTATATTTCAGGGACATTTCCTGTCTCGATGGGCAGTTCTGGGATGCAGACTGCAAGAGTAATAACGTGCAATGATGTGCATAGCCATTCAATGGCCCATACCAATAAAATCCTGCTTTCACGCATGCCTCCTCCTCCTCCTCTTCTTCTTCTTTTTCTTCTTTTCTTTTGGAGGGAAGGGAGAATTGCACGATTTATTTGGTAACTTGTACCAGTCTCCACATGGAGCACCCACATCATGTGTTCAGGGACATGCATGGGGAATCTGTTCCATCACCATGTAAAAACTGTCACCATCTGGTCTGTGGTGAAAACCAGGCCACATGCTACTCTTACTTCATGAAAGGGAGGACAGGCTCTGACCATCCTCCCAACAGAAGATGAAAGTCCAAAGGGCTTTGCTTTGATCTCCTAGGAAAAGATGTTGGTGGCTAACAGGGTTTTCCCTTCTGTAGACTGTAATTATGTTGAACAACTAACATGGCCTCTGCTCATTCCCCTCTCAATTACTAGGAAAGATTAGTGGAGCACCATCACAAAACCCACCAACCTCAGCTCCTCCCTTGTCTGTATGAATTCAAGGCAAAACCTTCCAGCCAACTCTGGCCCAAGGCATTTTCCTGCCTGGAGCTGAGCAGTGAAAGTTCCCCCCACTGCACATCAAATCAAGGTGCAGAATACCCAGGTCCTTTCGTGTTAATATTGGATAATAGGGCAACTTTGTTTGCTTCCAGACACTAGGGGGCAATGGAGAACAGCTGCTTGTCTAGTTCATCCCCTTGTTGTGTAACTTGATGGGTTCCTTTTGCCTCCTCCCTTCCTCTTCCTCTTTGCCTCTGCAACATGTGTTCTGTCCCCGAGGCATGGAAGTAACCATATCTCATGCCTCTGCTTACTTAACACTCATGCACCCAGCTTTAGGAGATGCTAGTAGTTGAACAGTGTTAGATAGCCTTCTTCAATGATGTACATAAAAGCACTAATTAAGTGTTGATTTGAACATCTTCTAAATTGGCTCGTAAAGGGCAACTCTGTTATAAAAGTCACACTTATTCTATCTCTGGTCTCATAAACAAACTGACACCATCTTGGCTATCCCTCCTCCTCAGGCACAGCGGTCCATTTCCTAATCCTCCACCAAATGCAGCTTCTATTCTTGTTGTCTTAATACAAAAAGTAACCAACAACAGCAGACATATTAAATGCAGTCACACATTTAACGTATCGTGTTGTTTGGGCCTAAGAATCAGAACTGGTTCCAGGTTTCGGAAGGCTGGGCAAGACACCCTCAGTGGGGGCACTCCCCCCGTGAATCTACTTTCTCACCACCATTGTCCCTAGCTGCTATTGCTCCTCATCTTCCTTCTTGTCATTGCTCATACTTTACTGCTTGTCAGGCAGAGAACCAGTGAGCAAGTAGGAAAAGGCATCTATTGCCCTTCCTTACCACCATTGTCTGGGTCAGAGCAAGAGGCAGATGAACAAGCAGGTTGCCATGGTGAAGAGGAGAAACCACCCAGGGGGCTCTTCTCAGTGGGCCCTAGCTGGAGACTGGGCCTTGGCAGGTGCCTGACCATGCCTAGCATGTTGGAGAGGCTGAGGGGTAAAAGGCACGTATTATCATTTATGGCAGACTTGTCCACATATACAGGGATTGTGGGTGTTAGTACACAGAGAAATAATGGTTATTACTAGAGAAATAATTGTATACAATCCAGAATAATTTTTTTACTACCAATATACAAAGGATCTAATGTAAGTTTGAAATGTAAAGATTTGTTATCATTTTTGCTAATTGCGACTCGCAGACAATTACACAGCAGTAGGAAAAACTGCACGGTACCAAAATATATGGTCTGTAGCAATATCAGAAAAAATAATTCAGGATTTGCTTCTAATCCAAGGAAAAACAGACCCGCTAGTTTTTTATACTATATGGTGGAGATTCATTCAACATACATCACAACTGGACTTACAACATATATGCCCACTTCAGCTTTGAGCATTTGGACATTATAACAACAAATGAAGATTACACAGCACACTTATTAATTGGTTTATTTGTCTATTCATTTAGTTTTTTTTCCTTTTTTGTTTTGTTCCCCCCTAAAATTGCATTAACCAGCTCTGCTAAGGTTCCTAACTGGGCCATGTCTACAATGCCCCTCATCTTCAAATTTCCCACATTGCAAATGTTTATAGTGGTTCTCAGTGGACTCATTTCAAGAGTGAGTGAGTTTACATAAAAGAGACACACACATGCACATCTTTCCAAAGGTATAGAAGAAGTATGATTAATGCCATGATTCACATCACCATTAATGAAGACAAGTAATTCTAAACAACCATGGCTAGTCTCAAGTCTTTGATTGGGCATTAATCATATAACTCTGGCAATTGAGACTCAGTAACTGGAAGAATGACTGAAAATAGAAGGCTTCCATTTCAGTGGGGCAATGAATCCGCTCCAGGCTGGATATCTCCTTTAGAGTTCTGACTGGTTCTGACTGAAACCCAGAGTGACTTCACAGTCCCACTGACATGGGAGCCACCAGCCTCTGCTCCCAGTCAATTAAAAACTGTTTCCAGATATTATTTCTTGTAGGCTTGCCACTGCACACTACACAGCTCACCCTTACAAGCATGTATCAAAGAGCTGTAATAGCAGCAATTCCCTGCCTTCATTTTAATAAGCTCTTGATGTTGAATATGATCTGATTCAGGAAGGCTATTTCAATCACAAGCCAGCAAGCTGGGGCAGACATAGCGGTATGATGCAGAGTGTGTCATCATCAAAAATCAAAAGAATGAGTTTGCTTTCTTAAAGGAAAAAACACGCTGGACCTTTCTGAGTTAACAAGTTTCCATCTCAACATGTCTGAGCACAATACATTTCCCAGTGAAGTGTACACTACACTATCCAGCAATGACTAATGTTCTGCCTCAAATCCAGGTTAACCAACTAGGAATTTTTGGCACTGTCAAATGGATTGTAATACTTTCAGTGAGAGAGATCTTGACAAATCGTGCATTTTCTTGGGCAAAGCCCTTCCATTCTGTTCAGGGAACAGTTTGCCTGTGTGGTAGGGGTGTTGCTACACCTGCACCCAGGGTCACTCCAGCTTTTGGAGGCCCCCTTGGGCAAGACACCTTCAATGGGGGCCCTCTCTCAGTGGGTCTACCTTCTCACCACCATTTTCACTGGCTGCTATTGCTCCTCATCCTCTTTCTCATCATTGCTCCCACTTGCTGGCCTGACAGACAGAGCCAGTGAGCAAGTAGGCAGGGGCATCTACTGCTGCTTCTCCTCACCACTACCAGTGTCTGGGCCAGAGCAAGGGGCAGGTGAACACGCAGGCTGCCATGGTGAAGAGGACGATGAGATTTTGTCAGTGGGCCCCTGTTTTGGTGTGGGTCCTCAGCCAGTGCCCAACCATGCCTACCCTTGATGCCATCCTTGCCTGTACCCATGGGGCCCTGGGCCTTGAAACTATTTCCCAGAGATCCAAGTGTTTGTTGTCTATTATCATGTCTATTCGTTCGTAAGCCTTTGGATATAGAGATTGTGTTGTTGTTGTAGTTGTTTAAAAACAACAACTTTCAGCTAATTCTATTAACTGGCCCTGATCTTCACACATTCAGCAAAGTGTCTTGCAGTTAGTCCTCACTGAACAGAGAGCAAATCAAATGAGAAAACACCCAGTTGCCCCATGTTTACATTTGAGATTCTCAAGTCAAAACTGCAGCTGCAATCAAGTAAGTCGCATGGGATTGGACTGGACGTATTGATTAGATATGATTTATTGATTTGTACCCAGACTTTCTACCAAAAAATGGCACTCAAGGCAGCTCTCAGGCGACCTGGCCAGACAAAACAAAACCATCACAAAGGTAGACAACGATGCAACGGGAGTGAGGAGGGAGGGCAGATATTTCTCTTTCTAGGATTAAGAGAGGGAGAGAGAATCTTCCTGAGTTACTTAGAATATTTTTGAATCCATCAGCTGTTGATTGTGGGGAGAGGCTTTGTCTATGCTTGGGAAAAATAGAGACATACTCCCTAAAGGAGCAGAGGAGCAGAAAGCAGACCAGGGGCACAGAACCTCAGATCATCCCCGGCCCTCTTGGGCTCCCAAACTGGACTTCTGGGGTTTCCCTGCCCCCCTTTCCCCCCCCCCCCCGATTGCTGGTTTCCAAACTTTTGCATGTCCCCCCCCATTCTAAATGTTGAAATGCTTCTTTTAAGCCTGAGTGACCATCAGTAAGAGCTTGAAGTTAAAAGAGCTTGAAGTTTAAAAAATTTGTATTTTTGCCTTTGACCCCACCCCACATAGCCTTCTTTCAGAGCCACTCCCCACTGGAATGCAGCCCCCAAGAGTTTCTTTGAAATTAAATTCAGCCCTCGGGCTGCTCTGAAGCAGAGAGTAACCCTTTTTTGGCTTACTTTCTGATAACGTTTGTGTTGGGGGGGGGGATTTAGATACAATGCTTACTAATGGCGCAGTCCCGTTAAAAAAATATTACATCTTTGCATATTTTGAGCATAGCTCAGCACTTTAAAGGCAAATTTAAGCTCTCATTAGCTTAAGAAAACAAAAGGAGAAAGATAAAAGGAATATTTCCAAGCTGTTGGAAATTATGAGTTATCCTAACCTCTCCACCATAACACACACATCCATATACACACTAATTGTCCAATATCTAAACAGGCTTGATTTCACGAAAATGACACTAAATTGGCTCTCTTAATTGATATCAGAAATGCAAATTCATCAGAAGCATTTAGGTTTTGTAAAAATCCTAATTAAACACACAGAAATATGCACACCAATACAACTAAGCATTCAGCTTTAAATAGAATTCCAAACAGTTCCCAAAGCTTAATAATATGCTTGAGGCAACGCTTTTTTCAGAATGAAAAATAATTTGCAATCAAGGTACAAAGCTAAAATGGACAGTGTTTTGTGAGTAAAACTGTTTTTAATTGCCTTTAAAAAACAAAAAACAAAACCAAAAATAATTATGAGGCAACAGTAGAGTAAGAAAAGTGTATACACTTTCTGTGAGCGTTTTCTTAGTTAAAATAGCGAACATTGTGAACAATAGTTTAACATGTGTTTTATCTTGTTATATAGTATCTACTACATTACTATAAAAACTGAGTATAGCAGCAATCTATAAAGTTTGAATTGAGTAATTTAAAGGTCTGAAATTTTGGCATAACAACACGGATTGCCACAAACTGGCAACACTAACAGGCCATTCTGGGGATGATTTTTGGACCTAATAGAAGACCAAAATGTGGGCCAATTCAGCAGCTATGGGCCGTCTTGGCTAGAGAAACCAGGTAACATCCAGACCAGGTCATTACTGCAGTGTGGTCTGCAGGGCCTTCTCTATGCCTAATCCATAGACTCTAATCCTCTGGCTTTTCTCCACACCCCAGCTGCAGGAAGGGGAATCTTGTTTTTGCCTCTCCGAATTCCCAGTGACCCTGTTCCAAGATTGTTATTTCCCCCCCGCTACCAGAGGTATAGAAATGACAATCCTGTGGAGAAGGGAGGGGTGAAGATTTATTTATTTATTACATTTCTATACCGCCCAATAGCTGGAGCTCTCTGGGCGGTTCACAAAAATGGGAGATGCAGGTATGTGTAGTTAATGTATGCATGTGCACATGTGCGCCCACCAACACTGGATGCTACCCTGGGGGCTGAAAAGGTTGTGCACCCGTACCTTAGACCTTAGGCAGATTAAAACTGCAAGCAGGGCCTTTTCAATGGTGGTGTCCCCATTGTCGAGTACCCTGCCCAGAAACACCTGCCTGGCACCCTTCTCTGCTGTCCCTCAGGTACCACATGTAGACAATGTTGTTGGGCATTTAAGAACTGATTTGTTCTTTAATACTGCTGCTTTCAGACTTGAGATCATTCTATGGTTTCTTGTGATTTAATTCTTTCAGAATGGTTTTACTAATGTGATTGTTTCTAGCTTGTTGATTGGCTACTTCTTGTTAGCCAACTTGAATGTGTCTTTTTTTAAACAAACAAAATTCAATGAAAACGAAACCTAAAGACTAAAGTGCACTAAATTTAAGAACCAAACATCACATTAGAGATCACATTACGCCAGTCCTTTTTCAACTTCATTGGCTGCCAGTCCAGGTCCGGGCCCGATTCAAAGTGCTGGTATTGACATTTAAAGCCCTAAACGGTTTGGGGCCAGGTTATTTGAAGGAACGCCTCCTCCCATATCTACCTGCCCGGACCTTAAGATCATCTACAGGGGCCCTTCTCCGTGAGCCCCTGCCAAAGGAAGTGAGGCAGGTGGCTACTAGGAAGAGGGCTTTCTCCGCTGTGGCACCCCGGTTGTGGAATGAGCTCCCCAGAGAGGTCCGCCTGGTGCCTACACTGTATTCCTTTCATCGCCAGCTGAAGACCTTTTTATTCTCTCAGTATTTTAACACTTAATTTTAACTTAAATTTAAATTTTACTGTTTTAACTCTGTATTTTAATCTTATATCAATTTTGCTGCGTGGTCCTTATACTGGTTGTGCTTTTTATACTGAATTTTGTATTTGTGCTTTTAACCCTGTTGGTTGTTTTATGATGGTTTTAATTTTTGTGAACCGCCCAGAGAGCTTCAGCTATTGGGCGGTATAAAAATGTAATAAATAAATAAATAAACAAACAAATAAATCCACAGAGGCCTTTTTAACTGGTCACATACGATTATTATTATTATTATTATTATTTATTTATTTATATAGCACCATCAATGTACATGGTGCTGTACAGAGTAAAACAGTAAATAGCAAGACCCTGCCGCATAGGCTTACAATCTAATAAAATCATAGTAGAACAATAAGGAGGGGAAGAGAATGCAAACAGGCACAGGGTAGGGTAAAACTAACAGTATAAAGTCCGATGCCAAATACAGCCCACTACCATTTTTGTAGTCACAGCCAGGCAGCACAAACCCAGGAAAAAACCCTGGTGAGCTCTGTTCAGCTTGGTGAACATGCCATGATGGTAACTGGATAGTGAAATCACCCTCTAGTATCGAACTCAGATGGTAAGTGCCAACAGGTTTCAGGTCAAAACAGGGCCATTGAAAAATAAGAGGGAAGTATCACCGTTCAAGTTCTATAAACAAGAAGTTTGCAGAACTACAAAAAAACCTTCAGAACAGAAGTCTAATGGGGGAGGGACTTCCAATCCCAAAAACCAATCCAATGAGAGCTGAGCGTGCTTATTAGCCATTGAAAATAAAACTGGAATGGCTGGCTGGAACTCTGCCTAGGCACACTTCCATTAGGAGGGAAGATAAACTGCAAGATTTTGTTGCAGATCCCTCTAGTCTCCACTAATTCATAAGCAATTACAATCACAGCAAACAGCCCAAAGTCAGCCCCAGAATGGCCTGTTACAAGCAGAAGTGCTGCCAATTTGAGGCAATTAACAAACAAACAAAAAAGGATTTCAGAGCAAGCACAAATCACTTCAGATCCAGAGAAGCCGTTGTAAACATTTTTTTTATTTCATTTCAAAGAATATACATACATAAAAGTATTTTGCATCAAAATGCACATTTCTACTGTACTCAGAAAATGCAAGTTAAATAAAACACTTGTGTACGAGGAACACAAGGAACTGACAATGTTACAAGACTACAAAAATGTTAGAGAATATCGGTCATACTCAAAAGTGTCACAAATATTTACAAAGCCCATCTCCAGATTAAGGCAACACTTAAACCAGGTTTAAAAATTAGAGTAAGTGACAAATGTATACCGTTAATAAATTATCATTGAATTAAGCTTTATAACAGGGATGGGGAACCTCTTTCAGCCACAGGGGCAAATTCCATTTCGGAGGAACTGTTGTGGATGGGCTGCATTTCATTGATGGGCAGGGCCCAGTGGGACGAGGCCAAAAGGACTAAAAAAATGCCAGCATATTGTAGCTTAAAGCTCTTACTGCCAAGAGCCAAGCCTTAGAAGAGGCACTTCAACCTTTTAAGATGGAGAAGAACTGCCCAAAAACTGTGAAACCACCGAATTATTATTGGTGGTCAAGTGAGAGAGGGTGTGGTTGTCTGGGGAACACTGGTTTGGCCTCTGGGCCTGAAATTCCCCACCCCTGTTCTATAGAAAGAGTGACAGAAAAAAAATAGTAGCCTGGAAGGGTTGGTTGGGAATATTTCTCCAACACCAATTTGATCCTGCCATTCTTATTACTATTGCAATAGGGTTCTGTGGAGTAGGCACATTCGTTTCAGAAGTAGTTATGCTGCCAGGAAACGATGCTTTGGAAGGCGGACGTCCAGTGTTTTACTGTCCTTTCGTATTTATAAAATAAGCCCAACCTTCCAGGACAAATTCCATGATAGACACATACAACGATAGTGCATATGAAGGTATGCAGTAACAGGAATGTGGAGCTTTCTTTAGGGTGCAAGGACCTTTTAAGACTCCCTCCTCCACCCATCTCACAATTGTGCAGTGGCCTAGTGTTTAATGTTTTCTGCACAAAATGTAAGTTTGAAGAAACCCTGGACAGGTTATACAATACAAACAACGTCAACAACAACCCCTGATTGTATAGTTTAGGTGAAAAGAGATACCACAAACTAGAATATTAATGAAATGTAAATAACGTAAACTGGATTAATGGCTCCAACATAACACACATTTAAAAAGACATAAGGATGTACAAAATATGCTGAACCGAACAGTTGAAAGGACTCTAGAAAGACCCTTTGGTATGTGCAAGCGCTTCCCTGGGAACCTTAGCACTACCCTATTTCGTTTTCTCAGCTCATCACAGTGTAGAAGCCAGTCCTGATGTTTCCCTGAGTTTCAGGAGCAAATTATTGGACAATGTGGAGAATCAACAGATGGAAATGTAAGGGAGCAGGTTTCGGTTAAACTTCCTCACTGTGAGAGCTGTACTGCAGTGGAAAAGTTTATCTCGGGAAGCCATAGCTTCTCCTTGGTTGGAGGTATTTAAGCAGAAGCTGTTTTGCCATTTGTCATGGATGCTGGAGCTGCACCTTGTGGTGCAGAACTTGCATTGAAGAGGGGGTTGGCCTAGATCAGTGGTTCTCAACCTGGGGCACTCCAGATGTGTTGGACTGCATCTCCCAGAATGCCCCAGCCAGCAGAGGCATTCTGGGAGTTGTAGTCCAACACATCTGGAGCGCCCCAGGTTGAGAAAGGCTGGCCTAGATGATCTCTGAGGTCCCTTCCAACTCTACAGAGGGGGCTGCTTATGGAAAGAGAAGCCCAACTGCACATACAGAGCATCATCATACAGCTTCTTCATTTTGGATTTTGATATAAGTTAAAACTCTGCTTATAAATAACCACCCTCCCTCCAGCCAGTGGAAACATCACTTGCTCAAGATTGACATAGTTAAATGGGAGTTTTGCAAGATGTCTTGTGCAACAGCCATACACTTACACAGACAAAACACTAATTTCAAGTAGCATTCACAATGAAAATGCATACGTAATATTAGTTCTTGAAGATTTCGGAGTGAACTCTCGGTATGGCAATGTTATTTGTTCAAGATAAATACAACATGATGTTTATTTATTTTAAATGGTCTTTCTATTCCTTTCCTAACTTGCATTCCATTTATTCACCCTTATGCAGGAATAAATTCACAATAAGCCTGTGAGTGCTTGCTTGGAAGTCTAGCACTATATGCAAAATTCTGTATGTTCTACGAAAAATAACTCCCATACTCCAAAATGAGGCACTCAAACACACAGGTAGACATTTGGCAATTTGGGCTGTAAAAGTCGAGTACAAAGCTCAGATGACTGCATGTTGGCATTACCCATGCAAACTGAACAAATGCTTCTTTTTAAAAAAACCTCTGTACTTTTTCTGTATTTGGAGGCAAGTACTTAGCCATTTATGTGCAAAATTGTATTATATTTTTACAGTGCAATTTCTAGGGAACCTCATATCTTCAGAGCATAAAGCTGTCTGAGAATCAGTGATGTTCAAGCCCATAAGTCACAAAGCATTTGTTTCCCACTAGCACACATTGTGTTATTTTTATATTTCTATCTACTACATTTGGCACTGTAGGTTGATAATCAAACATAAGGGCTCTTGCTCTTCAATTAGCAACACTTTTAATGCTGGAATAATAAGTTTCTTTGTGTTAGAAGATCTTTGGCATTGCCCAACCTTTTTAAAGCACCACTGACAACAAGTGCTTAACATTTAAAACGTTATTTCCATATAAAAGTAGAGGAAAAATGAAAATGAATTGTCCGTAATTTTGCAGATATTACACAACTGATTGAAAGTGGAAATAAGTGGAATTCCCATTTACAAATAGCACAGTCATTTTTGCCGTCCGCTCAATAAGTGGCAGAAACCCACGACACATACTAGGAAGCAAAATCACATGAATAATAAAAGTCAGGCCCCTATGGCAAAGCTCCACTTAGGTACGCCATCTTCTCACTCTGCCTTTGCATTGCCACAAGCATTCATTCTGTAGCACGGCTGACATCTTCAGATCGTTGAGAGCCCACCTTCCAAGAGGTCAGAGGAATCAGTAGACATTTGGGGCAATGTAATCTCCAGTTTCGTTTAACATCCTGAACTTGGTCTCTTGCCTTTAGTTCAGTTTTTTAAAAATCCATTCATAATCAAAGTCTGAAAATGCCTCTTTGCTGTCCCTTTTCATGTATAAAGTTATTTGCATCACTGCACAACATCCTATGGCAATTCGTTGTCTGAAAGTTCATTCCAAGATCTGAACAGAGGTGCAACCATTTTTTTAAAAAAAAAAGAAACCACAGAAAAGTTGATGTCAAAAGGTATTCTCTTTTTTTCAAAACACCACTGTACACTCAGATGTTAAGATCTGGTTTTGTCTCTGAACCAGAGAAGTCATGGATTTGGCATAAAGGCTATTCTGCTGAATTTTCCTCTTCATTCTTTTCAAGTAGTGACTTGCTGCCCACAGTTCCATTACCACTCACATTCACGTCACCATTGCTCTGGAGTTCCTCTGGTGCACGGCGCGTAACGGTATAGTTATCATTGTCTATCATTAGCATGGGCAAGGATTCCTCCATGTCGGGCACTTTGGATGCTTTCCGGATTGGAGGAGGAGAAGGTGGTGTGGTACTCACGGGCCCAGAAAAAGGACGGTACACACCTACCTCAGCATTTTCGGGTCTCACAGAGTTATCCAGTAAGTGTCCATAAACCATGACCTCATCAATGACTGCGTAGACATGAGATTCATTAGTCTTCCTGTCCTTTTTGAATATGCCCTGCCGTCCGGGGATGTGGGTGTTGACATCGGTATTATATACTCCCACTATTGGGGCCTGGCTTTCATTTTTCCTGCTGTTTAAAGAAACAAAGCGAAAAGCATTAAAATATGCTGCTTCTGCATTTAAATGTTTAAATGCACACACACAAATTTCCCTTTCATGATTTTGATTTGCAAAGCTTACAATGTAGAAGCTTGCAAAGCTAGTTCGACGAGTTAAAAATGCATCACACTTAATTTAATGCCTTGAGCTTGGCTAGGACCAATACTCAGACATTTATCAGAGTCATCAACTCTTCCCTACCAGAGTGTGTGGGAAAAGCTGGATTTTGGATTAGAACCCCAGAAGCATCTGGGATGCATCCATTGGCAATTTCCTGTAGGCTGGCTGATTCGTCCAATTCATCGGGGTTATGATAAAAGAATACCCTTCCTCCCTATAAAGCAGATGCTTGACTGAACATCATTCCCACTGTATTCTCCTTTTCACAGAACAGTGTATGGTGGTCTGTCAGGTGCTTGAGAAATGAGAACTCCATGGGCTTTGCAGTCCCAGACAGGCAACAAAAGCTAGAGCTTTCAATTAAGCCCCAGTGGAGCCACTGTGTATGGCTGGCAGGCAGAGACTGGCTTGCCAGGTTACAGCCATAATTAATAAAGAGAGGAGCAAGCATAAAGCACTCGGTGCATCAACACTAAACAATCCAAATGCTTAGTGGAATAAACGTATTTTGTCCATCTGAACTGCAAGGACGTGAACCCGATTGTCTTCCATTGGGAAGGAGTTCGAGACATGGGACAAACACTGAAAACACTTTAGTCTGTATGGCTATCTGTCTAAGCTAGCCTTCCCCAACATGGTGCCCTTCAGATGACACAACTCCAAACAAACCCAGCAATCATGGCCACCAGCCTTCCTCAACCTGGTACTCTCTAGATGCAAGAACAGAAGAAGAGCCATGCTGGTTCAAGACCAAAGGTCCATCTAGTCCAGCACTTTGTTCACACAGTGGCCAACCAGCTGTCAACCAGGGACCCACAAGCAGGACATGGGTGCAACAGCAGCACCCCCACCCATGTTCCCCAGCAACTGGTGCATATAAGCTTACTGTCTCTGTTACAGGAGGTAGCACATAGCCATCAGGACATTGCCATTGATAGCCTTCTCCTCCAGGAATTTATCCAGCCCCCTTTGAAAGCCATCCCCATGATGGAAAGTGTAATCCAACACATCTGGAGAGCACCAGGCTGGGGAAGGTTGATCTAACCTCTCTTACATGGAGCAATGGATATCTCGCCTTATTTTCACACAGAGAACTACACGAAATAGTCACCGTATGGGGGGGGAGGCGTTATTAATACACTAACTTAAGCATGTCACTTTCCATTGGGTGTGTGGGACTAGTTCACATAATATGGCAAGCTCAAGATGTACAGTCCTCAAAAATCAATGGTGACTCAGACCTCTAAGAGGTTGCAGTGACACCGGCTAAATCCTACTGACACTGGACCAGTCATTTCTGAAGCGTGGCATCAGACACAAAGTGCACAGTCACAACTGCTTCGTCACAAGGCAACTTCCGTTAGCAGGAGAGAATTGGGAAACTGGGCTTGTGCACTGTTTGAGACAGTGATGAATAGAGCCAGCCTGCCCTTGGAGATGTCAATAAAGAGGAAGGGAAACTTGCACGAAAAGAGGTCAACAGGTTTGTGGTGGGGGCAGCAGTGGGAACCTTTATTGAATTGTAATTGTACCAATGTATATTTGTCTTATGGAGGCTATGAGAAAGGAAAGAGAGAATTTTACCAAAAAAAGGAACTCATAATATACAATATATCTATTCTCAGTACAAGGAGAAAGAGAAAGAGAAGGAGAAGAAGAGGATTCATAGAAAACCTGTCCTTGGGAAGGACTAGGAAGTAGTCGGGTGGGAAAAATTAGAAGGCAGGGAAATACTGTCAAGGTGCAATTCTTCTCTAAAGATTATTCCTATGCCTCATACAGAGGTGTCCATAGGTCAGTGGTAGAGCAGCTGCCAGTTTAATCCCCAGCATTTTTCGATAAGGCAGGAAAAAATCCTGCCTGAAACTGTGGAAAACCATTGCTGCCAGTCAGTGTCAACAATTCTGAGCAAGATGGGCCAATGGTCTGATTCAGTTTAGGACAGCTTCCTATGTTCCTAAGTTATATCTATCTAAAATGCAGCACTAAAGCACACACCATTCAGATCCCAGTTGTTTTAAGAGCATGTAACTGTGTTCTGGATTGTAGCCTTTCCAGACTGGATAGGACGGAGGCATCCATGGATAACATCACAAACATGCAAATATCAAGGAACACAAAACTAGTTGGTGATCTGGTGGTGAAAGGATCTCCTTGTTCTGTGTTATTATGGAGCTTCCCCCACTCCCCCGCCCCGCCGAATCACGCTCTTGCCAAATGAAAGGTAGCTATGGAGACAACAAAAATTAAACTCTCTGCTTCCCACACACTGGGCCAATGCAGGACCATTCATATGAAACAGCGAGATCCAACTTCTACTGTTCCCCCTTCAGACACTCTTTTCAAGTTCACCTACATGAGCTTCCCCAATCTGGTGATCTCCAGATGTTTTCCACTTCAGCTCCCATCTGTTCCAGCCACCATCGCCGATGGTCAGGAATTCTGGGGAGTTTAGTCCAAAACATCTGGCTCACAGCAGGTTGGAGCAGGCTGACCTCCATGGCCATCTCAATTCAGAGACAGTGGGGAAGGAGAAGAACCTGAGGGTGTCCACACAGTCTTGCACTTAGCATGAAAACAGTGTGCACCATGAGCACAGAGGCGAAGAGTTTGCTGCTATGATTCTAAAGATCCCTCCCTGGCGCAATCAGCACCGAGAATTGCAAGAGCACCGAACGCATATGAGGCAGGAGAAGAGTGAAGCCTACCTTGGACTCAGTCCAGAAAGGCAGGCTCCTCCCAGTGCACTTGGATGGGGCCAGCCTGTCTGTTAAAACACAGATCTATCCCTACCTAACAACAACAACAAATCCAGTATATTTTACTCTGCTTGAGAAAGCCTGGGGAATAAAGCAAACCTACTTCTTCTTTATCGTCTTCTTCTTTTTCATAATGCAGCAGACAGCAAGCCCAATAGCTGCTAGCACTGCTATCCCGCCAACCACTGCACCAATTATGACTGCCAGCCCTGTGAAAAGATAAAGGGGGGAGGGGACATTCAGTGAGATGCAACCCACGAGGCAGCTCATCTTGTGCTGAATTTATTCACTTTCCTTCCTGCTTCAGAAGTGAGTTGGGAGTCTTTTTAGGAACGTGTGCATGGACCCCCAGAATCCAAAGACTCATAAAAGAAGAGGTACAAAATATTTTTAAAAAATCTGGAAAGGAGTTAATCACAGGACTCTCTCCAGTCTAACTTTCCACACCATGTACTAAACACTTGAAAAAGATTAAAGTTTATATATTGCACACTTATGACCAGTGGTGTCATGGAGGAACCTCACAGGGATGCAGCGTACAACACTTTTAGATTAGCAGGGACACTAATGTCATCTGCCATCCTTCCATCTCAGAATTCCCTCTTCCCTCTGGGCTTAGCTACAATCTTCACATCAGCTGGGGGGCAGGGTGTTTTGCAGGGGAGGAATGAATTACCCCAGCAACAATATAGTGGCCTGGTTCACATTATCACGATAGGGGAAATAAGACATGGTGGCTTACTTCCCCTGTGACACGTGCTGCGGTGGGGGGGGGATTTGCATAATTACCCTTGCCAGCGTGGCTTGCCATATCATGCAAACCCAGCAAGGCTGCCTTGTGACCACAGCTAACAAGCAACTCAGAATCCATGGGCTGTTTTAGGGCCTGTTCAGGCAACACACTAAGCCATGGTTAGGCCACTAACCCTTTGCAGAAAATGGTTAGTGAGCATGTTTAAACCATGGTTAGTAGCCACCATGGTTAGGAAGGGTTATCATGATAAGCTAAGTCACAATGTTCAGCTCAAAATGCTTAACCACTGTGGCTTAGTGTTTTGTCTGAACAGAGTCTTAGGGTTCTAGGGTGGCTTGTTAACCATAGCACAAGCCACTTTCATTGGGTTCACATGACACGGCAAATCCCTCTGGCTCATGCAACAAGGGAAATAAGTCACCGTGGCCTATTTCCCCCTCCATGATCGTGGGAACTGAGTCACTGTTTCTCTGTTGCAATCTAAAGTATTTTGGGGTGGCTTGGCCTTGAGTGGGCACTTAGCTTTACTCATTAGCTTTAGCTCCTGGTGGAGATTAAGACTGCTAGAAATGGTTGGTTGATATGGAACAATGCAGCTGACTACAATTTTGGACTCTCCTTGGGGTGTGGCTATGGGGACCCTCAAGATGGGCACCTGATTCCAATATTTACCACTACAACACTATTTATTACACACATATATACATTTACACCGAAGTGGCGGTATACAAAGCAGCCTGTTACTCCTGAGCACTTCAGCAAATACGGGACCAACCTTCCAGTGGTTAATAGCTGGCTGGTGGCATGAAGGGAAGGAAGTGGGAGGAAGATGAAAAGAAAAAGAAAAATGGCCCAAAAAAGGCACAAGTTGTGCAACTGAACAGTCACGTACAAGATGTTCTCTCTTTTTAAAGAAACAGCCAGAATTAGTCATACATAGGCAGTCCCATTGATTTCAATGGGTGTAGTCTGTGGCACTGATTTCAATGGGTCTACTCTAAGTAAAACTACAGTTGGATCCAATCCCATGTTTGATGCATAGGGCATCCAAAATACTGCAGAAAAAGAACTTCAGGCAAAACCTTCCTGACCACTTTCATACATCCCAATTTTATTTAGAAGTTAGTTGCAACAGGGGCTGTTGGCTTATTTTAGCTGTTGACTTATTGTATTTCAGGATTTGTTATGTACTCTAGACAGGTCTGGTGTTTGATGTATACAAGCCCCCTTAAGGGCTTATTAAGCGGAAATGTGAGATATAGAGTAGTTAAACAAATTCAAGCCTCTGAGAGTTCATAAAGCCTTTTACAAGCCAGTTCCAAACCAATTGTTGGTTGCATTTCCACAAAGACGAAATGAAATCACAGCCACTTCCAGGAATGGTGTCTTGTTGCTATAACAGAGCTTGTGAACAAGCCTCTAACAGAGAGGACAAGAGAGCTTTCTTGCTCCCTTATTATAGAGTTAAGCCAGTGGAGGCTGGTGGCTCTGAGGTCAGTGGGGAGGTGAATCCTCTCAGGGTTTCAGTCAGAACTCTAAAGGAGCCATCCATGGTGTGAAGCATCCTCACCAGCCTCCACTGAGTTAAGCCACAGATCATTTTACTTGTACAGCTGAAGTGATCAGTTGTTATGATTTAGGCAGAAGTTTTGAACAGCTTGATTCAGGCTTACAGTTTTTTATGCGGCACTTTATCGGTTGATTATTATTTTTTAAAATTCAACCGGGATTAAATAATGAAAGCAAAGCAGAGTTCGTCATTTGTGTGACATGACTAGATTCATCCATGTAGGGGCAACCTACATGGATTAACTCAAACGAACAGTACAATATTATCCACGCCTGATCCCCATAGAGTGCCGTGGCACTTACTCCTAGGTAAAGGATTGCAGCCTAAGAGAGCCAAAGTTTCAACCTTGTACACATGAGCATGCTGAAGGAAAAAAGGAAAGGAAAGGAAAGGAACCTCTCGTGCAAGCACTGCGTCATTACTGACTCTTGGAGGGACGCCAGCTTTCGCTGACGTTTTCTTGGCAGGCCTTATAGCGGGGTGGTTTGCCATTGCCTTCCCCAGCCGTTATTACCTTTCCCCCAGCTAGCTGAGTACTCATTTTACCGACCTCGGGAGGATGGAAGGCTGAGTAGACCCGAGCCGGCTGCCTGAAACCAGCTTCCGCTGGGATCGAACTCAGGCCATGCGGAGAGTTTCAGCTGCAGAAACTGCTGCTTTACCGCTCTGCGCCACACGAGGCTCACTATGCTGAAGCAACTGGGAATATATTCAGCTTAGATCAGGAGTGCACAACCTGCGGCCCTCCAAAGGGTGCCCTGACCCACCACCCCATTGCTTCCAAATCCCCCCTGCATCACTTTACCCCCCTGCCTATACTTTCCACTCCTTCCCCCAGATATCCTCATACAAACTGCTGTGTCCCCACCTTTGCTAGCAGTGAGGAAAGAGCAATCTGTATCAGGATCACTGGGGTGTGGGTGTTTGTGCGCACACATACATGCAGTCCCCAACCCCCAAGCCAGCCTCCCGTGAAGCCCTCAAGGCCAAAAATGCTTGTACACCCACAACAAGAGGCAAAAAAAAAAAAATGTGATGGCTCACCTGGCTTTTTCTGAACAAATGTCACTACAAGTTCCATGCTCAGGAGTTGCTTGGCAGACGGCTTACAGTTGGTGATGTTTATCCAGAAATGGTGCTGCAGTTCTAGAGCCTTTGGCAGTTTCTGATCATCGCGGCACACGGTTTCCTCTGCATTTGGTCTCTGTTCCTTAATGTAGGTGTAAGCCCGGCCCTTTTCACAAGTTATGCCCATCTGATTGCTTAGGAACTGGAGCTGCGCAACGTGCTTCGCCGGGACACTGATGTTCCAATACACGGACATGAAAGGAGGCATGCCTTCCAGCCAGTTAGGAGTCTGTAAGTAAACTTTGGCTTTGGGCTGTGGCGTAAGAGTGAAAATGCAGTCTTCTGTAGAGGCACAAAACGCACATACGCAATGTCATTTCTGCTCTTTATTCCCACAGCACAAGTCAAAACAAACAACTTGCTAAAGGGAATATCAGCTGCTAACCAGAAATGTAGCCAGTGTGGTGCAGAAGAGCCAGTGTGGCATAGCAGCTAGAGTGTTGGACTGGGAGTCGGGAGATCCGGGTTCTAGTCCCCACTTGGCCAACGGAAACTCACTGGGTGACTTTGGGCCAGTCACAGACTCTCAGCCCAACCTACCTCACAGGGTGGTTGTTGTGAGGATAAAATGGAGAGGAGGATTATGTATGCCTCCTTGCGTTCCTTGGAGGAAAAAAAGGTGGGATATAAATGTAATAAATAAATAAATAAAGTACTCAGACCTGCAGAGTTTGTAATATAAGGGCCAAAATAGGCATTACTTTAAACCTGTACGTGGCAGTTGCATCTTCTTATTTTTTCATTTTTACTCCAGATTAGGCACAGGAGGCACAATCTGGATTGGGACCCTAGCAGGGGGTGGACTTTTAAGATCTAGATTGGGCTCACTGTGCCTGTCCTAGAGTAGAAATGAAAAAAGGTGCTAGATAGGAAATTAAAGTAGTGCCTATTTTGGTCCTCTGTACAATAAAGTACTACCTTAAAATTCCATGAGTGCTACCACCCAGGAAATAAATTATTATACTTGACAACATCATGAAAAAAATGAAAAAAACAGTAAGATCTTCTATGTCCACCCCTCATCCAGAAATCTGCCTGACTCCCAATGCCCTGTAGCATGTCTTGCTCAGCTGCCAAACTATAACCAGCCCGGTTCCCACCAAAATGCATCACTTTTCCCCATCTTGTTCTTTAATTCCAGCCCAAAGTAGCTGGGCCCATAGTATTCAGGGACATGCTACCCTACGCCTTGATTTTGTACCATGGCAGTGAGGCTACAAAAACACCATTTGGACATGCTACGTCTGCACTGCTAACAAACTTCTGCTCAGACATGCAAAGCTCTCCTTTGCTAAATGAGAAGCAGTATAGTAGCAGGTTAGTTTTCTTTCTCTTTGGTGTCCAGTTTTTCTTCCAATTCTATAGTAAATGGACTCCCTTCCCTCCTACAACTTCACCAGGACTGTATAAATGCTGTGCGTCACGTGCAGTGGAACCTAGATGCATCACTTTGTTCTTTCTTGTTTTAAAAAAGAATGTCTAAACATTATTATTGCATGAGAATTCTTCAAGAAACAAGCAGGCAAGCTTTATTCAAAACTAGAACCAGAAAGGATTTAGGTAGGGCTTTTAAGCAGGGACACATTTTAATCGTTGAAAGCTTCCCAACTTGCCAGGGATCCTTAATCCTATAGCAGACTTCAGTTTATCAGAATTAGTTGGTTTTTTACTAGAACTCGAAAATCTACCAAACAGAGCCAGGTGCAAAAGAAATACCATCTGAATGAAAGACCCAGGTATGTCTGAGAACATTCTGAGTCTAAGAATTTGTTTTCTAGAAGTGAACTGAGTTTACAGTCCTTTTACACAAATGTCACACCTGGTTACTCCAAGGGCTTTGCTAGACCAGGGGTAAGACCAGGTTGACACCTGGGCTCGCACCTGTGCGTCCAGATGATGCACAGGGGATCCCGGGCTCAGGCAGGGGTCAACCCTGCCTGGCCCCGGGGTAATGGGCACCACTTTTGGCCCAGTGTTTCTGCAGTCCCGGGCTTTTCCTAGCTATGCTGCTTACTCACGTGTAGCTTGGAGAAGCTGCACACGGGGCAGGGGGAGAGATCGGAGCCAGGGGTGGGAGATCAGAGCTGGGGAGATTTGGGGGGAGATTGGAGCGGGGGGGGGGGAGTGGTGAGAACGATTAAAAAAAAAACTTGCCTAAGCGCACGAGCGTTCGTGCACATCCGGCCCTTTCAATAAAAAAAAATGGCGGACGAGATGGGGCTTTCCTACAGCCCGTCACATCTGACGTCTAGATTAGAGTGACAGCCCACAGTAGCTGCACCGCGGGCTCGCCCCTCCTGCTGCACGAATTAAGAGGTAGGTCTAGCAAAGGCCCAAGATTCCTTCATTTCATCAGCCTCATTTAACTGGGTGAAGTTGTGTTGTTGTTAAAACAGCTGGGAATCAGAAACTCTTGCTGATCTACTGCAAATCATCCTGAGATCTTCTAGTAGATTCCAATTTACCTTCTGCCCACCCTTGCAATATATCAAGTGGCACCTTCTCGTTTCCTTGTCAAAAACAATTCAAGTTCTAGCTAAAAGATTCCAGATTCTACTAGAATATGGATATTAAAAAACAACAACACCTCCATTATAATTTTAGAAGAAGGCCTTTTTACCCAAGTAGGAACTTCCTGAGGTGATACAAAATTAAAACTTTCTATCTTCTTTGAATGTAGAGAAGCAATAAATTTGAATGGACTCACCTTGCACAACTGGCATGAAGAATAATTGAAGATCCTGTTTCCGAGATTCATTGAACCACCTCTTCCCATAGGTCTTAAGGGTTATGGTGACATTGTCTTTCATCTGAATTTTTTCAATGTCTCCCCCAGGACAGAATAAACCGAGGCTTAATGCCTTTCCTGGGGTAGAACCATTCATGTAATAAATATAACTTCCACTGCATGTTTGACCCTTGGTTGGGATATGTTGCATGAGTTTCAAGGTTGGAGACCTGATTTCTATGTTGATGTCTTCTGGAGCCTGGAGTTTCCATGTAAATGACTCAAGCAGGATTGGCAGATGGGTAAGAGAAGTTGGTACAGCCAGAGAAAAGAGTCTGTCTTGGCAAAGCTTGGAATTCCAACAGGCTGCATGAGAAAGACACAAAATTACTGCTATAGACTCAAAAAGCAGCCAACTAGTTATTAGGGATGTTCCGAACAAATTCAAATGAGTTTGGGTTTCTATGAATCCAACCTGTGGTTTCTGCAGCAGACTGGCTTTTTCCGAGTCAAAGGTTCCCCATAACCGGATTTTCAATTGGGTTTGTGAGTGTGTGTGGAATCAGCTCCTTTGTGCAAGTGCTCATTCGCGCACATCCACTCCTGTGCAAATCCATATTTCTTAATGACAAAATCAGATGGTATAGATGGCAAGACATTTTTCCACCTTCCCTTAGAGGCCAATTTTGTTCCAGGTTATTATTATTATTATTATTATTATTATTATTATTATTATTATTATTATTATTATTATTTTATAAAGCACCATCAATTTTCATGGCGCTGTACAGAATAAAACAAAACAAGAGGCTGTCCTTTATACAGCACATACTCCTCTCCGTTGGATACTATTACTTCATGGAAGACTAACCACCTCATATCACTAAGGTGTATTTTACACCTCTGCTGAAAAATGTTCCATTGATCCCACATTATAGGAAATGAGTTTAGGCACAATGTGAAACATGAAGACTGGTTGTGCTGCCTTTGGGTCTCACTGCCACCATGTTTCAAGCTTAGCTTCCCAATTACAAGGCCCTCATGTCCTCACAAGACTGTGTGGGCTGTTTAATGGCCTGTGTGGGAGCTCGATAACTTAGCTGGGGAAGAGACTGCCGGCACCTCCACGATCTTGGGCTCATTTGCAAACAGACTACATCCCATCAAAATGGGGTGACATCAAAAAGCATGCTGAGAAGAAAAACTTGCTGCTGCTGAGGGCCCTCTCTCAAGTTATTTATTTTACACATGCCCACCCTGCCTTTCAACTGCAACGAAGTGGCTCACAACATTATTTAAGACAATGTCATAATAAAATAAAACATTCCGTATTAAAAGCCTAACAGAACATAAATGAAGAAACAGAGTAAAACAGCAGAAAAAGCCATCACTTCCCCTAAATGCATGGGTAAGAAAAGGAGAGAGGCAGTTTTTACTTGGCACATAAAAGCCTTCTAAGTGGCCACTGGTTGAAGGGATATGAAGGTATTCCACAAAATGAGGCACCACCACAGAGAAGGCCCTGTCTCCAACAGCCACCCTCTAAATACGGGGACACACCTCTGATAAGGATAATAATATTGGGTGATATTGTAGGGGAGCAGGGAGTCCTTTCAGATCCCCTGGCCCCAGACCATTTAAGACTATTCAGGTCAAGAGAAACAAGCGCTTTGAATTGATCCCAGAAATAAACTGATAGCCACTTTAAGTCCTGGGAAGATGTTCCGACTGCTAGTCATCCCAGTTAACACTCTAGCTGCTGAATTCTGAACTTGTTCCCAATCCTCACAGTCGCCCCCACATTCAGTCCCATAGCATATGCTATGGGAATGACAGTTTTCCATTGTCTTCTCCATTTCTCCCTAGCAAAAAAAAAAAAAAGGCATTAAAGTAATATGGAGATTCATGCCTGAAAACTCATGGTAAACATGTACCCAAGAATTGCAAGTGGTTGATGTTTTCGGATATGTGTTTTCTGGCATGTGTCTCCATCTCAATGCATTGTTGGAATCACCAGGGAGACATCCTGTAGGCAAGTGGTAATCATAACAATGATAGACCCAAGTTACAATTTAGCCCAGTTCCAACTGGCATTCTAGAGATTCAGTGTTATTTCTATTCATGAACAAATCCAGGAAAAGATAACCAAAACAAATAGCATTTGGAAGTGCAAGTAAATATAGCACACAATACATGCTCATCTGATGTCTCTCCTCACTTTTAGGAAACTAAATTCTGGAAACATTGCTCATACCTCTGGATTTCTCAGCAATTATCCTTATGTTCTCCAGATCTGGGCACAGAAAGGTGATTGAGTATCTCACCCCAGATGGTAAAGTCACATTAGATTTACAGTTTTGGCTACGATCAATACAGATACTGCATTCATCTTGATACATCAGACCGAGCCCAGGGTGAACTGAGGGCAACGAATAAATTGTAATATTCATGTTCTTATCTCCCCTTAGGTCAATTATGTGGGTTACATCTGAAAACGAGAGGAAAAAAGAAAAAGATAAGATCATTCAAAGAACAGAGTCACCTCATCTCATATGTTCCTGTGGTTATTCCAGGATTTAACAAGATCTATAGAAGAACAGACTAAAGGACTATTTATATAGATCTATTGTAGGGATGCACAACATTTTTGGCCCTGAGGGCCACATTCGGTGTTAACTGGTGTGTGTGTGTGTGTGTGTGTGTGTGCTATAATGCCTCTGAGCGGATGCTTGTGAGCGTATATACCAATACTTTCTCCTATATCCATCAAAATACTTTCCCTTGAAACCTGGAATCATGCCTTCTGAGTGCTGATTCCTAGAGTGTTCTTGGTAGTGGTGGCACCAAATTAGGTGGTAAGTTTAGCTGGGAGGGGTCATGGGGGTTGCAAATAACCCCTGGTCTATTATGATAGGATTTGAAGCAGCAAAAGCTGTAAAACACAAGATAAAGGGCTAGTTTGAAAACGAGGGAAGGCAGGCTAGCTCCACAACTGCTACCTCTGACATGGTCTGCCAACAAGTTCTGTTGCCATAGATGCCACCTTGGGTTGGGAAGGAGAAGAGATGTGTCACTTCTTAGTGAACTGGATTTGGACTAGCCATTTTCAGGCATTGAGCCATACTCTAGTTGCGTCAGTTTGGCCAGACCCTTCTTAAAATATGGTGTCCAGAACCAGGACACACTACTACAGCCATAGTCTGGATCTACATTTTGCAAAGTTTCTGTCAACAGCAGGAACGGAGTGTTCATAACCAATAAATTGCATATTTAGCACCGTTATGGTTTACCACACACATGCACATACCAGCACATACACACATCCTCCAGAGCAGCTTTCTCCAACCTAGCGCCCTCCAGATGTCTCTGACTACATGCCAGGTTAGCTCTAGCTTGGTCCAGAGGGGTATTTAGCTGGTCTGCACTTCAAAGATTAAAAATGTTAACCAAAGAAAAATGACATCAAACAGAAGAAGGTGGCTACTTACTCGCTACATTCTTACGGTACTCAACATCAACTTGAAAGAGTAGACTGAGGGGTCTAGGATTTCGCTCATCTTCATCACAGCCATGCAGGGAAAAGTTGAAACTACCATCAATATTGGCAGGTTGCACATCACGCAGTTGTAAGATTTTAATCTCGTGGGGAGAGTGTAATTGAGGTAAGACGTATTCCGCCCTCACAGATTTCTGTACACAGACTGGTTCTGTGTACTTGAGGAAGCGGACACGCGCTCTTAAGTTGGATGAGAGCACAAACGTCCATGACATGAGTTCATCTTCCGGCGATGCCAATGGGTAGTTGGCCGACATCAACTTTATGGATGATTCACTTAGAAACGTGGATTCAATAATAAACAACCCTATTTAAAAGAAGGGGGAGGAGGAAGAGGGAAGTAACATTAGAAAAGTGGGAAAATCTCCATGTACAATCTCCAGTGAATCTCAGCTCTGTGACCCTGTTGAAATTAGTGGTTGGTTGCATTGCAGAAGTCTTTCCCAAGGTACTTCTGGTAGTTCAGAACCCAGCATTCATTAGAAGTCACTGACCAGCTCATTGAGCTCATCTGGATAGTGAAGAAAGTCTTTCTAAAACCACTCTGAAGACCAAGCTGATAGCAGCATTGGGCTTTCTCCTCAAATAAAGCATGTATTATCTTGGGAGTGCATCCAGACAGGAAGTTCTCACAGCATTATGGGCATTAAAGAGAGCTTATGGGTTTAGCTTAGGGGATATGCGTTGGAGGAGTGTGTCCTTATTGCGACTTCTGTGGGCTTGCACAACTCAACTGCCCCTTTTAGACTTGGGCTCTTTACTCTGAGTAAGCAGCTCTGGCATAGAAGAGCAACCCATTCTCTCTATCAGGGATGGGTAACCTGTGGCCCTCCAGACATTGTTGGACTGCAGGTCCATCATCCCTCACCGTTGAGAGTTGCAGTCCAATATCATCTGGAAGGCCAGAAGTCGTCCACCCCTGCTCTATGGTCTAGTGAACAGACTCAACCACTGAAGATGAGGGAACACTAATTAGAGACCAGCATCCAACCAATACAGGCAATGATCAACACAGATGAAGATACCAGAGGGCCATCAACAAAAATAGTAAGACAAGGAGGGAAATGTTAGCCTTTATTCAATTTGGTTAAAATTATTAACATTCAGTTGGTTCTTCATGTGGTACAGTCCTCTCACATGGCTTTTATGATCTCAGATCAAGTGTGGATGAGTGGGTACGCATTTTGGAACACAAAATTCCCTTCCATGAAATGTTAAACTATTTAAAAACATTTTGGGGTTTGCTTTTAAAACAAACTATTTTCCCATGGCTTGTTATAGATTGAAGATCGGCAACACGCAGTCACCTCTTAATAAAGGGGAACGTCTAGGCCTGCAGATGTTGGACTGAAACTTTCATCATCCTTCAGTACTGGCTACGCTGGCTTACGGCTAATGGTAGCTGCAGTCCATCAACATCTGGAGAGCCAGATGTTCTGCATCCCTGTCTTAAAATGGGGAGAAACAAAGACATCCACCCATTGCTCCTGCATTTTGTGGACAGGACTTCAAGAACAAGCAAGGGGTTCTTTCCTAGACAAATATATTCCTCTTCCTTCTGTGTACATTTCTTAACATACATATTCACACATCTGCATTACACACATCCCAAAGCAATTACTTAGTCCCTTCCATATTACTTGTGGCTAGAACCTGGAATACTAAATGAAGGCCAGGATTCTGCAGTCTCTCTTCTTCCTCAAAGTCTCTCTTCTTTCCTTAGTCTGATCTCCTCCACCATTACAAAGTCAGGAATGTCTTTTAGGAGAACCTACTCTAGTAAAGATTAAGGATGTATGAGAATTTCATCTTGATCCACCTTTTTTGCAAATTTGCCCTGAACGTGTTCATGAGCACATTCTTTTCAGGTAAAGCTCATATGTTCCCAAATTTGTGTTCACATTTGAAAAATGCATACAACGCACTTTCACACTTTAGTCTAGGGGGTAAGTGCACGTTTGGATGCACACGTTCATATAATGCATATTGAAATGTGCACTTCTCCTGATCGACTGAAACAGGAAAATGCTGAAAATGGGAGCAAGGCAATCTGAGCTGGAGGGTGGAGTTTATAGAATATCAGTGATCCCCGAACATCACCAATTCTCCCATTCCTAGTAAATGCCCTACCACCACAACCCCACCCCAACACCACACACACACACTTATTTGAAAGCAAACCTAGGATATCCCACTTAAATATTGCAAATTTGGATTTGGATAAAAGAAAACAGAAACAACTGAGCAACCACCTAGACTTACTTTGTATGGAAGTTCTGCTTTCCAACTTAAATCCAGAGTCATTGACTTTTGAATTCCAAGGAAGCTGGAGCGTCAAGATAACTACCCCCTGGACCTTCACCCGAGACACTGAGCCATTTCTGCAGAAGTTTCCAATGTTGACTCTGTCTGCTTTCAGTCGGCTGCCAATGTTATAAAGAACTTGATCAGAGCAAGTGTCTCCAGGTAGAAGCTGCCTTAACCATGGGGAGAACTTCAGTTCAAGTCCAACTAGCCGGTCAGCTTTAACCTCCCAAGCGTAGGTCCTGTTAAGTTGCGGTAGTCCAGAAGGCTGAAGTAGAACATCTCCAAAGGGGCATGGTTCTACCATACAATCTAGAAACATACAACCATGCATCACATGAGAGAATCATCATCACAGATGTCCCTGCTTTATCCCTGCATTTATAAAACTAACTGAATTCTCAATCTATACCCATTCTAACCAAGCAACTTGCAGGTTAGCATGGATGTAATCGTAATTGTGGTTTCCAGTCTTAAAATGTAAGATATTACAATTTCAGGAAAGGCAAGAAAATAGAAGGCACTGAGTGTGATGCAAGGAAAATTACACTACCATAATGTTCAGATTATAATCAGGCAAGAGGTTAATTACTGGCTTGAAAGCCCTTATTCTGGCCTGAGAAGTATATTTCTAATGTAGCAGGATATATTTTTCTAATATATTTCTAATGTAGCAGGATGAGTAGCACGCTAAGTAGGGGGAACCCCTACTGTTATTTCTGAACAATTAGGAAGGGGAGCAGCACACAGGAGAATCCCCACTGTTATCTCCAATCAGAGATAATTTAGGGATTCCTCTCCCCATCTCCTCCCTGAGCCCCATAGCTTCCAGAGGGCAGGGTCCATCTGAAGGCCAGATCAGGCCCATGGGCAAGAGATTCTCTATCTGTCTTCTAATAAAACAATCCCATAATCCACATCATACAGAAAAATAAATGTACACATCTTGGGTCAGCTGGGCCTAGGCAGAAGGGGGATTTACGACTGTCTGGTACATCATCGTTCTGGCTGATGAACAGAAACAAACAAACAGATTCAGCTTAAGAGTTGAATGGAAGATAAATCCTATGGACACCCATCTTCCTTTCCCTGTTAAAACTGCCTGTTCCGAAGAAGGCATGCTTGCTATTAAAAGCGGTATGGTAAGGATACATTTAGCATACTAATACTGCAATCTTAAGAAATCCCATTGACTTTGGGATTTGCTCCCTAGTAAATGCATTTAGGATTGCAGCCTAAGCCTCTTCCTCATCATACTACTGCAAAAAGGAGTATACAAGTACCTTTAAATGGCCCCTTTAATACGTATATCGCATATGTGCTGCCCATGGACAAATTTTGTGTTTTGAGTCTTTGAGCAGAAACCAATGGGATGCTTATGGGCCCCCAATTCTCTTACGCCCCCCAATTCCATTGCACAAGCAGACCTCAGCACTTACACAATGTCAAATTAGTGCTTCTGAGGCAAACCGAAATGAATGGAATTGCTCATTTCTGAAAGGAGGCAGGTTGGCGAAGCCCACTGCTTGCAGAAGGGAATGGGTGTAGAGGAATTATCAGGGCATAAGCTCCCCCATTGGATTCTGTCCTCTTTATTCTTCATTTTTCCTAATATTCTAAAAGTGTCCTATTAGAATTTAAGCATTTATGGATGTTTATTTAAGACACACACAAAGACTTGGGCAGTAAAAGTCGGACTGTCTAATGTATGTGGCTCATTTAAAAACAGATTGTGTTCAGATTGTAACTGACAGATCAATCAATTAAAGTCTTCAGTAGACCAACCAAGAGAGAGTCAAATTTTAATTGTCAAGGATAAATGTTGATTTGGTAAAGGCACGCTTGTTTATTTTTTGAGCTATTTTGGTTTTGTGTTACTGTAATATTTATTATCATCATCATCACTACTGCTACTACATTTATATACTGCTCCATAGCCAAAGCTCTCTGGGTGGTTTACAAAGATTAAATAAGCAGCCGTCTGCAATTCACTGGCTACCCTGACTACAGCGAGTGATCCTTCAGTCTCTGGCAAGAGCAACAAGAGAAATTCTTGCCCTCTTCCTCAGCAGCTTGGAGTTAGGGAGGAGAAGGGGATTATTTGTACAGCTACACTGTACTCAGAAGCCGACGAGACCACATTACGCCAGTCCTTTTCCAGCTTCATTGGCTGCCAATCCAGGTCCGGGCCTGATTCAAAGTGCTGGTATTAACATTTAAAGCCCTAAATGGCTTGGGGCCAGGTTATCTGAAGGAATGCCTCCTCCCATATGCACCTGCCCGGACCCTAAGGTCATCCTCAGGGGTCCTTCTCCATGAGCCCCTGCCAAAGGAAGTGAGGCAGGTGGCTACCAGGAGGAGGGCCTTCTCTGCTGTGGCACCCCGGCTGTGGAATGAGCTCCCTAAGGAGGTTCGCTGGCACCTACATTATATGCTTTTAGACGCCAGGTGAAGACCTTTTTATTCTCCCAGTATTTTAACAGTCTATAAATAAATTTTAACTTGGTGTTTTAAATTTGTAATTTTGCACTGCTGCTGTTTTTATCTGGTTGAGCTTTTATATTGTATTTTATATTATGGTTTTATACTGTTGTTTTATACTTTGAATGTTTTTAATTTTTGTGAACCGCCCAGAGAGCTCCGGCTATTGGGCGGTATAGAAATGTAATAAATAAATAAATAAGTAAATAAGCACGGCTCAAGATTGCGAAAGAACATCGCCCAGGAGCTGGCTGCTCTGATGCCAAGGGATTCTCTGAGCACCTGCTTGTCTTCTGATTTCAGAGATAGGTGTTTTGGCTTCAGGCAGTAGAGGAGCTCAGAGTCAGAACACCTTGCCACCCAGCACCAAACCAAACCCAAGGCTTCCCCTTCAGCATCAGAGAGAGAGGGGGAGGGGGGAGGGAAGCTGGGATTGGCTATTTGGGCACTGAGCTGCCAAAGCAACTCACTCCTCCCTCAAAATCTGGAGCTCAAGAGTGGCAGGGATTATTATTATTATTATTATTATTTATTTATTTATATATATAGCACCATCAATGTACATGGTGCTGTACAGAGTAAAACAGTAAATAGCAAGACCCTGCCGCATAGGCTTACAATCTAATAAAATCATAGTAAAACAATAAGGAGGGGAAGAGAATGCAAACAGGTACAGGGTAGGGTAAGCAGGCACAGGGTAGGGTTCTTAAGTCCCAGTACTGGGAAAAAGGCAGGACATAATAATAATAATAATAATAATAATAATAATAATAATAATAATAATAATAATTCTCATAGCGATGATCTCCACACCCTTGCGCTCCATTGGGGCTTCTGGCGTATAGCCCACATTGTCAAATATCCAAATTACTTTTAAAAGCTCACCAACTCTCCCCTAGCCCACAGCTTTTCAGAGCAGATCCCTTATAACAAAGCTTACCAATGTTCTTCTCAACCACCAATACCCAAAATTTCTCCGGCGTCCGACATACAAATTCAAAAACAAGAGTCTGTCCAGGCTTTACGATTTGTTCAGTACGATGCGTCTTTCCTCCTATAACCAGCTCGCAGAGTTTCGGATCTGAAACTCCAGGTTTTATCCTAACCGTTATGTTGTTGCTAGGCAGAAGGGAGATTCTAAAGGCATCTGAGAAGATAAAAATGGGAGGGGAAAAACATGTGTATGTATTTGCTTCTAGAGCAGTGGCCATGTTATCATTATGTTTATTAATTCATGAAATACATGCTGCAAAAAGCAGTCTTGAAGTGACTCACACACACAAGTGCAGAAATCCAAAATTAATATAACAGAAAAGAACTCAAAAGCAAGAGGAATCATGATCAGCATAATAATACAAATAAAAAGAAACACCATAAAACAGAATCTAGAAACAATACAATATGAAAAGTGTTCGTCTGCAATGCACAAAAGCGTCTCCCCCACACCCTGTTCTCACAGCCAAAAATGAACATCACAGAAGCAGCCCACAACAATTGGGCCATAACCAATGTCCAAATGCCTGGGAAAATAAGTCCGCCTTCACCTGAGGCTGAAAAGGCGCATGGTGAGCTTCTTTGGCAAGAGTGCCCCATGTTAGTCTGTTGCAGCACGATAGACAAAAAAGCCCTGTAGCACCTTCAAGACTCACAAATTTATTATGAGACAAACATATGTGGTCTTTCTTCCACTTTATCTGATGAAATTGTGTAGGAGAGAGATTAATTTGCCCACTGCATCACATTCGGCAGAGCCGCCCAATCTTGGAGCAACTTTTCCAGGGATGCAGCAGGAGGAAAGAAAAAGGACCTTCTCTCTTGCATGCATGGAAGTGTTTCAGCTCAGGCCGGCCAGCCAGTGGATCCAAACCAAACGTGGTTGCGACAGCTACCACAACTCCCCCGCTCCCACCCACAAGAACAACCATTTGAGCTCTATAATCGCCTTTTTGAAAACCAACTATTTTAACAACAACAACAACACTGAAAGACACCTATATGAACAGTTATTTTTGGAGACTGTCTTGCCACAATTGTCTTCACTTGAGTGAAATGCCAATTTGTAACTGGCAACTCTCTGTTAGGACTGCTAAGCAGAAAAGAATCCAATTCATACCTAGAGGCATTTGGAAAAGAAAGAAAAAACTAGGACAATCTGAGGAGTTTGTAATGACAAGTGAGTAGGTGGAGGAAAGTAACCTTGTACTGGAATCATCATGTTCGTAAGACAGACTGCAGGTCAGGTCACGTCTGCTCAAAGGAGTCTAAAGATTAAGCCTTGTGGCCAAGCCATACTGCTCTATAGCTCAAAAAAATAATAATAATCCAACAACATAGCTTAGCACAGACTTCCCAGCAATGTCTGTGCTGGTTGGGGCTGATGGTAGTTGTAGTCAAACTAGCTTGTTTGATAATCCATCCCTGGTTAAAACAGCCTCAGTCTCAGTTGTCAGAAAAAATACTGCACAGCTGTATTGGAATCGGTATCAGAAGAATGGCGAGGAGTCAGGTGTGACCTTACATTGCATCCTTTATGGGGTCTGTAGTGCAAAGAGTTGCATAGCCCTGTGTCTTGGCCATTTTACTGTGGCCATGCTAGAAGGAGATTTCTTCTTTGCACGCAGCATAGATGGTACTGGGGAGGCAGAGAGCGAAAGATAAACAGTCTCGTAGCTTTATGGCTCTTCTCGCTTGTCTCATTTCTGAGATAAGGGTGTTTCCTTTACTCTCCCATGGAAGCTAATGCCTCCTTCCCCTGAGAAGCTGAACCCCTGCTTTTCTCCTAAGGGGAACAATTCATGTTCCACTCTGTGTTTCTCATGACATTTTTAGAACGTAGGAAGGTCATCTATATAAAGTCTAGCAAGCTTGCTTGCTTTTGTTGTCACTTAGGGAGGAGGAAAAGCACCGGCCCGCCCAGAGTTTTGAGGCTTTCAGAGCGACATCTCGTTGCTTCCTTGGAACCGCAGCAACAACAGTTGAGAAGACCATGGTTGAAGGGCGTATGTAAGCTTTATTTTTTGCATTTGTTGCTTATGTTCTGCATCCCCAGAATCTGTAATAACTGGGCCCTGTGTTGATCAGGTCGCCAGGTTAATGCAACAGCCAAGTATAGATCTTCTTGACTGTTCTGCAAAGGACCATCTGAATGGACCCTGTAGACAACCAGTGGCCCACAGACCTCCATTTTAGAACATCTGTTTAGAGAAAACTTCTCTTCAGTGAAAACACCACATGGAAAAGGTATCTGCTTGGGGAGAACTGTATTCCGCAAGCTCTAAGAGGTAGATAAATGAATTAAAGCTTTAGCTGATTAAAATCAATTAACCAGCAAGGGTAAGAATTAATTGTTATTTTAAGCTATCTTGTTTCTGAGGAGTTGCTGTAAGAGTGAATGATGGGAAAATCATTGAACATAGCCTTCTGGGAATGTGAGCAATAGCATTTGCAAGTTCTGTGCCAAGAACAGCTGGATCTTCTGGCTTGCATAGATCATGCAAATTAGGACAGAATTCACATATTGGCTTATTTTGCATAACGTATTCCCCCATTTGTGCTTATGGGGATGGCCAAGGAGCCCTACAAGACCACGAAGTCCTCCCATTCATCTTTTCCCCACCCCACCAGGCACTGTCCACTCTCCAGTGATTAGCATAATTGATCACCCCTAAAGAAGTATTTGCGCAAGGGGCCACACATTTCAAGCACAATCCTATGCATGTTTAAACAGGGGGGAAACCTTCAGCTCCCATCATGCTCCAGTCAACATAGCTGGCTAGGGCATGCTAGGAGTTGTAGGTCTTTTTTCTGTCTAAACATGCATAGGTTGCACCCATAGAGACCAGTGTCAATTAGGAAGCAAGTTTGGATGTCATTAGCTAGTCAGCATGGTGTTACGACCATGGTGCAAGGTTTGATTTACGAGTAGAGCGGGAACGCACTTCACAACAATTTTCAAAACATATGACATACACAAAGAAAGTGCACTTTAATCCTTGGAAAAGTTCCAGTTGATTTTTTATTTATCCAGAAGTTTTTTTGGAGCTCCAGCATTTCTCTTACCGACCAGCTTATATATATTATCTCTGTATGTATGATATGTTGCCACTGTATGTATTGTCCATTCGTTGCATTTTTATGTAAAAGGTTTTTTTTTTTATTATTCATTTTCAACACTATATAAACATAAAAAAAACCATTCCAAAATATAACTGAAACAAACACAATAGGAAAAAAAACTTCAAACATCTGCTACATACATATTGAATAATTGTTGAGTACAAATATCAAAAACTATTACATATACCTTATCATACTACAACATCTTCGTTCTTAACATAAAAGTGCACCCCCCACCTCGGGATCATTCTTGAGTCCAAAATCTAATCGTTTCTTCTGCTGGTGGTTTCCCACTTCCCTTAGTAAACACAAACACTAGGAACTGTTTCCAGATTCCTTTTTTTTTTTTTATGTAAAAGGGTTTTTAAAATGTTGTATACTGTATTTTAATGATTTTTGCTCTTTGTAAGCCACCCGAGAGCTTTGGCTAAGAGGTGGTTCAGAAATGTACTTGATGATGTTGAAGATGATGCTGATAAAATGTACTTTTAATGTTTTTATTCTGTTTTATTTTATCCACTGCTCCAAAATTCTGGATGGGGAGTAGTATATAAAAATTGTAAATAAAATAAAATAAATAAATAAAACCTCTCAATTTCCTAACATGTCTCTCTAGCCACATGTTTTGGAAATTCCTAACATGCCTCTCTAGCCACTAACTTACTGCTTTAAGAGTAAATTAAGAATGGCACAGGTATTGGCATGCTGGACTATGTGTGCAGTCTGAGTCTAAAATATCTGAGAGCTGTACTGAACTGCTTCACAGAAACGAGAACAAGGATAATATACTGTATGTGGAGTGAGCCAACCATTCTGCCAGGACTTAGCACAGTAACCTCTCCCGTCCTCAACAGAAGAGTAATTAAATTCTACTACCCCATAAGCCAATCTCTTTTAAAAGCCTAAAAATCTGCAAAAGATAAGATAAACACGGTTGAAAGGGTAAGCAAAGAACTCTATCCAGTAAACAAGTAGGGCCACAGCATAAGCAAAAGACCTAAGTGTACTCAATGTTTAGGACAAAACAACTTAGCAAGCATATGGAGAAACAAGCATTATATATTTATCCTTTGATTAATCAATTGTGGTTTACAAGCACAGCAATAGCTATGATTCATGCTGAAGTGTCATATCGTGTGTGTATTTAAGTCTATGCTTCTCTCTGCATGTAACCGTGTTCGAATTACAAGAAATGTATATCATGCTCCTAAGAAGGGGATTGTTTTGGGTTATTAACCAGTGTTTAGCATGATGACACACCAGATGATGAAGGGAAGGAAGGCAGAGTTTAACTTTCCCAAGATACACAAATGAAATTAGACAACGAGAAGGAACACAGTTGGCTCATGGCCACCAAAACAGTTATAGAAGAACAGAAGAGCAGCCATGCTGGATCAGACCAGAGCTTGGCATTCTGTTCCCACAACCACCAACCAGATGCCTGTGGGAAGCCCACAAACACCATCAAGTGCAATAGCATGATCCAACTTGTGTCCCAGTAACTGGTATACAGAGGCCTACTACCTCCAATACTGGAGGCAATGAATAGCCACGATGACTAGTAGCCATTGATAGCTCTATTCTCCAGGTTGGTAGCCATCACTACACATCCTTGTGGTAACGAATTCCATAGTTTACATACATGCTGTATGTAAAAGTACTGCTTTTTATCTGCATCTCCAGCTACTCATCTGCATTGGATGACCCCGGATTCTAGTATTATGAGAGAGGGAGTAAAACATCTTCCTACCCACTTTCTCCATCTAAACACCCTCTATGATACCCCCCCCACACACACACACACCTTTACTCATCTTTTTTCTAAGCTAAACACCTCCTAATGTTTTAACCTTTCCTCATAAGGGAGTTGTTCCAGCCCCTTGATCAGATTTACACAGGAGGCGTTTGTAACAGTCTCCTGTCTGTTCGTAACACTCTCCTCTCACGCAAAAGAGGAGCAGGAGGCTGTGAATTAGATTAGAGCCGGGTGTGGGAACTGCCAGGCTGAGGGCGGGAATTCATTTCACAGAAGTTGGGCCAGGCCAAAGGCAAAAGTAGTAGGGGCAAAGAATGCAAAGAATACCCAAAATACCAGCATCTTATACAGTAGTTTAAAGTTCTTACTACCTGGAACTAAGGAGAGGCATTTCAGTGGTTCAGAAAAGGAGGAAACTGCATAAAAAAACCAGGAAACCACCAAACGATCAATAGTTGGGCAAAAAGGAGCCCTCTGGGGAACCACTGAGGGCTGGATTAGGACCCAGGCCTGCGGTTCTGCCTGAATTAGAGACATGGCAGAGGAGAGGGCTGCATCCCTCCTTCTCCCGTAGCCATATTTCTCTTCTCAACCCCCACCTCGAAACCTGCTTTTTCCACTCACAGGTCATTATCATTTCATCACTGGTGGGAAAAAGGCTGTGGGGGAGGATGATATTTTTTTTAACAGAAAGAGAGCTGGACAAGAAAGGATTGAACAGTTTCTTCCTCCTCCGCTGCCCCAAGTGCTCCCCACTCCAGCTTCCCCCCAGCCAGCTTCTCAAACAAACACAGTCCAGACACTGTTATGTGCTGCTCCCACGTAGCAACACACTTGGTCCGAACATCCCAGTTTGGGAATTGCACTGCATCCTCCCTCTTGGCTCTCCTGGGACAGATATCCTAATAGTAACCTGGAGGTGGGAATTAGGGTCAGGATGGTGGTGGTGCAGAAGAGGTGTTTCCTGGAGCAAAAGAACCCATATTTGCCTGCACTATAAAGAGAGTTCTCGGGAAGAAGAGAAATAGAAAGGACTCTTATTCTCTTTCCTACTCAGTGGTGCCAACAGGGCAGGTCTTGGGGGGTAGAGGTCACCACTCAGCAAAATGGGCTCCTAAACTCAGCAGGGCTGGCGTACCACATTTTACCACCTAAAGAGGGGTCTCCATAAGCCCATTAAGTGCAGACTCTAAAATTATCAAACCGCACTATAGTTCTCACTCTCCAAAAACAAAAGGAAAAAACACACACACACACACTCCTGATATCTAACCAAACACTGAAGTTTGGTCAACTAACTCAAAACTTGAGAAAGTCTTATGTACCACAGTAGGGGAAGGATTTCCAGAGAGAGAGAGAGAGAAAGAAAGACAGAGAGACAGACAGATAAACACACCCTTTTTCCTTTCCCCCTCCTCTACAAGTACCAAACAGTACAATGAAGCCCCTGGTCCAAGCTGGCAGGAGCCCTTAAGGCAGAACTTCAGCACCTCCATGCACAGCTATCACAGATAGATCCCACAATCTCGGTAAGGTAGTTTCGGGCAAGAAATTATCTGATCTTCAGCCCTTCCTCTTTAAAATGAACATAACAGCAACCTGCCTTATAATGTGTTTCAAGGAACAATGTATTATTATTATTATTTATTATTATTATTTATTTATATAGCACCATCGATGTACATGGTGCTGTACAGATAACACAGTAAATATTACCTGTCCCAAGGAGAAGGGATAAGATGGGCAAGTCCCAATTCAAATGCAAGATTAATCAAGACATAAATCGCTCAGAATCAAAAGAAAAGTAAGTTGCCGCCACAGGTGAATAGTTATAACGAAACAGATTTACATGCCAGGAATGTATGTGTGTGTGTGTGTGTGTGTGTGTGTGTGTGTGTGTGTGAGAGAGAGAGAGACAGACAGACAGACAGACAGACAGACAGACAGACAGACATGCACCCAAATATTCTAAATCCTATAAAATTTAAGGGCGAAATTCTATGCATGCTTAGACAGTGTTTGGTTAGACAGAAAGCCTTGCTATTTGGGAAGCTGTAGGACTTTTTGCATCTAAACATGCGTAGGATTGTGCCCTGCATTTGATAGAAATACATAAATTGGCTTGGATCCTGATCCTAAATCATAATAGCCTTCATTTTCTAAATGACAGGAGTATATGAAGCAGCAGAGGTCTCATTCATTTCCGTGGGCCCCACAGAATTAGTACATTTTTGTGAACTGCCCAGAGAGCTTTGGCTATTGGGCAATATAAAAATGTAATAAATAAATAAATAATAGTACATAATTTCTCAGAAGTCTGACTATCAAAAACAATATAATGTGACTCTGCTTTTAAAATTCACTTTGTGCAACCCTATGCATGTTTACTCACGTTTCCTATGCATGCTTACACTGCATGCCATGGGCTTACTCCTAAGTAAGTGTTGCAGAGGATTGCAGCCTAGAAATGCTTCCACACAGGGCTTCATTATTTAAATTCTCAGGTCACACAGAAACTGTGCCAAACCCTGCTAGTTGATAAGAACAAAAAAGGGGCTTTGCTGAATCAGACTATGGTCTATTTAACTCAGCTTTCTGTTCCCAACCATCAGGACCAGCGCCAGCATCAAGCATGCTTGGGCAGCTGCCATGGTGCTGGCAGGGCCTTACTGCTGATGCCTGCCCTGGGCTCCCCTTAATTTTTTTTCTGGGCCAGAACTGCAAACAGTGTTAGCCAGTTGGATCTAGCCACCCTTTTAATTTCCTGACCTAGCGTTGCTCTGAGGCATTGCGGGAAATGAGAGGCAGTGTGGTATAGTGGCTAAGGTGTTGAACTGGGAGTCGGGAGATCTGGGTTCTAGACCCCACTCGGTCATGGCAACCCACTGGGTGACTTTAGGCCAGTCACAGACTCTCAGCCCAACCTACCTCACAGAGTTGTTGTTGTTGAGGATAAAATAGAGAGGAGGATTATGTACGCTGCCTTGGGTTCCTTGGAGGAATAAAGGTGGGATATAAATGTAATAAATAAATAAATGTAATAAATAAAATTAAAAGGATGGCTAGCTTCTGCAGCCAAGCACTCATCAGGGCCCACTTGATGGATGAGGGACCCCACTAGAGGCCCATTTCCCCCAGGGCCCCTACAAACTTGGAACCACTCTGCCGACAAGGACCATGCCAGCGGAAGATTATAAGCAGGACATGAAAGTGACAACTATTCCCAAACACACTTTTTAAAAAACTGCATTTAACTCTTGTCGTTTGACCCCTAGATGCAGAGCTCCTGTGAAAATGAGCCATTAACACTTCCCAACAACCCAGATAAAGGGAAGAAAGAAGGGGAAATGTCTTATTTACTAACCGGGACACATCAAAAGGGGGAATTCCATCCTGCGTAAGTGAGTGATGCTTGACGGTGACAAGAAAGAAGCTATGGAAAGAAGATTCTAGTTCCCTGGGCCAGACGTAAGGTTTTAAAATAAAGGCAGGCATTTAATTCCAAAGCCTCTCTTCAACACTTTATACAAAAGTATCAAAATTACAAATCTGTATAAACACAGTAAAATCTGTATCTAAACAATAAAACAATTCAGTACTATAGAAAACTCCTAACAACGAACCCACCCAAAAAATAACATTTGAATTACAAGATCCAAGCCAATTTATGTATTTATTTCAAATGTAGGGCACAATCCTAAGCATGTTTAGATGCTGGGAAAGTCCTACAACTTCCCCCCCCCCATCTAGACATGCATAGGATTGCACCTTTATTCGCCTTTCCATTGTGTGCTCAAGGTGATGCACATTAAGACATCAATAAATCTAGCCATAACAAGACTCCAAGCAATAGGAATAACAGGGGAGGATATGCAGAGTACATCTGGATGACCTTTCAACAAGTGTACATGGATCTTAAAACATATACCCCAATTCTAAAAATATGCAGCAGCACCATCACATGATGCCCAGCAATTTAAAAACAAACACTCAGTTCAGACAACACGTTATGCAATGCAGTGTGAAAACTCCACTCAACGGTTGGGTTTTTAGGGGGTACTTCCCACACAATATTTTCTAACTCCACCACTGTGTGACCTGCAGTTGAGTATAATCCATCCTGAAGTTTGATTGACAGTTCCTCTGCCCTCTGCCCTCCCCCGGTCCTCCTCCCATCAGCCACTGCTGCTAAAAAACAATCTCAGCAGCTCTCCTAGAGCAGCACTTGCTCCTTTCGCCACTCATGCCAGGAAACTCTGTTACCAGTGGGGAAAGTCAACTCAATGTAACGGAAAACTCCATGGAGCCCGCCACACAACACACATTACAACGGTTGTGGAGGAACTCTCCTCTGCACAGCATGAATATCCTGCGTGGAGTGTTTTCCAAAAAACAAACAAAAACCCTCCACCGTTGTGTGGAGTTTTTCCCGCCAGACAACAAATTTCTCAATGGTGGTGTAAAAACTCCACCGTGGAATTCTAAAACCATCATTTAGAAACATGTTGTTAGAACTGAGCCAAAATGGTAGATTCAAGCACCACTGAGGATTATGCAGCGAGAAACAAGACAAACGAATGTCCTGCTATTGGAAAATAGTCTAACCATCCTGACACATGTAAAGGAAACGGTTGCGACACCTGAGTCACTTTCGCAGTTTACTCCACAACAACAAATGTGGGAGGAATATTGTGAAATCTCGTGCGTGTGTGTGTGTGTGCACACCCTTGTTAAGAAAATTAATAAGACTTCAAGGAGTCAGCAAATAAGCTGTTGAAAACGTAATTTGAATTTAGCACCCATCAAAAGCAGAGGAACTGTTAGCAATCGAAGTCTCCCTCAAAGAAGTTGCGGGAGTGGGCATGTAGCATAGAGCTGCAAAATACCCCTAGCCTGGGAGTCAAATCTGGCTCTTTTGGGTTCCCCATATGGCTACACATTCTCCCTGTCCACCCTCTTTCCCCTGACCACAGATTGCCTGGTACTTTCCTGGCATTTGTGCTATTTTCTCTCCGTTCTAAAAGACTTAAATGCCTCTCTTAGGGTGTAGGTACTATAGTAAAAGCTTTAAACTGCAATATGCTGGTACTTTTGGCTCTGCCCTCTTTTGCCTTCGGTCCACTACTGGAATATGGCTCCAGAGAGCTTCTCCGAAACTGAATTCCGCCCTTGAGCTGAGAAAGGTTCTCCATCCCTGCCCTAATCAAAACAGGATGAATAGGCCCCTTGGCAATATTAAGGTTATTGACTGTGCAACAGGAGTCAGAAATCAGGAAAACTACGTAGACTTAGCTTAGCAGCCACCAACATACTTTCCCCCTCGTTCCCCCTTTCCTTCTCTTTCATTATGACATGGATGTCTTTAGCTCCGGCTTGCTATCATAAGGCCACCAAAATGCTGAGAAATGAAGATAACAGAAGAGAAGGTCTCCTCCCAAACAGGGGAGAAATTTCTCTTCCTGAAGAGAAATGTTGTGGGGGACAAGGGACTACTGACTACTGTGTGATGAAAACTAACCCATTGCAAAAGAGACTTAACCTTACTCCCTTTAAAGGAGTGTGACTAGGAAACAGCCACAAACAGGAAGTTTGTGGAAATCCATATTTAAAGGGCCAAAGTACACATGATGTGAAATGTGTTTTTGTGACAGATCCATTTCTTGATCCAAGCCAGGACTTCAGAATGCTCTGGGTTAATCACAGTCCTAGTCCATGGGAAGAACAGAAGATTGTTTGCATCTGTGCCCAACCAAGGAACGGTAAAATTAAATCATACATCTACTATGAAGCTTCATCTAAACCCAGAGCCTTACTTCCAAGGAGTCCCAAGCCACTCAACAAAAGAATAATTAGCATCAGAGCAGACATCAAAGGAGAATTTAACACTCCCCCCTCTACTATGGAAGCTGGGCTTTGTTGTGGGTGGGTAGGTGGAGGGGAGAGAATCTCCTATTGGCGTAAATAGGGGATCTGTTCCCAATGCCAATAGCACCTTCCGAAGAAGCATTTTTCTCAAGACTGCAGCATGGGAGAAAAGGGTTAAAGCTCCTCTCCATGTGTGCTTTGATCCCATGCACACTCCTTCAGCAGATGTAATTCACATTTTTTAAAACCTCCATGTTAGACTCCTCAACAGTTCACAGGATACAACCGGAAATGCTACAAGAGTGGGCTGACTTTTAACACTGGAAAGGTGAGGCAAGGATAAATAAGTTTAATTTTGGTTTCTATTTTTATTTTATGCTGTAGTTTTAAACTTTTATAATGTATTTTATCGTGTTGCCTTTTACGGTTTTAAACTGATTTGAACCAAGAGCTTGTGCTATTGGGCAGCATAAAAATGTAATAAATAAATAAAATAAAAACAAATAAAATGAAACTCCAACCACAGGCCAACGACGGATCCAGACGCTTTCCACATGGTAGAAAGAATTTGTTCTGGGCAATACTGAACACACACAGAGAGAGAGAGAGAGAGAGAGAGAGAGAGAGAGAGAGCAGGGGCACAAGGAATTGACCAGCCTGTCACAGCCTAAGGAATTATGTTTACTCTGGTAAATAAAGCTTTTGCAAACATTAAGCAACAAAGCGAAGCCCTTCTTTCAAAGAGACGCATCAGACAGAAGGAAGCATGCACTTCTCTTAGCTTGTGCACCTTGAACCAGATGACCTCAGTGCCCTCTACACATTACTGGAGTGCTGTAGGAGGTGCTTTTTCCCCCTGCCTCTGCCTTCCCCAACCTGGCGCCCTTCAGGTGTGGGACTACAATACAGTCACACCTCTGGAGGACATTGGCTCAGGGAAGGCTGCTTTACATTTGAAAAGCCTGCAAGCACACGCTGGGTCTGAACAGGTTCAAAAGAAAAGACAAATTTGTCCAGTGTGCATCTTCCTCTATTCCCATATTAAGGCTGCAAACCTATGCCCACTTACCTGGGAGTAAGCCTATTGAACTCAATTGAACTTATTTCTGAAGAGACATGTACAGGATTATGCTGTTACCCTTAAATTGTCATGGCACCATGAGCCCATATGGGAATATTTTAAAGCATGCACAATATATACAGTGACACAAAGGGATGCAAAGCCTGTTTGTTAAGGTGACCATATGAATAGGAGGACAGGGCTCCTGTATCTTTAACAGTTGTATTGGAAAGGGAATTTCTGCAGGTGTCATTTGTATATATGGAGAACCTGGTGAAATTCCCTCTTCATCACAAAAGTTAAAGCTGTAGGTGCCCTGCCCTCTTTTAAATCTGGTCACTCTAGTATAGCTCCTGCAGCTTTAACTGTTGTGATGAAGAAGGAAATTCACCAGGTTCTCCATATATACAAATAACCCCTGCTGAAATTCCATTTTCAATACAACTGTTAAAGACACAGGAGCCCTGTCCTCCTTTTCATATGGTCACCCTATAAGTTTGTAAGAATGAAACAGTGTAAATAATACTCTATTTAAAGTGACTTTTTCTCCAGCTTATTTAAATCACCTTGATTTAAATCAATCCACCTTGGTATAAAACAGCTTCCTATATCCCACTGTGAGAGACAGAGAGCTGGAACATTAGCTACGTAAAGCTCTTACGTTTCTGTTTCTCACCCCTAGGAGAACATCCAGGGAAAAGATCCAAAACCTTCCAGCAAGATAAGTCACATCCTTTGGGAATTTTAGACAGAACAGTTCAAGCGCTTAATCACAATGCTGTCTGGGTTATTTAGTCAACATTTAGCTATGCCTTTGCTAAAGTACAAGCCACAATCACCCTAAAACAATAGAACCCATCCCTAAGTTAAGGTAAAAAATCATCACACTCAGCCACACCTTTTTCATTTTACAGAATAGTCTCTATGTCAATTTCCCATTTCTAATCCTACAAAAATGTTTACAGAGACAGGATTCTCTACAATTTCAAACAGAGCCTTATCAAGGATCATTCTTATCAGTAAAAAAGGCTTTGGGGATTTATGAAAGCCCCATTTCTCTCAAAGCTCCAGGAATCTGGATTTCCTCAGTAAGCTAATAAAAAAGCTCTTACTGAAACAAATATACAGCAGGATAAACATGTGTAGAGTCAAAAAAGCTAGTGGTGCAAATAGAACATTAAGCCACCAGTCAATAATGGCCATTTCCTGCCCCTCTTTGGGTGAGTAACTTTGGTTGCATGTGGTAAGAAGACCGCACTTTTTCAGAACAGAAAAAATTAAGGCATGCAAGATGTTTAGAAGAGAAATCCAGTCTAATTTGTTAGAAGTATTCTAGAAAAACATATTCCAATTGTTTAAGAGATATCAGTGCTGGCCCTACTATTGGGTGGAGCGGGGGGCATCCATCTCAAGCATGTGATTTTGAGACTCACAAAAAGGCAGCAAATTGTTTGTTATTAATTACTGTTGTATTTTTACTGCCCGGTGTGTGTGCTTGACTAGGCGGCTGCCTTGGGTACTTGATGTGGGGAAAAGAGAGGCATGTGCTGCACTGCTTCAAGCAGCAAAATGTCTTAGGACAGCCCTGGTGATGTCTAAGTGTGACAGCACAGAGATTGGATGGCTCTTCCCTTGAAATGATGCAACAATTAAACACATTTTGTACCATTTATACTTTGTACAAATTCTGATACGTCTATAGAGTGTGCACATCAGAGCCACTGCATACGCTGGCCTTGGCCAATGTTGCAATACTTTTAAGCAGCTGAATTCTGAGAAATGGAATACGGCAAGAGTGGACAAAAAGTAGATCTACTGGTAAGTCTCTGGGTGGTTTGCAGTATATTGGCAAGGATTTCTGACATCCAATTGCTTAACAAAACACCAAGAAAGTGGCCTGGTTCACACATAATGCCAACCAATGGTTTATTTAAGCCATGGGTTGCTGTGATGTGCAAACCAAGCCATGCTATGGCTTGTTAACCACAAACAACCCAGAAATAATTGTTGGGTTGTGAGCCAATGGGTGAATTTAACCTATGGGTTATTGTTACATTTGGAACCGTGGGTTTTCCATGGGCTGTTTTGCCAGGACACAGAAGTGGTGAAAAAAACCCAGCCACAATACATGCCAGTACTACAGCACCACAAAGGCATATGGAAGCAGGCAAAGGAGAATGGAAACTTCCTTACTCAGGAATTGAGAAAACAAACTGAGGCTTGTTTGATCATCTGCTAGGCAAACCCTGGGCAGGGCATCAAACCATGAGTTAGTGTTATGTGCAAACCAGGTCAGCCACACTCTCCCGGCCCTCTGCCGCCCCCCGCCCCCACCTCATTACACTGCTGAATTAAAGAAAGCTTGGGATTATCCAGGAGTAGATTTTTGGGTAGACAAACTCCATTGGGTTCCGGTGCTCAAAACAAATTCCTTGTCTCAGAATTCTTTCATTCTAAGTGCATGACTTTCACACCAGGCTTCAGTTGCTGGGTCTTGAGGTTCCGGTAAATAATACAGATCCTGCAAGCCTGAAATCTGCCCTTGCATATGGTCTATTGGGACTGTTCCCATCCCTAATGTTTTTAACCTGTTGCTTTTAACCTGTTGTTTTATTATGGTTTTAATTTTTGTGAACCGTCCAGAGAGCTTCGGCTATTGGGCGGTATAAAAATGTAATAAATACATAAATAAATAAAATAATGTGAATGCATCTGGCCAGCTGAGTTTATTTATTTATTTATTTGTTACATTTTTATACCTCCCAATAGCCGAAGCTCTCTATAACATATAATGCACCCTCCAATGGTGTGCTGGCATCAGATCAGCACAGGATTAGCTATTATGCAAATGCAATATCACAGAATCAGCTTAACCAAATTATGGAGAGACTGAAGAGTTACACAAAGTGGGGGGGGGGAATGCATCTCTCTTATGTCATATGCGAGGCTCCTTTAAACAATCTTGTTATTCAGAGCATGGCTGTTTATTCCCTTACCAGGTAGGAAGAAATCAGTTTCACAGCTTCAGTTGACAGCAAAATCTAAAATAAAATACTAGCAGATGGCCCAGGTCAAAGAACAGAAAGGCGATATTGTACATGCCAAAGGTAAATTTTAAACATGGAGTGGATTAAGTGGGAGGAGCCAACCTGATTTGTATATTACTGGAGTGGCCATGGGATGTTTCCATATATGGCTCTTCCTTTCTTAAAGCCTTCTCTCTTGTAACAACCCATTACACTTCAGACAGAGAGAGGATACAGAGCAGGGCCTCTTATAATGACGTAGCTCAAACTTCCCAAACCTGGTGGCCTCTAGATGCTTTGTAGTGCAATTCTCACCATGCCTTACTATGCTGGCTGTGGCTAATGTGAGGGGGTGGGGGAAGACCATAGCTCAGTGGGTAGAGCACATGCTTTGCAAGCAGAAGGTCCCAGGTCCGAACTCCAAGTAAGGCTAGGAAGAATCCTACCTGAAAACCTGGAGTCAGTGTTGACAATATTGGGCTTGATGGATCTAGAACATAGGAGCCAGTGTGGTGTAGTGGCTAAAGTGTTGGGTTGGGAGATCTGGGTTCTAGTCCCCACTCAGCCATGGTAACCCACTGGGTGACTTTGGGCCAGTCACACACTCCCAGCCCAACCCACCTCACAGGGTTGTTGTTGTGAGGATAAAATGGAGAGGAGGATTATTGGGTGGAGGCCACCAGGTTGAGGAAGACTGACCTAAGTGAACAGGTAAATTCACAATGAGCACATGGCAATAATTGGGTGTTTTCAGCCACCCAATTCACCCTGACCTGGTGCTCCAAGATGCAGCTCATTATCAGGTAACTGCACTAGATCAATTATAGGCATTACAGATCCACCGCTTGATCTGGCCATGGAGTCCAACCTCCGGCTTGCCTTGAGTGCCATTTTTCTTGGTAGAAAGGCAGTGTCAGGGGGCTGAAAACTACCTAAATTATTGCTACATGCTCAATGTGAATTTACTGCAATTGCCGGGCCTAATGCAAGTTTAGTCAGAAGTAGGATCCTACAGTTTAATGACGCTTCCCCCCCTCCCATGAAGTGTGTATAGAATTGCACCCTTAGCATCCACTCCTTTTGACAGAGGTAGAAAACATACCAAAAGCAATTATCCGGACAATAACTGTGGCTGTTTTACTGCCTATAAAAAAAAATCACAATGACTGAGCTAAGCTTAAGTATCTACTTACACAAAAGCCCTGGCAAGAATGATCACTGCTTCTCAACTTACAAGTTCTATTCAGAGAAAAATACAGATAACCCACAATAGTTTCCTGAATTCAGCGCATGGGGGAGGAGGAGCAGAAGAATGGGGACACACACACTACGGCGCATCTAGAGTAATCACAAACTTTACAGTGTTGTTTTAGGGCACAATCCTATGCACGGCTGGGGCACGCTGGGAGTTGGCGGACTTTTTCCTGTCTAAACATGCATAGGATTGCACCCTTAATTAATCTGGAAGTTAATAATGCAGGAGCATATAGGAAGCTAGATCACCAAAACAAAACTTAAATCCTCCTAAGTATATTTAGGAAGCAAATCCCTTCTATGTAGACAGACTGTTTCTATTCTTACTAGGGACAGCAGGGATCCTAGGTGATGGGTCTTTCTCGGACTTGGAGGCTGCTAAGACTGGACTGAGGAACTTCTCTGCACAAGCATGCACTCTACCCATCAGTTATGGCCCCGGGGCTAGTGGGACTTGCATCTCTGTAAACATGAATGAGACCTGGCTGTCAGAGCAATCCATCCAGAAGCAAGCACCCTCCAAATGTACAACAGCTGCCATCAGCCCCAGCCAGCATGGCCAATAATGAATCATGATGGGAACTATAGTCCAAAACATCTGGAAGGCTGCCTTATGCAGAACAAACCATATCACTGGGAAACCAGGGTACTGCAAGGACTATATACAAGAAAGTGGCATAATCACATTAGTAGGAGTAATAAAAATTAACCAAGAGCATCAAAGTCGAGAGAAAATCTCTTGATTTTTCAAAAATCAAGCCTTGTGCTAGAAGTGAAAAATACTGTTTTAATGAAATCTAGTAGCCATTTGTTTGACTCTGGATAAGCAGTTTACTAAAAATGAGGCAGGCACTCCACTTTTCTACAACTCGGTTTAAATAAAAAGAAGATATGGATTGAGATGATATCCACTTCCTTATATGCCTCTCAGACCTATAAATTTCAACAGGTTAGATCCAGGCTAAATCAGACTTAAGTGGGGCGACCCACTGAAATCGATGGGACTAACATTACACGTGACCTACTTGCCCCGTTGATTTCAATGGGCCTACTCTCCGAGGATGCCTTCAGTGGGGATCCAAACCATTCTGCCATTGAACTAGCCCAGCCGCTTCTCTCAACGTGAAAACTCCGTGCATGCCATAAATACGGACCCCGGAACTGTTGTTTTTAAATGGATACCGTTGTTTTTATACTGTTGTTTTTTATGCTTTTGATGGTTTAAAATTTTCACTGTTTTTAACTTTTGTAAACCGCCCAGAGAGCATCGGTTATGGGGAGATATATACATTTTAATTTAATAAATAAACCCCTAGGAAAACACGCTCCCAGCACGCGTTTCCAAAGCGAGCGTCGCTGACCCGTTTGCGAACTTTCGCTGTCACACCCAGAAAAAAAGCAGACGATCCTAAAAACGACTCGCGCGGGCAGGAGACTTTTCCAATCCACTTTCAATTCAGACACCCACATTTAGAAAGCGCTCCGCAAGCAGCGCCGGGCCACCTCCTTTTACCCCACCCAAAGATCGGATGTGCCCAAAGACGTGCAGAGAGCTATCGGCTTCCCGCTTACCTGCCCCACGTAGGACCCAAAGCGCGGCCAGCAGCAGCAGCGGCGGCGGCATCCACCGGCCCGCAGCCATCTGTGCGCGTTCGCCCCTCGGCGGCAGCAGCAGCAGCGGAGTCTTCCCAAACTCCAGCTCCGGCCGCCAGGGATCCTTCAGGGCGCTTCCTCTCGTTTGGCGGATGGTGCCAATGGGGAGACGCCGGAGTTCTCGGTGGTGGCGGCGGGGCGATCTCCGCTTCCTGCTCTATCTGGGGTGAGGCGGGAGGCTGCTCCTGCTCCTCCCTTTCGCTGCTACCGATCCCCAGGTACAACTCCGCCTCTTCCTCTGCGCACGCCCAGGGGGAAACGGCTGAGTTACTCCACTTGCCCCATTGGCGAGGGGGTGAGGAAGTCGCGGCTCCTCCCCTGCCCCATTCAATCAGCCCCAGATTGGATCATCCCGCCTATAATAGAACCACTGATGGGTCTCTGTGCATCCAGCTGGAGAAACCGGGAGAATGGGGACTGCTGTGGATTGTCCCCGCGCAAAAATCCTGCAAAGTACGCGGGACTTAACTCGTAAGGGGAAAATCTGATTGCGCGGGTGTATCAGTTTTGAAAAAAAGGGGTGGGGGAAAATAAATTCTCCCTATGGGTCAACCTGGATATGAATGGATCTGTCGTGGATAATTCTGGATATTAAAGCCGCGGTTCCCAAAAATGTTGACTTCGTAAGTAAGTATGGGTCCTCCTTCCCCTAAAGGTCTGTGAAACAATTCTCTGACTGGACTGCAATTTTTAGGTGGTGGATTGTTTATTGTTTGCATACAGCTTCTATCCCATGCATGCACATTAACTCAGAAGTCCCACTAAATGGGATTTATTTCCTAATAAATGTTGCGGTTTTAGGCTGTAGGCTAAAGTGTTAAAAACAACAGCCACAATCCTGAAGAGGAGTCTAGAAGCCTTGTCTCTCTCTACGGTGTGGTTTCACGCCTTACCTCCCCCCACCCACCCCACACACACTCTCCACGTATCCCTAAAACTGTGAGTTGCATCTAAAGCTGTGAAGTAGGCTCAAGACTAACTCAGGATATTTTAATGTCTGAAGTGGAAAATTTGATTTGAGTGCAACCTCCTGTTAAATTCAACACCGGGAAATTCTCCTGCACAAGGCTGTTCACTTATTCATTTATTTATTGCATTTATACCCCGCCTTTTTTCCTCTAAGGAATCCCCCTCATTTTAGCCTCACAACAACAACCCTGTGAGGTAGGCTGGGCTGAGAGTCTGTGACTGGCCCAAAGTCACCCAGTGGGTTTCCATGGCAGAGTGGGGACTAGAACCCGGATATCCTGACTCACACTCCAACACTTTAGCCACTACACCAAACTGGCTCCAGACTTCAATGGGAGTTATGCAAGAGAACTATGCTATGGATTACATTTCCTAGATTCCTCCATCCTACTTATATCAATGCCCAAAGTTCGCTGCTTGAAGCAGCTGCCTTACCTTGTTTTTAGGGCTACTGCTGCATGCACATGCAAAAAACAAGTGGTTGTGGGTGCATGAACCAGAATTTCCCTGATCTCCCTGCCACATATACTGGTGTGGGGCAAATGTATGATAATGGTGTGTTATGTAACATTGCCTTCAGGGGTAAGGAGCAGACAGTACATTCTCAGAGGCCCTCCTCTTTTTTTACACTTTTGCATATTTTTTGGAATATGTATTTTGTTGTCCTCTATGGGTTTTGTGTTTTCAAACTAAAACTGTGAATAACGAAGTTTGCAACATACTACGAGCTTTTTTTTGTAAGGTGGGGTGTAAAATGCAATTCCGTCTCCAAGCTCTGAGGTTGGAAAATAAACTACCAGGGCTGAATCCTGAATCCACCTTGAGCTGTATTTTTTTTTTTACTTTGGAAGAATAGTCCTTGTGAAGTCCTCAACAGGGCTTAACTTCCGCAGATAGCTTTAGGGCCAAGGTGTGAGTTTTAAAGGGAAAGCGACTTAGAACTTGAATAGAAGTTAGCCCAACTTTAAATGGCTGTGCATCTGCAGCCTTTCACCTCCTCTGGTACAGGTCAGCAGGATGCTACCACTGCATTGATGTTTGGGCTTATGCGCAGCTAGGGAATCTTTTCCAAAGAATGTGATAAATGCAATAATAATAAAAATGATATATCCCTACATTTGCCAACTTTTAATAGTGCCCTTGGGCTTGTGCCTTAAGTATTACCACTTGCTAATAAGGCTGCTATTATTCCCCATGCCCTGAAAGGCTTTACATAAAGATTTCTGCAAATCATAGTATTAAAAGCACAGGAATGGACAAGCCAGGGCATTTTTGTGGTAACACACTCATGGATACTTTATGAGTCTTTCTAAGTACAGCTGCCCTAAAGTTCTCTCTTTTCCTTTCTCAGTTTTTCACCTGGCCGCCTCTTCCTTGTTCTTTGTTCTTCCCCTGCCTTAACTTTCTCTTTCTGTCTTCCATTTCTTCCCATTTTTCCGGTGGCTCCTCTTCTGCTTCTCACTACTCTCTATTGCACAGGGCACAGTGGCTACTGCTGTCTTTATAACCCCCCTCCCTTCCTTAACCCCCGCTTCTTGCCACAGAAAAGGCATGATGCAACCTTAACCTAAAGGAAAAAAATACACAGTCATCAGTTGTAACAGATTGGGTGAAAGAGTACATGATTAATAGAAATGTAGCAATGGGGAATTTTGGGGCTGGAAAAAGACCAGCAGTCATCTAGTTCGAAAAACCTTGTTGGCACGTTCACCATGTCAAAGAGATCTCTGATGTGTGGGTTTGTTTCCCCCCTATCTTGGAAGAATATAATCTACGATCCTATTATAGTATACTCTCTAAAAAGCAAAAGGGTCCAAAGTATTCCTGATTCTAAAAATGTGGAATGTGTTTCTATTATAATAATTACAAATTCGATGAACAATTGATGTGTGCTCAAGCATAGTGTGAAAAGAAAAAGGGTTTGACTCATCATCCAGTCAGACCTGATATACGCCATAATGGACAATCAATATGTGATCATGTTGCCTTTTTTATTTGAGTGGGCCATATCATGAGCTTCAGAGAGAAAGCAAGTGCAGCTGTGGACATAATGACTGGGTTCGGACAACACAAAAACCAACTGTGAGCTAAAAAGTCAACGGTGGGTTATTCTGTCATCTGTCGGGACTTTTTCACACCATGGTGAGTTATTAAGCTGAAATAACCGATGCAAATAATCAATGCTGTGCAGACTTGATTATTTGACAAAACGTTGGTTATTGTGTCGGCACCATTGACTATTTTGCTGCACACAGTTATTTTTTGGCAACTACAGTATCCCTGGCAAGAGTGGTGGCTGCCACTCTAGTCCAGCCAGCAGAACTTGCAATGGCTGATGGGATACAAGCAGGGGGAACGAGGAGGGGAGAGAGGGCAGGAGATGTTTCAATCAAACACGCTGTTGACTAATAGTCAACATAACGCTGGCCTTAATCCACATCACGGTTGATTTTAATCATGTCATGTGGGGAGTACCCCCTCAATAATCAACCATGGAGTTGACTATTAACCTAACATTGACTACTGTGTTGCCTGAACACAGCCATTGATAATGTAGAGGGCCAGGAAATTGAGAGTTTTTCATGCTTCTCTGTCAGGTTTGAAAGAGAACTTCGCCATCTCTTCTCTTTCCTGTCCCCACCAAATCCCTCCAGGGAGATGCACAAGCTTCCTTCGCAAATGCAGCTTGCATGCTCAGTTTCAAACAATTCTATTTCTAATGACACAGAAAAGTTGCAAGGCACTTGAACTTCTTGTTCTCCCCACATCTCCATCACATGTGAGGACACTGAATCATACATGCATATAAATCATTGGACAGGTCATCATTTAGTGTCTCACAGTCACTGCATATGTGAGTTGCTTTGGTAGAAAAACATATAAGCTGGTGTCTGGTGAGAGATGAAAACTCTTATGTGTGGGGGTGGTTCTATGTTTTGTACATATAAGGAGACACTTAGTAGCCACCAAGTGATAAATATGCATGTGTGAACTCTAACTCGAAAGCAAGAGAGACTGAGCAGTTTTTAACTGAAGCCAGAAGAAGGCACTTTTTTCCTTCTTTCACTTTTGTGGGTTTTGACTCTCATTCATTTCTTTTCCAATCTAGCTCTGGTTGTGCTTTTTAAAAGGTATTACATGACTAGTTATGGCAGGATGGGGATACACATTTGAATGTGCATCCCAAGTGTGCATCCCATTGAAAGCAATGCAGTGCAGTAGATGGCATCTGTGCAAAGGTGTACATCCAATTCATGCCCATGGTTCCTGAAGCTTGCTTATGATGCACACAGATCTCCTAAGCTAGATCAAGATAAATGTGTGTACTTGGCGTGCACATGCCACACTTATAAAACTTCTTTCCCCACATTCCTCTCCATTGTGTTAATCCATTGCAACAAGTAAAAGATGGATTCTAGCTCCTTATTAGGATAGTCAACTGGATATGCAGTTTGTTTTAGTATTTTAATCTTTGCAGTTATTCATATCATCCATGACCTCGAGTGGATTGCTTCTCTCTGCATTTAGAACTCCATCTCACCAGCCTTATAGTCTGCTGCTGCGGCAAATTGCATGCAAAGGACTCTGATGATGCTGACCATGTCTTTCTGTGATTGTGGTTGTTCCCCCCCCCCCCCTTAGCAATGTATTCTGGTCTGCGGAAAGTCCGGTTCTTCTGGTAATGCAAAAACACACTGCTCAAACTTCAACATGTGTTTTCATCCATCCTTTTCAATCCAATGTTCTGGGGTCGTGTTTTCAAGGGGCAGTATGGCTGACGAAAGTGTGTTCAAGGGGCGGTATTGGTGACGAAAGAGAGGGGTGTGCCTTTTCTCCAGCAGGTGTTTTTAAATGCCAATTCAAATCCTTTCCTCCTGCTTCTTCCTGAGTAGGCATTTTCACCTTAAAAGAAACAGAAAATGCACCCTCCTTGCCAGCAGCACCCTCATTTTTAAAGATAAAGAGATCCAAATTGGCACAGTGGTAGGTCTTAAGGAGGGCTTTCAGCATACCAAATTTGAATCAGATTGAGTCATCCATTGATTTTTTTTAATGATTTTTTAAATTTCCTCCCTCAAACCTTTTGGAGCTTATAGTCCACTAGTGCGAAGCAACGTAGGAGCACTCTTCCATTCCTTTGTTCATGCAAAGCTGTTCATCTTCAAGTTCATGAACTACAGATGTGCTGGTTCCCTTACTCAAAAGTAATCCCATTGATATCAGCTGCTAACAACACATGCTGACTTACCTTTGAGGAAACCCTATTGAACAGAGAGAGTCTTACTTCTGAGTAAATACATATAGAACTGATTTTAATAGTGTGGTCACTCAGAAGCTTTCTTTTTTAAGTCTTAAAATAGCAAACTGGAAAGAAGTGCTTTGCAATCCCATGCTTACTTCTGAGGTCTTATTTCTGTTTACTAAGAAGTAAGCCTCTCTGTTCAATGGGGTTTACTCAAAAGTAAGAAGCCTTCATGCAGTTCATGGAAGGGGGAGGGAGGTTTTCCGACAGGATGAATTGAGGGGGAGTTGTCCAACTTACAACAACCAATAAACTGTAGGGGGAGGTACAAAGGAGATCAGTGGGCGGAGGCGATGGCGAAAACAACAAGGTGTGAGAGTGAACCTTAATGGGATAACAGCAACATGCTACAGGAGAGGTGTAAAGAGGCTTGGGACTTACAAGTGCACAGGTGTAAGTTTGCAAGCCTTCATACGCTATGGAAACGAAGTAGGATGAATCGAGGGGAAACCAGGACAAATGTGTAGGTGTGATGGAGCTTTTAGCAAATCTGAAGAGTGTGGCACAGGGCATTGTTAAATGATTTGCCCAAGGCTACAATGCAGGCTAATCGCATAGCCAAGATAAATTCTATAGCGGGTTTCATATTTTTTTTAATTGATGAGATAACAAAGACTAAATCAGAAAGGGTAAGAGAAAATTTCAAATCTTGTTGCGCTCTGGAGAAACTGGATAATCATATAATTTTATTATAATTTCAGAGTCCACAGGGAAGAACTGAGTATTGCTTAATTTAGTCCTCAGTGCTTAAAAATTACCATTAAAAATGCATCTTACCTTTTAATTAACAGAGGGAAACTACAATTAAACTGACAAAGCAGTTGAACACAGAAAATTCTTATAAAATAGTGGCTTAAGAGGTTGAAGGCTATTATAATTACAAGTAGCAGAATGACACTGAACAGAGGATAACTTTTTTACATGCTGGAATAATTGCCCAATGGTAAAAAGTATTGGATTAGGTAATAGTCTCTCAAGGGAGCAAGTAAAACCCAGCAGCTTCATTAAAATCAGGCTCGGAAGTGCTGAAGAATGTAATACTGGAGAATGAAGCTTTGTGTAAAGGAAATTGTCCAACTATTTTAATTAACCAACTTGCAATGCAATCCTGTACATATCTACTCAGAAATCACCCCCATTTAGTTCAGTGGGGCTGACTTCCAGATAAATGGGTATAGGATTGCAATCTTAGTGAAATAAAAGTGGTTCCATCTCAAGAATGCAGGAGAAGCTGGGACTAAAGACAACTGGAGATATACGTCTCTTAAGACGCGATCCTATGCATGTTTAGATGGAAAAACGTCCTACGATTCTCAGCATTCCCCAGTCAGCCATAGTTCCTAAAGAGAAGTTCTGCACCATTCCGAGTATATAATATAACATTAAGTAATTCCTAGCTAAGCAGTCGTATCTTTGTTTTTTTCAGTTGTTCCTGCAACACCAGGGCTGGCCAAAGCCATTTTGCTGGCTGAAGTGGATTGCAGATGCCCCACATGCTAGGGCTACTACTTTAAAATGTCTTGCTGCACCATTCAGACACTCATTTTTGCCTTGTTCTATCCCACCCACAGTGGTGTCACCTAAAATTAAATCAGGCCAGCTCAAGACATTTTGCTGCCTGAGGTAGAGCAGGAAATGGCCCCTCTCCCACACTCCCTGGTCAAGGTGCTTCGTATCCAAAGCCAGCCAAGTTATATTGGTACCTCCCTCTACTCTCTGGCAGTAAAAAATAAAATAATAATTAAATAACAAACCACTCGTTGCCTTTTCATGACAACCAAAACCAGCTGACTTGAGGCAGCTGCTTTACTCTGCCTAATGTTAGGGCTGGCCCTGCAAGCAGGTTACTTTACCCTACTGCTACATCACAGGGCTGGCCCTGCAATAGTAACTATGTTGATCTCCCTGCTGTTAAAATCTTCACCTGCATATCAAAATTATTATGTCCCAGGCTGCTGTTGAAGAGCAGGCTTGGCTGGTCCCCCCTGGCCACTAGGCAACACTTCTTGAGGTTTATATATTATTTATAAACTCTTTTGTTCACTATACTAGTGAACTAGCAGAATAGCAGCGGGTCTTAATTATGAAAGTCAGCAAAGACCAAATTAACTTCAAGACAGAGTCTATTTTGTTTGGTACAAAAATAAAGTATTTTATTGACAGAAAATAACACAGTTTATGGCAATACAAATTTACATTAACATACTCACATACTTGGTCATATAGATTACAGCAGGGCTCACAGCAGCAGAGAGGGAATATTTTAATCTGGTTACAAAGCTCTAAAACTCTCTTTATATACACTTCCCTGAACAAATGATGAAACCACTAATTGGCAATGGCAAGACAATTAGACTTTTGCATCATCCCAATAATTCAATCAAGTCCACCTGCAAACTTGACTTTTAAGCTGATTGACTGATGCTGAGTCTTCAGTTTCTTCCAGGTTTTACAGGCTTGTACAAAGATATGGAAATCACAAAAAACCAGTCCTAATTCAGGACTCCCAACACCCTTTCTTTTTTGGGTTTTCTACTATTTCACCACGTTACAACATTTGTACAGTTAATCACATTTTTAGCCCTCCCTGAAACCTAACGTTTCACAAATCTCTTAATGTTTGATGGCTCCTAACGGTTTTGTAAAGACGTCTGCTAAATTATTCTGGGACTCACAGTAGACTATGTGTTTTAAACTTTAACAGTCACTGGCTTCACTACTGGGACCTTAAAGTCCTTTATTGCTGGATCAGTCAAGTAACTTTACTACTCACCAGCACCATACTTAGCTTTTTTGTAAATCGCCACACAACTCTTGCTTCTTGGAACTTCCATGATTTTGGCTTACTTCTAAACATCAACATTCTAACGTTGCTTTTCTATCATTTGCACAGCTAATGCTAATTTGAATCAAAATAGCACAAAAATTCTCATCTGACCTCTGCAGAAAAATTTCTCCAGTGCTCTAAGGTTCGAGATACTTTAAGATTCTCTTAGACACTCCAGGCTGAATTTGTTTTACTACATAGAATAAGCACAAAGAGTAAAGCATATGATTTCACAGTAGAGAAAATGACGTTGAAGTCCCTCCCTATCCTGACTAAATTCCTTGGCGACTAGTTTCTAAGAAACTCTGTTTACAAGCGGCTTGCTGTTAAAAACTTCTTCTCAGTGGCAAGTTAAAGATTTCTGTCCCGGAGGCAAAAAACTTCTTCAAAAACCTTGTTCTCTTGAAGACTCTGAATTAGGCTCACAGCTCATATTTCAAGCATGTATTCTAAGCCTATTGTCTTTGAGACCTGCGGGGGATCTGCACCTCCTCCTCCTCCTCTTGCTCTCTGTCTTCTGGCTCGGTCTGAGTTGCTACAGGTCTACTAAAAAAATCTAAATCTAGTAAAACTGACTGATTATCTCTTGAAGAAATATCTCCTTCTCTACCTTGGCTCCTGTCCAGGATAAACAAACCGTTTTTTAAACTGGCAGTCCCCTTCAGTTCTCCATGCCTGGAAATAAAACATTTCCCCTCCTCAAAGGAGACAGAGAACTTTTTCTCCATTAGGTTTGACACACCTAAAAGAGAATGACTTAAGTTGGGAACAAAAATAGCATTAGCAAAGCTTTCGTTAAGGACAGGAATATGGCAAATTCCTTCTCCCTTCACTTCCTGCTTTGAGCCGTCAGCAAGGAAAATAAATCTGTTAGACGTGACTCTGAAGTCCAGGAAGCTTTCCATTCTAGTAGAAATAACGGAATTACAAGCTGAGTCTATCAGCCAGATAGCTGAGCTTCCGTTTCCTTCCTCCTTCAACATCTTGCTCACTCTGGCTGTAACGAGCTGTGCTGACTTCTTTGAACAAGAAGCATTTTTCTAGCGATGCTCAGAAACTTTCTCAGGTTGTAATCTCACTCTACAGTCAATCTTCTTATGTCCAATTTTGCCACATTGCCAGCAAACAATTGTTTTTTGTGGCTTGTGCTTTTTAGAAACTGAATAAGCAGATTCAGTCTTCTCCTTTTTCACAGTCCCGGTCTTAACCCCTTCAGAACCAGGCCATTGTTGAAATGAGTCTGCCTTGCTGTTTGAGCTCACGGCTTCTCTCTTGGAATGTCTTTTCTGTTGTTCTTCTAATAATTTTCCGCACACATAATTCAGGGTTAAATCACGGACGGTCACTCCCTCTAGGGTAGTCACCAACACGTCCCAAGACGTTGGTAAGCTAGACAAAATAATATAAGACTTCATTTCCTCTGAAAGAGTCAAGCCAGCCGATGCTAAACTTTGGAATATTTCTCTCAGCTCCTGCAAATGTTTGCTAATATCTCCAGATTCTTTTAGCATCGTCCTATACATTCTGCGTGTTAAATTTATTCGAGAACCTGCTGTATCTCTTACATATACTTCACGCAATTTTGTCCAGATCACATGAACAGCATCCTCTCTATTAACATAGAATAGCTGATCATTCTTCATACAGAGGATTATGTGGGTTTTAGCTTTCTCTGCATTTCGATTCCACTCTCTCAAATCAGCTGCACTTAAATCTTCACCGGGTGGGTCTGTAACTACTTCCTACAGCCCTTGGTTTCTTAAACTCATTTCAATCTTAAATGACCAAGTAATATAATTTGTGTCTGTGAGTTGTTCCATTTGTGTATTCATTCCTATTTGAAGTGCCATAACTGCTAATTGGTTGTTTTTTCAACCCTTTTGTTATTTGAATTTCCTTTTTGGGAACTGACCGGCTTAACAACCTCAGAATCTTTTTTCAAATTCAAAAATAGCCTTCTATCAGACAGCGTGTGACTTTGCAAGACAAAAAGCTTTACAAAAAAGCCTCTTCCTTTGTCTAAATCCCAACGTTCTTTTGAAAAAGCAACGCTCCAGGGCAATTAGTCAACGCACGGCTTCTCTGTCTTATCAGGTCCTACTGTTTCTCTGTTAAGAACTAGAATTATGTCCAGACTGTTACTGGGTTTCTGGGTTTCTGGGTAGCTGGGCCCATAACCTCTTGAGGTTTATATATTATTTATAAACTCTTTTGTTCACTATACCAGTGAACTAGCAGAATAGCAGCGGGTCTTAATTATGAAAGTCAGCAAAGACCAAATTAACTTCAAGACAGAGTCTATTTTGTTTGGTACAAAAATAAAGTATTTTACTGACAGAAAATAACACAGTTTATGGCAATACAAATTTACATTAACATACTCACATACTTGGTCATATAGATTACAGCAGGGCTCACAGCAGCAGAGAGGGAATATTTTAATCTGGTTACAAAGCTCTAAAACTCTCTTTATATACACTTCCCTGAACAAATGATGAAACCACTAATTAGCAATGGCAAGACAATTAGACTTTTGCATCATCCCAATAATTCAATAAAGTCCACCTGCAAACTTGACTTTTAAGCTGATTGACTGATGCTGAGTCTTCAGTTTCTTCCAAGTTTTACAGGCTTGTACAAAGATATAGAAATCACAAAAAACCAGTCCTAATTCAGGACTCCCAACAACACTGTCTAATCCCACCTCTCCACATAAAAGAGAAAACACAACATCCTATTTAGAGTAAAATCTGCAAATGAAGCCATTTTTCACATAATGAATGCTCAAGTTGTATTTATTTGCATAATTTATTCTCTACATTAAATATGGCTTTTCTTTATGCTGAATTTAGATTACTTTTGGACAGAGGGTTAACAGCTGTGTTTTGAGTTGACAAACTGCCTACTCATAAATACATTTACATGGAAGCAAAACCCAATGATTTTAGTTTCAGTGGATTTCTACAGCAGGATGCTTCATTTATAGCAGAATCTGATGCATGTCTACTCAGAAAAGTCCCACTGTGTTAAATGGGGCTTTCTCCCAACTAATGGCCATGTTCACACAAAAGTATAAGACAGAATTCTGGAGACTCCTGATTTATCAACCAATCTTGAGCAACAGTGCTGGTGCACACTGCTCAATTGCACCTGCTTATCTCCTCCCATCAGCAGGAGTGGATTCAGTAACCAAGAATTCAGAGGAAAAAGCTTAGCATTACATCTAGGGAAGTTTGAAACAGCAAAAATTGAGTGTGTTGTGGTTCTCCAAATTCCACTTTGAAGGTTTTTCCAACTTGTGTCTGTATCAGATTGCAAGTTTTGTTTTTCTTTCAACATGAAAAATTCATGCATGTTTTGGTGTGCATTTTTCCAAATGCATGTATTAATTTTGCACATTTCAGAAAGGTAAAGATTTTTCTTCCATTGATTAAAGCAAGTTTGTGTGCCTTTTTAAAAAGTACACCTTCATTCATTTGTATTTTTCAAATGTATGCAATATGTTTCTTGAACGCATTTTTGCATTCAGTTTTGGGAGGTGCAAACTGGGTCAATTCTAGTTTAAAAAATCTGAAACAAATTTCTCATAGATCCCTAATAGTGCCTCCTAATTGAATGTTCCACTAAGAAGCCAGGATTTGAAGTTGGCTTACGATTCCTGGCTTGTTTGTGGGTGACAATTCAGGGCCAGATCTATACCAAGCAGGATAAAATGCTTTGAAAACATTTTGAAAATGTGTCCTGGGCCCCAACAGTGGTCAAAACTGTTATAAACTGTTTTAAAGCAGTAATATATATTAGGGTGACCATATGAAAAGGAGGACAGGGCTCCTGTGTCTTTAACAGTTGTATTGAAACGGGAATTTCTGCAGGTGTCGTATATATGGGGAACCTGGTGAAATTCCCTCTTCATCACAACAGTTCAAGCTGCAGGTGCCCTGTCCTCCTTTAAACCTGGTCCCTCTAGTATAGCTCCTGCAGCTTGAACTGTTGTGATGAAGAGGGAATTTCACCAGGTTCTCCATATATACAAATGACACCAGCTGAAATTCCCTTTTCTATGCAACTGTTAAAGATACAGGAGCCCTGTCCTCCTTTTCATATGGTCACCCTAGTATATATCCTGCTCAGGAGTTGGGTTTGGACTTAATGCTAAGCCTTTTCTTGCTTGTGAGTTCCTGGTTATGGAGCTCCTCCCACTGATGGGAGGAGCCAAGTGGAAGCAGTTGCTTGCTTGCTTGTGAATCAGGATTATGGCATATAGTTTTATGTGATTGTGGTCAATCTGTATAGCAACCTTCCTCGACTTGGGGCCCTCCAGACTACAACTCCCATCATGACTGATTGGATGGGACTGATGGGAGTTTCAACCCAAAACATCTGGAGGGCACCAGGTTGGGAAAGACTAGTGCACAGGGCTGATTGCAACCTTATTCACATACTTGCTTAGCAATATGACAGATAGTAGACAAGACATGCCATCTTAAACTTCTGAAAATCTTGGAATAATAGACAGGATCTCAAATTAAGCCAATGTCTTTACAGTATCCTTCCTTGTCAGGCACAGGGATTAAGATTTAGAACCTTAATGGAAGTTTAGTCTGTTCTTTTCTTTCTTTTTCCAAGAAAAGTATGTGTGTGTGTGTGTGTGTGTGTGAGTGTGAGTGTGAGTGTGAGTGTGAGTGTGAGTGTGTGTGTGTGTGTGTGTGTGTGTGTGTGTGTGTGTGTGTGTGTGAGAGAGAGAGAGAGAGAGAGAGAGGGATTTGTTTAAAACAACAACAGCCCAAGAATCTGATTTGTAGAAAGGAGTGGGTTGTATCATAAGAGAGGAATGGCACTTTCAACTCTGCAAGGGTTCAGTGCAATGCCACAATTTACAGCAAAGGACAGCCCTTGTTCCCATCGTTTACTAATGCAACTGAAAATCCCAGATTTCTTTAGTCTTGCTGCTGCTGTGGTGGTGGTGTTAAAGATGCTTTTGGGGGTGGTTGTGTTTTTATTGCTCTTAAAATTTCCAAAATCTGCATTTCCTACTTGGTTTTCAGAAGACCACTGAAAGCCTATATATGAACACAGAGAAGCAGCTGGTTTGTGAACAACTTGCCTGCACACGCTTTGTTAGTTTATGTAACCCTGAATTCCTCCCAAGAGGCAGAAGTCTTGTCACAATAATGACACGGCACAGCAGGGAAGGGCTGTCGCTCAGCACCAGAGCACCCGCTTTGCATGCAGAAGGTACCTAGTTCAAGCCCCAGCTTCTCCAAGTAGGGCTGGGGGAGACTCCCAGCTCTGGGGAGCCAATGCCAGTCAGTCTTGACAGTACAGGCTACGGAGCAAGAGGAAGCAATGGCCTGGTTTGGTATTAGGCAACGTCCTATGTTTGGGTCCGAAAGAGATCAGATGCAAAGGTGAACAGGGCTCTCTGTATTTTAAAAAGTTGTCTAAAGGATGACTGAACCCATTTTCCTCCATCTAATATTGAAAGGTATGCCAGGACAGCACGTTTCCTCTTAATTCACATAATGAATTTTTCAGGCGATAACGTTTATAGTTATCATATGTCTTGGCCATATTCAGTACTTGCTTCTTTTGGAGAGGAGATTCTTACAAAGATAAATTTTGTACTGGAACAGTCTTTAATATTCACGGATATACAAGCTCTATTAAATAATTGCCCTGCTTCATGGAAATTAAGAAATGGTCAGCATAAATGGATTATCTGCACTGTTTTTTGACAGCTAAAAGACTGATATTACAACATTAGAAGGATAAACGGCTCTGGACTGCAATACCTGATGGAATGTCTCTCTTGACCTGAACATAGCCAGACACGCCGATCAACATCTCTCCCCAACCTGCATCCCATGTGGCATCTCCAAGAGAGGCTTGCAAAGTGGCAACAAGGGAGAGAGCTTCTCAGTGGTGGCTCCCCAACTGAAATGAACTCCCCACAGAGGTCTGCCTGGCACCAACATTGTTATTCTTTCGGTGCTGGGTCAAGGCCACTCTCTACTTCCAGGCATTTGATGGCATATGATGGGGCACTTTCGCTAGTAATCTAAACAGGTCTAGTATTTTCTTAAAACTGTTTTTGGCTGTCTAAATTGTTTAAAATTTGGATATTTAATTTTTTAAGCTGTGTTTTTAATGATGTATTTTATTGTATTATGAATTGCTGCAAGCTGCCCAGAGAGCTTTGGCTATTGGGTGGTAATGAAATGAAATAAGTAAATAATCACCTCCAAGTATTTTACAAAAGTTTAACCATACAATCCCTGTATCGTTTATCAACAATGTAACTAAACTGAATGCCTGTAATTGCCAGTATTCATTTATTTCATGTATAGCGCTTAAGGTGGCTTAAATGGTGCCCCATTTTGTCCTTACAACAATCCTGTGAGAGAGAAAGAGAGAGAGAGATTGGCCCAATGTGGACTTCAAGGCTGAATGTAGTTTCAGAGCTGGACCTCCTCAGTTCTAGTCTGACACTCAGATTCATCTTTCTAAAAGCTGCACTAACATTCCTGTGTACTGAAAGATAAGATTCACATATTTAACATGGTCTTTGTAATAGGATGACCAGAAGCAAAGGGTGGGGTCAGACTCCTCTAAGAGGGGATTTTACTAAATGTAATTTTCTAGGGCTGTGCACGGATCCCCTTATCTGCTCTGGATCTTCTGGATCGGGTCCACTCCGCCCTGTGTCGAACCACCTATGGTCCGCTCCGCTCCAGATCCGGATCGAAGCTCCGTTTCCCCCTCCATAGACTTGCATTGAAATTCAAACGCCTATAACTTTTTTACTGTTAACGTTACAAACCTCAAAATCCGCACCGTGAGAGCTTATCCATGTATCCACATCCACATGCTCTGATTTTTGGTGTTTTTTTCAGTTTTAAGCATCACCCCCTAACCCCAATTCACACACCTTTCTAGAACTCTGTCAGTTTTCAAGTTACAAACCTCAAAATCGGCACCATGAGAGCTTATCCATGTATCCACCTTCATGCCCAGTTGGAAGGAAATCCAAGCCTCCACTGATTTGGGGAGAATTTTTGAAAATCCTACACCCCATTTTCAGAAATGCTAATAGCTCTGACATCTTTCCATATCTGCCCATAAGGATCCATTGCAAAGCACTTGCCCATAGCAATCAATAATAGCACAGAATTCATCAATAGGACAGATGTTTTGGGGGAATAAAGATTTATTCTAAATAAGGATCTTCATCTCACGTGAAACACGTTAAAAATGCACACACACCCCAAGAAAACTTAAACAGGGTGAGCACGCAACGCAGCTGCCTTTTATCACAAGGAAGGTTACCCTGAGTCAAAGCAAGATACGCACAAACCATCCCTGTGGGGTGGGCACAGAGGAGGACAGGCAGCATGCCCCTGTAGCACTGGGAGCAAGCATGCCAGGGCTTGTGGGGTTGAACCACAAAGCCCATCATCTAGTACTTCTCCCAGGCATCAGGAGGGCAGAGAGGCAGGCAGAGATGTACGACTGTGCCATAGATTTGCAAACCGCCCAGAGAGCTTCAGCTATTGGGCGGTATAGAAATTAAATAAATAAATAAATCTATGGGGAAGTAAGTCCCAGCAGATACCCCACAACAACAGCACCCAGGCAGAGGCGGGAAGGCAGGCATGCAGCAGGTATTTTGGGGGGCACAAGTAAGTGAGCCAAGGATTGCTTCAAACCGTCCCTGTGAGGCGGGAACAGCACAGAGAGATGCCTTTTCTTTTGGATCCCATAACTAATAGGGGGCTAGGAGGATACGAGTAAAGCTTTGTGATCCTTGCTTCAGAGTTGATTGACTGCACTGTGATCACAGCCATTATTAAACAACAACAATAATAATAAAAATAGCAGTACTAATATTAATAATATTATTAATAATAATCACAACAATAAGAAGTTGAACCACAATGAAAGCCTGCCTGACTTCGCTGAAGTGGGAAAGCCAGGAGGGCTTGGGCTATGGGGTGGTATGTAAATGTAATAAACAAATAAACACAGGAGGGGTGGAATAAAAAGCAGCAGTGTTCCTGAATCACAACAACAAGAAGATTTTTTTTTAAAAAAAAGGCTATGTCTGTCTTTTACCAGTAAGAGGAAAGTGGACGTTCCCAGGGGGAGGGGAACTGTTGTGCCAATTTGACTGGTCCTGTCTAGGTACCACTCTTTCAGAAGCTACTGCACACTTCAACTTGTGACAGGCATAGCCTCCACTGGCTACCCTTTGGAGGATTCTGCTGACCCCCCAAGGCAGGGCAGTGTGCACTGGGCATGTCCACATGCCCTATGGACATCATCCCCTCGCACCACATCTATTCAGTTGTTCACCAAGGTTAGGGTGGGGAGCAGTGCTGTGTTTCCTATCTGTTATTTATTTAGTAGTATATGATTTAAGGTTGTGTTTGTGCGTTTGGTGGGGCTACTGTTTCAAAAAACACTGGAAAAAGTCTGTTCAAACAAAGAAAGAAAAGTTACCCAGTATCCCAAGTTACTAAGTATCCCGTTTTGCTTATTCCCCCCTCCAACATTGGGATTGGATGATGCTTTATCAGGTGATCACGATTGGGAGTTGAATCTGCCTCTCATTGCTTCAAAAAAACCTTACCCCCTCCAGCTTTTAGCCATTCTAAACAAATTAATAGCAAGCAAACCGCAGGACAAAAAAGTCTGAACATCTCCACAAATGACCCCCAACCACCACTCTCTAAGCACAGTAAGTTTCAGGGATGTGGGTTTCAAAACAAAAAAGTTATACTAATCTTTTCCGCAATGCAATCCTATGGGAAAAAATATCCAAAATGGCAGGCAGAGTGCTTCGTGAAAAGCGAATCAATTCACTTGTGGTTGCTTCTCTCCACTATGCTTCGCTAGGCCCCCGACTCGCTTCTCCTCCACCTATAACAGAGGCAAAGCCCCCCGCTTCGCTATTGCTTCTAAGAACCAAAGAGAAGCGGATCACAGCCGTATAATTTTCCATGCAGGAAAGAAGTTGTGCCTGCTGAAATTCTCCCTCATGTTAAATGCAGCAGAGGTTTATGTTACGTGTGGAAGAGGGGAATTGAGCAATAAATCAGTTGTTTCACTGTGGCCCACAGCACAATTTATCAAGGACTTCTTGAGATATTGCATTCAACCCCAGAATATACATTTGGATATATACTGTAGCTGTCATAGGGATTTGCACATTAGTTGTCAGCCAAATATCGCATCTCCCAAACAGTACAAATACCCAGAAAGTCACAATCCAGTATCAAATTGTGTTTCCTGTTTCACTAAAAAATGAACAGTAGGTCAATCCTAGGATGTGGCATAGCTTTTGTTATACACCAGCAACTTGTGCACAGGTATCATACCAATAAAACAGATACAATTGGAAGATCTGCTTTGGCTTCCAAGAGACACAAGTATAGGAAGTGCAATACCATTTAGATTGTCAACCTCTGCCCTCACCGCCATTATGTAATGCTGCACTATTTGTAAGGAAGCTAAGAATTACATAATGTCAAATACAAGCAGGAATGTGTCATAAAACCTCATTGGGACCAACTAAAAATAATAGAGCAGTGATCTAGCTTTCAGTTTTCACTATTTAGTTACTTACAATTTGTATACAGCTCCATATCTCTACAGATTCCAGAACGGTGAACAGAAAATTGTACAAAAGTAAAATGATTAAAACACTATATTAAAATTATTAAAACCAATACCAATAAAGACCATAGCTTGTAATTTAAGGAATGCTTCCTTGAACAGAACTGTTTCAGGAGGTGCTGGAAGCAACACAATGTTGGTGCATGCCTGACCTCCAGGAGCAGAGAATTCCACAGAGAAGGGGCCACTACACTAAAGGCTCCTCTCCTGGTGGACTCCATTTGGGCCATAGGTCCATGTGGAACCACCAGGAGCATGCCCTCTGATGAACTCGGTGAGAGGGCAGGCTGGTAAAGAAGAAGGCACTCTCTCAGGTATCCTGGTCTGAAGTTGTTTAGGGCTTTGTACACTAGTACTAGAACCTTAAGCCTGGCCTGGTAGCAAATAGGCAGCCAGTGCAGTTCCTTCAGCAAAAGAGTTGCATGCTGAAAAGGGGCAACTCCTGACAACAGCCGAGCTGCTGCATTCTGCACTAGCTCCAGCTTCCGGAGCAGCCTTAAGGGCAGCCTCACATAGAGTGCATTGCAGTAATTCGTTCTTGAGGTTACTAATACCTGTACCGCTGTAGCCAAGCTATCACTGTCTAGGAGAGGCTATAGTTGGTGAACCAGCTGAAGCTGGTAAAAGGCCATTCTGAGCTGTCATGGCCACTTTGGCCTCCACTGACAGTGATGGATCTAAGAGTAACCCCAGACTACAAACTGATCTGTCAAGGGGAGTGCAACCCCATTCAAAACAGGCAATGAGCCAAGCACCTCCACTCAGGAACCACTCATCTCCAGGGCTTCCATTTTGCCAGTATTCAGCTTCAGTTTATTGGCCCTCATCCAGACCATTACTGAGTCTAGGCATTGATCCAGGACTTTCACAGCCTCACTTGATTCAGAAGTCTCAGCGAGATAGAACTGGTTGTCAGCATACTGATGGAATTTGGCTCAAATTCCCCTAATTACTGCTTCCAGCAACTTGATATAGATGTTAAAGACCATTGAGAACAGGGTGGTACCCTGTGGAACCCCATAGTTCAATTGCTAAAGGCTGAGGAATGGTCACCCAATGTTGCTTTCTGAAATGGGCCCAGTAGCAAGGACTGGAACCACTATAGCACAGCACCTTTGATGCCTTTTTTTTTTTTTTTTACATTTCTATACCGCCCAATAGCCGGAGCTAATTTAAGGAGGATACCATGGTGGACAATATCAAAAGCCAATGAGAGATCAAGAATTTAACAGGGTTGCATTCCCCCTATCTCTCTCTTGATGAAGGTCATCCATCAGGGTGACCAAGCCTGATTGAATCTCATAACCAGATCAAAACCCAGACTGGAATGGGTTTTAATCTCATATTTTAACCTATATTAGTTTTTGCTGTGTGGTTTTATTCTGGTTGTGCCTTTTATATTGTATTTTGTATGTGTGTTTTAAATTTGTTGGTTGTTTTTATGCTCTTCGTGGTCTTAATTTTTGTGAACCGCCCAGAGAGCTTCGGCTATTGGGCGGTATAAAAATGTAATAAATAAAATAAATAAAATAAAATAAAATAAATAGATAATCAGTATCCTCCAAGAGAGATTGTAGTTGCTCTGCCACAACCCTCTCAAGTACCTTCCCTAGAAAAGGGGTATTTGTGACTGGATGGTGGTTGACTAGTACCATTGGGTCCAGGCTGGGCTTTTTCAGGAGTGGTCTCATTACTGCCTCCTTAGGGACAGCCCTTCCTGAAAGGAAGCATTTATCACTCCCTGGACCCACCCAGTCATACCCACCCACCCCTGCCTCAGCTAGCTTTTATTAGCCCAAAGAGGCAAGAATCAAGCACATGAGAGTAGCTATTCTGGATTAATTGACATGGAGTACAGTTGTAATACCTGTCTAGAGTAGGGGCATAGAATGGGATAAGGAGAGAGCAAAATGGTTGATGAGAGGAGTGGAGGAGAAAGAGGGAGAAGGATTGAGTTGAAGGAGAAAAGGGGAAAAAAGGAAAGAGAAATCAGCAGCATCGTGAGGAGAAGGAGACAGTCTGCAGTTTAGTGAAGAGTGCACCTCCACACAGAGAGACAAGCAACCAGGGAACTAAAGAACTGGGATGAACAACTGTTGTTGGACCAGTGAACCTAACACTGCACTTCACAGAGAACTGCGGGCTAAAAAGGGAGTTGCATATAATTGATTCATAGCTGTATTAATTGTTTGCTTTGTGTTATTATTCCATAAACCTTTTTAAAGTGTGTGTGATGTATTGTTTGTCTCTGAAATGATTGTAATCTGCCCCTCCTCATTCAAGTTATAGAAACCTGAAAATAATATCACAGTGGTGTGAAATTTTGTGTGCAGTGTAAGAAGCCAGAAGTTGCTTGGATTATGTGGCATATGGTAAAAGAGGGGGTATGATGAAAGACTCTGTAACGGATACAGTTTAGTTCAGCGCAAAATATGTGGCTGTTTAGAAAGACAAGAGAAGTAAAATGCAGAAGTTATAGACTGAGGGAATACTATGTTTTTGGAGGTAATAATCCCTATTTAATTTGCTGGCGTTCAACTGGACAGATACTCTTGTCAATCAGTAATTACTGGGGTAGACAAATGGATAATATCCAGATGCTGCAGACAAATAGGATTTAATGTAGCAATTAATGGATAGGTTTTATGATCATAGGTTTGATTGGAATTTCAAGCTTCTGGCAGATTAAGGATGTGTCTGTGTCTGCAAAATCATGCCTTGAGGTGGTGGTGTAAGTGTGCATATTAGGCTAGGAAAATTAAATTAGAATGCCTCCAACAATTGTTTCATGCAAAAGGATTTTTGACTCAAACCATTTAGGGTTGTATGTAATGGCTTATTGGGATCCTTGAAAATGAGTGACACAGGGCTCATCTACACCAAGCAGGATATTCGACTATGAAAGCAGCATGAAAGCAGCCTATAAAAGGCAGGAGCCACATTACTGCTTTATAGTGTTACTGAAGTGTAATATCCTGCTTGGTGTGGATGTGTCATGGGCCCCAACAGTTGTCAGTGCACTTCAATACTGTTATAAAGCAGTAGTGTGGCTCCTGCCTTTTATATACCGCTTTCATACCACTTTCGTAGTGCAATATCCTGCCTAGTGTAGATGAACCCACAGAGACTCTGGAATTCCAACAGCTGGAATCTTTCAGCCTTTGAGCCAAATCTAATTGCAGAGGTGCTGTCAGAGGCCATGTTCCAGTGGTGAGTGGAGCAAAGGTGATACTAGGGCCAAAGGCAAAATCCAAAAACATCTGGCATGTTTTAGCTTAAAAGTTCTCACTCCCAGTAAATAAATATTAGGAGAGGTGTTTCAACCTTTTGGAATGGGGGGGGGGGACTGCAAAAAAGGGAAGCTACCAAATCATTGGTGGTCAGTGGGAAGTGGGTGGGGCTAGGGTAAAAGGGACATGACCAGATTAGAACCCCAGGAGGGCTGGATTTAGCCCCCAGGCCTGTGTTTACCAATCCCTGGACTGTATGCTTAATCGGATTCTGATTTTACCGAGTCTTGGTATAACATCCTGGATCTGAATGGCTATTACTATGAAGGAAGGCTACAACAGCTGGAATTGTTTAGGTTGGGGAAAAAAGGTAGGTAAGGGGAGACATGATAGAGGTGTACAAAATTATGCATGGTGTGGAGGATGTGGATAGGGAGACATTTTTCTCCTTCTCCCATAATATCCCATGAAGTGGAATGGTGAGAGATTCAGAACAAATAAAAGGAAGTTGTGCTTCACACAGTGCATAGTTAAACTATGGAATTCGCTACTGCAAGTCATAGTGATGGCCACCAATTTGGATAGCTTTAAAAGGAGGTCAGATAAATGCCTGGATGAGAAGGCTATCAATGGCTACTAGTGTTGATAGCTATGTGCTATCTCCCGTATTCAAGGCAGTAAGCCTGTGTGGACCAGTTGCTGGGGAACATGGGTGGGAAGATGCTGTTGCACTTGTGTCCTGCTTGTGGTTTCCTGGTCAACAGCTGGTTGGCCATTGTGTGGACAGAATGCTGGACTAGATGGATCCTTGGTCTGATCTCTTCTTATGTTCTTATCCCTTATCTCCTGGTCTGGTGTGGTGGCTAGAGGAGGCTTGAGTTCAAATCTCCATTCGGCTGTGAAACTCACTCGGTGACCTTGGGCCAGTCACTCTCTCTCAGACTTGCCTACCTCACAATGTTGTTAAAAGGGTTTTTTTTAAAGGGGGGGCATTGAGCTCTTTGGAAGAAAGGTGGGATACAAATGTAATAAAATATAAAAAAGAATTATATTTGTCTGCAGGACTTATGGATTTCACTTCCTTATCAGCCTGTTCATTGCCTTTTAAGATATCGTTTTAAACTTAATTCACACTTCTATGTTTTTATTTTCTTAAAGCTATGATTTTGGGCTTACTCTATTTAAAAGTCTGGGCCCATAGATCTTACAAACCCTAGAACTTCTCTGTAGGAATCTCAGTTCACCGTGATAAAGCACGCTCTTGGATATGCAGCAATCTATTTAGAACACTCTGTCACAGCTATGAACAGGCCTGGATTCTACATTTTAATTTTGCACCTTGCTTTTCTATGAAACCTACCAAGGGTTAAAGAGTTGTGCCTAAATGTGGCTGTTCTGGTTCTGGGTTTCTCATGTATCCTGGGTGTGTCACACCCAGTTTTCTATATTGCTGCTCCTATCTACATTTTTGTTTTTCTGAAAGACACTTGAGTGGTTAATCTACCTGTTCTAAAATGATTATGAAATGCATTTTTCTCCTATCCCTTGACTGCCTGAGTTGGATCATTCACTTATGATCTATTGTATTGAAATTCCAAATGTTCCTTTTTAGCAACACCGCAAGGCATGTTTATACTCGAACTTTGTTTTACTATGACTTGGCCTACCTAGGACTGTTAAAACTCTTGCCAGCTCACTAAAGCCAACTGTATTACCAGGACTGGCGACCTGGAAATCCAACCAGGTGTGCATAGTATCATGTCAGTTAGCCTTATGTTGGCTTACACTCCTAGACTTGTCTGCGGAAAGTGGAGCTAGGTGATTAAGGGCGCAGTCCTATAAATTGTGCCCTCACTGCTTGGAAGCCTCCAAACTCAGACATTCTCTACGTGTTTTTTTTTTTAATGTGCTGCCTTACCATGGCTTTCTGCATCCATTTCTTTCTTGGGTGTGATCAGCATCATTACACGGGTGGACACATGATTTGAAACTGAATACTTCCTATGTCAGCTTGCTTTGTGTGCTCAATTCACTTTAACGAGACAGTGCCATCTGGTGGCATAATTATAGCACAACTCAGAGATTACATGTTGGGAGATGGTGCAATTTCTCAGATATTCCCAGTTTATGTTTGGGGTTTTTAAATCTGCAATTTCCAGGGGATAGCACAAGAATAATAGAATAGTAGAGTTGGAAGGGGCCTATAAGGCCATCGAGTCCAACCCCCTGCTCAATGCAGGAATCTACCTTAAAGCATCCTTGACAGATGGTTGTCCAGCTGCATCTTGAATGCCTCTAGTGTGGGAGAGCCCTCGACCTCCCTAGGTAATTGGTTCTATTGTTGTACTAACAGTCAGGAAGTTTTACCTGATGTCCAGGAGGGGTTCTGGATGCTGACATCATCATCTAATGAACCCGCAAACTTCTGTGAGTAATCACGAGCATGTTATAAATCGCTTGTTTAGAGAAGCTATTACAGATTTCTGAGTTTCTTATGCCCTGCCAGGCTGAGGTCAATAAGGCAGGAGGAGCAGTGGAGGCAATCTTTGCCTCTACAGCTTCTGTCTTTCCTGATTTTTTCTAGACAGGCTTTCTTTCCTGTCCAGCAAGGGTGTTTCAGAGGGGGAGGAAAGGAGGCTGGGGGAGGCTCAAGATAACTCATATCCTGACCTGTCTGTGAAGGCAGTCAGAGCAGCTCCTACACTGTGATATATGTCAAGATCACTTGCAGTATCAAGACATTGATTTAAAGCCTGGCCTTCCCTGACTTAAGATGCCAGAAGTTGGTTTTGACAACCTCGCCACATCTGTGGCTGCACAAAGTGGAACTAGATAGTTAATGGTGTTAGCTGAATTGGCACTGGATCACACAGCACCAGATGAGCTGCACATGCACTTAAGGCAGGTTGTCTAGGAAACCAGAGCTAAAGACGTGAACCTGAGAAGAGATGCGTTACTGAACACAGCAAAGTGACGAGGATATTCTGAAGCTATTTTTAAGCCCTGTGGGAAATAGTAAAATCATAAGCATTGAGTTACATTCCAAACGTGACAGGGGGCTTCCACGTGCCATGATGGCTTGGGAACACTAAAATAGGCAGGTGATGCAGGGGGTGCTGAGTTCAGGAGGCTGATTCAGACTGAAGGCTCATTTATTGCCTCTTTTCCCGACTCAGGGTCTTGCCCCCAAACATTTGCGATGGGCGAACAAGCGATTTTCATGTCGGCCGAGATTCTCCAAACACCACCATGAAGCCTGCCTCGCTTCAATTCCTGCGTTCGATTGCACTCTTTTTCATTTCGTTTGAATGGGGGGGGGGAAGCATACGTTCTGAATAACGAAAACACACATTTTTAAAGGCATGAATTCCCCCATAAAGTGTGAAAATGCGCATTTTGGGGTGAGATGCACATTGTCTAAAGTGTGCATTTTTGAATGTGAACACCAGTTCAGGAATTTGCGGACATTTTCAGAGCACATCCACTCCTGACCCCCATCTATACGACAACGGGATTGCTCCTCATTAAATATAAACCCGAATTTTCATTGATTCGAATGTAAGTAAAGAGTGTCACACTGCAGCAGCACTGAATTTTTTTTAGAATGCGGTTATAAATGCGCACATGTGCATTATTGCATATACAATGATCCGACGCTACAGTGTAGAGATGATGGAAAGTATAGATTTTATATGCGGAGCTCCGCAGATTCATATAAAAGAGAAACTGGCAGCGGTGGGGAAGGAACGAGGCAGCAGACAAGGATGCCCATTCCCCCTCTTTGTTTCATTAGCTTTCTCTGCAGAGCTCCGCAGAATCAGAGAATTCAAACTAAAAACAGGGCGAAGGAACAAGGCAGCCAATTGGTGGGAAATCGGCTAATCACGTTGTCCTACCCTCAAAGTAACGCCCACATGTCAAAATGTGATTTAACTCCCCCAAAGACACATCACCATAATGCGGTGCAAACTCGGACGTGATCGAAAAGTCACGGTAAATCGTGAATGCGAATATGCGCATTATCGCTTTAAAAACCTTGCACTATGGTGAATGGATGGCTGCGTCGTGTGTCCTGAAACGAAACGTGAATATGCGCATTTAGGTCGGGGTAAACAAGCTGTATAGACTAGCCCCTGCTTGCATTTGGGATTGCGAATGGAGCATGTTCACATAGGTTGCTACTTTAAAGGAACTTCTAGTGCATCCCTACCAAACATCATTCTAGTCCCCAAGCCTAGACTATGCTGCCCCCTGCCAAGACCTAGAGTCACTGGCCTGGCTCTCCTCAACCGCAAACCAAAGGCTCAGACAGTGTGGAGAGACATGCAGCTTTCCTGAGCCAAATTTCAGGCCAAAGAATTCCCTTCCATTTACCCGCAGTGCCTGAAAAGCAAAGTATCTAACAGTTCAAAGACCTGGCTGTTCCTTCATGCATTGCCAGATAAAAGTCTTCATTCATCCTGTTTCAACTTATTTTTAGCCCCCGCATTCTTTCCCACTACCTTTCTGGACTCTTACTTCTCAGTATTCAAAGAGTCATGCACAACTAATTGCCTCCTTTTCAATTCGTAGGGAAGATATATTTTGTGCTCAGGCCTCCGGATATGTGACAGCTGAGAGCTCAAGAGTCATCCCACAGAAGCAATCAGCTTTGGGGATTAAGCTGATATTTATACCAGCCCTTAAGATTGCGGTGTTGAACCTCAGGCCCGAGGGCCAAATCCTTTTGGTGTTCCCCATTTTGCCAGGCCTCCTTCCACCTCTTTTCGCCGGACTACTAATCATTGATGGTTTCCTGGCTTTTGCATATTTCTCTCCCCCGCCACACCACACCATTCTAAAAGGCTCTTAAGGCTTCATTACTGGCAGTAAGCACTTTAAACTACAATACATTGGCATATTTTTTTTTATTTTTTGGCTCCACCCTCTTTCCTTCAGCCCCGCCCACCACTAGAATGCAGCCCCCAAGAGCTTCTCCAAAATGGAATTCGGCTCTCAAGCTGAAAGAGGTTCAAAACCCCTGCCTTAAGCTACAACGTAATGCAGTGGAGGCTGGTGACTCCAATGTCTGTGGGACAGTAGATCCTCTCCGGGTTTCAGTCAGAACCAGTAAGAACTCTAAAGCAGCTATCCCAAGTGCTTTGCGTGTTGTATATTGTATGCTTCACATCTTGGATAGCTCCTTGCGTTCTTGACTGAAACCTGGAATGGATCCACCGACCTGCTGTCATAGGAGCCGGAGTTAAAGGAACAGTTGTAACTCAATGATCAGTGATTTGGACGCAGAAGGGCCCAGGCTCGATCTCTGGATTCTCTAGGCAGGCCTGAGTAACACTCCCATCTGAAACCCTAGAAACCCACCACCATCCAGTAGAGACAATACTGGTCAACCAATAGCCTGATTCACTATGAGACAGCTGCTTATGTTCCTTCCTAAGGATTATCTTTCCTTTTGCCAGTTGAACTGTAGAGCTGTGCAAGGGACAATTGTAGAGCTGTGCAAGGAACAATTCCTGCCTTTGCAGTCAATTTCTTTTGGACCATTCCAGCTCTGTCCTAATGGCTACTTTCAGTCTACAAGTTGGATCTAGGATCTGCCATTCATGAGAGAAGGGGACCTTCTGCAAGAAGAAGAGCTCCACTTGAGGAAGGTCCTTCTGCCCAGTTATTTGGGGTTGCTCCATCCCACCACACACCACAACTCACCATGTTTGGCAGAGTCTCTTGACTCAGTGTAACATTTTTCAGGGGACTGGATGGGCTGCCATGGGAAGGAGGGAGTGGCAAAGTCTACTTCCATCAGCAAAGTTGATCCAGTGTAAATCTGAATCCAACCCTTCATATTTGCTCACCCACCCACCGACCCAGGCAAGTCTGCAATTCTGACTTGAAAGACTCCCATACAGAAAAGCCCCATTAATTTATTTAGGGAGCAATCCTATGGCCCCTCAACATTGTCTTAAGGGGCATAGGATACTGGGGATTCCCCCTTTTGAGATTGGAGATAGCACTCCGACCTCGGAAGGGGGAGTTGGAGATTGGACCCCGTGCAGTCAGCGTGGAAAGAACCACACCAGCTGGCCTCTGAAGTCAGAAAAGCCTGTCCTCCTGCCCTGCATTGGATGATGGGAAGTCTCTGAATTTGGGTTTTTCTGGGCAGAATCGATAGGATTGTGCCCCATTAGATTTTTTCCCCATCCAACCTTTCTGCTTCTAAAAAAAATGCCAAAGAGGGTTAGTAATTAAAACAAAATTTAAAATGATCAAACTAACATTTTGAAAAACTGTCCAAACAGATAACTCAGCATAAGTATGTGTCTTGGAAGCATGTTGTTGCTTGAGTTTTCTGGAGCAAGCTGGTCTGCAGTGAATCTCTTTTTCCTTCTCTCTCCCTCTAGTTGAGACACATCGAAATAAGCTGATCTATTTATCCCATTGAAAGGATAGCATTAGACTAGATAGCTTTTCTTTTGCAACCAGATGTTTCTGTGAATAACTTCTTCTCGGTGGGAATCGTACTTGCTTCTTTCATATTTCGGTAGTTTTTTTTACATTTTCCTCTGGTTCCTTGCCTTCTAAGTTGGTATCTGGGTTGTCCAGATAATTTTCTTCAATGCAGAAGTGATCTTTGTAGATCCAGCACTGTGGCTGACTATCAAACTGAATTTCCAAATCTGGGATTGGTGGTTTTGTATGTATGTATGTGGGTGGGTTTTTTAAAAAAAACACTTGTGATGTTCAAATGCAATTTGCATATTTGAAAGCTACCCAGGAGAAGAAAACTCAGTTTACTGCAGAATATAATGGATCCCCCTTCCGACTCTTAGGGGGTGCTTCTGTTGAAGGGGAAATTATAGTTTGCTGCATAACAAGATACTGAACCATAAGAGGGCTTTAGAAGCATAGATATTCTGCTGCTGTAACACTCTTTGGGGGGGGGGGTTGTTGCTTTTTAATATTACTTGACAGATAAGTGCTCCCTGTGATGCAGTTTCCAAATTGCTCTGTTAAATAAAGCATTCACATATTGTTGTTTGCTGTAAAGTAGGAAGAAAATGCAGCCAAGAGCTGAATGTTGATTAGAGTATGAGTCTCTTCATAATGATACCTTGCAAAGTCCAGTTATCTAATTGAAGAACAAGCAGCGCTTTACCCATTGCACTCTGAGAAATAAGCACTGTCGAAGTGCTTACTGGGAATATCAGTACTCTTAATTTCTCACGTTAACCGTTATTTTTCTTACAGTAATGTTTATCACATTATTCCTTGTTTTATTTAATGCCCCTAATTTGGGAATATACCAGTATGCCACCGTTGGCATTGACTTCTTTTGGCAGAGTTTACATCACTAGTATCACAGTTGCTGTAATCAAAGGGAATTGGTGTAGCATCCGAAGGTTCCTAGCTGTGGGCAGACATCACTAGTGATACAAAGTGAGTTACTTACTAGACATAACTTATTTATACTTTCATGAAACTGCCTACTACTGGTGGCTGGGATATTTTCAAAGAGAACTCTTCCTTGCGTCTTTGTTTCGGCATCTCTCTGTGTAACCAGGACACTTTCAAATTTCAGGGGAGGGGAGAAATTTGAGGTGGGGGAGAATTAAATAGCAAGGTTCAAAGGCACACAGTTATTCAAAATTAATTATCAGGTTAAGCAGTTGTGTATGCTAATAGCATTTGTGGTGGTTACTTCTAAAATACATAATAATTAAAGCAGTGTTCTCAACCTAGGTTGAACTGTCACCACAGCAGGCTGACATGCCAACATAAACTTTGCCTGTTTAATTTCTGTATGTCATGATGCTGTTAAATGCATAGGAACTGGACTGGTTAAAAAAAAAGTTGTAATCCCCCATGGAATGGGGTGGGTGGGTGGTATATTCCAATAGAATATGGTGGGAGTTGCAGTCCAAGGCAAAATTGCTGAAAAGGTGATCTGATTGTACCATTATTGTACAAGCAAACTGAGGATTTTGTTTAGAATAATTTCAAGGGTTATTGCTCCTCCGTAGTGGTGCCTTCAGGGTAGGATGGTATAGGAATTTGGGGCTGAAGACTACTCACTGGAATGAGCAAGAGGGTCCCCAAACGCAGCAGGGCTGGTTTTCCACATTTTGAAGCAAGTGAAGTAATTGCTTTCTATAGAAGCCACACCCCATAAACTATTAAGTCTAGAGTTTAAAATTACCTGAACTAACAGGGAAATGAAGTTAGAGAAAAGGAGATTGTTTACAAGTAGTCCATTTGTAGCTGGACATGCTATTAAGGTGTATTACCTTGTCCTTAGCTAGACCGGGCTTTATCACGGGGCGAACCCCAGGATCGTCCCTGTGCATCCACATGACGCACAGGGGATCCCGGGATCAGGGAGGGATCATCCCTCCCTTGCCCCAGGATAGAGCCCTCCCCTTTGGGCCTGCTTTTTCCGCGGTCTTGGGCTGAGCCTGAGACTGTGGAACGCGTGGCGCATTGCCATGGTTTGATCCAGCTCCGTGCCCATCGGGGGTAGGGTGAGGGGAGCGGGGAAATTAAGTTAAATTAAAGAAACACCTACCTTTAGCGCACAAGCATTTGTGCGCTCCATCTTCTTTAAAAAAAAAATGGCGGGCACAATGCCTCTCTTCCTGAGGTCGTCACACCTCATGTGTAAACGGTGATTAATGCACCTCATGCATTAATCACAACGTGACATCTTCCCTCCTCCATCACGGACTATCAGGTAGGTCTAGCTAAGGCCATAGTCATCATCATTGCTAGAAATGCATCACCGATACTGGTTCAAGAGTAAATTTTTAAAAATGAAGTCCACTTTTAATAAAGTAAAAAATCTTTAACTGAGCAAATAGTTATTATAAGTAGGGTGTGATATGTATATGAAGTGTAAATTTAAATGAAGGAATCACTTTGCAACTTCTAGGTGGCTACTAGGTGGCTACTAGGAGGAGGGCTTTCTCCACTGTGGCACCCCGGTTGTGGAATGAGCTCCCCAGAGAGGTCCGCCTGGCTCCTACACTGTACTCCTTTCGTCGCCAGCTGAAGACCTTTTTATTCACTCAGTGTTTTAACACTTAATTTTAACTCAAATTTAAATTATACTGTTTTAACTCTGTATTTTAACCTTATATCAATTGTGCTGCGTGGTTTTATCCTGGTTGTGCTTTTTATATTGTATTTTGTATTTGTATTTTTAACTTGTTGGTTGTTTTATGATGGTTTTAATTTTTGTGAACCGCCCAGAGAGCTTCGGCTATTGGGCAGTATAAAAATGTAATAAATAAATAAATAAATAAATAAACTTCATGCCTTTCCTACAATTTTATTTCCCCAGAGACTTCAGATAGTTAGAAAAAAGTAAATGCAATCCTCATCCCCCCCCTCTCTTCTCACTCATTCACGCTCACACACACCCTTCCGAGGGAAAAATAGCTGAAAATGCCATATTTTATGGTGTTCAGTGAACATAGATCTGTTACCATGGAAACACATTTGACAAAGACGAATATGCATTATCATTTACAGGCAACACTTCTGGAGGAGAGGAGAGGTGACTTGTCTTGCTACTCCCCACTCCAACCAAAAAGGTATCCAATGATGAGATAATCCATGATGATGCCAGAAACCAGTTTATATTCTGTTCAGATGTAATGGTGGGCAACTCCTGAGTTGTTTAACACAGGAATTGCAGGAGGCATGGAGTGCATGAGCCATTACAGTTTTCAGTTAACCACCCAGGAATGCTCCATCCCTAGGTCGTTTTGTGACATCTAAACCTGGAAATATGGGGTTGTTTATGGGTTAAACAACCCAGAGTTAATCTAACAACAAACCATGGATAATTGCTGGTTGAACTCATTTGTTTAAATGGAAATGGAAACGGCATGTGCATGACTCACACACTCCACTGCTCCCACAATTCCTGGGTTAAACAACCCAGGTATTACCCAATGTTAAGTGTGAACTGGGTCAGAATCCATTATGCAGGATTGAGTGGTTTCAATCTGGTTGTGACCTTCTAGAATTCAGATATCCAAATTATATAGCTCGGAATGTTTCTGCAGAGTGAGCATTGGTCCATAATTACAGTAACAATGCCTGATCTTGTATAGTTCTACATAGTCCTTATTAACTGTATTTTCTCCTAGGGCAATGCCAAGGCTCAAATTATCTAGGGGGCTGCTACTGCCCCCCTTCATAAACCACCTGAGGCAGTTGCCTCACTCTCCCTAATGATCCAGCCCTGGGCATCACCATCCAACCAAAGGTCTTCTAAGTCCCATTGATTTAAATAGGAGAGTTTTGCACATGCTTACATGTGTCCTGTTGGATTTAGTTTGGGATTTAACAATGCTTAACTTTGGCTGGATTGTCTTGAATAGACTTTCTTTAAAAGCCTTTAATACACTTTCACTAACTTAAACAGCACCTCAGCCCCATCCATAACTCTGTGGGCATGTCTGCACCTTGCCTTATCCTGGGGATCGCCCCAGGATCATCCCTGAGTATCCACATGATGCACAGGGGATCCCGGGGGCAGGGAGGGATGATCCCTCCATTTCCCTGGGATAGCTGGGATGGCTTTTACCCTGGTTTTTCCTGTGGTCTCGGGATCGTGTGGGCAGCCATCCCAGTTTCGTCCTGGCTCCTTGCAAGTAAATGCGAGGAGCCAGGAACCATGCACAGGGCATGGAGCTCTTCAAGCGCTCTGTGCCCATCGGGGGTGGGGTGGGGAGGGGAGCAGGGTCGGGGCTTTTTCTTTTTTTTTAAAAAAAAAAAAAGGCGTGATGTCCTCCTTCCTCCTGGTACGTTGCACACCGTGTGTGAACGCCAGGGGAGGATCTAGCGATCAGCATATTGCAAGATCCCCCACCCACTCCACCGGGAGGTGTAGACATGCCCTAGGATTTATTAATAGAGATTTAAGCAATGCCCAGTTTAGTCTCCTTTATCTGAATGGCTTCATGCAAGGCGAGGAGATAATAAGCCCTTATGAATTAAAGAGCTACTCTTGCGTGGGATTACTCTTGAGGTTAAAAGACCTTCTAGTCTGGATGAAAACATATGAAGAACAAGTGCTTAGGAAACAAGGGTGCATGTGTTTTTCTACTCATTGTCATTATCTCCATTATTGTTGCCTAAATATTTTGCTTGACATGTATGTACTCATTGCTTTTACGTGCAAGAAGAAAGGAGGAGCAAAGTAATTTGCCTGCTCAGGAAGTAACTGCAGGTTGTGAAGTCCCTAGAAAATGTAAATCTCTGCCATTGACATGCCAAACACCAGTTTATGTTATGTTCCAGGCAGCAGTCTTCATTAAAGCAAGGGGTCTAGCTCAGATAGGATACACCTCGGGTCAGGGTCAGGGAGTGAATTACCAATCTGATGAATAGAGTCTGGTCTAGTCAGGGTCAATTTCCAGCGAAGGCAAGACTGTAAAATAGGAGTCAAGCTCTGATATGCAGTGTCATATGCAGCAAAAGTTCCAGGATGACTGGCAAGGGGGAAGGTTCCATAATTGTGGTTTAGGTAGAGCAAGGGTGGGCAACCTGTGGCCCTCTAGATGTGTTGACCTACAACTCCCATCAGCCCTTGCCAGCATAGCCAATGTTGGAGGATTATGGGAGTTGTAGACTAAAACATCAGAAGGGCCATAAGTTACACATCCCTGAAGTAGAGGTTAAGTTTCACTTAAGCAGAAGTTAGTGAAGGGCACCAAAGAGAGCTCCAAATTGGGGCAGGGGGGCAGACTACCTAAGTTTGAATGTTGCTCCAACAGCTAGCAAACTCTTTCTGAGCCTTAAGTTGGGTTTATTTAATTAATTTATTTTATCTATATCCCACCTTTCCACCCAAAATTGGAGAGGCAGCTGACAATAAGACCAAGATATTTTTTTTAAAAAAACTATCATTAAATCAAATAAATTAAATGCACAATTTTAAAAAACCCATGAATAAAAAATAAATAAACAGCACCCAAGCAATTAAAAATCCTCTTCAGTTTATATGCCTGCCTGAGTAAAAACATCTTTGCCTGCAGGCAGAAGGGCAACAGTGAGGAAGCCAACTTAGCCTCCCTCAGCAGGGAATTCCAAAGCCTGGGAGCAGCCACTGAGAAGGTCTTCTCTTATGTCCCCAACAGATGTGCCTTTGATGGTAGCAGGGCTGAGAGAACAGCCTCCCTGGAAAATGTTAAAGCACAGGCAGGTGTGCATGGGAGAAGACAGTCTTTCAGGCAGCCTGGTCTCAAGCTATGTAGGGGCTTTATATGTCATAACCAACATTTTTTAATTGAACCCGGGCACAAACCAGTTGTGGTTCCCTTTAGGCTGGTACATCTGCCCCACATTGAATGAGGTCACCTTCTCCGTGCTTGGTTTAGGATCCTTTGACTCCGATGACACAGAGACAACTACAAAGTGCTTGTAGCTTTAGAGTTTGAGTTTGAGGGTGATAACGGTACCTCTTCAGGCTAAAGGGAGGCTGACCTCATGGCCTTTTCTGGCGATGGGAATTCAGCAGAGGTAAGGATATCAAGAACGTCCTCCTGGTGTGAGGGCTTGTCCATAAGTGTGGCCTTCTTCCCCTGAAGGGGAGGGGGTCGAAGCTCTGGGTCAGAACAGTTCCACTTGAAAGCATGTGGTCTCTAAAATCAATTTGTATTTTCCCCCCCAGAAATGATGCTAAGAACTCCTCCAGCATTATTTCTATTTTAAAAAAGTGCACAGTATCTTGCAAATTGATTTTAGAAGCTATGTGCTTCTCTACGGAGCTGTTATGACCCAGGGCTCCTATCTCCCCTCCTTGGGGAAACAGGCCGCCAACCTTTTGTAGGCTGTAGAGTGAATTGTATTAATGTAAGAGAAAGTAGGAAAGAGCCATTTCTAAATCAAATGTTCTGCTCAGACTGGCTTTTTTGTTAGATTTATAAATACAGGAAAAGTAAAAATAAATTTAAGCACTCCATGCAAAAGCAGCCCAAGATCTAATTTAATTCCAAGTAAATTCTAATTTACTTGGAATTAAGAGCCCATTTTCACAACCATCTCAGAGCACGCCCACTACCACCAGCAGAGGTGGTAATATGAGGCATGATGGCATAGAATTCTTTGTGCTGTATTTAGGACTGTGTGTGAATGCATTCGGGAGTAAAACTCACTGAATTCAGTGAGGCATATCAAATAAACATGCACAGGCAGGCATTCAATCCCGTTAGAGGACCGGGAGGAGAGAGAAAGATAGTATGAAGAGAAAAGACAAACCATTTTGAATGGACTCTCTAATAAAGGCTCCTGGCCCAAATGTCTCATCAAGTCAGAGCTGGTGACTTCATAGTGAGAAGTCAGAAACCACCACTGAAGACAGCCAGTGAGAACAGGTTGGCTGTTTTCAGAGAAAGTTTTTGTCTGGCCTGGTAAGAGTGAGTTGGTCATTGGCTGAGCTACAGCTGGGAAGAAATGTATATACCGCTGTTCTTGCTTGCTTGATCTCCTGCTGTTTGATTTCCTTTTCAGAAATCCTGGGTTTCTGTACCAAATGTTCCATACATTACTGACTCTTGAAGTCTTATTTATTTATTACATTTATGGCCAGCCTTTTTCCGCTCTTGCAAGGAACCCAAGGCGACTTACGTGGTGCTTCTCCTCTCCATGTTATCTTCACAACCCTGTGAGGTCGGTTAGGCTGAGAGTCTGTGACTGGCCCAAAGTCACCCAGTGAGCTTCCATGGCTGAGTGGGGACTAGAACTCAGATCTCCTGAGTCCCAGTCCAACACCCCAACCCCTACACCACCCTGTCTCTCTAGTAATGAAGTCACTGTAACAGAACCTCCAATTCCATTAGTTATTCTCCAGTTTCGTTTAACTTGGCTTAGCTGTTGACCTTCCCCCTTGACATCAGCTTCCCCTGTTTCCCTTTTTCTGGGCAAAGGAAAAGGCACTCAGCCAGTGCCTGAAGGACTTGCTCTTCCAGGCGCTAGCTGAGTTGTTCATCAACATTGCCCACAGCTCGCTGTCCTGATCAGGATGTCAAGCCACAGGCAAAGAGACACAGACCTAAGGTTTATCCTGGGATCATCCAGGGTTCCCCCCTGCCTGAGCACTGGATCCCCTGTGTGTCACCTAGATGAACAGGTTTGACCCCTGGACGATCCTGGGATAAACCTTAGGTCTAGCTACGGCCTCAGTGGATGCCTAGAGGAGGAGTCACTCCTCCCACCACATCCCGTTCATTCACTGCTTGTCATCCTGATCCTGATGGCAAGTGGCAGGCAGAAGGACTCCGCCAACTGCTGGAGGAAGAGCTCACCCGGGTACCAGCTAATTCCTGAGCTGCACCTTCTGCAACTGGAGACAGCATGGGAGGAGCAAAGCAGAGGTGGCTGTTCCCTCAAGGAGGCTCTCCTCAAGACACTGGTTGACCCTTGAGCTGGTTTGCTGTCCCCTCGCCTGATAGGGAAAGCAGGAGCTTCAAGGAGCCCTCTTCTGGGCCACGAGGCTTCAGGGAGGGGAAGTGGTCTCCTCTTTGGGCACATCACGGTCTTCTTTGACCAGATGTGCCCAAAGTCCAGAGGTTCCTCAACCCTGCCATGGTGGAGGGCCAGGAGAGACCCACGGCTCGGTGGCGGAGCACATGCTTTCTGTGCAGAAGTCCCAGGTCAATCCCTGGCATGTCTAGGTAAGGAGGCTGGGGAAATCTCCTGCCTGAAATCCTGGAGAGCCGCTGCAGATCAGTCAGTATTGGGCTAGATGGACCAAGGGTCTGACTCTGTGTACGATTCTAAGTCAAACACACACAAAATGTCCCCTCCAGGCCTTTCATTCAGTGTACAAAGGTCAGGGGTGGAAGCAGCAGGAATGGCGGTGTTGGAGATGGGTCCCTTCCTCCACATGTACCCTGCTGTGAATTGAGATCTAGTAGCACCAGCTGAATGCCTGGAAAATGAGTGGCTATGACCAAGAGGTCTCTCTTTTTCATACACCCAAGATTGGCGAACCATCTCCTACAAGAAATCTGCCAGACTTGGAAATCTAATCAGCTTAAGGGAGCTTTTGAGAACCGGATTAGTGTTTGACTGCGGAATATGTCAGTTGGAGCTGCAGTTACTGCTTGTTGTGACTGCTTAACATTATTTGATTGTTTTATGGATTTTTTTTATTTATTTATTTATTTATTACATTTTTATACCGCCCAATAGCCGAAGCTCTCTGGGCGGTTCACAAAAATTTTTGGATTGTCATGTGATTGATCATATTGTTGTTCCCTGCCTTGGGATTTTTTATTTTATTTTATTGTATGTGCTCTGCAAATCAAGTCGATACCGATTTGTGTAAAAGAAGAATCATGAAGCCTGAGGGTTTTCAGTAATAAACCACTGTTCTTAAAAGTTATGCATTGGTTGCTCTGGGGTATGGCGGCGGCTTTATGGGATGAAGAATTTGCAATAGTTTGGGGGAAGCAATCCTCATGTAATGATGTAAATACTGTTGAAGATTAATGGAGTCCATAATTCATTTCCAATTGTAAATATGCACATTCCAGATCTTATTTACTGAATATACAGCTGGAAAGTTATTGTCATCAGTCAGTTGAGATTAGAACTATATGAAGCTTGATTTTCCTGATCTGTAGGCAGAAAGTAAATATGGATGTAGGCAGTCTGAACTAAATTGACATTTGCTACAAATACAAAATGTAATATGAGTACAAATATTGCCAATGTTTATTCAATTGTAATTATAATTGTACCCGAAGTGTATATATTTGTGTTTATGACCTGCATGCTGATTTGGGATGCCTCAAATAAAATTCCCTGAAATTAGGGCAATTTAGCCTTGCCTAAAATGTATAGCAGGCATTGGATCTTTAATCTAAATGGTGGGGGGGATGCTAAAGCTACAAACGTGTATCATTAAGGGAGAAATCCTATGGTCCCAGGGACCACAAGATTGGGCACATTTCCCTCACACCTCAATTGTAGATTCAGCTATGACCTGGGGGCTGCCTGTACCATGCTGTGTTGCCACTGCCTTAAAGTAAAACCCTGCACTTTCTCTGCAGCGGGGTGGCAGCAGCTAATCCTAATGCAGAAGGATGGTGTGGGGTTTCCGGTGGTAATTGGCCCACCGGGCTTGCCCCCTGCTCTCTGCCCAGGTCACTGGTGACCAATCAGGGGTCACCATCCACCTGGGAATGCCTCCACCACAAGGAGAGATGCTGGGTGCGCCGTACTCGCCTCGGTCCAGGGGAAAAGGTTGGGATAAATCCCCGACTTTTTAAAGTCGCAGCTTTGTGGGAAAGCCCCATGATGGCTGTGAGGTGGTTGCTGCGTCATATAATCAAATTAACAGCCAATTAACAGCCTTTGTAGGAAAGCTCAGCTTCAGGGAACAGAGCCAATGGACCAAGCCAGGGAGTCAGAGGCAAGGAACACATCAGGGTGAGGAATAACGTGCTGCTAAATCATGGTCCCAGCTCAAACAGGAAGCCTTTTTTAGGACCAGCCTAGGTAGGCGAGGCTAGTCCACAGTTAGAGGATATTTCACTGCCAGGAAGATATTCTAAGCTGTAGTTTTGATAATTCACCATATTGATACCAGGCTCCAAGAGCTTCTCTAGAATGGAATTTGGGCCTCAGACTGAAAGACATTCAACACCCTGTTTTAGGAAGTTATTAAAAACTTTTTCTTGAGAGCATTCAGAGTCATTGAAATATTTTGGCTGTCATAAGATTTTAGTGGGAGTGTCTGCTGTTGCTAAAGTTCATTACAGTTGTGCAGTGTTATATTTTATGGCTTGTTTTTTGTTGTTTTAATATTTTATTGATTCAGATGTTTTTATTGGTATATGTATGTGTGTAGTAAGCAACCTTAGGGACTTTTTGAGCCATCTTGGTGGAGAATTCATCCCAAATAATTAAGACATTGGAGTATATTTGGACATACTTTCACTTCACCAGGCCTGCAAACCAGATGTGGTCTTCCAGGTAATTCACGTGGTACTAATCCTCTACAAGCACTGTTCTGGACCCTGAGATGAGCAGATGGGCTCAATGTACAACAACAAAGTAGGCCGAACTAACATTTGTGATGCCTGTGGCAACATACGTGGTTCGGTAATGTTAATGTGATACATGTCTGCAATGGCACTTCCAAATGCCACACTGTAATCCATCTTATTATACTGAGACCTTTCTCAATCCGTGCATAATTTAACAGTCATATTAAAAATGACTTAGTCAATTATTCATGGATAAGCTTTTAATAGTTTTGTCTTAAAGGGTCTCCTCCCTCTCCCCGCCATTCTTGCATTCTTTCCCAGCAGCTGTTGGTACCCAGATGTTAATCTGATCACAACTTTGACATTTAAGGGTAAGTGTTGGCCTTTTCACAATTTCCACTTTCTATGGATTATACAAGTCTCATTAAGAGCATTTCTGATTAGGTATGATAGGGAGGATGCAAGAGTACATATAAGATGTGTCACTGAACCTGAACGTTCGGCTGAAAACAGGAAACCTCAATGAACAACTTCAAAGATCAAGCTCTGTTAGCCTGGAATTCATTTTCTAGCTTTGGAAAGATGGATCATAGAATCATAGAATAGCAGAGTTGGAAGGGGCCTACAAGGCCATCGAGTCCAACCCCCTGCTCAATGCAGGAATCCACCCTAAAGCATCCCTGACAGATGGTTGTCCAGCTGCCTCTTGAATGCCTCTAGTGTGGGAGAGCCCACAACCTCCCTAGGTAGCTGATTCCACTGTCGCACTGCTCTAACAGTCAGGAAGTTTTTCCTGATGTCCAGCCGGAATCTGGCTTCCTTTAACTTGAGCCCGTTATTCCGTGTCCTGCACTCTGGGAGAATCGAGAAGAGATCCTGGCCCTCCTCTGTGTGACAACCTTTTAAGTATTTGAAGAGTGCTATCATGTCTCCCCTCAATCTTCTCTTCTCCAGGCTAAACATGCCCAGTTCTTTCAGTCTCTCTTCATAGGGCTTTGTTTCTAGACCTCTGATCATCCTCGTTGCCCTCTTCTGAACACGCTCCAGCTTGTCTGCGTCCTTCTTGAATTGTGGAGCCCAGAACTGGACGCAATACTCTAGATGAGGCCTAACCAGGGCCGAATAGAGAGGAACCAGTACCTCACGTGATTTGGAAGCTATACTTCTATTAATGCAGCCCAAAATAGCATTTGCCTTTCTTGCAGCCATATCGCACTGTTGGCTCATATTCAGCTTGTGATCTACAACAATTCCAAGATCTTTCTCATTTGTAGTATTGCTGAGCCAAGTGTCCCCCATCTTGTAACTGTGCATTTGGTTTCTATTCCCTAAATGTAGAACTTGGCATTTATCCCTATTAAATTTCATTCTGTTGTTTTCAGCCCAGCACTCCAGCCTATCAAGATCACTTTGAAGTTTGTTTCTGTCTTCCAGGGTATTAGCTATCCCACCCAATTTGGTGTCATCTGCAAATTTGATCAGCGTTCCCTGCACCTCCTCGTCCAAATCATTAATAAAAATGTTGAAGAGCACTGGGCCCAGGACTGAGCCCTGCGGCACCCCACTCGTTGCCTCTCCCCAGTTTGAGAAGGTTCCATTGATAAGTACTCTTTGAGTCCGATTCTGTAGCCAACTGTGGATCCACCTAATAGTTGTTCCATCTAGCCCACTTTTAGCTAGTTTGTTAATCAGAATGTCATGTGGTAATTTGTCAAAAGCTTTGCTGAAGTCAAGATATATGACATCCACAGCATTCCCACAGTCCACAAGGGAGGTTATCCTATCAAAAAATGAGATCAAATTAGTTTGACAGGATTTGTTCCTGACAAATCCATGTTGGCTTCTAGTAATCACTGCATTGATTTCAAGGTGTTTACAGATTGACTTCTTTATAATCTGCTCCAGAATTTTCCCAGGGATGGATGTCAGGCTGACTGGTCTGTAGTTCCCAGGTTCCTCCTTTTTGCCCTTTTTGAAGATAGGGACAACGTTAGCCCTCCTCCAGTCGTCCGGCACCTCACCCGTCTTCCATGATTTTGCAAAGATAATAGACAAAGGTTCTGAGAGTTCTTCCGCTAGCTCCTTCATTACTCTTGGATGCAGTTCATCGGGCCCTGGGGATTTGAACTCATTCAAGGAAATTAGGTGTTCTTTGACCATTTGTTTATCAATCTCAAACTGCAATCCTGCCCCCTCAACTTCTGCTTCACTTTTTCCAGGGGGGTCATAGATCCGCTTTTGGGAGAAGACCGAGGCAAAGTAGGAATTGAGCACTTCAGCCTTTTGTTTGTCGTCTGTTATCAATTTGCCATCCTCATTAAGCAGTTGAACCACCATTTCTTTCCTCTGTCTTTTACTACTCACGTATCTGAAGAAAGCCTTTTTATTGCTTTTAGCATCCCTCGCTAATCTCAGCTCATTCACAGCTTTAGCCTTCCTGACGCCATTTCGGCACTTCTGCGCCACTTGTCTGTACTCTTCTTTTGTAGCCTGGCCTTCCTTCCACTTCCTATATGTATCCCTTTTTGTTTTCAGTTCATCAATAAGCTTTTTGTGGAGCCACATTGGTTTCCTCTGTTGTCTTCTATCTTTTCTCCTTGTTGGAATTGTTTGTAACTGTGCCTTTAAAATTTCATTTTTTAGATACTCCCACCCATCCTGCACTCCTTTTCTTTTTAGGCTCCCTTGCCACGGGACCTTACTTATTATAGTTCTGAGTTTATTAAAATCAGCTTTCCTAAAATCCAGAGTACGTGTATGGCTACGCTCGACTTTTGTCTCCTTCATAATCAAGAATTCAAGTATGACGTGGTCACTTTCCCCCAGAGTTCCCGTAACTGCCACTTTATCCACTAAGTCATCCCTATTGGTCAATAACAAGTCAAGGATTGCTGACCCTCTAGTTCCTTCCACCACTTTCTGTAGGAGAAAGTTATCACCCATACATGTCAGGAATTTCTTGGAAGGGCCGCTTTTGGCAGTAATGGTCTCCCAACAGATATCAGGGTAATTGAAGTCCCCCATCACTACTACATCACACTTACATCCCATATAACCCAGTCCTACGCAGTGCCGTAGAGAAGTAAGTCTTACTCCCAGTTCTGTGTGCAGAGGATTGTAGCCTTCAAGGGGGCAGGGGTGGAAACAGCGGTGTTTTTTCCCCTTCTTCTCTCAGCAGAAATAAAAATGCAGAAGTACCACTATAATCAGAGAAGTCCTAGTGTAAACAGTGTGGAACAATCACTTCCACTTGAAGTCTTCTCAGGGTAAGGGCCGCTGATTAACGGGAGAAGTGAAGTGGGAGTTTCACTCAGATGAAGGACCCTCGAAAACCATTTTGCTAGTCAACCACATCAGATGTAAAAGACGTAAGGGTGTCAATATAATAGCTCTTGCTGTACCTACAGCTCTAGCAAATGATCAAACCTTTGGCCTCTGTGTCTTACCTGGCAAGGAATGTTTATGTGATGGCCTGTTTTGACATGCCACACTAAACCATAGTTGAGCACTTGACATGATGCCCTGTAACCTGGTGAAGGTGACATTTTAGCTTCTCCTGTAATGCCTGGGGCAGTAGACTCCGTTCAGCACAAACCAGCAAGTCTTGTCCCAACCAGCAGCCCCTCAGAGACACAAAGCATCCTGATGGGAAAAGATCAGCCTCTTCCTTGCCCACTTCTCACCTCCCCAAGTTAAATGTTGGCATTAATTGCCCTCTTCCTGGGGCATCCCCTGCCTATGTGATTTGATGCCCATTAGCCAATTCAGTTGTGCCTGTCAGTCAAAGCCACTTCCAGGCAAACTGCATATAACCTGGAGAGGAAGCCCATTTCGAGTTGTCCATGCCTGGCCTTCTTCATCCACCTAGACCAACACAAGATACTCTAAGGCAGGGCTGTTGGACCTAAGGAACAGGAGTGAAATCCCCTTTCTGTTTCAGCATGCAAAGAGGAAATCGCGCTATAAGAAGAGGCAGACCAGTGCCATCTTGTGGCTGTATAAATGAAACATATAGAACTCCTGTTTAAAGGGGGGAAAGGGGAGGGAGAGGGAAGTGTGTTTAAACAGAGCAGATCGTGGGACAAAGACAGAAGCAAAAAACTGCAGTAAGTTGCAGGATTTCCCCTGGTGTAGAAATGCTCACAGAAGGTCAAATCCATTTGAATGCGCTGCAGATTTTTACAACATCCCTAGGAGGCTCCCTCCATCTGAAATGACTTCCCCTGTGCAATAAATATATGACTTCCCTCTGAAATACAAACTCATTTGAATTTGTTGTGGATTTGTATGACATCTCTAGGGGGCTCCCTCCCTCTGAAATGACTTTCCCTCTGCAATACGTCAGGCAACAATGATAATGTGCTTACCACGATGATTAAAAACTGACTTGTTTACCCTGGCTTTTCTCAACCATTAACTTGTCTAATTATTGTTGTGCTTTTATGATGAACTATTGTTTTGTAATTTGTTGTAAACTGCTTTGGGATGTTTTTTAATGGGAAGCGGCATATGATTATTTTCAAATAAATAAACAAAATAAGTGTTAAACTATGGTTTAGCATTACATGCAAAACAGGCTTTTGATTTTTAACGAGAGCTAGCTGAGTTATCTAATGCTCAGAATCACACTTTGTACAACTTACTATTGCTCCACCTAATGGAATACTCTTATTTTTGTAAGAAATCTTATGAAAATCCATTCTCATGCTAACATATTGTTGCAATTCATCTGCATCAGAACACATATACAATAGAAATGAAGTACCTGATGCACTTACCTGTCCCACTACAATGTGAAATGAACCAGAGCCGAATTGATTTTTTTCTATAACAGAGAAAAAGATTAGTTACCATTTCAGAAATTAGATTTCAATGAAACTTATGAACATTTAATTGGTAGCTTGAATTCAATTAGTATTATTGGCTACTGAATCTTTAAAACAACGACTCCCCCCTCCCTTGGTAGCTCAGCCAAGTAGAGGTTCGGGGAGGCAATTCCAGGCTAAGGCTATTTTAAAATTTTATTTCAGAGTTGCATTTGATTATCGTATGAACACTAGTCATTGCACTAGTCTTCAAAAAAACAAAATAAGAAAACAAATAATCTTATTAAATCTAACTAAATTTCAAAAGCTGGAGTATTTTGTTTTGGGCTCATACAAAAGTTAGCAGTGATATATTTTTGTTTATCACTCTCCATACTATTATTATTATTTATTTATTTATTTATTTATTTATATAGCACCATCAATGTACATGGTGCTGTACAGAGTAAAACAGTAAAACAGTAAATAGCAAGACCCTGCCGCTTAGGCTTACATTCTAATTAAATCATGGTAAAACAATAAGGAGGGGAAGAGAATGCAAACAGGCACAGGGTAGGGTAAACAGGCACAGGGTAGGGTAAAACTAAGTATAAAGTCCAAACAACATCAAGTTTTAAAAGCTTTAGGAAAGAGAAAGGTTTTTAGCTGAGCTTTAAAAGCTGCGATTGAACTTGTAGATCTCAAATGTTCTGGAAGAGCGTTCCAGGCGTAAGGGGCAGCAGAAGAAAATGGATGAAGCCGAGCAAGGGAAGTGGAGACCCTTGGGCAGGCGAGAAACATGGCATCAGAGGAGCGAAGAGCACGAGCGGGGCAATAGTGTGAGATGAGAGAGGAGAGATAGGGAGGAGCTAGACCGTGAAAAGCTTTGAAGGTCAACAGGAGAAGTTTATATTGGTTTCTGAAGTGAATTGGAAGCCAGTGAAGAGATTTCAGAAGTGGAGTAACATGGTCAGAGCGGCGAGCCAGGAAGATGATCTTAGCGGCAGAGTGGTGGACAGAAACCAGCGGACTGATGTGAGAGGAAGGAAGGCCAGAGAGAAGAAGGTTGCAGAAGTCCAGCCGAGAAATAACCAGTGCATGAACAAGCGTCTTGGCAGAAGAGACAGACAAAAATGATTGAATCCTGGCAATATTATACAGGAAAAAACGGCAGGATTTAGCTACTGCCTCAATATGAGGAATAAAGGAGAGCGAGGAATCAAATATAAAGCCAAGACTACGAGCTTCCTTGACTGGAGTAAGCGTAATGGTGTTTCTTTCCATTTGCTGATGGAAAGGAGTTGTGATCTGCTGAATGCCGATGGAGTCACCATTTGCTGAAAACACTTTTTAAAAAAGAAAGAAAGAAAGCATACAATGTAAAGTTGGCATATTATTGCTTCCCAACTTTTAGAGTTTTTTTTTTAAAAAAAGAGTTGCTTTGTAAAAGAGTAATAAGAATTGTGAACATTTTCGCATGTGGCGTTCCCTTGAGATTTGAGTTATTAGCTTTGCTTGTTTGTTCTGGCAGTGCTATATTTCTCTAGTCCTGATTTACTTGCACAGCTTCAAGCCATGTTTCCCTATGAGGGCATTCCAGTCCAGGAGGCCTTTCAAACAGGTACAGTGCTCCCCCTTGCCCCCTCCACACCATTACGTGCCATATCAACTTTAATAGCTGTGACTTATGATTGAAGTTCCTAGGCACTACCATAATAAATACAGTCAATTTCCCCATACTTAATGATTTTTGTTTTCTGCTGTTTCTGCCTCCACTTCCTTCAAACCTTTATAACCTAGGATGTGATGAATGTGAGGGATGGGGTCCACATCAACCATATAAATAAAGCAAAGCCGTAGTCAAGAGTTGGCATGGTCAGGCACTTGCTGAAGGCCCGCAGTCCCACAGGGGGCCCGTTAGTAAGAGTCCCTCCTCTTCACCCTGGCAACCTGCTTGTTCACCTGCCTCTCGCTCTGGCCCAGACCATGGTGGTGGTGGAAAGGAGGAGCAGTAGATGGCACTGCCCACCTGCTCCCTGGCTCTCTGCCTGTCAAGCAAGCAGATGATAGCAGTGATGAGGAAGAAGAGGAGGAGGGGGAGGAGGAGGAGCAAGCTCGTGACAATAGTGGTAAAAAGGTGGACTCACGAAGGGAGGAGACCATTAAGAAGAAGAAGAGGAGCAACAGCAACAAGCTGTTTACAATAGTGCTGGAATGTTGGACTCCCAAAGGGAGACCATTAAGGCTCGCCTCTAAAAGCCTGGCACAGGCACTGGAATAAAGGCTACCTCCAAATAAGCCTCCCTCCACCAAATGGAAATCCCTCTATCCCTGATATTTAGTATACAATATTTGAGCCCCCTCCCTCCTGCTACCAACTGTCTCTGCAGAGGCCACCAGTGAGGGAGGAAGCAGCAGCCAGGCACCTCTCCATCGTGCCTGGGCCCAGCTCCAGCTGAGAGCCCCCTCCCTCCTGCTGCCAACTTTCAACTGTCACTGCTGAACTTTGAAACTAAGAATGTGGTGCCTGAATTTGCTTTGCTTTTCCCCACCCCCTCCTCCTCCCTCCCAATCCCCTTTCCTTTTGCGTCATGTCTTTTAGATTGTAAGCCTGTGGGCAGAGACTGTCAAGAAATATTTTTGTAAGCCGCCGTGAGAGCCTTTTTTGGCTGAATGGCGAAATAAAAATGCTTAAATAAATAAATAATAATAAATACACTCACATTTCCACTCTTGGCTCAGGGACAGGCTGCAGCTCAGAAGTCATGCTCATTTTGTACTGAGGTACATCTATTTACACCCCTGTTGCCTTAAATATAAAAGACAGAGAGGGAGGGAGGTTGTTGGGAGCCACAGGCCTCTCCTTACATACTGTGGGAAGTGGATAAGGAAGCATTAGCAGCAGGCACAACAGAAAGTGGCAGGTTTCATTCTCAGAGAACCGTTGCAAATGAAGCCTAATACATGAGATTTCCATCCCCACATTCTCACGCACACAATCATTAGCAGCATTGAAACGTGCTTTTCTTCAGACCAGTGCAATTTGCGACATTCGGATCTTTGGTCAAAATCTAGAGCAGATAAAGCTTAAAGAACTTCAATACTAATCCCCCAGCTTAGATGAGTTGTGCCTTCTTCTTCCCGTGCCAATGAGGGCCCTGATCCGGCATTACGGGACAAAAAGGCCCTTTTAAATTATTCCCACAACTTTTCTGCCCAATTTTTCCTCCCCCCACCCCCCACACACTTTTTTTTCTTTCTGGTCTGCAATCTTTTCAAACGGAGGAAGAGTGCCAATTCTTATTTTCTTTGCTTATCATACTCTTTTAGTGTTCTTTTGTATCTCTCTAACTTCATATTGCTTAGCAACACCATGAGGTCCCTCAGTAAGCTGAAGTGCTGTTTTTTCCTGGGAATCCTTGCTATGCATTGAGCAAAAAGCAATTTAACTTCACACAGAGGAAGCCGACCACAAGACAAGGTATCTCACTATTATGGTTCAGTAAAAACCTAACAAAGCAAGATTTTTAACTAAGTGGTCTTAGAGAAAGTATTTTTTATACAGACAGCAAGGCTGATTCACACAATCCTGTTTTACAAACTGGTCAACTCACTATTTAGTGGATATTGAGCTAATTTTCAGTGTTCTAAATTCAGGTTACATGTTCATTACTTTGCAGGATTTCCCAGGATGTGGTAAACTGTGAACTGGATTTATTTGAGTATCTGCAACCCACCTAAATAAATTATGTGACAAGTTGTGTTGACCACCCTACTTCTAAAGCCTTAGCTAGACCTAACGATTATCCCAGGCAAATGGAGGGGTCGTCCCTGCCTGCTCCTGGGATCCCCTGTGTGTCATTTGGATGCACAGGGATGATCCCGGGACAATCCCGGGATATAGGCCTGGTCTAGCCATGGCCTTAGAGTGTTAAGAAGAGTACTGGATCAGTGGAGGCTTCTGGCACCGAGGTCAGTGGGGATGTTGAATCTGCCCCAGGTTTCAGTCAAAATCAGCCAGGACTCTAAAGGAGCTCTCCATGGTGCTGCAACCCCTTGATCCATTTTGTTGCCCTTTCCCGCATCTTTTGCCAACTCTGTGATAAACCGGGATATTGAGATGGGGGAATCAGATCTGTACACAGTGCTCTCAAAGCACGGTAGTTTATATAAAGGCCTTATGGTACTGCTCATTTTATTTTTAATCTGTAATATGGACTTTGCATTTTTGACTGCCACCACACTTTTTTTTATTTATTGAGCCACAATCCCAAAATGTCTTTCTTAGAGAGTCACAGCCAGGACAGATACTATAAGTGTATATATGAAGCTGGGCTATTTTGCCTCAAAGTGAATCACCTTTCACCTCGATTTCACGTACCATTTTGTGGTTCGCTCACCCAGTTTTGCAAGGTCTTTTGGGAGCCTTTCATAGTCTGAGTTTCCTCACCATTCTAAATAATTTGGCATCATCCACAAATTTGGCCACTTTGGCCCTCTCTTTTTTTTTTTACTGACTGAACTTTGCTATCGGCCTCTTAGCTAAAGCTTTTCCTGCATGACAAATATACATTCACGTAAATATATGGAAGAATTGAGTTTGGAACTGACCATATACTTTCCCACCGTCGTGTTCATTTTATGCAAATAACTTTGCTTGGCTTTTGCAATAAAACACTGGTTAAAAATGAAGTGAAGATGTGGATCCAAAGCTCAAGGATGTGTGTGTATTTTAAAAAAGAAAATATTAGTTGGCAAGCTTCACAGAAACCTCAAGATCTGCCGCATGTTTAAATTAACTATATTAATATTTCAAGCTGTGGCTGAAATTCTAAGCAGTCATTCTATCACATTTGTGCATTGATTTCAATAAGACTCATGCATGCCTAATAATGGCCACACCATATCTTTTACTTCCTCTTTACTTCTCCTTTGCACAGCTCAGGCCCAATCTACACCAAGCAGGATATTGCACTTTGAAAGTGGTACATAGAAGGCAGGAGCCACACTACTGCTTTATAGTGGTATTGAAGTGCACTGACAACTGTTGGGCCTATTGACACATACCATATACTGCTTTCATAGTGCTTTCATAACACTATATCCTGCTTGGTGTGGCTCCTGCCTTTTATATACCGCTTTCATAGTGCAATATCCTGCTTGGTGTAGATTCAGCCCCAGTCAAAAAGGTATCCGTGGTCTTTCTGATGGGAGCTATGAAATGAAACTATATTCAAACTATTGTCTAATTCAACTCAATATAACCCCAGTGAGCATCACTCTCTCCTTCTAGGTCAGACCTAAACACGTTTATTGGGAAGTGTCCCCCACTTATTTCAATAGGACGTAGTTCCATGAAAATTTGTTGTGGTTTTAGATATAAGGAAGATCTATAATCTCTCATAGAAACATCACTAAGTACATATTATGAAGTAAGCTTAATCTTTGAGGTTTTTCTTCAGAGAAAAGTCCGGTTTTAGTCTTTCGTCATCTGGGAGTGGGAGTGGGGGTACTCATTTAATATCCCTTAAAATGTAATACTCTGTTGAGAATTCTAAAGTAAGAAAGGTCAAGCAGGAAATCCTGTTAATACCAGCTAGAGATAGTTTTGAATAATTAATAGTTTTCCTATTTTCAGTGGAGTAGAGGCTTTGACCTCACACCTTGCTGCAGGTGTGACATTTTTTACGCTAGGCATGATCTCATGGCTAGATTCTAACCTAATTAAGTCTTCCAAGACGGTTACAAACGGCAACTGCAGACTTCTACATACCCATCAAATGTTTTCCCTCTCTCCCAATTCCTCACACAACTTTTCTTTCATTTAGGTTGTTTTGCTGTCCATATATGGGATACTAATAACTGCTTTTCAAAATAGATCCTAAAATGGAACAGAAGATGGGTCTTAAAGGTTAACCACAGTAGAGTTCATAAAAAGCCACCAACAAAAAAAGCAAATTCGACATATTAAAGTACTTTGATCCATTTTGTGTAGCTTCATGTTTGCATGCAAAAATTCAGACTTCAGGAAACTGTATCCAAATAAGAATACTTTCTTGTACTATTCATCACTATTAGAAACTAAAGATTTTGATTGAACAGGCAAATCTAAATAGAACAGGCAAATCTAAATAGAATTCTTAGAAATTGAGTTGGAGATTATCAGCCAAAACCACCAGTACTACAGTGGTGAGGTTAGATGGTGGTTACAGGAGAACACAAAGGGCTTGCTTCTACGATTTATTACAGTAAAATAGTAACACCTAATTCATATTAGTCCCTGAAGGCAAGGTGATGCTGTTGTTTCAACAACAGAATTGTCATTAATTTAGAAATGCAGAAGTGGGTTGAAATTGGTGCAAGCCCACAATGAACAGAGTGGTCGAAATTGAGTGATAAACGCACCTGAGATTCACTGTCTGTGTAAACAAGAGTAGTTGAAGCAACCACACTGAACGAAGAACTGTTTCAAAATAACTGACCAAAATAAACACATATCAGCCATTTACATCTTGAATGTTTATGTAAAGTTACTTGCTTAGGTTAAATGTGATGTAGATAGCAGTAGATGCAATTACGCTTTCTGTCATAAGATTCAATTAAAATTGTACTGCTTTAGAAATACACCAATAGGCACAACTGTTTCTTGAAACCCCAATTCAGAGGCACAAACCCTCACCTGAAGCAAGTCATGGAGATGTCAGAAGAAAACATGTCTGATCAAGAACAAAGCACTTATATGCAACCTGACGATGCTATACATTTAGTCAAAAGAGTGACCCGGTTCGTGTGATCAAAGCAACCCTCAGATAACCCATGGGCTGCTGTAGGTTTGTTTGAGGGTTGTTTAACCCTCCAACTACCCAGTTCAGACCAGATGATAAGCCACAGCCAGGGGAAGATGATGCAAATCGCGCCTGAGACGCACTGAAGCTCACAACAAGCCATAGTGTCTTGTTTTGATTGTGTCAACCAGCCCTAAGTCTTGCTGTGTTTAAATTTATTTCCAAGTATAACTAGGACTGCAGCCTTCCAGCCCAAACCTAAACACTTTTACACTGAAATGTCACCAAATTAAATAGAACTTTAAACATACATAGTATGAGGGCATTTGCCTTTCCTACAGAAAACTCTTATAAGCAACAATGCTATGCCACTGAAAAAAAATCGAAGGCTGCCATCCAACTCCACTGAAACCAAACTTTTCATATCGTTGGGCTGGAACATAAATCTCTTCTGATTTATTACCTGCAGTTGGATGTTCTCCATTCCAGAGGCTTCTGGGAAACTATTTAAGCAATCACGTAGAACGAAATGATATTATCCTGGTATAATAGGCAAATTATTTGCTTTCAGTACATTTTCTATTTTGAATGGAGGGATACAAATAGCTCTCATATTAGAAACGGAAGATTATAACCTGGTTAATTAAGAATTCATAAAGATTACTAGACTGATGGATACTTTCATTACGGGCTAGGGCCAAAGCCCTACTGAACTGGCAAGGATGCTCCATTGTACCTTTTATGAACAGTCCAAAGTCCCAGTCTAGCTGTAATCATGTGTAGCTAGTCACATATAACTTGTGATCCTGGATGCATTTGCACATCCTTTTCATATAAAAATATGAATCCAGCCAATTCAATAGGGCTCAGATGAACATTGCAATGCAGATGGTGATGTTTATACAGATGTTGCTTATATCCACAAATCTCTCTTGCTGAATCAGGAAGCAATATAGCAATATTTAAATGGAGAAGACATAAATGGCTGATTATTTTGTGCTATTTTAGCAAAATCTGTAGAGCAACCTTTACAGTATAGGACATAAACATTTTTTAAAAAAAATTCAAATCAATCAAAATTTAAAATCAATCAAAGACTGTCTTCTTTGCTAATTGATTGTAAGCTTCTATGAGAGCCTTTTTTGGCTGAGGAGCGGGGTAATAATATGATAAATAAATTGCTGATAAATTAGACGAAAATATCTTAATTTTCTGAATTAACACGCTTTAGAGTCATTCTAAATTATTTAACATATATTCTTTACCCTATGTGTGTTTAGTTGGAAATAATGCCCACTAAGTTTTTCACTGAATCCAGTGGGGCTGACTTTGGAGTAAATTGGTCAGGTCCAGGATCTGCCTTCTTTAGATGGAAGAGCTCCATTCATGGAAAGTGCCTTTGCCTGATTTGGAAGGGGTGGGTGGGATTCACTCCTCTCCCCTGCACCACAGGTCACTCTATTCAGCAGGATCCCCTGATGTTCTGTGTAGCATTGGGCGGGGGGGGGCTGCTATGGGCAGAGGGGGCAGAGAAGTCCGCTTACAGCAGCTCACTTGCATGTGCCTAATTTTGGACCCAACTCAACCCAATATGTTTAGTATTAGACTGTAAGAAAGCACATACTTTTTACGTTGGAGTGTCCAACCATCTGTCAGGGATGCTTTAAGGTGCATTCCTGCATTGAGCAGGGAGATGGCCTTATAGGCCCCTTTCAACTCTACTATTCTGATTCACCGACCACTGTGTATCTCTATAAAACTTACCTGTGTTACCCTCTTTTTATTTGCATTGCATTATTATCCTGGGATAAAGGGGGTGGGGTGAGTCAAGTCCCATATCAGAGATTAGGGATTCTTTCAAACTCACCTGTGAATATGTAAATAAATTAGAAACTGAAGTGAGTTCAAGAAATGTGACTTGTTACTCCCCAAGAACAGGGATGATTATATTTAGCAGGAAGGGAATAAAAACAGGCCTTAAAATGTCTACTTCTGCCTAGACCTGATTTGCTTTGGAAATTCAGATTTGTGAAGTCATACAAAACCACTTTGAGAGAAACAGACCAAAGAAAATTCTAAACAATTCAACAAAGAAAATCTCTGTATTAATAACCCAACAGACTTACAATAGTAATTACACAATATCTCTAATAAGAAACACACACACTGTAAAAGAGTGATTGAAGTTCTCCAAAAACAATATTATATATATATATATTGTATTAGCAAATTTAAATTCTGCCAAAAAAAAGTTTCCTTTTAGTAAATAAAAATCTGCAAAGACAAAGTGTATTCATATACAAATAAGCACTCTGACTTACAACTACTGCAAAGTGCACTCGGTTTGTGTGTGCGTTCTTTACTAAAATATTGACTTTAAAGAGGGGTGTTTTTTTTTTGGAAATATATAAAGCAAATACACAGGTTTTGGTCATTTTTTTCAGATATGAATTTCAGCACGAGAAATATATCTATAATATTCCTTTTATATTAACCTATATGCGGGGGTACGTTCTTGTTCCCCGAAAGTGTCATTGGCGAGAAACCGATCCATCTATAAGATTTCTTTCCACTCAAGTCCAGTGTTCTGTATTCGACGCCAAAGAAGATGGCTGTAATCTACAAAATATATTCCTTTAAACATTACCCCCCCCGCAAAAAAAATCAATAATTATTATAGTAAGGTCCCCAAATTCCGCGGCCCATCTAGTACCAACAACAACGATACGACCCGGATTAGATCAGACAACGAAGAAGTGAAGGCGCGCCGGAGGCTGTTGCCCGGGGGAGGGGGTCATTTGGCGGCTGCAGCTGTTCCAGATGTGCTTCCCGAGGTGGCGGCGCTCCTCCTCTGCTCCATGCCGTTGGGTAAGAAGCCGGCGATTATGGGCACCGGCCAGATGAGGGCGGCCACGCTCCACACGATGATGACCAGAGTCATGAAGCAAGCCACCAAGGTGGACTCGATGGGTTTTCGGTTCATCCTCCAGCCGGGGTCCCCTTTGAGCTCCTCCAAGCTGAAATCCAGGCAGCAGAAATGGAGCCGCTCCCCTTGCTGCCAGGGCTGTCCGTGATCCGACGCGGGCAAGGAGGAGAAGAGGGCAGCGGAGGAGGACGACGAGGAGGGTGGGTTGGAGCCCCCCGGGCGGAGGCGGCCGACGCGCCTGCCCAGCGCCCAGCTGCAGCCCACGCAAAGGCGCAGGTCTTGCTGGACGCCGCCGGCCGCCAGCCCGACGTGCTCGATGAGCAGCGGCGGCGGCCCGACGCGGTGGAAGGCGGCCGAGAAAAAGGCGCGCCCGCGGGGGCCGCTGGTGGAAAAGAGCACGAGGTCGCACTGGAAGGCCAGCGGGCTCCAGCGCACCAGCAGCGAGCTCAGCATCTGGCGCTGCACGCTGATGTTGCACGGCGGGTCCTCGCGGAGCTGCTGCTGCTGCTGCTGCTGAGGCGCGGGGCGGGGCGGCCCAGGCGAAGGGGCCGCCGCCGCCGCGGGCGTACTGGTGGCGCGGGGCTCCGCCGTCTCGGGCGCCGCTTCCCGCCTTTCTTCTTGGAAGTCCGTGACTAGGGCGCCCCGGGCCGCGAAGGTCTTTGGCGCGGAGCGGGGAGCGGCAGAGGAGTTGAGAGGCGGCAGCGGCAGCTCCTTCCGCCCCCGGTCCGAAGCAGCCGAGGGAGACCAGCCTCGGCAGGGAAGGGACGGCGCGAAGGCGGCCAAGAGCGCCGGGAGGAGCGGCAGCAGCATGGCATGGGCTTAGAGGCGCGCCCGAGGAGGTGGCGAAGGAGGCTGCATGGCGCTGCTGCTCATTGCCATTGGGGAAGGGCAGGAGAGGCTGCACGCTTTCTTTCCCAGCAAGAGCGAGCGAGCGAGCGAGCGGGGAGCGGAGATGAGGGGGTGGGAGCGAGGCTGCCTGTAGCCGTCGAGAGACGTGTGTGTGTGTGTGTGTGTGTGTGTGTGTGTGTGAGAGAGAGAGAGAGAGAGAGAGAGAGAGAGAGGCAGCACCAGCTCCCACCTTCCCTTTTGGTTCAACTCTCCGCCTGGAGCGGCCGAACCCACCTCCCGCGCCGCCGCCGCAAAATGGGGGCGGCTTCTGGGTGGGGGGCGCTCTTGAAAGAGAGCCCGCCAATGCCTCTCGCTCGCCACAGGATTCCCTTTCGCTCGCTCGCCGGTGGGGAGTTCCCTTCTTTCGTCACGCCAGGATCTCCCCGCGCACCCCTCCCTCTCTTTTCTCAGACATCGAAGTCCGCCGCCTGTTGCTTCCCCCTTCCCCCGGTCTCGAGGAGAAACAGAACGCTGCCGGGCTTTCTCTTGATCCTTTGAAACCGGGAACTCTTGCGCTGCCAAGCCACGCGCAGGCAGACACCTCTCCAACCCTTTTCTGATGCTGATCTTCCGCTTTGCCTTTCGGCCTCCGTGCATCAATTATCCTCTCTCCTCTACGCAAGCGGTTGGACTTTTGCTTTTTCATTAAGGAATATTGTTTTAAAGACACGGCTTCAAAAAACAGTCAATAATGCCCCAAGCTTCAAATGACGTTGGGTTTGGTAGTTCCTGCTGAAACTATCAAACCTAACGTCATTTGAAGCTTGGGGCATTGTTGACTGTTTTTTCTGCCCTGGAAAGATGAAAGAAAGAAAGAAAGGCCATCGGAGCTCCCCCACACACACCTATTTTAATTTGTATGTGTAGATTTAAGCTGTAAGTGTTGGAGAAATGTGGCACGAAGAAGTGATAAAAGAAAGGGGGGAAAGGCAGAGATCTCTAGTTAGCCCCATAAACCAAACAATCAATAGCACATTTTAGGTCCACAAACGGTTCCATGCAATCATGGCTTTAAAGTATGCTGTCGTTTTTCAGAAATTTCCCATACAAAATATGACTTGCATAGATCTCTGTTAAAATATGTGTGGGTGGCTTAAAACATTGGCATGCTTAACATAACTGATAAGCAAATGTCCTTTCCGCTTTGTTGAGGCCATGATTCCTCATGTTTCAGTAAAGATTTTTTTTAAAAAAAGATACAGTGTTGGGCACTAACGGGCAGGAATGTTTTTTTGTTACTTAAACTGCCCTAAATCTCAACTCCACACTGACCTGGTTTGCACATAACAAGAAACCACTGTGGCTGAATTTCCCCACAGGGCTTTCGTTGTTGTGGTAGCCGCCATTTTGAATATTTGAGCCGTGGCACACCATAGCCTGTCATTACATGCAAATGCAGCATGGGTGGGTTGCTGGGGTGGTTAACAAGCCACCCACAACCCGAAAACAGGCCGTGGGTTCTGTGTGGCTTGTTAACCACTCCAACAACCCACCCTCACTGGTTTTGCACTTAACAAGTGATGGCGCTCCTATGGTGTGGCTCGAATATTCAAAATGGCCACCAGCACAATGAGAAATCCCATGGGGAAATTCACCCATGATGGCTTCTCATTATGTGTGTGCCCCCCCCCCCCCCGGCTAACTGCCATCTTCACCTTATGGGGAAGAAGATGCGAGGGAGACTGGAGCAGGCAGGCACCATCAGAGTCTGCTTCAGTTGGAACCCCCCTACCCCCACAGGGCTAACTGCCATCTTCAACCTGTGGGGAAGAAGATGCGAGGGAGACTGGAGCAGGCAGCGACCATCAGAGCCTGCTTCAGTTGGACACACCTCCCCCCCCCCCAGGGCTAACATCTTCACCTTGTGGGGAAGAAGGAGCTGTTGGTTTGCCCCTCCATTGGGAGATAAGAGGACGGAGCAGGGCCTTCCCACCAGCCTGAGCAGTCTCCTTAATTTCTTTTTATTTTCTCCCTCTTCCCTCCCCATACACTTTTCCTTGTGTGTCATGTCTTTTTTTAGAATGTAAGCCTGAGGGTAGGGACTGTCTTCTTTATTGATACATTGTAAGCCGCTCTGAGAGCCTTTTGGCTGAGGTGCGGGATAAAAATACTCTAAATTTCGGCTGTCTCCTTGGACTCAGCTGTCTCCTTCTTTAATTCCTCCTTATCTTCAACTCTTGATAATCTTGCTCCATCTACAACTCGGATAGCTCGCCCTTCTCAACCCCAACCGTGGCTCACCTCTTCCCTCCGCTACCTTCGCTCTTGTTCCCGGGCAGCTGAACGCCTTTGGCGTAAGACCAGGGACCGGGCAGACTTTGTCCATTACAAATTTGTACTCTCCTCTTTCTCTTCTGCCATCTCACTGGCCAAACAGCAGTACTACTCAACGCTGATCCAATCAAATGCTAGGCATCCTCAGCGGCTCTTTGCGTCCTTCAATTCTCTTCTGAAGCCTAATCCGCCATCTCTCCCCGCCTCTCTGTCTGCTAATAACTTTGCCTCTTTTTTCAATGCTAAAATCCAAACTATCCGCTCTGATCTGGCCAGCTCTGCTCCTCTTCCAGTTCCTGTTCCTCATCTGTCAGCTCCTCCTGCAAATTTCTCTGCGTTTTCTTCGGTCTCTGCGGATGAACTGTCTACAATACTGCGCTCTTCGAAGCCTTCCACTTGTTCTCGTGATCCGATTCCTTCTCGCGTCTTTATTAATCTTATTCCTGCTATCCTCCCTTCCTTGCTACATATTATTAATCTTTCTCTGTCCTCTGGTTCATTTCCTTCTGCTTTTAAACATGCTACAGTCTCTCCCATTCTCAAGAAACCTACTCTTGATAGGCTATCTCTATCTAACTACCGACCTGTCTCTTTGTTGCCGTTTGTTTCAAAGATCCTGGAGCGTGCGGTCTACTCTCGCTGTCTTGACTTTCTTTCTAGTAACTCTGCTTTGGATCCATTTCAATCTGGATTCCGTCCTCTGCATTCCACCGAAACAGCCCTTACTAAGATCACCAATGATCTCCTTACTGCCAAGTCTAAAGGCCATTATTCCGTTCTTATTCTCCTTGATCTAACTGCAGCCTTTGACACGGTTGATCATGATCTTCTCTTAGATTCCCTTCATGACCTTGGATTTTGTGGCTCTGTCTATAACTGGTTTGCCTCCTATCTAGCGGGTCGCTCTTTCAGCGTGTTGGCTAATGGCAGCTCGTCTTCCTCCTTTCCCCTTTCAGTAGGGGTTCCGCAAGGCTCGGTGCTTGGCCCGTTGTTGTTTTCCTTATACATGTTGCCCTTGGGCAAGCTTATTCAATCTCATGGCCTCCAATATCATCTGTACGCCGATGATACACAACTATATCTGTCATCTCCGGAACTTTCTCCTGATGTTCACGATCGTATCTCGGCATGTCTTTCAGATATCTCAGCTTGGCTGCTTCATCATCGCTTGAAGTTTAACATGGCAAAGACTGAATTGCTTGTTTTTCCTCCTAAACCTTCTCCTCATCTCTCATTCTCTCTTACTGTCAATGATGTTACGCTTACTCCGGTCAAGGAAGCTCGTAGCCTTGGCTTTATCTTCGACTCCTCGCTCTCCTTTATTCCTCATATTGAGGCAGTAGCTAAATCTTGTCGATTTTTCCTGTATAATATTGCCAGGATTCGATCATTTTTGTCTGTCTCTTCTGCCAAGACGCTTGTTCATGCACTGGTTATTTCACGGTTGGACTACTGCAACCTTCTTCTCTCTGGCCTTCCTTCTTCTCACATCAGTCCGTTGGTTTCTGTTCACCACTCTGCCGCAAAGATCATCTTCTTGGCTCGCCGCTCTGACCATGTTACTCCGCTTCTGAAATCTCTTCATTGGCTTCCAATTCACTTCAGAATCCAATATAAACTTCTCCTGTTAACCTTCAAAGCTTTTCACGGTCTAGCTCCTTCCTATCTCTCCTCTCTCATCTCACACTATTGCCCCGCTCGTGCTCTTCGCTCCTCTGATGCCATGTTTCTCGCCTGCCCAAGGGCCTCTACTTCCCTTGCTCGGCTTCGTCCATTTTCGTCTGCTGCCACTTACGCCTGGAACGCTCTTCCAGAACATTTGAGAACTACAAGTTCAACCACAGCTTTTAAAGCTCAACTAAAAACTTTTCTTTTTCCTAAAGCTTTTAAAACTTGATGTTGTGCAGACTTCTACTGTTACTTTCTACTGTTAGTTTTTCCCTACCCTGTGCCTGCTTACCCTACCCTGTACCTGTTGGCATTCTCTTCCCCTCCTTATTGTTTTACTATGATTTTATTAGATTGTAAGCCTATGCGGCAGGGTCTTGCTATTTACTGTTTTACTCTGTACAGCACCATGTACATTGATGGTGCTATATAAATAAATAATAATAATAATAATAATAATAATAATAAATAAATAAATAAATAAATGTGTGAACCAGGTCACTGTAAGCCTTACGCAGAAGTGCTGGACTGCAAATCCCATCATTCCCAGCCAGTATGACTTAGTTGAGGTAATGCGGTGGAAAAGATTCGCAAATTGCACTGGAACATGTAGCCAGTAGAGTCATATTTTCCATTTTATCTGTCCCATCTCGTTCACGATGTCTACTTCCCCTTCTTGCTTCATTGCCAATGTCTCTCCTTTCCTATTGTTCATCTGGAAACTCCCTTCCAGTCAATGTTCATAGACCCCTCTAAAAAACCTGGGTTTTGGGGGTGAAGGTATGGGGAATATAGAGAGGCACGTACAACAAATATGTTTTTAAAGTAATCTTATTTACAAATGTATGCCTAGCTATCATGACTAATAGCCATTGATAGTGTTGTTATCTCCATGAATTTAGCATTCTAGTGCCCACCAAAATGTGCTGTTGCAATTAGCAAAGAATATCATAAACTAATTGTTCACTGGATGAAAAGTTGCCTCCTTTGTTTGTAGTGACAATCAGAATTACTACATGATTCCAAATGTTCATGTTTTGAAAATGAATAATGCAACCTTCCCCAATCTGGTGTCCTCCAATGCTCATGCTTTCTGGGGATGATGGAAGTTGTAGTCCAACACATTTGGAAAGCACCTGATTGGGGATGGCTGGAATAATTTCTCCACCCATTCTTGACTTTATACATTTCTAGCATATTCCTCCCTTTTCTCCCTTTACACTTGCTTAGGTCTCCTTTCATGATGACAGTGCTCCATGTGGTTGCTTTCTTGAGTACCATCTTCAGTTCTACACTATTCTTTTTGACATAGAGCTTTATGTCTTTATTTCACACAACCCTGCACAGGGCAGACAAGTGCATAAAAGCACAGATGCTAGTACTCTGGCCGATAGTCTTGTGGAGCTAGACATAGTGGCCTGCTCTTTTTGACTAGCAGGGATCCTGCTAATGTCATCTGCCATGCCTCCCAGAATTCTCTTCTTCTTCTAAGCTTAACTGCAGTCTTCATAGTGGCTGCTGGGAAATGAATTTTCGCAGCAACAATATATTGTTCCCTGTTGCAATGTAATGTATTTTGGAGTAGCTTGGTCTTGAAAGGACAATTAAGACCCATTAGCTATACAAAAGACCTGCTCCAGGTGGAGATGAAAACTGCTAGAATTGTTTGTTGATATGGATCAAGGCAGCTGCCTGAATCTTTGAACTCTCTTTAGGGCTGTCATGATGAACGCCTGCGCTTCAGAATTCACAACTACACCACTAGCTATATCAGTTGGTAAGAGAAAGAAAGGGCTTCTCTCAGGATAAAAAGAAGAGCTGACGGACTCTGCCAGTCTTCTCAGATAGGGAGTTTGCTGAAGCTGCAGGAGAACAAATTGCAACTTGCACAGCTACAACTTAAGTCAAAGTGTAGGATTGAGCTGCTAGTTCTCTCCACACACACCTGTACAGCTAAGCTATTTGTACAGGGAGAGAGAAGGAAAGGCCTGGAAGGTCTACAGGTTTAAAAGACTTTCATCAAAGTATATGTATTTTCTGTTTTTCTCTGTTCCTGTATGGAAGACTCAAAAAAGAAGAAGAAACCTGTGGAAGAAGGTCTTTTGAACTGTCATACAAGACCTTGTGGGTGTATTTTGTTCCTTCAAATTCATTACTGAAAAGACACTTAGTTGTTAAATATATTGTTCACAATGATAGTTCTAGCTGAGGTGGGGAGGACCAAATCATATAGTCATAGCTCTTGCCAGGTGGTTCACAGCTCTGATTTAGGCAGATTATACATTCATAAATGATTCATCTTCAGAGCTCCAAAGCAGGGAACGATGAATTCCAACACAAGATTTAAACAAAATTGATTGCAAGGATAATAACAGCATTAAATTAATGCTAGATCTATATCATTAAGAAAGCAGGGTTATAATTTTTGCATTCTTTTGGATGTGTTACTTTATAGTTAAAGAATTGCTCTTTTGGATAGATTCTAGGAGGGATCTGCAATTAATCATAGAATAGAATCATAGAATAGCAGAGTTGGAAGGGACCTACAAGGCCATCGAGTCCAACGCCCTGCTCAATGCAGGAATCCACCCTAAAGCATCCCTGACAGATGGTTGTCCAGCTGCCTCTTGAATGACTCTAGTGTGGGAGAGCCCACAACCTCCCTAGGTAACTGATTCCATTGTCGTACTGCTCTAACAGTCAGGAAGTTTTCCTGATGTCCAGCTGGAATCTGGCTTCCTTTAACTTGAGCCCGTTATTCCGTGTCCTGCACTCTGGGAGGATCGAGAAGAGATCCTGGCCCTCCTCTGTGTGACAACCTTTTAAGTATTTGAAGAGTGCTATCATGCCTCCCCTCAATCTTCTCTTCTCCAGGCTAAACATGCCCAGTTCTTTCAGTCTCTCTTCATAGGGCTTTGTTTCCAGACCCCTGTTCATCCTGGTTGCCCTCCTCTGAACACGTTCCAGCTTGTCTGCATCCTTCTTGAATTGTGGAGCCCAGAACTGGACGCAATACTCTAGATGAGGCCTAACCAGGGCCGAATAGAGAGGAACCAGTACCTCACGTGATTTGGAAGTTATACTTCTATTAATGCATCCCAAAATAGCATTTGCCTTTCTTGCAGCCATATCGCACTGTTGGCTTATATTCAGCTTGTGATCTACAACAATTCCAAGATCCTTCTCTAAATTCTTCTCTAAATCCAAGATCCTTCTCTAAAAACTCTAAATTCTCCTGGTGGTTCCCTCTTTTGAAAACAGAACAGTTCAGAGCCAGCTATTTTCCCAGACATTTAACAGCATTTAACAATGCTAAGTTTTTGTTTTGTTTTTAACAGACCCCAGAACTGTTGTTTTAAATGGATACCATTATTTTTATACTGTTTATGTTTTTGATAGTTTTAAATTTTATATACTTTTTAATGTACATTGTTTTTAACTTTTGTAAACTGCCCAGAGAGCTTCGGCTATGGGGCATTATATAAATGTAATAAATCAAATCAAATCTATTTGTCCAAACTGAGGCCACTTTCCATAAGAAATGCTTTTATTGAACTGAGATTCCAAGTTATGCCAACTGCAGTTCTGGATGGATGCTACCACAAGGTGCCATTTGAATGCAGACTATGCATCTGTGGCCAACATCAAGTGGAAGACATTGTTCACTACATGTTAATTTGCCCTCTGTATAGGGACCCAAGAGAGAGATTCCTGAAACCCTTGTTAACCCATGGATATAGGAATGCCCTTGCAGAAACAGTTCTTTTTCTTCTGAGTGATGCCAACAGTTATGTGACACATAAAGTGGCTTTGTTTGCTCTGGCAGCAAAAAAGATTAGGAGGAGAGAACTAGACAAAACTGCCATAAAACTGCCACAAACTGAGACTCAATCCAGACAAGACGGAGGTACTGTTAGCAGGTGGTTCATCTGTCCGGCGAGGTGATGTTTGCCCTGTCCTGGACGGGGTTGCACTCTCCCTAAAGGATCGGGTCTGTAGTTTGGGGGTGCTCTTGGATCCAGAACTGTCACTTGAGGCACAGGTGAACTCCGTGGCAAAGAGCACCTTTTATCAGCTTAGGTTGATATACCAACTACGCCCTTATCTGGACAGAGATAGCCTAGCTACAGTTATCCATGCTCTGATAACCTCTCGCTTGGATTACTGCAATGCGTTATACGTGGGGCTGCCTTTGAAAACGGTCCGGAAGCTTCAGCTGGTACAAAATAGGGCAGCCCGTATACTAACAGGGACTGGCCGCCGAGATCACATTACACCAGTCCTTTTCCAGCTTCATTGGCTGCCAGTCCAGGTCCGGGCCCAATTCAAAGTGCTGGTATTGACATTTAAAGCCCTAAATGGTTTGGGGCCAGGTTATTTGAAGGAACGCCTCCTCCCATATGTACCTGCCCGGACCTTAAGCCCCTGCCAAAGGAAGTGAGGCAGGTGGCTACTAGGAGGAGGGCTTTCTCCGCTGTGGCACCCCAGTTGTGGAACGAGCTCCCCAGAGAGGTCCGCCTGGCGCCTACACTGTACTGCTTTTGTCGCCAGCTGAAGACCTTTTTATTCACTCAGTATTTTAACACTTAATTTTAACTTAAATTTAAATTTTACTGTTTTAACTCTGTATTTTCATCTTATATCAATTTTGCGCTTTTTATACTGTATTTCGAAATTGTGTTTTTAACCTGTTGGGTGTTTTATTGTGGTTTTAATTTTTGTGAACCGCCCAGAGAGCTTCGGCTATTGGGTAGTATAAAAATGTAATAAATAAAAATGTAATAAATAAATAAATAAATAAAATAAATAAATAAACTACCATGGAGATTCAGACTGCTGAGTGAAAGTTGAGTTTTACTTATGGTAAATTCCAAGTTATCTGTATAATTGTCTACTGTTTGAAACATTTATATTACTGTATATATGTATAGATATTTTCTTTCGATGCTTTTGTCATAGCCTTTGGCTAGTACAATAAACTTTGAACTAAAGAATTGCTCTTTAAAATCTAGCACACAAAGTTAGAGAAATGTTTTGTGAAAAGACTGTTCAGCAACAGTGGATAAAGGACATAACATGGCATTTAATTTCATTTATTACATTTCTATACCACCCAATAGCTGAAGCTCTCTGGGCGGTTGTAGCTATCTGTTTTGCAATGGACTAAGGGCAATGGTGGTAGTAAAACCTCAAGGAGGGTTTGATTTAACTGCCTAACGTTGCAGAGTTCAAGGCAGGCAGGAGGGTCTCTGGCTGCCCTTGGCTGAACTACTCAGATCCTAGAGAGAGGCAGAGCGTGGGCAGAAGCAGTAGGAGCTCATGAAAGGAGAAAATGGTTTCCCGTGAAGTGGCATGCGAAAGGAAGCAAGAGGCCTTGGGCAGGGGGTTTGGAAGAGGGAATCATCCAGAAGAAAGATGGGAAGCCCCAAGGTTGTGAAGAAAAATGGGAAAGAAAATGGGCAGAACAGAGGTACATATGAGCAGAAAGTATGAAAGTTCACAATTTGAAATAACTAGGCAAATCCTGGACTGGAGGCATCTAGGAGGTTTATATAGCCGTCATCTACATAGTGCTAGAAAAGCTGGTATTGAGCTGAATCTTTCCCTCTGCTTACCCCTTCTGATCCATCAAGTTCTCTGGACCAACTTCATACATCATTCCTACTACTGACCTCAGGCTTGTACTAGAAATCCCATTAACTTGTCCTATTTGCTGGACCATTTGTCTGAACATTCATTCTATGCATTGTGGATTACATAACTTGGATTTTGCAATAGCTAAACTAGAATGCCTACCACAAGCAGACCTCAGGCCTAAGAGTGGCAATTACACCAAAGTTTGGTTGAAGTTGTTGCTTTTACTATTGTTTTCCCAGGTGAAATCCTATTGCAGAAACAGGGGAGTTAAGTTAAATGGAAATGTAGTTCCACATTCTTCTCTGAAGACTTTAATGCTATTGCCAGTTTGCTCTTTTGCCAGCTATGGAGGTATAAACAATCTATTTTATTGATCTCAGACTGCAGGTTTTAAAGGATCTTTATTGGACTTCAGATATTTGTACTGACATAATAGAAGTATAACAAAGCTGCAATCCTATACATACACACCTGGGAGATTGTGTCCCATTACACTCAATAGGTCTTATGTCTGAGTAACATGCATAGAATTACACTGGAAATAAATCCACACCTAGGCGGCTGAAAAATTTCAGCTTAAGAGGAGAGCAACTGGAACCATGCCTGAGAACATTTGTCTCCCAATTAAAGCACCGATGCATCTTTTCCAAGGATAGTCTTAATTGAAAGTCACACTTATTTTGACCCATTATGCCCAAATCCCAAAGCGATCACTTCATTTCACAGCTTCAACTATTCTGGCATGAAAGGTGTGTTGCCTGGTCTTGTATTTTCCACATCCCACAAGAGCAAACAACAGGCTTGTAGTTTTTATTTATTTATTTAGCGTATTTTCATCCTGAAATATGGAGCGGCTTGCAATAAATCAGTAAACAAGATAAATCAGTAAATAAATCAGTAAGCAAGACAGTCCCTGCCCTCAGGCTTACATTCTAAAAAAAAAAAAAAAAAACATGACACACAAAAGACATAAATTAAGGAGACTGTTAGCAGGACTGATAGGAAGGCCCTGTTCACCCCCCTCTTATCTCCCAAAGAAGGGCAGACCAACAGCTCTTTCTTCCCCACAGGGACAAGATGACCATTAGCCCTGTGTGTGTGTGGGGGGGGGGGTTCCAACTGAAGCAGGCCCTGATGTAGTTAGTCACTTGTTCTATTTTCCCAGGGCAGATAAGAAAGTCTCCCCTGACAGATCTGTTGTTTTAGCAAATCAGCAAGGTGGTTAATTCTGTAGTTTTCAAAGATTATGAAATATATATCAGTGAAATTCTGCACCAAGTAGTTGGAAAATGGGTTTCCATTCCTATGACCGTTTTCGCTTTTACCCCATTCCTGAAAGGTGGAGGTGGAGAAATAAATTCTCACTTGCAGAATCTGGTAATCACACAACGCTTCTAAATATGATGTGAATCACAACACCACAGCAATTAGGGGAACAGCTTTTTCCTAAGTGGGGCGGGAAACCATTTTCAAAAGGTACGGGCATTTCAGCACCCAACTGAAATACTTGGGAACAAGCTTGCACCACACAGTTTTCAGTTTGAAAGACAACCTCCTATAGGAAAAGTTTTAATTTCCAAATGCCCTTTGGTTTTATGCCGTATCCCATCCATTAATGAAAACAACTAAGAGTTGCCCAAGACAGTCCAAAATGGAGATCGGAAAATGCCTGCATCACTGTTATATTTATGTATTACATTTATATCCCACCTTTTTACCTCTTGTAAAAAAAACAAAAATGGTGGCTTGCATGGGTCTCCTCTCCATTTTATCCTCACAGCAACCCTATGAGGTAGGTTAGGCTGAGAGTCACCTAGTGAATTTCATGGCCAAGTGGGGACTACAACATGAATTTCCCAAGTCCCAGTCCAGCGCTGACTACTACACTACACTATGTCTGCATTGCTTCTCCTTTTCCCACACAGACGCACAAGGGTAACAGATGGTACTTTAGAGACCTGGGGTGGGGCAGGTAGAAAAAGATGAAGGTAAGTGAGAGATGAGTTCAGGCCTGGGGTTGTGTAAAAACAGTGCTATCAAATGATGACAGAAAGGGACGGATGGTTATCCCAGAAAATTTTAAGAGAGACCTGTGGTGGTTCAGAATAGACAGCATGCTTTAAGAAGCACAGAGAAAAGGGAGGTGAACAGACCAAGGGTTAAAAATCAAAACCTTTTGAAAAAACAAATTTGCTCTAGTTAATCAATGTAACACTCAACATGATGGTGGGTGCACATTTTTCTTTAGGATTAACTTGAAAAGTAAAATTCAAATTGTATGATAACCTCCCTTCCCATATTAAACATTAGTGCCATCAAATCTACCCACAGCACCCGTGAAAAATTGCTGCTATGTCAATGCAATAGTCCTGTTTTGTGATGTTGCAGTGGTGTTGAGCCATGCTACAGCTAAAGCCCACAGATGTGTATGTTTGCCACTTTCATTGTACATGGCTACCTTCCATACATTTTTAGATGTACGCAAAACATCTTAGATTTACACCTAAAATGGTAATGTGTGAAGTCCTCAAAACAGGGCACCTTATGGGTGAATAGATTCTCGCAAGTTTTGCAGTAGTACTGCCTGTGCTTTAGGATGTGCATAATAATGTCAAACTAGCAAAACAGGCATCTGCTGTGAGAACATGACTAAAGAGTTCCACAAGTTTGGCAGCTCAGAACACAACGTTTTCAGTACGAATCAAGCTTGGAACAAGAGCGACATTAGAAAAACAACAAGGTATTGGTACTGAAGGAAAGTCTAATTTATAATGAAGCAAAATGTTTTCCCCAAAAGGATTGCTTGACTTGACCTTATTAGAGCTGATTGGGTTCCCTTGAGATCACCAGATAATATATTCAAGCCATTTATTATGAGTACTTCATTGGTCTACCTGGGATTTAGCAGAACGCTCAAATTGCTCACTAGAAGATGTTGAGCAAGAATACTTTCCTAGTACTGAGCATTTGAAACCAAAGCTACTAGTAGTATTTTCAGCCTTTGTCTCATGTGGGTTTGCTTCAAGTGCTTATGACAGCATTTCTGGGAGGAAAAGAGATGAAATGATGACTAAAGCACTCATTATTTCTAGGGTGACACGAGCATTAAACTTCAGAATGCCAGAATGTTTAGTAGTAGGCATGAAAGGTTCTAACACTATTCTGCAAACCAATTACAGAGAAGCTTATGCTTCTTAGGATAATGATTCCCACATAGTTTATTCAGGAGCCAGATTTACTCAGCAGTGGATCCAGTTCCCAGTCCTCACATGTAGGAAGGACATCATCCCTTGCTGGCTTCTGCAATTGAGAGACTACCGTGGCATATGTTAACTGCACGACTGACTCTTGTGGATGGTAGGCGAGTGTCTCAGCAGAAAGGACATTGGCTCTCTTGCAGCCTCAGCCCTATGGTTTTTTTTTAACATCATGAAGAAAAGAATATTTAGGCACAAATACACAACCATCTCCTCCTCCTGCATATATTAGTGCGTACAAAAGGCCTGTTATGAGACTTCTGTTTTGTTTTCTTTCCTGTCATCTGAGATTAAAGTGGGATTTTGTCTATTTAAGAGGGTCACTTCTTAGCAGAAACTCTGAGAACTTTTAATTGAGAGCTTGTTCCAATGATGCCGATCGAGGTAAGTTTTTAAAGCAAGGGTGGGAAACTCATGGCCCTCCAGATGTTTTGGCGTATAACTCCTATCATCTTTCACCTTTGGCTAGGCTGCCTAGGGGTGATTTGAATTGTAGACCAACACATCTGGAGGGCCACAAGAGGCCCACTCCTGCTTTAAAGCCATTGAAATCTGTGACGTGATTCTCATTGGTCTTAATTATTGAGTGTTTTGTTTGTTGACTTTGCCCGGATCATACCCATTTTGTTTCCACAGCATCTGTTAAGAACACAGAGGGTTGTATTCTTGAGGGTTGTAACTATATTTGTATTCTTGAATTGCAATTTGTTATATCAATTATGGTATTCTTTTGGTTTCCTTTCTTGTGTAATTCAATTCAAGACTGCTTTCCAGTTGGAAGCAACACATAAATTGAATGAATGAATGATTAAATTTGAATCAGATTAAAACTAATTAAGAAAAGGCTCAGTTAATTGATTACATTTGCAAATGGGTAAGAACAATTGTTCAAAATTGTAATTTTTTTATATGATGCACATGCGTGTCATAGGGATCATTTCAGAAGAGGCATCCCCTCTTGTGTGTTAGAAATGAGAATGCCTCTTCTAAAATTGTCCTTGCCATCTGCATAGGGTGACCATATGAAAAGGAGGACAGGGCTCCTGTATTTTTAACAGTTGTAATGAAAAGGGAATGTTTGCAGGTGTCATTTGTATATATGGAGAACCTGGTGAAATTTCCTCTTCATCACAACAGTTAAAGCTGCAGGTGCCGTGCCCTCTTTTACATCTGGTCTCTCTAGTATAGCTCCTGCAGCTTTAACTGCTGTGATGAAGAGGGAATTTCACCAGGTTCTCCATATATACAAATGACACCTGCTGAAATTCCCTTTTCCATGCAACTGTTAAAGATACAGGAGCCCTGTCCTCCTTTTCATATGGTCACCCTACATCTGCAGTTTTTGTAAACAGTAATGCTATTTGAAAACATTTTTTTAAAATACCCAATTAATTGGGAGCACCTTATAAAAGTGTTTAAATTGATTAATCTAATCCTTTCTTTAATCATTTCCCAATGAATAAAGGGGGATCCTTGTCTGGTCTAACAAGTTCTTGCAGACACATCAATGCACCAATGAGGTTCACTTATCCACAACCTCTCATTCACTTCAATGGAAAAAGAAACTGCATGCACACAGGGATGTGAGTGCAGAGCTTTCTCTCCCCTCTGTTGACATGAGTGAGAACGCTCACTTGTGCTGTAGCTTTGCATGTGGATCAGATTACACATGGAGTTCTGGATAGAGCCCTTTGGGAGCACAGATAGGGATGCTTATAGCAAGCCATTAGCACTGACAATAGTTTCACAGCTCCATCAAAAAAATCCAATTAACAATTCATAGTTTGAGCCTGCAATTAATTAAATAGCTGCTTTATCGTTGTATTGTGATTAAATGACACATGCTCTCAGCCCTCATTTTAGGGGACACCATTTTACACCTGTTCAGGTAACAGAATAATGTTTCTTTAATAGGAAATTGAGGAGCTGAATAAACATTTAGAATGTAATGCCTTCAGCAACAAAGTTCATCCTCTTGTTATGCAAATACCCCTAGTGATCAAGAACTGGAAACGGACAGAATGAGAAAAACACAGCAATGACAGATTTTTCTTTTCTCTGAATAGCTTGTTATGCACAAAGCACCAGCTGCCCTCCAAATGCACTATTAACTAAAAATGAGTGGGTGTATGAGCTACTCTTGCTGTGCTCTATTCAACTAAAACTGACCATCTTTAAATTCAGTTGTTTTGACAATTTGAAAGACTAATTTTATCATGGAGAAGGCCTTACTGACCTTTAATTAAGACTGAGACAAGTTGCCTTAATTTTAATAGCATTTTTTTAGTTAATTAAGCAAATTTAAATCTGTTACATATTCAGTATTTCCAACATGAATAAAACTGATGTGTATGAAAGTCCTAGTTATATTGTACGTACATCAGAACTATGTACACAAGGTTTTCCTACACAGTAGTGTTATGTGCATAGGGCAGACTAAGGCCTTAGCTAGACCTAAGGTTTATCCCAGGATCGTCCTGGGGTCATCCCTGTTCATGTAAATCACACAGGATATCCCAGGCAGGACGATCCAGGGATAAATCTTAGGTCTAGCTTAGGCTATAGGAAACTTCTGACTAGTGGGCCAGATATGACCCTTCTCTTTCCCCACCACTTCCCATAGATCAGCAGCTGGGGATAGGAAGGCTGAGAAATTCCCTGTCCTCAGCTGATCTGCATGGAGACCAGCTATCCACAGAGTTCCTCCAGGAAAAAAACGTTGGTGATAAATTTGTCGGATAGGTTACAATAACTCTTGAATAAAGGCTTGCTTCTCATTTGTTCCTATACCTCATCATAATTTGGTCCAGACACAGATGGACCTATTTTTTATTTATTTATTATTTTTTTGAGGAGCATTAGGTATTATTCTATCAAGTCTTTTCTGGATAGTCAAAAGTTCATGTTTCCTTATATGCTGCAGTCAGTTACCCTTCCTTTAACCTCTTCTTACTATTCCTTTATCAAGTTTTCTCCATCATATTCTGTCAATGTGAGCGATCACTTCACTGCCATACACTTGAGAACTGACAGAGGAGATTCAACACACACTGCAGTGGTGAGCTGATACCATCTCAAGTGCATGGTGATGAGGTGGCATCACATTTGTTTGATGACAGATCCCTCTACCTGCCCACTGTGCAAGAATCCATCCATTAAAAAAGAAAGAAAAAGAAACATAATCTAAAAATCGGGTAGGCATAAATTTCATCAAAGAACTCTGACCTTGTGGTTAGCACAGACATATGTCTCCATGATCACCAATATAGAGTCAATAACACAGTTGACACTATGCTGAGACAGGCATTGGTTACAGTGTCTATGATCCAGCATCCAATTAAATGTATGTAGGCCTACATGTATGTTGTATTGTTCCCAAGCTGAGATAGGGTTGTGGGACCCCTATGTTTGAAAGTGAGGCCTTAGCTAGACCTAAGGATTATCCCAGGCAAATGGAGGGGTAGTCCCTGCCTGCTCCTGGTATCCCCTGTGTGGATGTACAGGGATGATCCCGGGATATAGGCCTGGTCTAGCCATGGCCTTAGTTAGCTTTGAGCATCATTTTTGTTGGAAAGATGGGATATAAGTTTAATAAATAAATAAATCATCCAAACTGACAGGCCTGAGTTATTCATTTCCCATGGAGGAATTCAGTGACACAGCTACACGCTGTGATTGCTCTCTGGCTTTCATCATTGAATATTTGGCATAATGACCCCAGCCATTATTACTGTCAACGTACAACATAGGACTCTTGCTTATTTTCCAGTTTCCAACATGTTTGTCATCCGTATATTAAAACCTAGGAAGGTGTGTTTCGATGATGATAAGGGATGGTATATGACCAAATTGTCTAACAGGATCAAAGGAAAATCTACATTTTAAAGGGCACTTGTTAATCTCACACATGCAAAAGTAGGGATTTAAAATAATGCCCTACATTTTTATCACATACAAGTCATGTTTAATTAGTCCCTATGGGATTCCCTGTGCGCAATAACAGGGAAAAGATACTGACTTCATTGATGTGCTACAACAGGAAAGAGGATCATCTGACAGAAAGATGAGGCAGGATAATGGGCCCAATGCATAACTAGACTATTCTATTCCTGTTACTGTTCTTTACACAGAGAATGCTAAATAAGTTATGTCAGAACATTCAAGAGCTAGACAACTGGTGCAAGTCACAGCCCCATTTTTAAACTCAGTCTGAAACTTTCAACATTACGCTGAGCATGATTTTCACAAGTAGGCATGCCCACTTTACAAAACTGTTAACATTTCAGGTCTGAAATGCCTTGTCTAACTAATTGCATATGCTATTGTGTGAAGTCTCAGAAAAGAGTTCTTTTGCAGTCTTCCCCCAACATAGTTCTCTCCAGATTTTTGGACTACAGCTCCCATCAGCCCCAACCAACACGATCAATGTCAGTGATAAGAGTTGTAGTCCAAAAGGCTGTTCTACATATATGTAAAAGCTTCTTTGCAGATTACATTTTTAGGTCTGCATATAAGATATTTTAAATGTGGAGCTAAAATACGAAGTTGCAGCCATATACCTATGCTTTCTACTGAGGAGAGGGACTTTTCAGTAGTAACCCCCCTCTCCCAGTTATGGAATCCCCACCTCATAAGGTGTCGCCTGGCACCTACTTTATCGTTTTGGTGCTGGGCAAATATCTTTTTATTCTTTTGATCCTCTGTATATTTTCTGCTGCTACATTGTGTTTTTAGTAGTTTTATTTCTATGATTCTGTTAGGTCTTCTTGTTGTTGTTTAAGCCTCAACTCCTTTTATTTGATTACATATAACAGAGAGTCAGGAAACCTTGCTGAATGGCGTACACTGTGGGGCTGGGGAGAGGGTGATCCCCCAGAACTGGAAGGAGGAACCTTCAGAGAGTCCCTCTCTAGCATCCTTTTGAGAAAAGCAGATCTAACCCAAAGTATCTACCTCTCTGTGTTGATTGTTTACTGCAGGTGGAAAGAAATGTAAAAAAATGTTATTTTTCTTTGAGGGCTCATCTATACCAAGGATATTCCACTATGAAAGCGGTATGAAAGCAGTATATAAAAGGCAGAAGCCACACTACTGCTTTATAGTGCTATTGAAGTGCACTGACAACTGTTCGGACCCATTGGCACATACCATATACTGCTTTCATACCACTTTCATAGTGTTATATCCTGTTTGGTGTACTTGTGTCATGGGCCCCAACAAATGCACTTCATTATTACTACTATAAAGTAGTAGTGTAGATCCTGCAGCGCACTTCAATATCTCTATAAAGCAATAGTGTGGCTCCTGCCTTTTATATACTGCTTTCATAGTGGAATATCCTGCTTGGTGTAGATGAGCCCTGAGAAAAACAGCAGAAAGCAATTTTATCTTAAAATATAAGAGGCCGTTTAACAGGAACCTTCTTAGCTGAAAAGGGGTGCTTGAGATCAACATTAGACTTGTATACCAAAAATTGGTGATATGATTAATTTGGTTAGCAACAGTGCCTTGGGATCTCGTGGGAGGAAAGGTGCAAAATATATGCAAGATAATTTCTACCGTTTATTAATACATATTTCAACACATTATAATTTGATCTTTAGAAAGAGCTCCTTTTGAATTAAATTATATGTATACACATATACTCCCATGTATATGTATAAAATTACTCTCTTCTTGGGACCTAGAAAAGGTAGACAACAATGATAGATTGAACAAATCAAAGACTGTTTCAGAAAACAGCAGAGGGAGATTTCTCTCTTCAGTAGTAAATATATTATAAAAGCCCCACCAGGCTAGGGAAGATAATTTAAGCCACATCATTTAAACATTTTTTTCTGTAATTCCTGCTCTGGGATTCGATCTCATGGTCCCACAGGAAAAAGATTTCATTGGTAGATTCAGATCTTCACTGAACCATGAAGCACAGTGGGTGGTTTAAGCTAAATCTCTACCTTGTAGAATTGTTATAAAATTAAATGAAATAATGATGATCAAGGTTACAGAAAGGATTAATAAGAACACACTAGCCTTGAGGCTCGACACTAATCTAGGCATGATCTTAAAGATCCACATTTAGAGTTCAGAAATTATTTATGTAATGGATGTCAGGGTCCACCTGACATCCCTGCAAGGTAGGCTCCTGGACCAAACGTCCTAAACTCCCAGGCAACCCTCCTCCCTAGCCCTGTCCACAACCGGGATGAGCCAGATGTTCCAAGAATAAAGCACAAACACACATTAGGGACCAAAGCAAGTTTATTAACACCACTAAGACTAACATGTAAGGCCTTGGTCAGTAAAAGCTAAGCAAAAGGGAAGAGGGAAGGTTGGGGAAGGGAGTGGGGGGGAAAGGAGTGAGAAACGAAGGTGAGGGAAGGAAGCTAGCAATTACCCCAATAAAACCAACCATCATTCCACCACCCAGCCACAGCGGCGGCTGACCTTGTCCACAATACCCCAACGATTAAAACATAAGAAAAGCCTAACTAACTCCAAGCAGTCCCCCTGACTGCCTGGATCTGATCTTCCCTTGACACACGTGTCCTCCAGCAAAGAAGATGGAGGCCCTCCAGCACTAAACACTTTTATCCCTTTTCGGCCACCTGGCCCCATGATCCACACCAACCAACCAGTGCCCTTCCCGGGCTCCTGGCGACCCCTCCCAACAGGAGCGAGACCCACATTCTTTCCCACAGCTGAAACGAGTTGACTGCTAAGTACTTCTGATAATCCCCAGGTGCTACAGGGGGAGTTGGAAATGCCAGGCAAAGATGACCTTGGCAGGCGCGCCCAGCTCCTTCCCTCCCACCCTAGCAGCCACAAAAATCAACATTGAATTAAAGCAAAACCCAGGTCAGACCCCTTATCCTTCACAATTTAGATCCACCCTATCTTCTTACGTTAAAGTTGCCACATCAGAGGCTATTGAGTGATTTCTGATTTCTCTATTGCATACTTCAACCAAAACAAGGATGCACAAAATATAACGGGTAGGTAACAGGCACTTGTTATCACTTTTGCAATTTTAAACACTCTAACAGTGCAATGCTAGGTATGTCTACTTGGAAGAAAGCCCCTTGGAGTTCACTGACACTTTCTCCAAGGTCAAGTGTGTAAAGGACTGCATCCTAAAGGTGCAAGCCTATGCATGTTTAGATAGGAAAATGAAGGGACGGTGTAAAAGCCGGAACGGAATGGAACAGGCCGGAACAGCCCCATTATATTAAAAAACCATACCAAAAACAGTGGCATGTGTTAGCAACACTTGAGAACAATATTTTAGGACTAAAACCATACCAATATTATATCACTATTAACCCCAAAACTCCCAAAACGACGCCCGGAACAGAATGGGATGGCCGGAACGGCCACTAGGGAACGAGCGATACCAACCAAACTCAACAGTCATGCATAACTAAATGGCAGGGATGCAATAAGCCACAAAAGTTGCCCCGAAACCACGTTCAGATACCCGTTCCGGGCAAAAACACGTATTGCGCAAAACGGGCCGTAACGGCAGCTTCCCAATGAGGAAAGTCAACCAAACTCACCAGATGCACATAACTAGGTGGGACAAAAATAGAAAGCTCCAAAAGTTGCCCCGAAACCACGTTCAGATACCCGTTCCGGGCAAAAACGTGTATTGCGCAAAATGGGCCGTAACGGCAGCTTCCCAATGAGGTAAGTGAACCAAACTCACCAGAGGCACATGACAAGGTGGGGCAAATAAAGAAAGCTCCAAAAGTTGCCCCAAAACCACGTTCAGATACCCGTTCCGGGCAAAAACGCGTATTGTGCAAAAACGGCCGTAACGGCAGCTTCCCAATGAGGTAAGTCAACCAAACTCACCAGATGCACATGACAAGGTGGGACAAACATAGAAAGCTCCAAAAGTTGCCCCAAAACCACGTTCAGATACCCGTTCCGGGCAAAAACGCGTATTGCGCAAAATGGGCCGTAACGGCAGTTTCCCAATGAGATAAGTGAACCAAACTCACCAGATACACATAACTAGGTGGGACAAATATAGAAAGCTCCAAAAGTTGCCCCGAAACCACGTTCAGATACCCGTTCCGGGCAAAAACGCATATTGCGCAAAACGAGCCGTAACGGCAGCTTCCCAATGAGGTAAGTCAACCAAACTCACCAGATGCACATGACAAGGTGAGACAAATATAGAAAGCTCCAAAAGTTGCCCCCAAACCACGTTCAGATACCCGTTCCGGGCAAAAACGCGTATTGCGCAAAATGGGCCGTAACGGCAGCTTCCCAATGAAGTAAGTGAACCAAACTCACCAGATTCACATAACTAGGTGGGGCAAATATAGAAAGCTCCAAAAGTTGCCCCCAAACCACGTTCAGATACCCGTTCCAGGCAAAAACCCATATTGCTCAAAACGGGCCGTAACGGCAGCTTTCCAATGAGGTAAGTCAACCAAACTCACCAGATGCGCATTACTAGGTGGGACAGATATAATAACCTCTGAAATTTCCATGAAAGTCAGGTTCTGTTACCCATTCCGGGCCATAGTTCATATTCCCAAAATTAGCTGGAAAAGAAAATTATGGGTGAGGAAAACTATCTATTGTCGGGAAATTGCCTCGAAAGGCAACTTCTATGTGTGTGAATGCAATCAAATAAACTACTTTCATTGTACTAACTGGAACATTTAATAAACTTTCTCAGAATCCGGAGTGAAGTTCTGCAAAGATGGTTTCCTACAGAAGCCCATAGTTGTCATGTGGTTTGATAGTGTGCTTAAAATATCAGTCTATGATGGCATTGTTGGAGTTGGCCTGTCTCATTCCATCATGAAGCTTACAATGACCTGTGGCTATTCACATCTTTCAACCTAACTTATCCCACAGGGTTATTACAAAATTGGGAAAGGCCATTGTAGTTCACCATGCGTTTCTGGGTGGCGGGTGGGATATAAATGTTCTGTCAAAAAAGCCCAGGTCTTTTGAGGATTGCCATGGGAGTACTGGAGGCTGCATTCCAGGAAGTCCAAAAACGTGGCCCCCAACCCCTTCCAGGGCTGATGGAGGCCTTCCCCCTCAGCCCTTTCCCCCAGGAAATTGGGTGCCAGTCCCGGTTGCCCTGGAGATCTCCATTTTTCCAGAGGTCCCCCGGGTTTTCCGAGTCATCTGGTCACCCTTATCACACCAGGAGACAAAGCGTTAATGCCCACATTCCACAATCTTGACAGGTACCCCTCCCCTCCCCAAACATGGAATTTATTTTTAAAAGCCAATCACACAATTTTTAATTGTATGTTAGGTGTTTTGAATAGGTTAGCCCCATGTGAATAAGAGGGAGCTAGGTTGACCATTTGTTTGATTCAGTATAACCCATTGTCATTGGCTGTGATGTTCTGAAGCTTTATTAACATATACGCTTCTTTAGTCATATTCTTTATGACAACATGAATACAAGAAAAATAACCACAAACAGTAAGAACAAAAACAATGTACATAATATCTATCTATATATACTCTTTCTCTCTCTCTCTCTCTCTCTCTCTCTCTCTCTCTCTCTCTCTCTCTCTCTGTTTGTGTGTGTGTGTATGTGTGTGTAAATGTAAATGCTAACATATAGCACCTGTTAACATAAATTTTTGCCTACAGTGTAGATTATTCATTTCTCACAACACTTTGGACATTTGAATATACCACGAGAAGCTTGATTTATCTCAAGGCAAGAGAGATGGTGCCAGTCCTGACAGGCTCCCTCGCACAGAACCATGGTGTCCCTCTTGGGTTTCTTGCACTGATCACCCATTAAGCACAAAGACCAAGATGAAGTGCAATACTGTTGTATTGCTGAAGACAAGAACTGGATTGTAGAGAATGCTCCTTTCGGTGATTTTCTAGAAACAGGACTATTGAATTGCTGTCCCACCTATTAATGTGCGTATGGTGAGTTTGGTTGACTTACCTCATTGGGAATCTGCCGTTACGGCCGTTTTTGCGCAATACGCGTTTTTGCCCGGAACGGGTATCTGAACGTGGTTTTGAGGCAACTTTTGGAGCTTTCTATATTTGTCCCACCTTGTCATGTGCATCTGGTGAGTTTGGTTGACTTACCTCATTGGGAAGCTGCCGTTACGGCCATTTTTGCGCAATATGCGTTTTTGCCCGGAACGGGTATCTGAATGTGGTTTCGGGGCAACTTTTGGAGCTTTCTATATTTGCCCCACCTTGTCATGTGCATCTGGTGAGTTTGGTTCACTTACCTCATTGGGAAGCTGCCGTTACGGCCCATTTTGCGCAATACGCGTTTTTGCCCGGAACGGGTATCTGAACGTGGTTTTGGGGCACCTTTTGGAGCTTTCTATATTTGTCTCACCTTGTCATGTGCATCTGTTGAGTTTGGTTCACTTACCTCATTGGGAAGCTGCCGTTACGGCCCGTTTTGCGCAATATGCGTTTTTGCCCGGAACGGGTATCTGAACGTGGTTTCAGGGCAACTTTTGGAGCTTTCTATATTTGCCCCACCTAGTTATGTGAATCTGGTGAGTTTGGTTCACTTACTTCAGTGGGAAGCTGCCGTTACGGCCCATTTTGCGCAATACGCGTTTTTGCCCGGAACGGGTATCTGAACGTGGTTTCGGGGCAACTTTTGGAGCTTTCTATATTTGCCCCACCTTGTCAAGTGCATCTGGTGAGTTTGGTTGACTTACCTCATTGGGAAGCTGCCGTTACGGCCCATTTTGCGCAATACACTTTTTTGCCCGGAACGGGTATCTGAACATGGTTTGGGGGCAACTTTTGGAGCTTTCTATATTTGTCCCACCTAGTTATGTGCATCTGGTGAGTTTGGTTGACTTTCCTCATTGGGAAGCTGCCGTTACGGCCCGTTTTGCGCAATATGCGTTTTTGCCCGGAACGGGTATCTGAACGTGGTTTCGGGGCAACTTTTGTGTCTTATTGCGTCCCTGCCATGGAGGTATGCATGACTGGTGAGTTTGGTTGATATCGCTTGTTCAGTAGTGGCCGTTCCGGCCATCCCATTCTGTTCCGGACGTCGTTTTGGGAGTTTTGGGGTTAATAGTGATATAATATTGGTATGGTTTTAGTCCTAAAATATTGTTCTCAAGTGTTGCTAACACATGCCACTGTTTTTGGTATGGTTTTTTAATATAATGGGGCTGTTCCGGCCTGTTCCGTTCCGTTCCGGCTTTTACACCGTCCCGAAAATGAACAGCCATTTGTCAGGGATGCTGTAAGGTGGATTCCTGCATTGAGCAGGGGGTTGGACTTGATGGCCTTATAGGATTCTATCTGCATAACTATGAAACTAATTGGGTGACCTTGGGGGAGCCATTATATCTCAGCCTACCTCACAGGGTTATTGTTAGGTTAAACCAGGGGAGGGAGAGAGAACCGGTATGTTGCCCTGAGTTGGAGGAAGGGTGGGATAAAAATAGCCATAGTAAATCCAAATAATGGGCGGCAGCAAAACCAGCAATAAATTTAGCAGCAGCCACACTGGCAGGGGAGAACATGGGAGCTGCACAAAACCCTTTGGGGGCTGCATGTGACTTGTGGACCATTAGTCGTGCCCCCTAGCTTAGATGCTACAGTGGGCTAGTACTGATCTGTCCCACCTCTGTAGCTTCGTTGTCCTAATTCCCATTATAATTGCATTACGACCCATGATAGGGAAAAGATTGTGACAGTTCATTTAGAGAATTTTTGCAGTCATATTTTACATTCGTTCATGTAAACATACATCAGTGAAAAAAAATGCTATACCGGAAAATAAATAAGGCTAAGGATTATGTTTCATAACAGATGGAGGGTTTATAAGGGCAGGGAATTTGTATGGCTAGGTCTTTCTTTAAAGTTCAGAGTGTGAGAGTTTGCATCATGCTTCAGTTCTTCATAGCCTGTTACTATCAAAAATGGCTTAAAAGTACCAACCCCACTAAGCAGAATTTATGGTAATGCTGTCCCACTTAAAGCAAAGTTTATGCCATTAGCTATGATTAGACTGAATCAGCTCCCTTGAAAAGGATTCAGTAATGCAGTTCTCAGGATAATAGCTCTGGAGGACTATGCACAGGGAATTTTGAGAACTTGAGACATTTGTTAGGATCTTTGGTTCTTTGTCTAAACCAATTAAGAGTTCTGTTTGAGGTCTTTGTCTAAACTAATTAAAGCTGAATGTTTATACAGAAAAAAGCCCTACAACTTCCAGGATGCACCATCCAGTATGGCTGTCTGGGGAGTTGTTGGAGTTTTTGTTGGCTGAACATGTATAGGATTGTGCCCTAAGAATTCCTTTTAAGGTTTCCAATATATTTTGAAATTGTTTACATATCCTATGCAAAGTAAATGCACGATAAGCTGATGCTTGATGGATCATTCACTTCCAATCAAATATACTTGTTTTGGGTCACATTGCTCAATCTCATGTGTATCCTAGAAAGCAGAGAAACATCTTTCAAAATCATTTGTACAATTACTTAAGCTTGCGTTGAGTGTATGATTGGTTGATCCATTATCTATCTTAAATATTTTAAAACAAGTGTTGATGGATCATCTTTGCAATAAGTGTAAAGAGGATCATCTTTACACAGAGAAGGATCATCTTTACACTCGCAGATCATCCACTTCGTCTTGCAGATCATCCAGATCATTAATTCTGTGACTTCATGGTTGAATCACAAAATCATCATCGTTGTCATGATCTCCTTTGGCCTTGCCAATAGCACCATCTGTACAATATATACGGTCACACAACAGTTTTGCACAAGGGCAATATGACACTAGCAATTTTATTTATTTATTTATTTAAAACTTTTGTATCCCGCCCTATATCATTAAGATCTCAGGGCGGCGTACAGATAAAAGTGTACAGTATAAAACAATAAATATGCACAGTTAAAAACAAATTAAACCATGAACCAAGTTAAAACAATATATAATTTAAAAGCAGTAAAAGCAGTTAAAACACTTATTTTATTTTCAATTCCTTTTCTAATTATGCCCAACATAGATTTTGCCTTTTCCACAGTAGTTGCACATTGAGTTGATATTTTTCTCAAGTCATCCACCACAACTACAAGAACACTTTCTCGATCAGTCGCCACCAGCTTGCATCCACCCAGCATATAAAAGGTTAGTGAGACAGGAAATACCTTTGTGGAAACCATGTTGATTTTTTTAAAGCAGGACTTGTCTTTTTATATACTTGATTATTTTATCTTCAATAATGCTTTCCACCAATTTACATAGAACAGACGTTAAGCTAACTGGTCTGTAATTTTTGTGAACCACCCAGAGAGTTTCGGCTATTAGGCAGAAATGAAATTTAAAAACTAATTAAAAATAATAATTTCCCGGATTTTTGTTAGAAAATCAGCAGTTTCTCATTTGAGTTCTTTAAGAACTCCCAAATGGATACCAACTGGACCCGGTGATTTGTTAGCTTTCAGTTTGCCAGTAAGGTCTAGAACTTCATCTCTTATTACCACTATTTACCTCAGTTCCTCAGACTTCCTTCCTAACAATATCAATTCAGGCACAGGTTCTGCGCTATGACTTATCCACTGAAGACTGAGGCCATAGCTAGACCTAAGGTTTATCCCTGGATCGTCCAGGGGTCAAACCTGTTCATCTAGGTGACACACAGGGGATCCAGTGCTCAGGCAGGGGCGAACCCTGGATGATCCCAGGATAAACCTTAGGTCTAGCTGTGGCCTGAGAAAAAGAATCCATTCAGTTTCTCTGCAATCTGTTTATCCTCCTTTAGTGCTCCTTTAGTACTCTTTAACCTCCATTATCATCCATTGGTCCAACTGCCTCCCTATCCAGTTTCCAGCTTCCTTATTTTGGACCTTGATGTTATTAGCAAAAGGTTCCTGAAATCTTTTTTTCTATCCCTTATTGTCTGCTTGTGTTTCCAGTGTGAAAGTTTGTGTTTCTTTTTGTTCTCCTCATTTGGGCAACTTGCTTTCTCTAATGGTTTCCTTAAATAACCATGCTGGTGACCGCTTGGACTTGGTGCTACCTTTCCTGACCTGTAGTATACATTTTAACTGAGTTTCTATCATGATTTATGATACACTCCTGGGCTGGCCTATTTCCTCTGTGTCCCCAATTGAGCAATTAGAAACATTTTTACTTTCATCCTCCATTTTATTTATTTATTTAAAACATTTCTTGGCTGACTTTCAAGGCAGAAGTCCTCACAAGGCAGCTTACAACAATAAAATACATAAAAACAGTTAAAATATTAGAAGCAGTAAAACATTCACAATAAAACAGCAATTTAAAAAATAAAACCAACAATAAAACCATCAAGAACAACAATAGCAGCAATGATAGTACTCAGCATGGGAAGACCATGGTAAAATAAAAAAAAATTCAAGGCCTTCTGTGGCATTACACCCCACAAGTCAGTTCCCAAATGTATGTCTGCAGTTTGTAAGTCTGTGGTGAGTTTAGAATGTTGGCTGGAGTGGGTGGAGTTAGAATGTCTTGGAATGGGGAGGAGTGATATATAAGTTGGACTTGATAGCTTTGTAGGCCCCTTCCAACTCTGCTATTCTATGATTCTATGATTCTAAGGGAATGGCTGAGGGGATTGGGAGAGACTTCTAAGGTACTCTTAGAGTCTTTAGTGTTTTCTGTGTTTAGAGTACTTAAGTTCTGGGAAATTTGAGGTTCAGGGTAGAGAGTGCTGTCTTTGGAGTGTGGTGTGCACATAGTTGATGTATATTAATCAATACGGATAATAAAGAAAGGTCAAGAGTGATTGTGTGAGAGAAAGGAAAGCGTGTATGTGAATGAGTGAAAGGATTGGATGAAAGGTTTCAAAAAGGTTTTTAAATGTTTTATTTGAAACAAAGCCTGTGAACTTTTAAAAAATAAATTTTAATTATTTTGTTTTTAACTACCACAAAAATCCCTTGTGTCTGTTTAGCATTTATCATCTGAAGTTTACACATTTAGCACCCACTCTGACAATAATTCACCTCAGCACATATAACTCACAGTGTTTTATTTTATATATTGAAATCCTTCTCCATTTAACCCCTTTCTCCACATAGTTTGGAGGAAGGTGGTTTTTATCCCTTGCCTCAGGTGTATCAAGCGGTGGTGCTTGGCTTGAGCAGGGAGTAGCCGCGGCCAGGCTTGGTGTTCATGTTAGAAAACAAGTTCTTTCTCTTGTGGGCAATACCAATTGAAGCCCCAAGAAATCAGCCAGCATGCAAAAGTGGAGGCAAAACAAATAGATTTATTGATTAACTGCTTGCAAGACAGGGTGCGGGGAGCATGTAGCAGACCGGACAAAAGGTGTAGGGTGCGGTCACTTTTTATACCTCAGAGTAAACAAAACTCTGGTGGTCAGCATTTGTCTATACTACACATGTCCCTCCCTTATCTAGCCCAATATGTTTCTTTTTCTACATGCCTTGTTTCTAGTCTATGCTGCTGACTTGTCTTTCTTCTGAAGAACAATAGCTCTATTCTATGCATGTGTCGCTTCTCTGCTACGTGCCTTTCTTGCTTAGAGCTAATGGCGTTACTCTGGCTCTTGCATTCAGAGCCTGTGTCGTGGCACCTTCCTAAAAGCCTGCAAGGATGGCGCATGGTGGACCTCCGATGGGAGTTTGTTCCATAGGTGTGGGGCTACTGCAGAGAAGGGCTGCCACTCCCATGTGATCACTCACATGATTGCGCAGGCCAAGTAGAAGGCCCCATCGATGCAGAGAAGGGCGAGGACGTGTTCTTGGAAGTCTGAGAACGCATCCCTCTAGCCCCCTCCCCCGCACTGATCTAGGGCCTTTACTTGGCCAGCGCTATTGCGCAGGCCAAACAGAAGGCCATATTGGCACAGGGAGGGGTTAGGGATGTGCTGGGTGCCTGTTTTCCCCGGAATTTGGGGGCAGGGCCAGTTGCCCCGGAGACTCTTCGTTTTACCGGAGATCTCCGGGGTTTTCCAGGTCATCTGGTCATCTTATGAAGTTAACTAAAACCATGGATCTAAATTTTTTTCTAGCAAGGGCCTCACCACAGCTTCTTTCAAAGCTGTGGGGTCCTCACCGACCTCAAGGAGGCATTTACCACCTTGGAGGTCCAGATATCCAGCCCAGTTCTAACAGATTTCAAAAGCCAGGATGGACAAAGAGCGAAAGGGCAAGTAGTAGGCCTCAGTCCTTCAAGCAGTTTGTCCCTAGGGAGGATTCAACTGAAACAGGAATGCTTCCCTGTCCCTGTTGGCCTTCCCCCAGAGCTCAATTTGAAAGCTGCTCTGCCATCTTTTTTACTTTAAAGCTAGCTATTTGGTTCCATTCCAATTCTGATGTAGCCAATCACTTTTGTACAGGCCTAGATTGCCCCCAAATGTCCCCCAGTTCCATAACTAATCTAAACCCTCCTCCTTACACCATTGTTTCCTCCACACATTGAGACTCCTCAGCTTCATCTCAAACGCAGCTCTTTGTCTCTAATGATCAAACCTGCCATTACCACAAGCCCCACCGCAACCCACCCCCTGGAGGCATATCCTTAGTGCAAGAGATTCTGCTTGTCATCCAAGGAATGGGTCCCTCCTATGGAATCATTTCCCTCTTTCTTAGAGTGAACCTCCTTCTCCAAGACCCACATTCCCCAAGACCCATGATTGCTGAGGAGCTGTCCCTCAAGGATTGGGATGTCGATATGAGGTCACCAAAGGTCTTGTCCACAAATTGCTCTGCCTTTCTCAGCTTCTCCAAGTCAGCGACCTTGCCTTACAGGGAACAAATATGTTCCTTTGAGGCCAGGAGCTCATAACAAGTACCCACCCACAATTTCTGTCCAGCAAGCAGATAGTCACACATGTGACACTCAGTGCAATAAATTGGGTAGTGTCTAGCCCCCTGCTGGCTTTCTACCTGCATAGCTGTTTCTTTTATTGTCATTTATTAGGTTTGTCTACCTCAACAACCAAGTTATTTGCTAGCAGAAGGCAGGGAAAGGTCAACTGCCATTTGCTAATGGGCATCCTTTTATTAAACTTGCCTGATGGTTTCTTTCTTTTTACTGTGATGGTTTATCACTGTTGCTCAGGCTCCTCCTCACGATTGGTAATCTTATTTCTATTGATTTTAAAAATATATTATTGATTTAGAAGAAGTTCAGAAGGCTAGGCAATGGGGCATCATCACTTCTTGATATGATAGCGTTGTTGGTACCTGCAAGCATGAAGCATACACAGGACTTTGAAGAGCTTGGATCACCTGACTGTGTTTTCATTTTGAAGGTTGGGTTCTATCTTCAGCCTTAGCAGTGATCATAATCTATTTCTGTTCTCTATGGGAAGCTTGCAATGTTTGTGGCATGTAATTGTGTGCAGGGCTGGTGCTACCATAGAGGCCACTCAGGCGCCAAGCTAAGAGGGGCGCCAGGTGCCACGCAGCACTCATGCGCGTTGTTGGCTGTGAGCCGGCCCAGCCCGGCCCGATGATTCAGCTGGGCCTGGGCGGGCGAGATGGCGCCCCATGCCCGCCCAGCTGAAGCGAAGCCAGGGACGCTGTGGTGGGGGTGGGGTGGCTCGGCTCCACGTTCAGACTTCCTCCTGGAAGCCGCTCTCCCAGAGCTGGGAGGCCACCGCCACCAGAAGAAGAAAAAGCACATGGCGAGCTCGACCCTGGCCCAAGCCAGCTTCTGCCTTACTCCTGAGGAAAGGGCACCAGGTCGCCTCGCCTCTCTCCAGGCAGGCAGGCAAGCGGAACTCCCTCTCCCTTCCCCCAGGAAAGCTAGGGACTTGTGGACTCCTCGCAAGGCAAACTCTCCTGCTTCCTGATCCTGCGTGCGTGGATCAACGGGACTCGCATCTGAGAAAGCGTTGCACCAGGAGGCACCAGTGTGGCCCGATCCGCCTATGCCTCCTTACTCGGAAGCCTTATTCCCCCGAGTAAATGTGTGGAGGGTATCGGGACGCCAGGCTGCATAGCGGGTTGCGTTCGCACAGAAGTAAGTCCCAGTGAATTCCAGATGTCTCGGTCCCAAATCGAAGTGAGCCAGTCCCAGCTCTCCACTCGGCACACACGTTCGGACTTCTGCGCAATTTGGGTGTGTGTGTGCAAGTAGCTCACCTTGCATAGGGCGCGAAATAGTCTGGCACCAGCCCTGATTGTTTGGAATATTGCAGGCATGCTCAGGCAGAAAGCTCTTGAGTGCCTGAGATATCTCTGATTGTACTGCCTGAGAGCATGGGAGTGTGAAAAATTAGTGCCTGCTGTTGTCAGTTTTAAATATATTGGCAGCTTCTTTTTCATGTAAATGTTGCTTCTTTCCTGTTACCAAGCACCTTCTAAATTTCTTTTGTGTTACATGATTTCTCAGCTCTGATTAAGGCTAGGAAAAGAGTGAGCAGCATTTTCTTTTCTCTCCTTCTCCCTCCAGCAGCAGAAGGTAAATCTACATTTTTGCTGAATACAAGAGTTTCCCCTGCTGTTTTGGGGGGGAAATGCAGAGAAGCTTCACCTGGTAAATTTCATTTGGAGAAAAATGCAGCAGAGACCAGGTCTCAAACATTTGAAGGAAGAAGCCCATAATGTAGCAAACCCAGAACCATTCAGATATATTGGACTACAAATCCCATTGTCATTCAGACATGATGGATGGGAGTGACGGCAGTTGTAGTCCAAAACACCTGGAAGGTGCTTGATTGTGGAAGCTGGCTTATTGAATCTTAACTTTTGTGTTATTGCCTTGCAAGTCTCAATTTAAAGGCAATAAACAGTCCAAATTGCAGTCAGTGTTGTGTTTCTCACTGAGATGTGAGACAGTACAATCTACAAAGCTTTATTCAGTAAATATTTAGTCTCTTCACACCTGAAGAGAATGTGAATGCTAAGAGTTATCCTCTAAGCCTAATTAGCCTAACAAAGCAAGGCAGTTGCATATCAACTAAAATGGACAGTTCCCCCACCCTACCTGCAGTGCTCCGCAGACTTTTCCTAAATATCTCTCTACCTCTCGGGGCTGGTCCTGAAAGTGAAGCCTCTGCTGAGTGACCAACCACATAGACCACCTCCCACCTCCTCTCAACTCTGCCTGCTTGACCATGTGGAGGACTTTAGAGTCTGTCAGCTCTGATGTTCCCTCCCCCTCTGACAGAGACTGGGCATCTTTGTCAATAAGCTCCTGGAAAGATTCCTCCTGGACACCTGAAGAGTCTTGGAGACTCTCCTCTCATGCTTCCTGTCTTGGCTGGTTCTACTTCTTCAATTTCTGAGCCCGATTCAGTCCCTGAAATCCAGTCCACCACACTAGGAAGAATGGACCTGACCCTGACACCCAACATATAACGAACCATTAGGGGGAGGGGGCAGTTTTAGCAGATAGATTTATGCTTGCAGGGAAAGTCGGCCATGCCCATGCTGCCATTGTTTCTCCTTTAAAAACAAAGGCTGGGTATGTGGCTGGGTATGGTGGCTTCTGGGTGATGGAATTCCCTATCTTGGGAGATTCAGGGACGCCCTCCCTCCTTTTCGTTGTCAGTCGAACATCTTGTTACTCCAGCAAATGTTTGTGTAAAGCATTATCTGATTTTAGTATCCTCCAAGTGTTTTTACTTTTTGCTGCTGCCATATTGTCACCTGTTTAGTTTTTATTGGGTTATTGTTAGTTGTTTTATTATGATTGTTGTTAGTTGCCTTGTGCATCCCATTTAGGATACAGTTTTTTTAAAAACAACAACACCTTACTGACTGACTGGAGGATCAGCATTGGATATGACATTCCCAGTGGAGGCTGGTGGCTCTGATTTCAGTGGGGGCTGTGAATCCAAGGTTCAGATCCCTATCCCCAAAACAGGTTCAGTGCCTTGTATGGCTCCTTTAGAGTTCTGACTGCTTCTGACTGAAACCCACAATGGATTCACAGCCCCACCAAAATCATAGCCACCAGCCTCCACTGGACATTCTGTAGACATTCCTCAGACTGTGGTTGTTGCTTGCGTGCAGCATGGGAGGCAGCCTGTGGAGAGTGAGGAGAGGCATGGAGGAAGAGTAAGATGCAAGAGGCAGCAGCTGGAGCATAGAGTCCTTGACCTGGATGCACTGTATGTATTTTGAGGGAGTGAGAGAGAAGAGGGCATGGTGCCAGCGGAATGCTCAGTCAGTGCTCATGCCTCAGCCTCTTCCCCCCTCCCCCCACGCATGGGGACATGCGGCTGCAGTTACTATGGGTACCCTTTCCCCCATGGGGATTGCAGTGGAACTCTGTGGGTCCAATGACAGCTTATTCTGCTCCATGCATCCATGGTTGGGGTGAGTGCCTGGCCTTTGCCAACAGAGAGCTTACCAATGGGTGGGGGTGGATTGTGCATCTCCCTTGTGTGTGGGACACTGCTTTCCACTATTGGAGGAAAAGAGTGCTACAGCAATACAATTCAGTTGAGAAACAGCATTTGCATATGGCAAAGGATGTGGGGTGACACAGGACCCAGTTGTTATTTGCAGCAAGTCAGCAGCGGCTGATCCACTGAGGCAGGTGGGTCAGAGCCCCCACCTGTGTGCCCCTCCCACAAGCTCCCAGCTCCCTACATTCACAAACACAATAGGTTGAAGTGTTTTTCCTTCCCTTGCTTAGTTGTAAGGATTCTCTGTCCTGCCAGCCCCATATAGAATATGATATTGGGTATTTGTGCCTGGAATCGCAGGGTGAGGTACCTGTTCAGGTTCTAGATAGAAACTGTGAGCAATGTGCTCAAGTTCCCTTGGGTGTGCCCCTTTCCAACAGTTTTGCCTCACCAGAGTTCCACCTCGTAAGCTCCATGTGTGCATGGCATGGGACCCCATACCATACATCCTGTCACCTGACCTGTGGACCCCTTGTGTGGGGTTTATACACTGGTGGTGGTGGAATGCTGTGACTGGGTCCCTATACCCTATCATGGTGAGTATTCGGCAGGGAGGTTGCCCCAAGATGTTTTTTAAAAATAAATAAATAAATAATCTTCTCCTTATATTGGAATCAATGGGAAGAAAATGATTTGTACCAGAATTGAATCATAGAATCAGCGAATAGTAGAGTTGGAAGGGGCCTATAAGGCCATTGAGTCCAACCCCCTGCTCAATGCAGGAATCCACCTTAAAGCAGATCTGTCCAGCTACATCTTGAAGGCCTCTAGTGTGGGAGAGCCCACTACATCCCTAGGCAATTGGTTCCGTTGTTGTACTGCTCTAACAGTCAGGAAGTTTTTCCTGATGTCCAGCTGGAATCTGGCTTCCTGAAACTTGAGCCCATTCTTCTGTGTCCTGCATTCTGGGATGATCGAGAAGAGATCCTGGCCCTCCTCTGCCTTTCACGTATTTGAAGAGTGCTATCATGTCTCCCCTCATTCTTTCCTTCTCAAGGCTAAATATATGCCCAGTTCTTTCAGTCTCTCCACATAAGGCTTTGTTTCCAGACCCCTGATTGCCCTCCTCTGAACCCCCTCCAGCTTGAGGCTGATGTAAAGTTCTGCGATCAACAGGGTGTGGCTATGGATTTAAGGGGCATAGAATGTGGTGTAAATATGCTTCTCTCCTGTGATCCCCACCCACATCTCTGCACCATTTCAGCCATTCTTTTGTGACTATGCCCTTCAGCCTCCTGTGAAAATACCCTGAGTCTTATGATAGTTGACATTTCTCTGTGGATCTCCAGCACTTAGCTTTATGTGAGCATCTGAATTTCAATGTTTTCAAAGGGTGCTTCTGTTCCTGAAACCAGAGGGAAGCTTGAAGATATGGGCATCTGGGTATTCAAGAAATGGGTGATAAATAAAAAATACCCTCTGATGAATTATTTGTTTAAAAGCCAATTCCGTGATTCTGAGGGAAGCCTGTGTTGAGACTTTGAATGCCTGGAACGTACAGCATTTATTACAGGTGTCAAATCTAGAATTCAGCAAAGCCCCATGTGTGACTAATAGAATCCACAGGAGTCTGCTTAGTTGAGTGGTGCTATTTTGATAATAAATAAACCAGGGCTCTGACAGTTGTCTTTAGAATAATGTAAAGAAGAGAGCTGGGAACATGACAATAACAGAGGAGAGGGATCAACCAATAGAGAAGACAAACAGGCAAAAATTGCATTCACTGCAAAAGGAGATCTTCCTGTAGAGAAAGTGGGTGATTTCCTGCCCACGCTTCCATTTACTTGTGCCAGGATTTGGATAAGATACAGTGAAATATAATTTGTGTAGTGGTGTTTTCTTTCCCCCCTTCTTTTTACAGTAGGCTGTACATCTCCGTGGGAAAGGTAGAGAACATTACAGATCTGTACCAGAACTCCCCCAGAAATGTAAGGGAATGAAAAAGAGAGGTACTTAAATTCATTCTGCTTTGACCTCTTATCTCTTGTTAAGAAAGGTATATGCCTAAGGGCAAACTGTCTTGACTAAGAACAACCTGCCTTGACTATGCAAGAGAGTAGCAGGATGGTTGAAAGAGCGCAGCACATTGTATGAGTGATGCTCTAATATAGAGCAAATCTGAGAGCGAATGACAATGCAACATTTTGCCCCTGTGAGATCATTTCTGGGATTGTACTCACTGATGAATAATGAACGTGAAAATAAGTCCTCATAGTGAGCTGTGCGCATGTTTTTCTCAGAGAGGATCCTACTGCCAGCAGCTTAAAACACAACCAACAGACCGCAAGTGACAGATCCAGATCAGTAAGAGTGCTATTGAAAAAAATTGCATGGATTACCAACTGTGAGCTCCATCTGATGAGCATTTTATTGCACACTCATTACTGGGCACTCACAGATTTTTCGCAGGTCCCTCACATGATGTCGTCTGCCTCCTGCACACCTTCCGCCCCTTCTGGCCTTCCTTGTACCACAAGAAAAACCGCAGAAAGTCTGAAATATTTTTAAAACCGGAAGTTGCTGCTCTCTCCTGCTGTGTGCAGAAGAGGCAGCATGATTAGAGTGCCCGACTGAATGGGCCTCATACTCATTGTTTACTTCCTGTTTTGAAATAGGAAGTAACTGAGCAGTGAAACCAGGAGCAGAGAAGCGACGGTAGGGAGCGTGTTTTCCCATGTGTGATGGAGCTCGAAATGTTTTAAAGATGACTGGAGAGGGGTGTGGGTTGGATCCAGGACCTGTCTTCTGTTGATGGAAGGAAGTGGGGATAGGGTTCAGCACTTTGGATAGCTTTTTTAGAGTTCTGGCTGGTTCTGGCTAAAACCCAGAATGGATCCACAGCACCACCAAAATTGGAGCCATCAGCCTCCACTGGAAAGAGCTTTTGCCTCTCAGCACAATTTGAGGGGGGGTATGCCCCTCTCTCCAATTTAGCAAGGTCCCCTAACGCTCTATGTAGCATTATCAGGGGTCTGGAGGGGCTGCCATGGGAAGAGATGGGTGAGGACATCTTTTTCTGCCAGCCTATTTGCACACAACTAAATCTGGATCCAACCCACTATTTGGGTGGCTGTGACATAAAGGATAGTAAGGTTGCAATCCTATGCCCAGTTTCCTGGAAGTAACCCCCACTGAACGTAATGGGATTTACTTCCGAGTATACATGTAACAGGCTTTCCCTATACAAGTCTGAAGGATAAGGCACTCCTTGTTCTTCCCTCCCTTGAGGAAATTCTGAGGCAATTTTCTTCCCCCTCATCTTTCTTCCCCCTCTCTACTCCATGACAGACAGAGATGAATTCAGAAAAATGTGTTGCTCTTCATTTGCAAAATGGGTTATTATTATTATTATACCTTTACATTAGTTTAACCCTTCATTCTGCAGCTGACTCCACTGCTACCAGGGTTCCCTACTTTACGTTTTCCTGACTCATACTTGTTAGCAGAAACTTACGGAGCCTCTGTCAGGCCCAAAGGCCGAAATACTTATTGCTGTTGTTGTCTAGGATCTTTTCCCCCTTTTGTTTAAACCTATCAGGTGGTTGTTAAAAGCACAGGGGCCTTATAAGAAAAGGAGGAGAGAAAAGGCAGCAGCTCGCTCTATGGTTTTGTTAGCTTGAGGCCATACTTCTCCTCCCTGCCCTCCCCTCTCCAAATTAAAGATGTGTCAGAGCAATGGTTTTTAATCTGTTGCCTTGGAGTTTCATTTGGTGCTTCCTGGTTCTTGTGTTATTATATGAAAGAACAAATAGCAGGAACTATTTACTTTTAGTATACCTTTTATTATACGAGACACCTATGCCCTTTCTTTCTAAAACAAACAGTGCTCACCTTTCTGAATCTCACCAGCCTTTTCCAGCCCTCTCTTTAAATTTCCACAATCCACCCAAGAGCCAAGAACCACTCTGCGGCAGCACCTGGTTTTTGTTTGTTAAAAGGTTTCAATTGAAAAGTCAAAGGACTACAACTGCTTCCACTTTTCATGTGTCTCTTCTGAGGAGGGTGTGGGAGAGGTAAAAGGGAAATGAATACATTCATTTGGAGGAGGAAACCCCAAATTAAGGGGGGAGGGAACAGGGGTAGCTTTGGCCCACTGGGACCCATTTTCCAACATGGCCTTCAGGAGACTGGGGTGCAAACCAGACCAACAGTGCCATACTGACAGCTGGATGAGGCAGCCCATGTGGGGGAGATTAGCTCTGGGACACTTCCTCCAGGTGAGCTGGGATGAGTGGGTGGGGGAATCCAATGTTGTTGTTGCAAAGGAGGCATAAGTGACGGGCCCTGTCAACTGCCCAAAGATACATTTGTATCTTCCTCCAAGGAGTTCAGCTCAGAGTAGCAAACACAGGGCTCTACCCCTTGAGGGCCAAATTCTGTTTCATCCTGAGGGCCACATTCCAGTGGTGGGCAGGGGTTGAAGGCATGCTGAGAGAAGCTCTGGATCCACAGGATCCACTACTGTATGCTAGCCCTGAATTTGGCATAGATTAATTCTTTCCCATTGGTTTCAAAGGGAGGAAATTCATTTAAAAAATGGCTGGTGAGGGAGGAAATTAATTTTGTTTGTTTGTGTGTTTGTTTGTTTGTTTAAAAAAACTGGCTGGGGAGGGAAGAAAACAGCAGAAACACTCTTAGAATTTCTCTGTGTGGTAACTTTAAAAATGTGTTTTTATTTGACTTTGCTTTTTAATGCAAGCCACTCAGGGATTAAATAAATGAAATTACTCTGGAAGGTAGGCTAAAAAGCCTTTGACTGTGTGGATCATAACAAACTGTGGCAAGTTCTTGGTGGTATGGGGATACCAAGTCATCTTGTCTGCCTCCTGAGGAATCTGTATAACGAACAAGTAGCAACGGTAAGAACAGACCACGGAACAACGGACTGGTTTAAGATTGGGAAAGGAGTACGGCAGGGTTGTATACTCTCACCTTACCTATTCAACTTGTATGCAGAACACATCATGCGACGTGCTGGGCTTGACGAATCCAAGGCTGGAGTTAAAATCGCAGGAAGAAACATTAACAATCTCAGATATGCAGATGACACCACTTTGATGGCTGAAAGCGAGGAGGAGCTGAGGAGCCTTGTGACGAAGGTGAAAGAAGAAAGTGCAAAAGCTGGGTTGCAGTTAAACCTCAAAAAAACCAAGATTATGGCAACCAGCTTGATTGATAACTGGCAAATAGAGAGAGAAAACGTGGAGGCAGTGACAGACTTTGTATTTCTGGGCGCAAAGATTACTGCAGAAGCTGACTGCAGCCAGGAAATCAGAAGACGTTTACTTCTTGGGAGGAGAGCAATAACAAATCTTGATAAAATAGTTAAGAGCAGAGACACCACACTGACAACAAAGGTCCGCATAGTTAAAGCAATGGTATTCCCCGTAGTAACCTATGGCTGTGAGAGCTGGACCATAAGGAAAGCTGAGCGAAGGAAGATAGATGCTTTTGAACTGTGGTGTTGGAGGAAAATTCTGAGAGTGCCTTGGACTGCAAGAAGATCAAACCAGTCCATACTCCAGGAAATAAAGCCAGACTGCTCACTTGAGGGAATGGTATTAAAGGCAAAACTGAAGTACTTTGGCCACATAATGAGAAGACAGGACACCCTGGAGAAGAGGCTGATGCTAGGGAAAGTGGAAGGCAAAAGGAAGAGGGGCCGACCAAGGGCAAGATGGATGATATTCTGGAGGTGACAGACTTGACCTTGGGGGAGCCGGGGGTGGCAACAGCCGACAGAAAGCTCTGGCGTGGGCTGGTCCATGAAGTCATGAAGAGTCGGAAGCGACTGAACGAATAAACAACAAGCCACTGGTCACTCAGTGAGCTTCATTGCAGAGTAGAGATTGGAACCCAGTCAATAGTCCATCACTAGATCCCACTAGCTCTGACACTGCTCAAATATTATACTGAATATAACTGCAATACTAAAGAGTCAGATCACATTGTTTTAGAGGGGCTGACTGTCTTCTGTTGATCTTCTCATGACATGGACTCTGGCCCACAAAAATATACACTGCTACAATAAACATGTTAGTCTTTCTGATGCTATGATACTGTTAATTGTTTTACTTACTAAGAAACTCACTCTGCGTGTGCTCAGATACACTAAGCCCCAGAATTAAAAACAGATTCTAGGCTGAGCCCTGGAAACATAACAAGCCACCTGTACGAAACCTCTCTCTCTGTTGTTCAGCCATTGCATAAGCAGGTGGGATCTTCAGTGCCAGGCATTGGCAAAGCCATCGAACAGTTGGCTGTGAGTAGGGAATACTGAATTAGTCTCCTAAAAGTCAATAGTGTAACATTTGTGCTGGCTACCCACCAATAGAATCGGTGACAGAAAAGAGAACCTAGAGTTCATTAGCCGCCTCTGCTCCTTAGAATGAAGTGTTCTGAAAGAAGAAACTGTAGCACGCACACACAAGACATACCAGCGAAATGTATGTGTGGAGGTTGCATTATGATACCATCTGTGCCTGTTTCTCTGCAGTCAGAACCACCAGTTTTACCAGTGAAAAAGAGGTCCTTCACTAACATTGCAATTAACGGTTACCTATGCAGCATAATGCCATAATCTGAGACATATGTCTCCTACCTGATGTTCTGAACTACAGTTCCCAACAACCCAGCCAGCTCATCCATTGGGAGGATACTGCTATCAAAGGGAGGACAAGGCTATTAATGGATACCACTCATGATGACTATATATTACCACCAGTGTCAGCAGTGTAGCTTACATTACCAGGTGCTGGGGAACATGAGCAGGAGGATGCTACTTGTGGACTTCCCATGGACTTCTGGTTGGTGACTGTGGGAATGGAATACTGGACTAAATAAGCCAGGCTTCCCCAACCTAGTACCCTCCAGATGTGGAACAACAACTCCCAGCATAGCTGGCTGGGGGATAGTGGGAGTTGTAGTCTAACACATCTGGGGGGCACCAGGTTGGGTAAAGCTCAGATAAGCCTTTGGCTCTTCTACGTTGATCTTCCCCCTCTCTCTTCTCTTCATTAATGCCACTTATATTAGTAGAACAGAATACATAACTCAGTAGTAGAACATATGCTTTGTATGCAAAGGGTACCAAGTTCAATCCCAGTTAAAGGATAGCAGCTGCTGTGAAAGTTCTCTGCTTGAGAGCCTGGAAAGCCATTGCCACTGCCAGTATGCCAGAGGTTCTGAAACTGTGGTCCATGGACCACTGATGGTCCACAAATACTTCATGGAAAGATCTCAGAACAGTTGAGAACCTCTATACTTTGCTCTGATCTTCATTTTTTTCTGATGAGGATCAAGGCTGTTTTGACCAGGGCAGAATGATCAAACAGGCTAACAAGGCCCTGGTTTAGGACCTATGATTGTATGCTGGCTTTGATGATGATGCTGGTGCTGAGGGGGGGAAATGAGAAAATATGAGTAATGTACCTTGATTTGTGTGTGTGGGGGGGAGTTTGAGAACCACAATTTTGGGCTAGATGGACAGATAGTTTGCACTGGCATAAGGTAGCTTTCTATGTTCCTTTTTCTCTGATGGTGACTCCCCCATCCCTCATTCAACCCCCTCCGAAAAACCCACCACCATATCCCATTGAAAGCCAAAAGTTTGTGGCCAGCAATGCAGAAATTATAGGAGAAATTATTTGCTCCTGTAACTCTAGAAAGTCTAGCTTAATGAGAAGGTGTGTGAATTTATCTATTTCACCTTAACCGCTTCCTGTTTTAACTGGTCATCTGTGAAAATGTGAAAGGCAGAAACAATATGTCAAGCAGTCGGAAACTACCCAACCAGAAATATTCCAACTGAGAAAACATTAAGCATTCCCAAACAAATGACAGTGGTGCATGTTTTCTTTAATGTATTAATATCCTATGATATATGCCTTTTGGCAAGCAATAGCAAATTTACAATCCTGAAGGGAGAAAAAATAATACAAGCAGTGAATTTGTTCAAAACATAAGCTTTTGATGAATTCCAGTCCCTTTGCCACCTACTGTCACATTTTAAATTCTGCAACAAAACTAACTTAATTTTACTGATAGATTTTCGAGGTATTAACATGTACAGAAGCAGTTCAAATGCCTACTCAGAATCCTCTCTGGAGGCTCCCACAACCTTTTCAGTATTCTGAAATGTATAGTTGAGGCTTGCTAATTAACTAAAGTGCTGGAAGGGTGTACCAAATAGATGCGCAAAACGTCACTAATCCATTCTGATTTGTGATTTTTGTTTCTTTTTGATGTTGTAATTCCCAGCTCTGTCAGTCTCATTCATTAAAAAAAAAAAAAACAGCTGACAATAGCTTCAAAATCATGACTATTAAGAATCTGATTCCATGTGGCTTGTCTGCCAATGTAGTTGTGGTAATACACGGTTCCGGATGTCCCACTGCATTGAGTGTTTGGAGCTATGTGGGTGGGCCAACCACATGTATCCTTCCCACCCCCATCAACCCCCCTTACAAATTGCCCCCAAAAGAGGAAATGCATCACCAAAAAAGAGGGTACAGAGTTCCATGCAATTTGCATATATATAAACATTTGCATATGTGTATATATATATATATATATATATATATATATATATATATATATATATGCCAGATGCAATTTTAGAAATAATTATTATAGTTTAAATTGAAATATAGTTCATCTCACTATGACTTGTTTGCCAGCCTGTTCAGGTGCTAACTCCAGATGGGCAATTTCAGGCCGCCTGCCTGTAATTTTAACCCAGAATTGTACAGGGCAGCCTTTCAAATAGGGTGTGGCTTCAAACAGACAATGATTCTCTGGCAGTCCTTCAGACAGAGGGCTGTCGTCATCTCAGCTTTTAAATCTTGCTTGAAAACGTTTCTTTTCTCTAAAGCTTATAATCCGTAGTGTGACGATACCAGTTTTTATTATTAGTTTTATTGTCCCCCATGCTAGCTGGCCTTTCCCCTCCCTGTTTGTTTGTTATTGTGATTTTAGAATGTAAGCCATGTGGCAGGGTGTTTTGTATTCTGTTTTATTTTGTTTTGATGATAATAATAATGATGATGATGATGATGATGATGATGATGATGAAAGAGGACACATGACTACCCTACCCCTGGTTAGGTGAAGATCGGATAGGAAGGAAGGACCGGTGCATGTGGTTAAACCAGCATAACTAGTTGCAGGCTTCCAAAAGTTGCCATGGCAGTATGGAAAGCCACAGAAGATTAGCTCCTGCATCACTGTGGTGAAACCAGTCTTGTTGTTTCTGTGTCTGCCTTCTTTACGTTGAAAGCATGGGGGAATGTCCCACTTTAATTTCAAAAGGGACATGGATGAGGGGAGCTGAATCTTCCTTTTACCCCTGATATATCTCCCCACACTTCATCACCTTTCTCCTAGCCCTGCTTCAGTCGCAAAAGTGAGCCAGATTGGGGGGTGGGAGTGCCTGAAGTATTGGGGAGGGGGAGGGGTTTATCTTCTTGCCTGCATGCTCCTCGTGCTGTTAAATTAGGCATGCACCACTTTATATGTGACAGCTAACCTGGTGCAGTAAGTCTGGCCCTAACTCTTCAAGAGTCTGAACAAGACTTCCCTATCTTTCTTCTTTCCTTCGTTAGCACTGACTCCCTAACTTCACCTTCACATCCAGATACACCTGCTTCAACATGCTTACACTCCAGTATACGATTTCTTAGCAGCATATCCTTTCATAGCAAGAGATTGGCACATCTAATTGCCATAGATTCTATATCTTTCCAAAAGGTGTTAGCTTTAAAAATGCTCCAGTCGTTAACACTGTTTTTTAGCTGGACTGAATGATTGGCACGGCTGGCACTGAAATCCCTGAGAAAACAGCCCATTCCACCTCTGCTGTGCATGCTTACTAGATGCAGCTAGATAGGTCACCTGAAAACTGTTAATTGTTTGTAATAAGAATATTTAAGTGTACCTCTAACCATGTGCAGAGTGTATTTTCTCAATACACATAGTTCACAGCTTTGGAATGAGGTTAGGAGAACTTGTGGTTAAGTGCATCCTTCTCCAACCAGGTGCCCTCTGGATGTTTTTGATTTCAACTTCCATCAGCCCCAGCCAGCATAGCCAGTGGGAAAAATACTGGGAATTGTAGTCCAGAACATCTGAAGAATACCAGGTTGGGGAAGGATGTGTAAGAAGAGAGTATAGCTTTCATTAAGCTTCCATTCTGGCATATCTGTTCCAAAATTAAGCATTTCTAATATTGCACTATCAGCTATAGATAGTGCCTAATCGAGGCTCACACCGACATATCTGGAATAAAAGACCCGCACTGTATCTTCAAGCATTTCACTTATAGTGGATGCATAGTGCAGTGTGGCTTATGCAAAAAAATGCATTCATTCGACAAAGATGGGAATTTTTCAAAATTATTTTTCCCTGGGCACAATGTGGCCCAAATTAAGCACTTTAAGATGTGATTGATTTCAATGGGAGCATTAAGTACATGCTTAGGTCACTCCTGCTGAAATCAATGGGACTTAAGTGCTTACGTATCATGCCCACCCCCTTTTACTTAACAACATGGGTCCTTATCCCCTTACCTCATGAAAAAACAGTTGGCATGTAACCTTTCAGTTGTTTCCACTTGAAGTTTCCAGCTTTACACAAAATGGTAATCCCTTGTATCTTTGGGTGTCACTTCTGCTGTAAACTAGCATGATCTGAGAGGAGAATTGTGTCTGAACAGAGTGTGCAACAGCTCAATTCTCAGTCAGGTTCCTGGTGCTAATGTGAGCAGGCCTATCTCCTTTGCCCTGCCAGCCTCAAATTCTTTTCATAAACGGAGTGCCTCCTGAATAGGCAATTGCAAAAGCATATTGCTTTCTCATCTCTAATCAACATGAAATATTTAAAGACATCATTAAAACTCATGATGCTCTTTTTCCTACAGCTTTTCCACCTGACCCCAGCACAGCAGCCATGTAATCAAATAAAAGAGATGATTATTGTGAGGCATTTAGGGAGCTTAGAGGCGAGAAATAATATGAAGGAGGAAATGGTGCAATTGAGCTTGAAACTCAAGATAACAAAATACCCAGTGTGGAAGCTAATCATCCATTGCACAGTGGACTTAGCTGAAATTTCAGCTGAGAAAGAAAAAGCAGAGTGTTGGTAAGCGAAAGCCTAATGTGCAAGTGTGTTTGGCTCCTGTTTGCTCTCTTGGGCAACTTCCCACCATGGCCATTAGTGCTAGGAATGTTCTTATTGGCTCGAACACTTTTTTAAAAACAAAGTTGAGAATATGGTTTATGATGTATGCCATTTAAGAAAGTATATTTATTTTAAAATACTTATTTCCCACTTCTCCATTATTTATTTAAACCAACGTGCAATTTACAACAACAACACCACGGCGGGCGGAGGGCGTGGGCGGGGACACAATCCATCTGCAATGTGGATCAGAATACTGACCTGCCTCACAGGGTTGTTCTATGTAAGGATTTCATTCTGATTTAAGCCGTGTGCTTGAAAACAACCATTGTGTCTGAAGTCTCTTTGCAATGGCCTTTTCTACATTTTTTAAAAAGAGGTCAATATAACTGGATCTTCTTCATATATCTGCTTCACGTAGTTAAACTATGGAATTCTCTACCACAAGATATAGTGATGGCCACCAATTTGGATGGCTTTAAAAGGGCATTAGATAAATTCCTGGAGGAGAAGGCTATCAAAGGCTACTAGTCCTGATGGGAATGTGCTAACGCCAGTAGCTGAGGCAGTAAGCCTATGTATACCAGTTGCTGGGGGGGAAATGGGTGTTGCATTTGTGTCCTGCTTGTGGATTCCTGTTCAACAGCTGGTTGGCCACTGTGTGAACAGAATGCTGGACTAGATGGAGCGTTGGTCTGATCCAGCATGGCTCTTATGTTTTTATGGAGATATGTGATGTATTGATATATAGATATAAGTGAAAAGGTTTGTGTGTGTGTGTGTGTGTGTGTTTGTTTATTTATTTATTGCATTTCTATACCGCCCAATAGCCGAAGCTCCCTGGACGGTTCACAAAAATTAAAACCATTCAAAGTATAAAACAACAGTATAAAACCATAATCTACAATACAATATAAAAGCACAAGCAGGATAAAATCAGCAGCAGTGCAAAAATACAAATTTAAAATGCAAATTTAAAACAGCAAAGTTGAAATTGAATTTATAGACTGTTAAAATGCTAAGCGAATAAAAAGGTCTTCACCTGGCGTCTAATAGAATATAGTGTAGGTGCCAAGCGAACCTCCTTAGGGAGCTCATTCCACAGCTGGGGTGCCACAGCAGAGAAGGCCCTCCTCCTGGTAGCCACCTGCCTCACTTCCTTTGGATGTATACCTTGAAAAAACATGAAAGGCTTGCACAGTCTACACTTCAGTGGGTGATCTGCCCCTTACAAGGGCTTAACTTCTAGGTTTCTTCATATAGGTTTCTTCCTCACTAAATAATTCTCCTGTCTTATGCTTTAGCAAACCTGTCACATCTCCTTTCATTCTACCTATTGTCCTCCCTCCCTCCCTTCGTCATTGGAGGCCTTTTCTTTCTTTCTTTTAAAAGCTAAGTTTGCACATGCCCTCTTCTTTCCAGCCCCAATTATTTATTTTGTTCATTTTCTTGGGGTGGAGGAGCGTTACTCATGGCAGAAAATCTGTAGAAGTGGGTCTTGGCAAGGCAAGACAATGGTGAGACATACGACACAGCTTTGGAAGATGCTCTCACCATATGGGCAGGTTCATAAAAGAGGAGGTCTTTCAGATATCCTAGCCTTACACTGTTTAGTGCAGGTGCTTACTTTATGGGTAAGCGCCAGCACGTTGAATTGGCCTGGAGCAGTTAAAAAACAACAACAATGGTGTAATATGGACTAAAAAAATGTTCACAACAAAAACCAATCCGGCTGATGCTTTTTGCACAAACTGCAGTTTTTGAACACTCTTCAAGGGCAGCCCCACGTAGCACACTTTGCAGTAAACTAATCAGGAGCTGACCAGGGAGTGCATAACTGTGGCCAGATCTGCCTTCACCAGGAAGGGGTGCAGCTGGCTCACATGGTTCTTGAGCAAGCATCACGCACCATACTACAGATGAGTATATTCTTGCATTACACAAGATGAATATAGATATGAATAGCCTTATTTTGCACTTTTGTATTGATCTTGTGTGTATTCAATTTATATAGATGTCAAATTAATTTACCGTATTTTCTTCTATTGTAAGACACCAGCGATTGTAAGACGCACACTAATTTCAGTACCACCAACAGAAAAAAAAAACACCTAAGACACACCCCAATTCTAAGACGCACCCTATTTTTAGAGATGTTTATATGGGGGGAAAAGTGTGTCTTAGAATCGAAGAAATAGAGTAAGTATGTTCCTCCTGGGTTTGGTGTCTACCTTCCGAATTCTGCCTTTCCTTCTCAGCTACAGCAGAGTGAGTATCAAAGCAATTGTTTGATCATTGCATTGTGCAGCTAGATATATTGCTCAGTGCACGATGAGACGAAGACCCCCCACTGCTTGCTGAAGAGCAGTCTCAGGGAATAATGGGTACAGTAATCCAATGGCCACATTGTTTCGCACTCAGCTGTAGTGCTTATTTCATATGATCATCTTGAAACAAGACTCGTATGCCATGGCTCTGACACTGGAATAAAAGTCTGGAAGGCTACTGCGTGGTCTCTGTTTTGGAACTATGACCTCAATCCCATTTTGCCCATGTGGATAGGCTCCTTGCAGCCCAGGGAGTACAGTTTGAAGGTGTGTGTGGGGGAAATCTCTCAGCTGTCACATGAAGTGTTCTAATTCTAATGGTGTCCAGCCTTCGGTAGTGTAATCTTCAATCATGCATGCATTCCACTGGGCAGAAGAGCGGCAAGGACAGCTGCATATCGGAGGATATTTTTCTACCTTTCAGAGAAGCCTTCGGTCATTAAACTGACTGGTAGGGCAGAGAGGTTCAAATCCGTCTCACTCAGCAGTCGACACACAGATGCTCATTTAGTAGGCAGAGCCTGGCTTTAAGCCATTGCTCGTTGCCAAGCCATCCTTTCAAAGGTATGAGTAAGTGGTACACAATTGGTCAAGACGAAATTGCTCATAATGGTCACTCCTGAATTGTCTTTCATTATCACTGCCAACAGCAACAACATCCTGACATCTACATATCATCATCATCATCATCATCATCATCATCATCATCATCATCATCATCTTTTCTTGCTTGTGGCGGTTTTTCTAGATGAATATGACAGGCTTTGCCAAGTCATGCTGTCTTTTACTGATTCAGGAATTTCCTGACTATTGAAGAAGTTTTAAGTCTATCTGTTGTTGTTGTTGTTGATTTCTTTACAAAATCGTCATTACATAGTAACAAAATGGGTACAGTGAAGAAACATAGACTCCGGGTGACAGTATAGACACCCTAGCCTACATCAAGATGCTGGTTGTTTTCAACTATCACTGTCATTGTGCTTTGGAGGTGGCAGCATGATGGAGGAAGAACAGAAGAAGAAAACTGTAAATATCTTCTTTTTTTCCCCCCAGTGGGGAGGCACGGCACTGTCCAACCCTGCTCTCTGCCTAGCACCACCTCCGGAGAAGGGTATATGACAGAGAAACCTTTGTGCCAGCTCAATCTCAATTCTTCCAATGCAATACCAAGAGACATGCAGGAAAAAGAGATACAGAGGAATCAGTACAGGTTTACAGCTTGTCACTGTCACATTATCTGGTCCCCTTAAGGTTACTTTCATGCAGGGATGGATTTATCTGTCAGTTTCGGTTTTTTCTCTATTTCTCATTTTTCCAGTCTTAAGATTGGTTCATCCCAAACTTCGAGAAACCTTTTTAAAAAAAATTTGCAGGAACATTTGTGTTCCTTATAGGACTTGGACTACAGGCCCCTCACCGTCTTTGTCACACACACACCCTCTAGATGTTACAGCTTGTCAATAACCTTCTTAAACTGCGGTACCTAGAACTAGATACACAGCCTGTTCAGACAATATTCTAAGCCATAGTTAGGCCACTAACCCTTTTGCAGAAAATGGTTAAACTATGGTTATGTAGCTACCATGATTAGGAATGGTCCACACCACACTAAGTCATGGGTCACATGACATGCTAAGCCATAATGTCGATGTCAAAACGCTTAACCACCATGACTTAGCATGTCGTCTGAACAGGGTCACAATAATCCAGATGAGGTCTGGCCAAAAATTCAATAGAATGGTACCACTATGACTTGCAATCCGGACACATTATTTCTTTTGATGTAGCCTAGAATTGCATTAGCCTCTCTAGCTGTTGCATTACACTACTGACTCATGTTTAACTTGTGATCTCCCTGAATACCTAAGATGTTTTACTAAGATGTACTACTCTGAAGCCAGATATCACCCCTGCTGTATTTTTGCACCTGATTCTTCCTACCCAAATGCAGAACTTTTTTGCTAGTTTTGGCCCAGTTCTCCATCCTGTGCCATCCCATATACCACTTCTCTCCAGGTTAATAAGAAGCCATTGATGAAAACTCTCATCCAGCTACAAATCCACCCAACAGCAGGATTTTATACCAGCTTGCCAACAAGAATAGTATGGGAACCTATTTGATCTTGCTGATCTCAAGATATACTACATCTACAGCATTCTCTATTTATTTATTTATTTATTACATTTCTATACTGCCCAATAGCCGGAGCTCTCTGGGCGGTTCTCTGGATCTACCAAGCAAGCAGATTGCATTGTACAAAGCCCTAAACAACTTGGGACCATGATACCTGAGAGAGCGCCTTCTCCCCTACCAATCTGCCTGGTCACTGAAGTCATCCGAGGGCATGCTCCTGATGGTTCCACATAGACCATCCTCCGATTGGAGTCCACCAGGGGAAGAGCCTTCAGTGTGGTGTCCCCCTTCCTATGGAATTCCCTGCCTCTGGAGCTCAGGCAGGTGCCAACTTTGTATTCCTTTCAACGCCTCCTGAAAATGATATTGTTCCAGGAAGCCTTTCTTTAATGACTAGCCACGGTTCACAATTCACCTTTAATTTTAGTTTTAAAAATCTATTTTAAGGTGTTTTATTCTGTTTTTATTGTATTTCATCTTGTACACCGCTCCGAAATTTTGAATGGGGAATGGTATATAAATATTGTAAATAAATAATAAATAAAAATACATTTTCCTGTTGCATGGTAAGACTAGCTCTGTTACTTGCAGCAAAGTATGCTGTACCAAAGTGAGGTTGAACATAGGGGCTTATTTCATGCATACAGTAAGCATTCACATTAGCATAACATCCAAGGCAGTTAGCTGTAGAACAGCAAAGTGATTGTGCGCATGTATGAGCCAACCCAAGTGTACAGCAATCAAATATAGAGGAAACAATGGCGGCATGTATGAACCAACCCTTGGAAAATTATGAAGTTAGAATCATGTGATAAGGAAAGTTCATCATATCTACAGACATATCTTGCACAGTTGTCTATTAGATGGAATCTCTCTTCCAGATAAAGACAGTTAAAACAGCTGTTCTTGCCCATTGCCCATTCCCTCAAGGAGACAACTTGGTGGAACATGCCAGGAAATTTAGTAGAAGGCTATGGAGCATTGTTGGGAGGCCTTCACTAATAGAAACGGGGAATTTAGGAGTGCTGAAGTTCCACAATTTATAGGGAGATAAAAATTTGGATAGCAGTCAATTCAGGAAAGCATTTAATCAGTCTAGTTTATTTTTATACTGAAGATTCCACTTATATCCAGATTTACATTGCAGCCAGACAGGTGCTTTCAACTCTAAAGTTAGTGCAGTGACCTTTTCCATACAATAAGCTGTTCTCCGCAAGTAGCCTGTTGCAATCAAATACCAGCAATTGTACAGCCTTTTTTTCTTTTTGCATGATACGTGAGCTATATCATTCCTGAAACCCCTTGCTATAAATTTGAATTTTCCATTAACAGTTGGCAGCTTGAAGTCAGTAATAGTCTTCACCTTCAGCTGTTACAAAAGAATAGCTGGGGCTTAAGAGAGAATTTTCTGCTGGGGGTTGGGTGGGAGGTCAGCAAAGCAAGATAATAACATGCATGTTATACAAGTAATTCAGGAAGAATTCACAATTTTATGATTACAATGAACTGAGCTACCCCTTATTTTTTCTGGCAGCTTGTATGGTGAAGGAGGAATATGTTCTGATGTTCCATCCAAGTATAGTAGTAGGCATCTCTTATCTAAACATCTCCATCACGATAACTGATCACCACTGGAAAGCCAATGTGGTGTAGTGGCTAGAGTGTTGAGCTAGGCTTGGGAAGATCTGGCCTTCAGTCCCAATAATGAAAATCACTAGGTGGCTTTGGGCCAGTCACTGATTCACATCCTAACCTACCTCACCAGGTTGCTGTGATGATAAAATGGAGAGGAGGAGGATCATGTATGCTGCCTTGGGCTCCTTGGAGGAAAGGTGGGATGGAAATGTAACAAATACATCAATAAATAAACCCCAAAGATCTACTGTTGCCATGCACAGGACCAGCAGCTGCACAGAAGGTTGAGTTTGTTAACACAACAGACATCTCCATCCCCACAGGACTTATTCCAAGTAACTAGATTTAAATTGGAGCCCAAGAACAGTAGTTACCCAAAAGAGAACTTCAGCACCTTTTCTGCTAGTACAAGACCACAAAATACTCTGAACCTGCTTTAATGGATTTGAGCACTTAGAAGACATTTAAAATATAGGAATCCACCTGTCCACTAAAGAGACGAAAGAATAAATTTTACCTTGTAGGTATTACATATGCCAGGGACCTGTCCTGCACACATTTTTAGACAACACTGTTTTCCGATTCAGCTCTCCTTCCCATAAGTGCAGGATATTCTATGCTTGCTGCCAGGTCTGCAAAAGTCAGTGGTGTAGCTATATAATTCTAGACCTGGTCTTAATGTTCTATGGGCCCCTACTTCAGATAGTCGTGAGCATTGCTTTACCACCATTCCATGTTTTACAACTGTTTCTACATTCCTGATAAGCTAGTAAAACCACAAACTATTTGCCAATCCTGATTAAAAAAAACCCACTACTGAGCATCTGAGGTTATGCTTTCTAAACTCACTTAAATTACAGAACCATCATGACTACAGGTATAAAATGGAGTTTGCTGCTGCTGCCCTGAGATTCTCATCACCTGCCTTTCTCTAGGTGTTCATTTGGTGGGGGAGGGGGCTGGGCTTTGGGGCTTTGTGCTTTGGCCGTAAAGTCCAGGCCTAGCTGCACCACTGCCTGAAATTACATTGAGTACACTGAAATGTCAGATGGGAGAGCAAAGTGTCACTGCAGGGCCATCCCTACCATTAGGCATAGTGAGGCAATCACCTCAGGTGGCAGACACTGGGAGGTGGCAGCAAGATGTTGTGGAAGAGAACTCTGTGCCCTACATTTCCTAAGCCAGCCTGTTGGTGGAGGATGCTGCCCCATTGCCAGTTTTGAAGATTCAACAGTGTGCTGTTATAAATGGAATGGGAGGCTGCCATTTTGTCCTGTAGGCTTTTGTAAACGGAATGGGAAGGGCGCCATTTTGTTCTTTGTCTCAGGCCAGTGCTGTGTCACAGGGCTGTTGCTCTTGATGGCACCCATACACCTGACTTAACATCCAGTTGTAGCCTCTGCCATGTGAGGGCTTTGCCAAAGCATATTCAGTCTAGGCAGGAAACAAAGACGACTCCCCTACCTAATTTGATTTCTCTGCTCTTTACTTTCTCAGGTCTTAAGCACTTCTATATACACTGCTCTACCATCTGTATTTTATCCCAGAGAGGAGGTTGAACTTTATTTAGCATGTCAATTCTGCTCCTGAAAAGGTTACACTATTTTCTTATTTTTACTGTGTGGTATAGTTGAAATCCTCAATCACAGCATAGCCTGTCCTGTTCAGTTTTTACTGAATTACTGAACCAAACACAAATTCAATACCGTTAGTGCACTGATTTTGGTGCTATATATTACTAAGGCAGACAGGAATGGATTTTCCCGGAGCCAGCAATGAAATAAAGAGCTGTAACATCTGCTCAGAGGAAACCATTCTTCCTTTCATTAAAGTACAAAAACAGAAAAATCTGTCATAGTTATTGGCAGCAGTCAATTAACAGAAAATATATTTTTCCCAGGAAGATGGAAGTTGTTGAGTAGACCTCTAGAATAAGGGGATGTTTAAGAATTCTAAGGAAGCAGGGGCTGGAGTTAGGAGCAAGATATGTTGAGAGGAATTTATGTGCTGTAGCTCCTGCCAATTAATCTGAAACTTGGAATTAATGACTAATACAGGTTGTAAGAATTATACAACCAGAAAACATCCACGAAACATTTAAACTTTCTAAAGCATCGCATAAATGCATTGAGCTTATTACCTGTATTAAATTCCATTCGTCATATTGCCATGCAGGCCTTTGAAATTGCACAGCCTGACTTGATCTTTTACTTGGCTCCTCCACTGAGCTTCTGGGGGTTATACACAGAATTTCATGCTTAAGCACCACATCCTTAAGGACTAAGGATGCTTAGAATGCCAAAATTTAGCTCATTACCTAATTCTGTATTTGCAGAGAGTTTTATGAAAAATGTAAATTACACAGTGGGTTATAGCCAATGTTAGTCCTACTTAGAGTAGGCCCATTGAAATGAATGGGACTTAAGTTAGAATTGCATTGGATACAACCTATGATTTTATTGTATTACCAAGACTACTATAAATCATCTCTCTCTGTTAGGATGGTTCAGTCTAGTGAATAGTGGAGTGCGGATATATCCCAGGAAGAGACAGGTACCTTTCCCCTGGAAAATCTCTGCATTCATTTTGAAAGAAAGATAATGTTTAGCATATCTAGCCCTGATTGCATGATCAGCCACATGAGCTGGTAAGGAAGCAGTACATGCAGAATCTTTCCAGATGGACCATTGGGATCAAATCATGCCCTAGCACATCTATACTTCTTAATAAGACTCGTGTGCAAGTATCCTGTGGTTCCAACCAACGTGGGTTAGCATTGGGAGGTTTAAAAAAATATTATGTTCCACAGCAATACAAAGCAGACAGGCCTTTTATTACTGGAAATGGATTTCAACGGTTGCCACAGAGGGAAAACGCTCATTTCCCTAAGCCGACTTTCTTAAACTTGGCACTCAGCAGATGTGTTACATCACAACTCCCACCATCCCAGCTGACTGGGGTTAATGGGATCTCTAGTCAAACACTTTTGGAGGGTGCCAGGCTGGTGAAGCCTGCTCTAGATGATTTGGCCAAAAGCTGTTTTGGCCCTGTTGGAAAACTCATACCCACTGCACTGTATATCTGCAGGCCAGATTGGTCATCTTATACTCCAGTGTAGGGCACATTAATTCTTCCACCCTTCTTTTTGCTTTTTATGGAGCTATAAAATGCCTTGCTAAGTAGAGTTTCCTCTCATGTGTCTTGGAATACAATTAGTGATGAATGAGACAGAAGAGCCCAATATAGCATCAAAACCTGAAGCTACAGAAATGTTGATTTTAATTTTAAATGACATCTGTTGCAGCCAGCACACATGTTCCCTTGTGAAAATCAGCTGAAGCATTACGTATAAGTGGGACCTGCAACAGAATGTTGCTGCTTACTGTTCTTGTTCACTTCCCTCCTCCAGGATACTCCATTCTGTTCCTCCAACAGTCAATGTTCCATGGCCACCAAGCATGCCCTCCAGACTTCAATTCCCATTATCCCAACCAACATGCCCATGCTGGCCAGGGATAATGGGAATTGTAGCCTGGAGTGGGCACTATGTTGAAGAAAACTACCTATAGCAACCCTTATAGGACCTGTTCAGAAGACACCTTAAACCACGGTGGTTTAAGGCGTCTTCTGAACAGGGCTACCATCAGCTTCTAAAAGAGGTTTCAGCAGAGTAAGGGGAGCCTAGACTTCTTACTAACCACCATCACCCCTTTCCACTTTTGCTGCACCATAGATGAGCAGTATGAACACAAGGCACTCCTTAGGAAGAGTATATAGCGATGACCTGCTCAACTCAACCATCTTGTTTACAAAGGGTAAAAGGCTGAGAGATGTAGTTATGCAATTTTGCCAGAATGTTTCAAGAAGAGCAATATGACTCACAACAGGGCAAGGCAAAAGGGCAGCCAAGAGATGAACCCAGACGGCTGGCACTGGAATCAGGACAGAGCAGGCAGATTTAGAAAATCCAACAGGATTCTCCGTGAGCCACCCTCATGCTACATAATCCTGTTCATGAGCACAAACAGTCAAATCCAGATTCCTCAAGGGACCAGCTGGCATTTTGATCAGCACTCTTGTTCCTGCAGATTAGCGAGCCAAAGATCAAAGCTTAAGGGAAGAGCTTATCATGTTTGGGAAGATTTCCCCTCCCGTTTCTCTCCTCCCTGACATGATGCAGCATTTCCCAATGTATGGTTTGCATGATCAGTGTGAAGATTGGCCATGCTTGCTCTCCAGCTTGTCTGCCAAATGGCCAAAGACTAGGCGTAATACCATGGTGGTAATTTAGTGGCACATTTCAGAAATAGAGACTTGCTTGACTCCCCCCCCTCCTTTAGTCAGATTGTGGATGCCACACTCTCTGCCTCTGGCAGCAAGGCACTTCGTAAGAACAATCATTTAAAGGTGCAATCCTATGCATATTCAACCAGAAAAAAGCCCTACAGTTCCCAAGCCTGGCTAGGGCATGCTGGGAGTTGTAGGCTTCTTTGTCTGTCTAAACATGCATAGAATTGTACCCCCAAGAGTCTTAAGGGCAGGAACAGCAGTTTTGTTTACTATATACCCCAACTATGATATAATAGCTATAGGGAGAAAGAAGCATGCATCAAAATGTGAACCAGAGTACTTGGTGATTTGATTCTGACAATATATTTTAACAAGTCTGGGAACATGCAGGCATGCTCTAGTAGAGACTTTAAAATCAAAAGGTCCATCTTCTGCTAGTGCTAAATCATCAGGATCACATGGACCAGAGAACAGAGTAGGTAAAATGAAGCGGCTTGATAGGCAAGCAGCCAATTGTTCTTAGGCTTCAGTAGGGACCTGGAATATTTATATACTTCCTCTGAAAAGGGTGCTAGGTTCTGACCATGAACTGTCTCGCCTGGTAGGTATGGGAACGAACAGGCTACAAAGCTCCCTTCTTTCAGAATGTGATGGCAGGAATGGTCCAAGACTTATTTTGAAATGCTATTGATTACAATATACAAAAAAGCATGCAAAAGTTTATTACAATATACATTTATTTATTACAATATACAATTTATTACAATATACAAAAAAGCATGCAAAAGCACTAGTTTCTACATCTTA